>NC_062569.1:14980277-15591666 GCF_022837055.1 Prionailurus viverrinus
TCTTCCATATTAAATTGTCTCCTTTTTGCTGTTGCCATTGTTTGATTCCTTTTGTATTACCAGTAACCTTTGTAAGTTCACATAATAATGGCAACGATGTTAAAGAATTAATAGATTGAACAATCCTCAAAGACATAAATCTAACCTTATTAATCCTGGCATCCTCGGGTTAGCAGGGAGCCGGGCACCTACTCAGTCCTTCATAAATTTGTGTTAAATGAGGGTACATGGCACTGAAAAAATGTAATCCTAGAAAAAGAATGATGTTGTCCAAGGTAAGTCACATACCGGGAGGCAGTTGTTAAGATCCTTTGACTTATTTGATATTCCACTAACGTTTTCTCTCCACTCTGGAAGCTCATTAAACCCAACTATTCATTGTTGCGAACAGTTTCTTCATAATCCCAGTGAAGGAGGAGGAAAACAGGATCAAGGGAGAGGGAAAAAGAAAAAAAAAAAAAAAGGAAGAAGATACAGAAATAACAAAATTACTCTAGTTTATCTCTTAGTGTTTTTTGCTCATAATGAGCCATCTAGGAAGTGGATTTGGGTCCAGGAGAGAGGGTCTATACCAGCTGTTCAATCAGACATCCCATAGTCCATATTCAGCCCACGTGTTTTCTTGGCCCTAGGCAAAATTTTTCTGGACTTTATGACATCTAAACTGTTTTCAAATATTGAAATCCAGAAAAATCAGAATAAATATCTAAATTCTGACTTTTCTTGAATGAAAACCAGTAGAACTGACAAAGTTGGTCTCCAATTCTCGCCAGATGGCAGTGGGCTGGGGCTGAATCATGATTGCCCCTTTGGATGGGGGCATGTGTTCTCCAGTGTGTCACAGACCCCCCCACCTCCAATTCTGTCTGCAACGTCTAGGTCAGTGGCATTTGTGATGGTTGGACTGCAGACAGGTGGTCAAGCACAGTGACTGCCGGCATGGACTCTGGACCAGATTGTCTGGGTTTGAATGCAGGTCCCACCATTTTTGACCAGGGCTCATCTTGCAGGGCTGGTCATCTGGACCTCGGTTCCTTATTTGTGAAGTGAGACAGTAACTGTTACCCAACTTCGTGACAGGATTAAATGATTTAGTACACGAAATACTTAGAACAGTGCCCCACACAATGCAAGCACACCCAAGTAAGCATCAATTATCACCATCCTGCCTGAATTGTGTTTTCTTACGGTAGGTTAAAAAAAAAAAAAAAAGCTCAGGGGTGCCTGGGTGGCTCAGTCACTTTAGCATCCGACTCCTGATTTTGGCTCAGGTCATGACCCTAGGGTTGTGAGATCGAACCCTGAGTCCGACTCCGTGCTGAGTGTGGAACCTGCTTAAGATTCCCTCCCTCTCCCTCGGTCCCTCTTCTTAGCGCTCTCTCTCCCTCTCTCTCTCAAAAAAAAGTTAAATTAAATAAATAAATAAAACTAAAAAACTAATGAGTGAATGAATGAATAAATAATCAGAGGCAGAAAGATCTGCAACACATTAAAAGAGGACTCAGAGAGTCAATGCTGGGTTGTTAAAAAACAGGAGCAGTAAGTCAAACAGAAGATGGCCAAGGGAACATCAGAACATCTCAGATGGAGCCCTCTTCCCATCACCAGTAGGAAGACGCTTCTTAGTCTAAAGAAGTACCAAGGTATACAAATGAAGGTTTCAGAGGGTTTAGGGTATTGTTCACCATACATCAAATTCACCCAAGAGTATCTTATAAAAAAAAAAAAGCACAACACCAGAAATTCTGATTCAGTCAGTGCTGGATAAGAAAGGATTTGGCAATACAAAGGGCTACCTATTATAGTATTGTTATATAGCAAATGACTGGAAAAACCAAAATGTCCATTAGTGGGGAAACGGATTAATAACCATGGTGCGACCATGTAAAGGAATACTCTTGCAACCGGCTAAAAAATGAGCAAGTTCTTTATGTATTGACATAAAATCATTTCCAACATTTATTGTGAAGAGGTAGGAAAAAAGCATGATGCACAACAGTGCTATAATATGCTACCCTTGGGGAAGAATATAAATATGCCTCTAGTTGAATGAAATATCTCCAGAAGCATCCATAAGAAACTGAGAACATTGACTGTGTCTGGGAACAGCAGCTGAGCATCTGGGAAAGAAAAGGAAAAAGATACCCCTTTTTTATTCTCGAGTTTTAAGTATATGAATCTATTGCTTATTTTAAACAATAAATGTCTTAGAAAACAAAATGAAAGAGAGAGAGGAAGAGAGGGAGGTAGGGATTGAGGGAGGGAGGTTGGAAAGAAGATCAGATCATAGGAAAATAGCACCTGCAAAGTTTTCCTGAGAAAATCTGTATAATAACACAATCCAGTCATGCAAAAGAGATTGGAAACGCAGAGGGCAGTGCACATAAGGACTGGCAATGAGCTCAGAATCCATTTAATTATAAATGGTGGCAGATCATTATAACAATTGCAATTATACAATAAATGTTAAGTGTTCTCAGTTCTTGAAGGAAAAACAACATAATGCCAAACTTACAAGAATATAGGTATAATGTAGATATAATGGACTGGTACCTACATCTCAAAGCCTGCTGTCAAAAAGTCAAAGGTATGAGGCAGTGACTGCCTTAATTCCCTCACCCAATCAATTTCTTCTATGTATGGAACATGTGCTATGCACTGAGAATCCAAGTAGTGGATGAAATAGACGAGTACCCACTCTGTGCTGATACTTACATGCCACCTGGTTGTCCTCATTTCTAATAGCCTGTAAAAGCAGTTTTATTTCTTAGGCATCAAAACCACAAGTGTATTGTTTAAAGTCCTTGTTAAGATAGTCACTAGTGATAGGTTTTTTCTGAAATACTAATGGAGTGTGGAGAGGGAGAAAAGGAGACAAAAAACATAGACTGCATCACATACAAAAAAGAAGAAAACAAAAAAGGCAGCAAGCAAGAAGTACAATCCTAAAATAAGATAGCAGAATGAAGACCAAACACAAAACATGACAATATTGCTACATAACAAGATGGCTATATTGTATAGCTATACAAGTTGGTAAAACTCTGCTAAAACGCTTGAAAATTTAAGAACTAAATGAGTGAATGGAAATAAAAATAAAAAAGCTTTAAAGGGCATTTCCAGGTCCTATTCATTTCAGGGATAAGTTCTTATTAAACTGAGACTCGTATTTAAGTTGATCCGTAGAGAATAAACAAAATTCCTAACTTATTTTTACAAAGTTAGCCTATTATTGAGATCAAAGCCCAACAAACCTAACAAACGTAACAACACAGGCCAATTTCTCTTGTAAATATTTATGCCAGAGCTGTCTCGCTGACTCTGTTGGTGGAACATATATATGACTCTTGATCTCAGGGTTGTGAGTTCGAGCCCCAAGTTGGATGTAGAGATTACTTTAAAAAGCAAATCTATAAATGAATAAATAAACAAATAGATGAATAAATAAGTAAATAATATTTAATAATATTTATTTATTTATTTATCTATGCAAAACTCCCAAATAATAGATTAACATGAAGAGTCTAGCAATGCTTTATGGATATAAAATATGACCATAGCCAGTTCACTCCAGGAAGACAGGAGTATTAAATATTGGAGAATCTCTTAGTAAAATTCACCATAATGATAGATTATCGAAAAAGTAAATACAAAAAAGTAAACTAATCATCATAGAAACCAGAGTTGCCAGGGACTAGGGGGTTGGGAAAAGGGACTGACGGCAAAGGAGCACTTCAGAATTTTTCAGGGTGGTAGAAATGTTCCTTCTCTTGACTATGGTATTAGTTACACAAATATACACATTTGTTACAAGTTTTCAAACTACACTCTTCTAAAAAGGATGAATCTTTATTGTATATAAAGCATACCTTAATAAACTTGACTTTAAAAATAATTCACGTGATGAGCTAAATGGGCAAGGGGCATTAAGGAGGACACTCATTGGGATGAGCACTGGGTGTTGTATGTAGGGGATGAATCACTGGATTCTACTCCTGAAATCGTTACTGCACTATATGCTAACTAACTTGGATGCCAATTATCAAATAATTAGTTAACTAATTAATTAATTTTAAAAAATCATTCACTTGAAGGGCACCTGAGGGGCTCAGTTGGTTAAGTGATTCTTGGTTTCAGCTCAGGTCATGATCTCACGATTCTTGAGCTCGAGTCCTGTGTCGGGCTCTGCATTGACAGAGTGGAGACTGCTTGGGATTCTCTCTCTGGGTGCTGCACGCCCCCTACCTCCCCAACCGCCTGGCTCACTCTCTCTCTCTCTGTCTTAAAATAAATAAACTTAGGGGCGCCTGGGTGGCTCAGTCGGTTAAGCGGCTGACTTCGGCTCAGGTCATGATCTCACAGTCCGTGAGTTCGAGCCCCGCGTCGGGCTCTGTGCTGACAGCTCAGAGCTTGGAGCCTGTTTCAGATTCTGTGTCTCCCTCTCTCTGACCCTCCCCTGTTCATGCTCTGTCTCTCCCTGTCTCAAAAATAAATAAAACGTTAAAAAATTTTTTTCTAAAAAAAATAAATAAACTTAAAAAATATAATTCACTTGAATAAACATGCTATTTATTTGGCTTTTATAAATGTGACATTACCTCAGATAAAATAAGACTAGAGGGCAAATTTCTTAACTTGTACACATCCACAAAATACAGGCACAAATTGTGTATTTACAAAAACATATTCAAATGTATTCTAAATTCCTATGTTTGTTATATATATTCAAAATTTAACATCAGGCTGGATGATTTAACATAAGCATTCCCACTAAAGTTAGATACAAGAGCCCAGTGACACTATTATTTATCATTTGTTGTGAGGGACAGTTCTGTATTCAAGAATTAAACTACTAGAAAAGAAGAGGAAAATGACCATGTCCAAGTGGAAGATGTGAAAAGAAACCCAAAAGATAAGCAAATGCAAAGCTACTCAAAGTCATAGGGATCTCAGAAGGTAGTTAATAACAAGATTATTCTTTGAAACCAATGGCTTTACAACAAATAAGATCCAATTAGAAAATATAATGGGGGAACCTGGGTGGCTCAGTTGGTTAAGCATCCGACTTCAGCTCAGGTCATGATCTCACGGCTCCTTCCTGAGTTCGAGCCCCGCGTCGGGCTTTGTGCAGACAGCTCAGAGCCTGGAGCCTTCTTCAGATTCTGTGTCTCCCTCTCTCTCTGCCCCTCCCATGCTCGTGCTCTGTCTCTCTCTGTCTCTCAATAATGAATAAATGTCAAAAACAAATTAATTTTAAAAAACTCCAATTCTTGGGGCGCCTGGGTGGCGCAGTCAGTTAAGCGTCCGACTTCAGCCAGGTCACCATCTCGCGGTCCGTGAGTTCGAGCCCCGCGTCGGGCTCTGGGCTGATGGCTCAGAGCCTGGAGCCTGTTTCCGATTCTGTGTCTCCCTCTCTCTCTGCCCCTCCCCCGTTCATGCTCTGTCTCTCTCTGTCCCAAAAATAAATAAACGTTGAAAAAAAAATTTTTTTTAATAAAAAAAATTAAAAAAAAAACAAAAAAAACCCCTCCAATTCTCAGTTTCATCTAAAACAATAAAATATGAGAATAGCCAAGAAATTGCTTTAAAAAGAAAGTGGTATGTATTTTAGAGATATGGGGGAAATTATATTATAAAGCTAAGATACGTAAAATAGCATGCCAGTAAAACAGAAACAGTCAGATGTTCTAATGGCAGTTAGTAGGGTCCAAAATTATACCCACGTATAGATGGAAATGTGGTATATATATTTTTTTAAACTTCAGATAAAGGCTAATCAGTAAATGGTGTTTAAATGACCGGTTAGCTACTTGCTCCAACATCAAGATACATTTCTAAAACCCCTTTCCTCAAAATTAATTTCGAATGTATCCCAAAAAGTATGATAGGAAAACATTGAAAGAAATCTTAGAGAAGGTATGGCTTTCCCACGGCTTCACATAAAGCCCAACATGTATCAAGAAACCTATTCAAGGGATGGCCTGGGTGGCTCAGTCAGTTAAGCGTCCAACTCCTGATTTCAGCTCAGTTCATGATGTCACAGTTCTTCAGATCAAGCCCTGCATCGGCTCCGAGCTAGCAGCACAGAGTCGGCTTGGGATTCTCTCTCTTCCTCTCTCTCCGCCCCTACCGACCCCCCTCAAAATAAGTAAATAAACTTAAAAAAAAAAAAGAAAGAAAAATATTGAAATTTTCTGCGCAGAATGTGTTATCATAAACTAAGCTTTACAATAAAATAGGGGGAAATATTTGCAACGCTCCACAAAATATGATACATGTGACATCTAAAGAGCTCTACTAAAATATGACGCACAAATTCATTAACCATTTTAGAAATGCAAAGTAATATTTTCCCTTACAAGAACGACAAAGACTAGAAGAATAAGTTATAGCTGGTGTTGGTGAGGATGAGGAAAAACGAATGCTCAATCTTAAACATTTTTATTGGGAATGCAAGTTGGCACAAAAAAATCTATTAATGCATATCAAAATTTTATACAAATATATTTGAACTAAGGGTGCGTGGGTGGCTCAGTTGGTTAAGCGCTGGATTTCAGCTCAGGTCATAATCTCACAGTTCGTGAGTTCAAGCCCAGCGCCAGGCTTTGTGCCGACAGCTCAGAGCCTGGAGCCTGCTTCGGATTCTGTGTCTCCCTCTCTGTCTCTGCCCCCTCCCCTGCTCATGCTCCGTCTCTCTCTCAAGAATAAATAAACATTAAAAAAACTAAACATATATTTGATCTAATAACACCAATTCGAGGGATTTATTCCAGTGGAATAGTAGGACATGTACGTAAAGATTTTTATGCAAGGATGTTTACTGTGGTGTTGCTTATAATAGGAAACATTGAACAATGTGTATTTACATATTACATATGCATTATATTTGTGTAATACTATGTTCAGGCATATCTGGAAAGATATACAATTGTTAAGGTTAGGATTTTGATTCAAATTAGCTTATGCATTAACCTAATGATTATCTCAGAAGGTAGGGCAGGCTTGACCGTCAGCAGCTCAAAGAAGTCATCAAGGATCCCCTTCTTTGCCTCTCTCTAAACTGTTCCTTGATTGGGCAGCTGGGTGGCTCAGTCAGTTAAGCACTGAACTTCAGGATGAATTCAAACTCTCAAGGTTTGTGAGTTTGAGCTCCATGTCAGGCTCTGTGCTAACAGCTCAGAGCCTGGAGCCTGCTTTGGATTCTGTGTCTCCCTCTCTCTCTACCCCTCCTCCACTCACACTCTGTCTCTCTCTCTCTCTCTCTCTCTCTCTCTCTCTCTCTCAAAAATAAATAAACATAAAAAAAAATAAACTGTTGCTTGAGCACTGCATTCCCTTAAAAGAGATTCCCTCCACTGCCCCAAAATGATGCCAGCAGCCATCAGGAAACTACTTGCTTCCTTCTTCTACATAAGTAGGATTGTAAAAGTAAAAAACAAAAAACAGAAACAAAAAACCTCTCTGTAACCAGTGACTCCAACTTATCCCCCTCAGCCTGGACCAGTAGCAATTTCCATAGAAACAACATATACTGATTGGCTTAGACTAAAGAGACTCTCACCCATATTGGGTCTGGTATCACTTTTCCGAATCATGTGAGATTCTCACACCCCCAATCCCCCTGCCCCCAGCTCATGCTCTGTCTCTTTCTGTCTCTCAAAAATAAATAAAAATGTTTAAAACATTTGAAGTTCAAATAATACTGGATTTCTGAACATGGATGTTGGTTAAAAAAGTGCGTTCAATATGGGAAATTTTATTGGGTTGTGTATTTAGGAAATGTGTGCCTTTCAGTGGGTACTATACTTGAATTTTTAAAGTTTATTTTAAAAATATGGCCTGAAATATGTAGATTACCATTTCTTTATAAGTTGTTTTAATGGATGACATGAATGCTTTCGGCTGTATAGTGTTGTTTGGCCAGGTGAGACTTTTCTACCCTGAAACAGTTATAAAACTGAGGTCCACCGGCCCTGGATGGCTCAGTTGGTAGAGTTTGACTCTCTCTCTCTCTCCTTCTCTCTCTTTCTCTCTTTTTTTTAATTTTTGTAATGTTTATTCATTCTTGAGAGACAGAGAGACAGAACATGAGGGGCAGAGAGAGAAGGAGACACAGAATCCGAAGCAGCCTCCAGGCTCTGAGCTGTCAGCACAGAGCCCGACGGGGCTTGAACCCACAAACCGTGAGATCATGACCTGAGCCGAAGTCAGCCGCTTAACCGACTGAGCCACCCAGGTGCATCCCCCCCCTTTCAAAAATAAATTAATTAACTTTAAACTTAAAACAAACAAACAAAAAAACTGAAGTCCAACTGAAATGGAGATCCACTCTCCCACTTAGTTGAGCTCTGAAGTCCTCTCTCTCCCCCTCACCTCTATTCTCCTTCTTTTAACCCTTCTGAGTTTCCATTGACTCAACTGGACAATCTTTTAAGTTTTTTGTGGTGATTAAAACCATAGTGAGTTTATGTCCTATCTCTTCAACTTGGTAGTGGTGTCTGACTTAAAGTAACTTACCTTTCAGTACCTCAGTTTTCTCATCTATAAAATGCTGTTAATAAAAATAGTTCCTAGCTCATACAGTTCTTGAGAGGATTAAATGAACTATAAGAAGTGATGCATCGGAGCACGTGAGTGGCTCGGTTGGTTAAGCATCTGACTCTTGATTTCTGCTCAGGTCATAATCTCACAGTTTGTGGGTTCAAGACCCAAGTCGGGCTCTGAGCTGAGGGTTTGGGGCCTGCTTAGGATTCTCTCCTTCTCTCTCTGCCTCTCCTCCACTATGTCTCTCTCTCTCAAAAATAAATACATGAAAAAAGAAAGAAAGAAAAGGTATAAAGCAGTGAGAGTGGGGAGCTCATTGGATGAGGCTGGTTTGCATAAATTCTAGGACACACCTTTTAATCTCAAAATCCAAAGGCATTCTACAACCCACGATGACTTACAATCATTGTTGGTCAGGTGACAGTTGTGACATAGCTGTCACTGTCTGGGCTTACAGCTTTTATTTCCTTTTATGTACGTACGAGTGAAATATGAAAATAACACTTTGTCTAAAAAGGCAGTTCTTCTTTTAAAAAAAAATTAATCCAAGGACAATTCATCTTTATTAACTGCTTTGATCTTCATCTGAAATGAGAATATGTGCTCTTTTTTAATGTTTATTTATTTATTTTGATAGAGTGAGATGGCATGTGCTGGGAAGGGCAGAAAGAGAGAGGGAGAGAATCCCAAGCAGGCTCCTTGTCCGCACAGACAGAGCCCAGTGTGAGGCTCAATCTCACGCACCGTGAGATCATGACCTGAGCTGAAATCAAGAGTCACAGTTTAACCGACTGAGGCACCCAGGCGCCCCTAAAAAAAAAAAAGGAAACAAAACAGTTCTTTCAATAAGCACAAATAAAAATTTTAGGAGCTCGTTTTTTCTTTCTTAGTGACCAACAAAACAATGGTGTATGTTAATTGACGGCATCTTAGATTTCATGAAATGTCCTTATGAAATACCTCGTGAAGAAGCATTTAGGGATTATTCTATTTTAAAAATATTTCCATGCTTTATTTGATTTTTAAGTTAGGTTTTAAAATCAATCATTTTGAACGAGGTATTTTCCAGTGATCTCTAAAGCTTCCCTAGGAACTGGGCAATTGAAAGACTTCCCAGGGACGCAGAGCACTGTGACCAGATTCTCAGCAAATCACTTGCTTCCTTCTCCTCTTAAAATGCCTTTTCTCCCTTCTCCTTTGCTGATCCCAGAGGACCAGCAAGCACAAGACGTGGGCACAGGGTGTTCCTTGAGGTCTCCCCCCACCCCCTTCCCTTCTGAGTTAAAATTCCAGTTGTTCAGAAAGACCTCCATCAACCCCCCCCCCCAACCCATAAGCCCAGCGGTTCTCCAACTTCGCTACACATTGAAATCATTTAGACAACTTTCAGTAATAGTGATGCCTGGGTCTCACTCTCAGATACTCTGACTCAATTGTTCCTGGGGTGCTACCCCGGAACTGGGATGTTTAAGAATTCCCCCAGATAACTCCGCCAAGATTGGAAACCACTGCATTACCCTGTTTGATGATTTTCTGAAAATTTCTTAATTGCTTACTTGATGCTGTTTGTGTCTTCCGCCAGCTTCTGAAGGCACGGAAGCTTATTCTTGTCAACATTGTGCAGTCTGGTACCCGAGCACCCTGCTACGAGTTTAGCCTTATAGCGCGCCTTTTAAGGAGAAGCGTTGAGAGCTTCGGCTTCCTCAAGAGTGGCCGCTAAGCCTCAGGAAATTTAGGAAGTAATTCAGATCGGGTCCCTCCTTGGGCCTTTGGCCACACGCGATTCCTGGCCCGCGTCCGCCCTCAGCAGCCCAGCTGAGCGGGATGTTAATGGGACGGACGGTCCCCTCCAGGTCCTCCTCTTTGATCAGCTTCGGGACAGTCTAGCAGATCGCTCCCCCGCCCCTGAGCTTCTGGAGCACCCGGCAGGGTCCGAGAACTTGTTTACCCGCTTCTGGGGTCTGAGAGTGCGAACAACGGGGGGTCTCAAAGGCAAGAAAACTCCCACAGCGAGGCCCTGGCGGGGTTCCGCGCACGCGGAGCAAGGGGGCGCTGCGCCCGCCGAGGTGCCCGCCTCTCCTCCCGCCGCGCTTCCGGGAACGCGGGGCCTCGGACGCGCGGCCGCCGAGGGGCTCGCCGCGTGGCTCGGCGTTGGCGCAGGCAGCTGCAAGGAAAGCCTCCCAAGCACCAGTAAAGCTCAGTTAAGCCTTTCGGGCCGGTGGTGCCCTGGGACGCGTGGAGCTAGCAAAAACTCTGACCTCTCCAGGAAACTAAGCTGAAGACGTATTTTAAGTGAAAAAAAGCAAGTTGTTGCGTACAAAAGCATGCAGATGGAGAAGCATACACATACCTGCTGGTGCAAACATGTAATAAGCCCCGGAGATACACGCAAGGAATTAGTCGTGGTTGTCGTGAGGCCGAGGCGCGAGACGTTGCAAGCTGGTGGTTTTCCGAGTTGTTTAAAAGCCTTGTGCAAGTGTGTTTAAGTAGATATATATTGATTTTATATTGTATTACGTATTGTGTGGTGTTGTATATAATGTATAATAAGGTATTCTATCGTTGTGAGAGACAATACATGTTATTACAGGTAACACCATGCAATATGTTATCTAATACACATACATGTATCTCCAGTTGGTGGAATCAAAGAAGTCCACGTTTTCCTCTGCCTTTCGGTCTTAGCTAACACACAGAAAGAAAAGGCTCGCGGAGAGAAAAGGCAAAGAGGGAGGATCAGAAACATAGGGGACACCCCCCATATCTTTTCACGCAAGACGCCCGGGTGGTTGTGGGGAAAGGGACAGGGGAAACCGAGGCGCTCGGCTACCCGAGCGCAACCCTGAATGCGTCGAGTTCTAAGCCTGCGGCGGGGCAGAAGCTGAGAACCCATGCCTGGGGCGCAGAAGCCTGCGTTTCTGGCCGCGCCTGGAATTGGCTCCCCGCCCCCCTGCTCTGGCCACGCACCGGGGCGTGGGTGGGCTCTCTCTTGCTTCACCACTGGGCACTCGCCGTGCGCTCCGAGCTCTAAGAGACTCCCTCGGCTTCATCTGATGGCGGGGCTCGGTCCCGGGACTTCGCGTGGCCAGGCTGGGGGGCTGCAGGTGCCGGGCGCGCCAGGGAGAGAGACCCAAGAGGCGGCCTGGCCTCCCCGCCCGTCTGCAACTGAAACGCTTCGAGCGTCCGCCAGATAGGCCAGAAAGGTCCCCAGCGTCCCCCAAATCTCAGCCCTGGAGTGCGTGGGATGGGCGCTTGGCTGTGCGCCGCGCGGCTGGGAATGCGAAGGGAAAAGGACACGCGACTGGCAGGGGGTCGAAAACTGTCTGTTTTCTTCGCCGTCGCTCCCTTTGCGGACAGCCCCTCTGTCAAAGCTCATAACCAGCGACCTCTGTCAAAGCTCGTGCCCAGAGACCCCAGTTTTCTATTAAAGGTTTCAGACTTCCAGTGAAAAAGCACCGCCTCCCCAGCTTCCGGGTCCGCTGGAGCAGCTACTCACAAATTGTATGCCCCCAGGCAAGTTTTCTTGACTACTCTCTGCCTTGGTTTTCCTATCTGTAAAATGAGGATGACAAAAGCACCTACCTCTGTGGAGTGGTAGCTAGGGTTAAATGGAATATTGTGGGCCAAGGGCTTGGACCAGCTCTAGCTTGCAGAGCGGTCCATGTCTGCTATGGTTATCCCAAACAAGATAACCTGAACCCAGGACTGGGATTTAGGGTGGAGTTATGGGGCCCAGCTTCCTCCAAAGAGACTCATTCTAGAGGTTCAGCGGCTGAGGCGTGCACCGAACGCTGTCCACTCGCTTCCCCCGAAGCCACACAGTATCCCCATTCCAACACCTACCTGGAAGCCTTCCCCTCCAGAGAAAACAACGCCCCACACCCGGCACCATTCACACATCCTTAACTCCTCCACTGGGAGGCCCGCAGTTTAGAATGCCAGGATTCAAATTCCCGGGCTACCAGTATTAGCTGTGTGCCTGTGGACAAGGGCCTTCCATCTCGCCACGCATTGCTTTACCCTTCTGTAAAATGGGTTGTTAAAAAACGTTTTAAGGTGCTGATTTTAACAGATCGCGCGGATAAAGCAGAGAGTCTGGCCTATGGTCACCTGCTGCTTCTTTTATTATTTTCCTCCTTTGTCTGTGGACTGGAAGATAAACTATTCTAGGAAAGTCAGCCCCAAATGGATGGAGAAATGATGCCGGCTGCTCTTTGCTCCCCCTAGAAACCCCTTTCCTGTGGACCCCTTGTAATCTGTGGGAGGAGGGCGTTTCACGAAGTTTCCCGGACCCTGCCTGGTGGTTAAGCAACCCAGGCCAACCAGGACTTGGGGGCCTCCTCAACAACAGCCCTCTATGGTTGATCTTGCTTTGCCCTTGTCCTCACAATTTGTAGATGCCGCCAGAGGCCCTCGGGGGTCCGCAGCGTGAGGCTCCAGATGCCGTCTCTTTGGGAACCCCCAGTTCAGGGTGCCTTCTCCAGGAGCTAGACTCCTGCGGGAGGCATCCGACCATTCACTCAGATCCTCCGTCGTCGGACTTTTAACCAAGTGTTGGAGAACAATACCTAAACTACCTAAACTAAATAACCCCCCTCCCTTTTTTTTTTTTTTTTTTTTTTTTTTTTTTTTTCTTTGACAAATAATCAGCCGAACGGCAAAATCCCGGCGGGAGGCGGGAGGGCGAGGAGGCCTGGGAAAAACAGAATGCTAATGGCGGCCTGGAGGGGGCGGAAGGCGCACCCCTGCCCCGGCGCCCCCGGCCGCCTGCCTTTGAAGTGCACCTTTGCAGCCGCGCTCTAGGGGAGGGCGCAGGATTCCACCGCCTTCCCCCACCCCCTCCATCCCGCACGGTTCTTGAAAGAAGCTGAAGGAACAACTGGGGACTCCCCTCTCAGATTCTGACTGACTCACTCCTGCTTCCCACTTGGAGTTCGCGTTGTCTTTGACCTGTTTGTTCCTGGCCTCCAGCCGTCAGACTGGGAATCTCTGGGAGAGAAAGACTGTGGTTCATGCATCCGCACTGAGCCCCAGTAGGTAGTCAGGGGGCAAAAAGTGAGCTCAGCATAAGTGTGATGGGGAGTAATGGGAAAGCCTTTCGACCTTCCTATATGCCAGGTGCCGTTGTAATTGCTTTACCTTCTCTATCCTATTATTTATTACAAGTGGGAACCGGGGACGGAAAGGTTAAGGAGCTCGCTCAGACTCACAAAGCTAGCAACAAGGTAAAGCCACAAATACATACAATTCTGCACACAACGTTCTGCTTTTCTCTCAGCTTGTGGAGTGATCTCTTTGCTTTCCTTATTCCGTTGCCCTTCCTGTCTCCCTCCCTCTCACTCAATCATTCGTGGTTATCTTGGGGGCTTAATGCTTTCCGCAGAAAGCGTTCTGCAGTCTCCCCCACCAAGACGTCCCCTCTCCCCTTTGCTCACGTGGGGCCTGGATAGGAGATTCCAGCTGACCCCGTCCCATTGAAACCTTGGTCAACAGGATTGGATTCTGCCCACCTGTTGTGTGGACATCCTGCCGCACCTGTACCACAGAGGTGCCTTCAACAGAAGGTGTTTCGACAGAAACATTAATTTCCAGAGGCTCTGCCAACTCTCTTAGTGATGTGCAAGTGATTGATGTTCAGGATATTTCTCCTTGGCTACATGTGGGTTGCTCCCAGTAACAGCTGTTCTGCAATTCCAGCACTAACTTTTCTGTTTTCCTGTGGAAGCATGTCAACACTGACGTGCACACGAAAAGCCATGCGATAAGAACTTTGGGTTAGAAAAGTTCCAGAAAAGACTTTTTAAGCCTTCAAAAGTCTTAAAAAGATGAAAATGCCAGGTCCATCAATTTAGGAAGACCTGTGTTCCCTTTTCCTTTAGGAAGAATAAAAAGCATTTTCACTTTAGTCTTCGTGGCTATAAAGCCTGAATCCTGGCACTGTCCTTGGGCTGTTTTATCTGATCTAGTTTACAGATTTAGTAACTCTTTTCTTTCAGTTAACAGATGAGCACCTACTGAGTGTCAGGGCTTTCCAGGTGCAAAAGTAAGCAAGACAGGTGGAATCCTGTATAACTCTTTCATATTTTAATGAAGGAATAATTAGCCAAACACTCCCCTAATTTATTTCTGAGAGCATTTTACTTTATTTACTTTGCACTATGTGGCTTTCCTGTTATTGATGTGACTCTGTGTATTCCATAAATATGAATACAATAATAAAACAGCACTGAAATCCGGGAATTCATTTGGAGTTTAAAAAAATACTTTCATAAAAAAATTCTCAATTCAATGTTTAAGAAAAGATCACTTATTTTTTTGTAATAAGAGACCTTGGGCATGTTTCTTACCTTCCTCTCCAGGATTCCCCTACCTCGTCCTATTTTAACAGTGAACTACAATTGCATTTAGCAATCTAAATGCATACATAGATTGGTGGCTAAGATAACAGTTTAAATTTGTCATGTTTGTTTGAAAAACTACAGTGAGTTTCATGTAACCCTTTGCCTCACACATTTGTGGACCTGGTGGTTTTTTGTTTTGTTTTGTTTTTGTTTTTGTTTGCTTTTTTGCTTTTTGTTTGTTGTTAAGCAAGTGATCAGTCTATTTCAGTACCATGGTGAAATACAGATTCTTATAAAGTGAAACTGTTGGTGGGGGTATCTTGCTGTTGTCAACAGAACCAAAACTACTTGTCCTCGCCAAAATGTTTTATCTTCCAGGACGTTTTCTTTAAAAGAAAAAAAAAAAGTGAAACCCGCACAACCTTACGGTGATGAAAGCTCCCTCCCCCTTCGGAAAAGCTCGGGGGAGATGGCAGATCTGGCCAGCAGAGAACAAAGGGCCAAAGAGTTAACCTGAGATGGTGAAATAAAATGTAACATCAACAAAGAAAAGGCCATAGATAAATAGTCAAAGGACCAGCTCACCACAAAACACCCATTGACGTTTTCCCAGAGTCCAGGCGAAGCGCGGTGACCGGGTAATGTTGGAATGTTTTCCTAGGGTTAAAAGGAGATCCAGCAGCAATGCTGCCCAGAATTTACAAAGTGTTTGAATAACACGGACGGTGTTTTGATAACACATTTTTAGTGGGGGTGAAAATAATAGAATTTATTGGGACATTTATATGGGCCCCCTCGGTTGTGTGTAGAGGGGGGCAGGGCAGGAGAAAAACCGTATATCACTGCACTCATCTATAACTCAGCCCTGTTACTTATTCCTATGTGCGCATATGCATTTGATGTGTAACAGTCTTGAGGCCAAATGCTGCTTCGCAGAGCTGCTTTTAAAAGATCAATGCACTGGTAGTGGTTACCTTTAAGGGGGGAGAAGTGGGTAAAGATGTCCCCTGGCCAGGTTGGCAATAACTTTGTGTTACCGGGATGAGAGAGAGGGTGGCACGACATTGGTATGAGTGTTCGAACCAGTAGAGCGGAAGATCTTCCGTAGGCTCACACATAGGCTTGGCCTTGGCCTCCTTGTAGCCTTCAAAGGTCAGGCGCGTGCTCCATCTCAGGCTGCAAGGGCAAGATGTGAGTTAATCCAGCCAGCATTTGGGTCTGGGGTTCCAAGGGGTCTCCACGTTTCCTCCCCAGTGTTGATGTTTTTGTTCAGTGTATTCCAATACACTGTCAGTTGAGCCACATAAAACCAGGCACCTTTCAATAAATGTCTCATTTGGATTTCATGAAGCTTGGGGTGTAATTGAAATCAAACAGCAAACAGGCTGCAAGGGGCTGTTATTTGCCCACCCAATCTAAGGAGGGTGTTGCCTGACTCATTCACTGAAGCCACTGCTTTAGCTTTCTTTTCTCTTCCTATTGCTAGAAAAGAGTGCTTGGACTTTAAAGTTTGGCTGGGATATGTGAAAATATTTTCTATGTCTCCTTCCCTGATTGTAAGTAAAACTGAACCAGCAAAAGAAAATTCCTTCCAAGTCAGGAAATCACAGGTTGGCTCATCTGTAACTCTCCAGGCATTTAGACTAGTATATTCCATGTGTAATAATAATAATGCCATTAGCTAATCAATACAGGAAAACCATCCAATGAGATTTCTTGATCTCTGAGTTGTCAGAAAAAAAAAAAATCACCTTTAGTTGAAACAGCATTTTCCATTATGTTTAAAAAGGAATTTGAAATATATGTTTACGAATATAATATAAATGATGTATCTGTTTCCCATGGTCCCCAAATTCCAGGTCCCAGAGCAGTTTTGTGGAGCCTGAGTTTTGATTCTCTTTGCATTCCTCTTTCTCTCTCCATCTGTAAAGTGTGTTAAAATTTGAGTAAAATAATAGATGTACTGGGGAGGTGGGGAGATATAAACGGCAACTTCCTGACCCAGGAGTCAACGCTAATCTTGATCACACATACCGTGTATATATTTAATAGGTAGGTAGCACTCAGAATGAACCCACGCGCTTTCAAGAGCTTGCTTTGGGGCTGGAATAAAATCAACCCTTTCTGATGTGGCGCGGGGGACAGCTGGCCCGCGTTATTTGCGCCAGAGTGGGTCGGAACGATGCCTGTTGCCTGCGATGGCACTTTGCCACGCGCAGCGCTTCCCTGGCCGCCTCGAAAGCAACTTGAAGGGACACAGAGGCCCGCTTTCTCTCTATCATAAAGCGCAAAACTGCTATCTACCCCTAGCCACCGTATCTCCAAGTAACGTGCGAGTCGATCTCACCCCTGCTTTTCCTTCAAACATCCTGCAGCTCAGGTGAAGGCCAAGGCTGACGCGGAGACTCCCTGGGGCCGTAACCGGGTTCCCCAACCCTCGGCTATGTCGCCAAGCCGCCCAAACCGCGCAGCCCCTTCCTTTCCTGTTCTCGCGTCCCCCTCACGGAGTCTCCACTTTGAAAATCATCAAGTCTTCAAAAAGCATAAAGTGCTCGAAAAATTCAATTCATCAAGACTTCCCTGGCTCAAAATAAAACAAAAGCGGGAGGTGGGAGTGGACGGCGGTGTGGTCAGAACAGAGAGCCACGCCAAACCCGAATTCAAAACTAGCGGGACGAAATGCCAGGCGCGCTGGCCTGAGCGCGCTCTGGGCCAGCTTTCCAGGGATCAGTTCCGGGACGCTCTGCCCAGGACCTGCGGGGCCACCTCGCTGGCCCACTCGCTTCACGTGCTCCATTCCCACTGGCTGTGTCCTGACCCTGAGAACCTTCTCACGCCCCCGGTTTTCACCACCAAGGAAAACTGGTAAATTCCCTGGAGCGTCCGAGTGTATCACGGACCATCTCGCTCTCTAACCCAGACGTGCCGAAGTTGGGGCTGCTGTGGTTTGAACCTAGGCCGGAAAGCTCCGAGCCGTTCTGCACGGGCGTGTGCGCGCTGCACAAATCCTGCAGCCGCCTCATCTGTTGTGGGCTCAGAGTTTCCCGTGTGATCGCGTTCGGTTGGGGAAGCAGTGTCCCGACATCTCAGCCGGAAAATGCGCTCCCGGAGCGATTACAAGCCGCGTCTGTAATTGCTTATTAACAGCGAATATTCATGCTTCTCCTTTTCCGCAATGAAACGTGCCTCCCCCCTTTTCGGCAATAAAACAATAAAATAAGACGGCACCACTCTTGACTCTACTGTCTGCGGAAACGCAAGGGAGAAACAGGCAGCTGGGGCAAAAGGGCTTAATTCAATATCAAACTGATTATTTCACTAATTATTCTACCTTCTGTGTTGCGCCGCAGAGCAGAGGCGCAGGGAATCTCAACCGCACTGCTGCTGGGGAACCTTTGTTTCTCGGTGCCAGGCCCAACTGAAGAGGGTGGAGGGAATCCAGGATTCAGGGCAACTGAGCTGCGTGGATTTTAAATTGTGGGGAGTAAAAGTGCTTGACGCGCGTTTGAGGGTGTCCCCAGGACCCCACCCCACCAGGGCTTCTGGTTCATAAGCTGGTCCTAGAGGATGGCCATGTGCTCTCTCTCGCCGTCCCTGGAATCCCAAAAGCGGAGCGCAAGGTTCCTCTTCACAAACCCTTCCCAATGAATAAAAGGGTGGGACCGAACAAAAAGTGGTTCCCGTGTGTTGAAGGCCGGGGAACCTTCCCCTATCTGGAGGAAAGTGTGCCTGAAGCCACAGCCCCTGACCGGGAAAGAGACCTCGCTTCGGCCTCTCTCCGACTCGTCCCAGATCTCCCCGCTCAGGGACCGGCGCCTCCCTGCAAGCCATCAGCTTGCGTTGCCTTTCTGGTGCCAGCCTCTAAAACCTGCTCCCGCCTCCGCATCCTCCGCTCAGGCTGCTGAGATGACTTCGATGCTTAGAGTGGACCCCGCTACGGAGACCCCCAAATCCTGTTCCCCCAAACTCTAGCAAAATATGGACACAACGACTGATTCTCACAGTAGGACAGAGTCTCTGGGAAGAAAAAAAAAAAAAAGACTAAAGGAAAAGAAAGTCGCAGGCGACTTGATCCAATTAGTAAATGCCTAATTGAATTAGTGTCACCTCCATCAGCCAATAGGAGGGTCCTGGGCTGTGGGGCAGCGAAGCCCCTCCCTGGCCTCACGTATATAAAGCAGCCAATGACAGCCTGCAAGTTTCCAAGTGGTCAACTTGACCGACAGTTGGGCAGTCGAGAAGGGCAGAAAGGACAGCGCTGGTGGGTGGATGGGGCAGAGATATTAGTCCTCTTCTTCCTGGGTGTGAGTGAGGAGGCGGACGGGGATCCCGAGAGCCAAGGAGGACAGAGAAGGAAAAGGAGAGTGCTTTTCGGTCAATTGCCACCTCCTGCCTTCAAACTCAGCGAGTTTTCCTTGCTGCAGCACGCTGGGGTCGGGGCGCGCGAGTGCGCGCCTTAGCCGCCCGCGTGCAGCCAGGTGGGTAGCCCCAGCACCGGAGGAAGGGGAAGTTACCTTCCCCTCGGAAGAGGGCGCTGGCTCCCCCATCCTGCCTTTATATTAAGGCCGCGGGAGGAGAGGAAGCAGCCAGCTGCCGTCTGCGCTTTGCAAAGCATGCAGTTAGGGGAGCAGCTCTTGGTGAGCACGGTGAACCTGCCCGGCGCTCACTTCTACCCGCTAGAGAGCGCGAGAGGCGGAGGCAGCGGGAGCGCAGGCCACCTCCCTGGCGCGGCCCCCTCGCCTCAGAGGCTGGACTTAGACAAAGCGCCCAAGAAGTTCCCTGGCAGCCTCTCGTGCGAGACTGGGAGCGGGGAACCCACAGCAGCCAGCGCGGGGGGCCCCGCGGCCATGCTCAGTGACGCCGACGCCGGGGACGCCTTCGCCAGCGCCGCGGCAGTGGCCAAGCCCGGGCCCCCGGACGGCCGCAAGGGCTCCCCCTGCGGGGAGGAAGAGCTGCCCTCTGCCGCCGCCGCCGCCGCCGCGCGCTACTCCATGGACAGCCTGAGCTCGGAGCGCTACTACCTCCAGTCCCCCGGGCCTCAGGGCTCCGAACTGGCCGCGCCCTGCTCGCTCTTCCCCTACCAGGCGGCGGCCGGGGCGCCCCACGGATCTGTGTACCCTGCTCCCAACGGGGCGCGCTACCCCTACGGCTCCATGCTGCCCCCCGGCGGCTTCCCCGCGGCTGTGTGCCCACCTGGGAGGGCGCAGTTCGGCCCGGGAGCCGGCGCGAGTAGTGGCGCGGGCGGCGGCGGCGGCGGCGGTGGCGGCGGCGGCGGCGGGGCAGGCGGCCCGGGCGCCTATCAGTACAGCCAGGGGGCTCCGCTCTATGGGCCGTACCCTGGGGCGGCAGCTGCGGGCTCCTGCGGAGGACTGGGGGGGTTGGGGGTTCCTGGTTCCGGCTTCCGTGCCCACGTCTACCTGTGCAACCGGCCTCTGTGGCTCAAGTTCCACCGCCACCAAACCGAGATGATCATTACGAAACAGGGCAGGTGAGCGCAGCGCCGAGGGGCCCCGAGGTGAATGACAAGTGAGTGACTGTGTGGTCCTGGGGAAGGCTGGGGGGGTGAGGGAGCCGTGCCCGTTCGTTCCGCGCTTGGCTTGGAAGAGTGTTTTTCCGCGCGCATCTCCAAGCCGGGGTCCCTGCCGGTCTGCGCACCGCCTTGTGTGCGGTGGGTGCTAACGTTACAGCTGTTCCTCCACCCCCACCCTCCCCCCCCACCCCTCCCTTCCCCTCCCCTCCGGTCACTCTCACCTGGACTGGCGAGAAGGAGGCGGAAATGGAAATTGGGGCTTGTCCACAAAGCTGGATTTACTAGCTGTTCCCTGCATACCGGCGAAGAGCCGCGGATGGGGAAAAGGAGCAGGCTTCCTGAGCGCAGTAGATGGGCTCCCGCAGTTTAGGCGCCACAGTCTCCGTGGGGCGCCTGGAGGAGATGAGCGTCGGAGGGTGGGTTGGTCGGGGTGGTTGGTTAGGCAGGCCCTGGAGCCAGACCTGGTGGGGTTCCGGGCGCGAGAAAGTTCTGATACACTTTCAACTGCTAATAGTGGGTACTAACGGGGAAAGCGAGGCGTGGGTGCTGGGAGAGGGGCGCTCAAGCGGAACTTGGAGCCTGACGAGTAAAATTGCAAAAATTTTAAGACGAACAACTGACTGTCGTTCTCTGGTACTCGTACGTAGAAAAATGAAAGAGTTTTTCACATCCTGGAAGAAAAATTAAGGACTTGAGTGGGGAGAGAGGGAACTGGGGAAATACTGACTTTGGGGTCGATTGTCTCCGAAAAGAGATGTTCCAAGAGTTGCCAAGTCAGAAATATTTTGCAGAATAAGGGCCACGTTATGTGGCGGTTTTCTGTTCTTTCTGTAGACTTCTAAAGGTCCCGCTCCGACCTACCCCCAGGTGGCCGCAAACCCGGCCTAGAATGGGCCTGCTCCCGGGGTCCGAATGTAAATTGTTTTCCCTGGTTCTATTCCCTTGCACAGGCGCATGTTTCCTTTCTTGAGCTTCAACATAAACGGACTCAATCCCACTGCCCACTACAACGTGTTCGTAGAGGTGGTGCTGGCGGACCCCAATCACTGGCGATTCCAGGGGGGCAAGTGGGTGACCTGTGGCAAAGCCGACAATAACATGCAGGGTGAGGAGAGAGGAGGCCCGGGCAGGGAGGAGCGGGCCAGCGGGGGACCCTGGACTCAGATAACTCAGATAACTCCCATTTAAATTGAATACTTCCCCCTGATCTGCAGAGGTGTTAGTATGAGTTTCTTTATATTGTTTGAATCTGGAGAGAGGGAGAGAATTGCCAAGCCACGATTTCTTGCCTGTCAATATAAACTTTGGTACTTTTACCGTACCCTACTCCTTCCTCCCCTACCAATTCCTACTAAATCTCCCCTACCCCCCACCCTCTGTCCCGGGGTGGGGGTGGGGTGGGGGCAAGGGCTCCAGTCTTTGAAGCCTTGAGAAAGCCCTGCCAAGGTCGAGTCCACCCATGAAAACCCAGCCACTTTCCATCAGACGTTGCCCTTCCATCTTTAGAAGGCCCCAAAATGACCTTCAAGAGACACCTCCTGGTGGTTCTATTTTTATATTTTGAGCTAGCATTAGATGACTGCCTTGTCCGGGGAAGTCTGGAGGCACAGGCGCCCTGGGTGGGCTGTGGGTGGAGTCTAGTTGGAGAGCTAGCACAGGGAAAACTGGGCTGGAAGGGTAGCTCTTAAATGTTGCCCAGAGGTAACAGACATCCCTCCCCGTGTGTCCATTTGTAATCAGCCCTGTATGCTTGGGTTTTGTGTTTTGTTTCATTTTCTCTTAGGCAACAAAATGTATGTTCACCCAGAGTCTCCTAATACTGGTTCCCACTGGATGAGACAGGAGATTTCTTTTGGGAAATTAAAACTCACCAATAACAAAGGCGCAAACAACAACAACTCCCAGGTAGAGTGACAGAGGATGGGGTGTCTTCTGGTGGTAGATCCCTTTCCTAACGAGTTTCCGTACCCTTCACTGTATTTGTAATATGGGCACTTGTTCCCTGTTTGCTCGCCTCTTTCTAACCTTTTTTTTTTTCCTTTTGACCTTTCTCATTTTCACTAGATGTCAGTAACAGTGAATTGACCGTTAGGAAAAGAAATACTAAAAGCTTTGGGGGACTTCACAAACTAAGAGGAAAGAGTGTTTATCAAATATGCATGCCGGGCTGTGTTTTTAGGTTTCAAAAGCAGCAAGGATAAGATCTGAAAAATGACAATAGAAAAATGTCGCGGTCGTGGGGAGCAAGCGGGAGTCCCATCGCAAAACTGTGTAGTTTGTCAAGATTTACTTTTGCTGAGCCTCTAAGAGACTTCTGGGATTTGGCGACACTTTTTCTATACCATTTCCAGATGATAGTCTTACAGTCTTTACACAAGTACCAACCCCGGCTGCACATTGTTGAAGTTACAGAGGATGGTGTGGAGGACTTGAATGAGCCCTCAAAGACTCAGACCTTTACCTTCTCGGAAACACAGTTCATTGCAGTGACTGCCTACCAGAACACTGACGTGAGTGTCCCCACTGTCCCAAGAACCTCTACAGCCAGGTCCGGTGTGATAACGCACTCAACGACTATTTTTCTCCCCTATCTAGATAACTCAACTAAAGATTGACCATAACCCCTTTGCAAAAGGCTTCAGGGACAACTATGATTCGTAAGTGCAACTTTTGTTCATATTTGCGTGGTCACCTTTGAACAGGATATACATAACCAGACACTTTCAGAGAACATTCTAGGAAGAGCTTTCATCTTTGGGATTTTTATCTATTTTTATTTTTTGCATAGTTTTCCCTCAGCTAATCTTGCTTTAGAATTTTCACAGAAGGGTTTTGTTCATTTCTAAAGGAAGGTTAAGGGCTGAAAAATGAGGAGCTTTTTTTTTTTTTAACACTTGAGTGGAGATTTGAAATTTTCATAATCTGCATTTATATACCTTCCTTTTCATGTGAGCCAACTTTTTTTTTTTATCCTCTAAGGAACAGGTATTATTACTCCCCTTCTTTTATTATTATTATTATGATGATCATTTTACATAAGAAAAACTGAAAACTAAGAGGATGTAATTTTCACCTTAAACAGCAAGACCCCACAATACTTTTTAAATTTGGAATTTCTAACACCACAGCCAGCGCCCCTCCCCTGACATTGACGAAGGAGAGTTGCACCTTCTTTAACTCCCAGCACTTAGAAAGGTGGATTCTCTATAGTTTCAGTCCTTAAATGCTTGGGAGGAAACTTTTCCCCCATGAGCCAAGAGTCCAGCGGAAATGGGCCAATGTGCCTCCTACCTCCGTCCCTCCACTCCAGCAGACCAGTGCTCCCAGTGCAACCCACTAAGTGAGCCTTTTTGATTTCTGGGAGGTGGTTATTTGGGGCAACATTAGGGTTTTTTTTTTTTTAAGTGTTTCTCTTTATATTGTAGCATGTACACCGCTTCCGAAAATGACAGGTTAACTCCATCTCCCACGGATTCTCCTAGATCCCATCAGATTGTCCCTGGAGGTCGGTACGGCGTTCAGTCCTTCTTCCCGGAGCCCTTTGTCAACACTTTACCTCAAGCCCGATATTATAATGGCGAGAGAACCGTGCCACAGACCAACGGCCTCCTTTCACCCCAACAGAGCGAAGAGGTGGCCAACCCTCCCCAGCGGTGGCTTGTCACGCCTGTCCAGCAACCTGGGACCAACAAACTAGACATCGGTTCCTATGAGTCTGAATATACTTCCAGCACCTTGCTCCCATATGGTATTAAATCCTTGCCCCTCCAGACGTCCCACGCCCTGGGGTATTACCCTGACCCAACCTTCCCTGCCATGGCAGGGTGGGGAGGTCGAGGTTCTTATCAGAGGAAGATGGCCGCTGGACTCCCATGGACCTCCAGAACCAGCCCCCCTGTGTTCTCCGAAGATCAGCTCTCCAAGGAGAAAGTCAAAGAAGAAATTAGCTCTTCCTGGATAGAGACACCCCCTTCCATCAAGTCTCTCGATTCCAATGATTCTGGGGTATACACCAGTGCTTGTAAGCGAAGGCGGCTGTCTCCTAGCACCTCTAGCAATGAAAATTCTCCCTCCATAAAGTGTGAGGACATTAACGCCGAAGAGTACAGCAAAGACACCTCAAAAGGCATGGGGGGGTATTATGCTTTTTACACCACTCCCTAAAGAGTTACTTCAACTTCGTAAAAATGAGCTAACTTTTTGCAGATGGACTTGGTGGTGTTTTTTGTTGTCTTCTTTGCCTAGGTTTGCCAAAAAGACGTTTGCATTCCACCTTGATGCATCCTGTTTTGTGCAATCCTCTAAAAGAAGGTGCCAAAGCTTTTTGATTGCTGCAGGTAACTGAAACAAGCCTGGCAATTTTTTGTTTCTTTTTTAAATAAAATTAAGGAAGGACTTTAAAGTGTTTTAAAATTCCAAGGTTATTTGAGGTTCTGGATCTATTTATTGGAGGCACTAAACATTCAGAGAATCGGGCTGCGAAGATGGAGTGCTGAGCGCTATCCGATGAGTTGAAAGCCTCGGTTCTCATTTCTGTTTGTGAATCTGTAAGCAAAGAGAATCCCAGAGTGGTAAGATGTTTTGCTTCTGGAAGAAAAGGGCTGGGCCTTAAGCTTCAACAAGGGACTTTTTGCTGTTACTTTCTGCTGGGGACAAAAGATGCTAGGCCTAGGAGGTGAGAAAAACTTTCCTGAAGGTGCTGGTTTTACCTGACTTGGATTCCTCCTAGGCTTTGGAAACAAGCCATGTTTGCCCTAGTTCAGGATCGCCTCACTTGCCAGGCCTCTGCTGCGTGCCGGGGTGGCCAGTAGGACTCAGGAGAGGGCAGGCAAGAGGGAGTCGCCAAAAAAAAAAAAAAAAGAGAGAATTTTAAAGTGTACAATTTTGTGTGTGCTTAGATACACCGTAGAATAATGTGGGATATATTGTACAAATAGTCTACATACGTGTCTGAGATTATGTAACATTGGTGCTTTGGCTTTGTAAAGAATTTCCAGATCACCTGACAACAGTTGCAGGGGCAGGGGGATTGGTTCTCTCATCATCCCTGATGTTTGGGAATATTCTGTTTACTTCTTAGATAGTTAAGAATGTATCCAGCTACTCTGTACTAACTTGAAACGTGTTTAAGGAAAACTATTTCACCCTCTGGCCATCCCCCTACCCAACTCGGTAATGTGAAGAAACTAAAACCTGATGCCACAGCTCCTATAGGCTTTTTAGAGATCTTGGATTTTTATGTACAGTCTTAGTCATTTTTAATAAATGTGGTTCATTAAGGGAACCGGCATAGCTCCGTCTTCTGTACAGTTCTACTTTTTTGTTTCTTCCTCCACTCTTCTCCAGCATGAACACTGTTCCCCTCCCTACCTCCCCCAGCCCCACCCCCTTGTTCTAGAATCTGTAAGTGGACACAGTAGTCATGAGCGGGTGGGATTGCTTTTGTTTATCTTCTTTTTTTTTTTTCTTGAAGATGAATGGGGTTATTTCCTCGCCCCACTGGGAAGTCTGGACAATGGGTATTGGGCCCGTGGGGGTGGGGAGGAGGGGAGGATGTAGAGAGGCTGGATTGCCTATGCTGGGCCCCAGCCTGGAAAAACCTCAGCCCCCCAGCCCGTGGGTTCCCGGACCTGCCTGGGCCAGGGACCACTTCGTTCTCTGCGCCTTTTCCTAGGCTTTCTTGGGGCCACCCATCCCTGGACCCATGTGGGCTCCCCGGGAACCCCCGCGGCCCCTGGAGCGCCCACGAGTTACTGGTCCCTGAAGCGCGGCGGGAAGCGGGGCCGCCCACGGCTCAGTTTCTGCTCCGACCTGCGGCTTTTTTTTTCTACGCGGAGCCCCGAGGCGCACCCCCGGCCGCGGGCGGCTCGCCTGGGTCGCTGCTGGCTGGGGCGCTTTGCGGGCAGCCAAACTTGGCCGGCGACTCCGGGGACGCTGGGGCTGCGGCGCGGGCTAGGGGCGCGCGCGACGCTTACAAAGGAGGATTCCAGTCGTCCCGTGCAGTGCCGCTCGACGAACAGCAGCCTGGGAGCGGTTCGCCCAGAGTTTAGCTCCGTTTCTTTGCCTCCCATTCCCCAGGAGGGCGAAGGCCACCCCGTCCCCTGGCTGAGCCTCGGGCCCGCCGAAACGTTAAACCCAGGAGTGGGGCGGAGGGCCCTTTGTCCCCCCGCCAGACGTCCCGCCAGGCTTATCAGCAGACGGCTTCTGGCCCGGCTTGCAAACCTTTCCAGCCCCTTCCTGACCCTCCCGGGGTAAAGGTCTGGCCAGGAGGGTCTTTCTGCTAAACTGCGTGGCGCGGAAATGCAGCCGCTAAGAGGATTAGCCGCTGGGAGGCGAGCCATCAGCCGGGACCTCCTCCTCTTCCGCGCCCAATTAAGGCCGCCAGGAGCCTCCCCCCACTTTCCCATTCCCTGCACCCTTCGCGGGCCCGACTTCTTCCCGCGCCGCCCGTGGCCTCGGGGACCCGGCCGCTAGCCCCACGTGTCTACGATGGTGCTTGTTCCGAACGCTTTGCCAAAGCCCCCCGGAATTTGACGACGCTAGAAACGAAAGCTTGAAAACTGTTTTATGCACACGTATGGTGGATGACGGCGTCAGACTCTGGCGGGAGGACTCGCAGCCCCCCCTCACTTGGTCAGCGCCCCCCGCCCCACCCCGAGGAACCGTAACGGATTGGGAGATGCGACGGGATTGCGAGGGACAGCGCTCTGCCCTCTAGAAAGCCGGAAGATGCTAATCACCGCCGGGCTGCAGCAGACTCTGGCCCCGGTCTATTTCGAGTCCTGTATATTTTTGCACCGCACGGCAAAAAGAACCTGGTACTTGTGAAAAGTCCCTCACAGTGTTTAATAGAAACGTAAGTGGCTGAGTGGCCCCAATTAACACCTTGTGATAAGGCATTCCTAAGATGGAGTGTCAGACTTCAAATTGTGAAGAGATGTATCTAATTAATCCTCTCGGGATGACACCGATAAACAAGCCTCTATTTAAATAAAGATCAAGGGCTCGGCGCCCCGTTTGTTGACATTCGCCGCCAGGGTCCCCGCGTTTGCACCCGGGCGGGCGGCCTTCCCGGCGCAGGGTGGAGACCCTTGGCCTGCGGGGCTGCTGCTCCGCCGGGGTGCGCTTCACCTCGGTTCCTGCCCCCAGACAAAAGCGCACAGTGAAGCGAAGAAACCCCAACGAAAGCCCAGAGGAAAACGAAGGGCCTAAAGGACCCTACTCCGAGGTGGAAATGCTGTTGTTTGCCATTTTCCACGCTGTCCTTTACATACTCACATTTAAAAAAAAAAAAAAAAAAAAAAAAAAAAAGGCAAACAGACAAACAGCCCTCTCCTAGACCCTGGAAGGGTTGCTGATTGGGGAAGAACTCGGGGCTGGGCCTTGCTCCGCTCGCCACTCAGCCCCGGCACGCGTTCTCTCCCCGTGGTCCCAAGATTCCTTCTCGGTGCCGAAGCTGCGAACTCCGCTGGCCCCTCGGGTAGTTTTCCTGGGGGTGGGGTGGGGGGCGGCCCGCTGGGAAAGGCAGGAAGAGTAAGTACGAAAAGGGGTGCGCGCGGGGGGGGGGGGGGGAGCCACAGACCCGCGCGCCAAACTCCGAACCAGGGCCGAGGTTCGGAGCCCTTTCCGAGTCTGCAGCAAAGCATCTCCCGACCCCGGAATGGAGACTTTCAAGCTCCAGATCAGCTTTGGATCCCAGGCTCCTGCTTTTCCAGACACCCTTGATTAGCTTTAAACCTGGGTGTAAAGGCAGACTCACGGTTTTCCCTTTCCTCCACAGTGCCTGCCTTCTTTCTGAACCAAACGACTGGGGGTGGGGGCGGGGGGGTGTGTGTGATGATGCAGTTAAAAAAAAAAAATGCAGGTGTCACAAAAACGCACCGGAGTAAGAACGTTCTCGCATGCCCCTTGAGTTTAATCGAAATTGAGACTCCAGTAGGGGCAGGAATTAAAGCCACTCATTTTCCATTGGCCTGGACGCCGGCCGCATCCCTTTTCTCGTGTTCGCGCCGCAAGGTCCCGCACTCCACTGCACGCCGACTCCAAAAGTTTGGCTTCACTCGCGGAGATGCCGGCATCATCGGGAGGCGCTTTCAAAAGACAATTTGCAAAACGGTGAGCCCGACTGAGTCCCCTTCCATACCTGCCATAAAATCCCCATCCTTCTGTCCCCCACCCCTCAAGTTTAGCTTTCGAGCAGGTGAGCTCCGGCCCGCGTGGACTCAGACGCGCCGAATCTGTCCACCTGCTCCCACTCTCGTCGGGGTCGCACTCCAGCGGGCGACTGGAAGAGGCCTGGGCCCAGCCCACACTGTTGGGGTCTCCCCCCCCCCCCCCCCCGCTGGAACCTGAAAGCTCCTGAAACTTACGGGCATTTTTTTTTTAACATGATGGGGACTCTCACCTTGATGGCCACCGAATTTCCCTTTATTACGGCTTAAAAGAAAAATAAACCTCCTCTCCTGGAGATTCATTTACTCCTTCCCCCCTTTCTCCTTGGCCCTCGGAATCCTTTGAGCTTGGCCAAAGAAGCGCATCAAGTTCCCCGGGGGAAGGATTAGCTGCGCCACATACAGAGCAGGCCCTGGGCGATGGTCCCCAAAGGGCTTCTGAGGGATCCGTGGACCAACCCCGGAGCGCGAGTCACTGTTTATTTTAGGCAGCACGGCGTGCACCCCCCCCCCCCGACTTTAATCCCCTCACGCCCCGGCCTCCTTAAAAAGCCCTAAACTTGCTCCCATAAGCTTGTGGACTCCCATAGCAACTTCTGTCACTTTAGGCTCGCCGCATCTTTCCGCGCACCGGCGGAGCGCCTTGCCCTTGGCCTTGGAGTCTCCCCGCAGATTCCGCGCCAAGACGCGGGAGCCTTTCTCCCCCGGGCGGCGAGCAGCCTTCGCCATCTGGTGGCCGCGGAGAGTATCTGCCCGGGCGCGCAGGGCTCCCTTCCACTCCAGAAGCCGCGGTTGTGTCGGGTCCTGAAGCGTTCGGTAAACAATTCTTTCCGTTATCCCACTCCCACTCTACCTTTTTAAAGCTTCCTGGTGTGGGGGGAGGAGCCCAGAACGTGGAATTTCTAAGACGCGGCGTTGTAGCTCTGGTCCGCGCGGCTTCCTGGCGGCAGTTGCCCTGGGCTTCCTTGAGCTTCATTCTTTTCTGCCAAGTGGGGACTGAAACAACACAGATCTCGCCTAGTAGTACCCAGGAGGGAGACATGAGACTATAAATTAGCTGCTTTGTAAACTGTCGAGGGACTCCCAGTATTCGTAGGCATTATTAATTACTGACTTTATACATGATGTGTGTTGGTGAGCCCAAATGCATTGGCAAATGAAAGATTCTTTATTAGTTCAAAAAAAAAAAAAAAAAAACTACAGAAAATTTCAAACGTACACCAAAGTAGAGAACAATGGACCCTCATTTATCTGTGTTCCAGCTACAAACAATCATCAACTCATGGATGTTCTTGTTTCATTCTATAATCCTCACCTCATTCACACATCCTAGGAATTCTGACACCTAAACCACAATGATTTCCATACATGGCCCTAAAACATGAGGATTCTTAAAAAATAAATGTTTATATATATAATTTATCACGCCTACAGAATTAACAATAATTTCTTAATATCATGAGACAGCCAAGCTTGTGTCCTTTATTGTCTCATAATTTTTGTTGTTCTTTTGGTTTTTTTTTTTTGTTTTTTTTTTTTTTTTACAGTTGGTTGGTTTGAGTCAGGATCCAAACAAGTCCCACACATCTGGTTGATGTGTCACTTGATTCTCTTAATCAAGAAGTCTTCCCCTTGCTCTCTTCTTTTAGTTTTCCTTACAATGTACTGAAAAAGTCTGAGCATTCCTTCTGTCTAGTTGTCCAGGTTCTGGATTTTGCTGGCTGCATTCTCACGGTGATAACATGATCTTCTGACCCTTGCATTTTGCAATAAAGTGGTAATTAAATAGGAAAACTTGATCTGGTTCAAGTTCTGTTTTTTGATAGCAGTATTTCATCGGTGATAGCATTCCACGAGGAGGCTTGTGTTGTCCGGATTGTCTTTCCTTGGGGCATGCCATTGTCCACTGAGTACTGTCCACTAGATCCGTTAATTCATTAAGGATTTGACAAAGGAAATAAATTTCAGCATATCTATTATCACCAATGATACATACATAGAAAGTGTAAGTCAATGACACTTTTTTTTACCATGTATTTTTTCCCCATTTTTATTAGTATATAATCAACATGTAACATTGTGTAAGTTTAAGGGGTACAACCTGATGATTTAATACGTGTATATATTGTGAAATGATGACCATAGTGAGGTTAGTTAACACTTCAATCACATGAGTTAGTAAGCACTTCTTTGTGTACGGGGTGAATATTCGAGATCTACTCTCTTAGCAACTTTCAGGTATGTGATACCATATTGTTAACTATAGTCATTATGCCATGCATTACATCTTCAGAACTTATTCATCTTATAACTGGACCTTTATAATCTTCTACCCTTTGACCAACATCTCCCCATTTTTCTTATGTCCCTGCGCCCAGCCCCTGGCAAACACCATTTTGTTGTCTATTTCTATGAGTTCGGCTTTTCTAGATTCCGCATATAAGTGAGATAATATGGTCTTTGTCTTTTTCTATCTGACTTATTTCCTTTAGCATAACACTCTCAAGGTCGATCCATGTTGTCACAGAAGGCAGGATTTTATTTTATTTTATTTTTTAATATTACACTAGATAGATAGATAGATAGATAGATAGATTATACCATATATACAGATATATAGATACATAGATTATACCATATATATACATACATATCTCCACTCATCCATCAACGTACACTTAGGCTATTTCCATGTTTTAGCTATTGTGAATGATGTTGCAATGAACATGGGTGCAAGTATCTCTTCAGGATAGTGATTTTCAGTGACACTTTGAATGTGACAAGTAGAGTAAACCAAAAAGCCAAGGTCTCTGCCCTTTATATATCATCACAAGAAAACAGCTGTGGCCCTCTGGAGAACATGGGCCATAGAAGATTGAGTGAGTGGGGTGCCTGGGTGGCTTAGTCGGTGTTTGACTTCAGCTCAGGTCATGATCTCACGGTTCGTGAGTTCAAGCCCCGCATTGGGCTCTCTGCTGTCAGCACAGAGCCCACTTCAGATCCTCTATCACAGAGCCTGCTTCAGATCATCTGTCCTTCTCTCTCTCTGCCCCTCCCCCAAGCATTCTCTCTCTCTCAAAAATAAACATTAGCAAAAGAGAGAAAATTAAGTGAGAAAATGGACAAAGTGAATACATTGGTAAAATTTAGCAGATGATATACTTTTATTGAAACAGTTTGCTAAACACAAGTTGCTAAGAAATCATAAAACCAGTGCATAACAAAGTGATAAAATATGTTTTTATTTGCTTTTGTGCTCCCAGGGCAAACCGTCAATCTCCTAATCCCCTTACAGGTATATTTCGAGAATCCATAAGGTGAAGCATCACATGCGGATCGTAAGTGATAAAAACGACTATCAAAAAACCTTGATGGTTGTTCGAGGGAGGTGATGATTCCAGCCATGACAAGTAAAGAAAAGTGGTTTCTACGGTTTTGTTTGGAGTGAAAGCAAGGTTTGAGGAGGGGGAGTGAGGGAGGAGGTGGGGGAGAGTCCTTGGGACTGCCAGGATTCACAGTTCCCAGCCCAGGACCGCTGGAACAGAGGTGGAAGGGGTAACTGAGAATATCATGGTGATTCTAACAAGAACAAGCATCGATTTTAAGATGGAGATGCCATTGCTATGATTCTGTCCCCTTCCTCATCCCAGACACAGTATTGGAGCCTACTCCACAGGCCACCAGGCAGGCTCCAACAGTCTGTGATTGTCACCATTTCTTTTCATAATGCCCAGTTTTAATGCCCTGAGAATATGGCCTTCTGTCAGATAGGACTTCTTCCTAAGTCCCCAAACCAATTGGCGGTCCTCGAGTCACTGCACTGGAGAGCTAGGAGGCACCTTGGAGACTGCTCTGTCCATCCCGTCATACAGAGGTAGGACAAGGGTCACAGTGCTCTGGGGCATGCCCTGCCCCCTAAGGGGTCCATGAGCTCTGCAGGATACTGTCAGTTGGACACTATACTTTAAACATAAAATATTTCAGTAAAATATTATAGTAATGGAACATAAATGTAAAATATTTAGTAATGAAAACATAAGATTGTAAAGCGTAGCTTTCATTATTGTTTTTCAGGGAATGAACAAGATTTGAACTCTAAGTGGAGCAATAATTAATCTTTCGTCTTTATTTTTTGCTAAAATCTGACCCTGTCATGAAATGGCGTCTATTTCTTCCTGCACTTTGACCTACACTCAGCCCTGCGGTAGAGAAGCCACAGAATCTACGTCCTCTATCCTACATATTTGCCGGTGTTCTTAATCTTGGCAGGCAGGTTTTGTCTTTATCTTATGAATCTAAAATCCAAGAACGTTCTCTGGAATTTTACTTCTTCCAGGATTCCAGTTTTTTCCTGTGCAAAGAGAAGGTGATAATGGATCAGCTAGTTAGACTGTTCATCACTAAGTACTTAGAAGGCTGCAGATAGAGGAGCGCCTGGGTGGCTCAGTGGGTTAAGTGTCCTACTCTTGATTTCAGCTCAGGTCATGATCTCGCGGTTTTTGAGATCAAACCCTGCGTGGGGTTCTGCTCTTGAGATTCTCTCTCTCCTATCTCTCTGGACCTCCCCTCTTCCCCCTCTCTTTCTCTCTGAAAATAAGTAAGTACATAAACACATAAACATTTAAAAAATGGTTTAAAAAGGAAGGCTGCAGATAGGGACCACATAGCTGCTGCAGAAAAGCCCAGGGAAATGTGAATTGACGTAGCGTACAAAAATATGCACGTGCGTGCTTTTATGTGGGAGTGTGTATTTGTGCTCCGGAGCGAAATATCATTAAGTTGCGATTACAGAATATAAAATATGATTAGAATAGAATGATTTGGTGACATCTAAAATTTCCTTTAGGGATTCCTCTGCTCAGAGCTGTCAAAACAGATTGTGTAACTAGACTATACCAAGGAAGGTGACCCTAGTCCTACTAATGAAATACTCTTCTGAAAGAACGTAAACAGAAGAGGGTCTCTAGGAATACAACTGAATTCTAATCTGGAGGTGGATGCCTTAAATAACTCCTTTCCATTACTCTTTCCCTTTCAGCCAAAAGGATTTAGCTTGGTGCTAAGGAAGAAAGGTTCCTGCAGGAGTCTCTAGAGAGTCAGGGCAATAATGTCCACCAAGTATATCATTGGTTTATCTATGTTTCTTAGCCCCCTTGTACTTAGGCAGGGTCATTAGAACCCAGAGAGAGAGAACAGTATGGATAAGGCCATTTGTCAGAAGCTGCAGCCTTACAAAGAGGGGCTTGGTCAAACTTCATTAAGCCAGCAACGAGGAAGCCAGTCTCTTGTCTTGCGTCCTTCCACCCTGATCCCTCTCCAGTGTCCATAATAGGCTGAACCCACTGAGAAGCCAGAGAGCCGGGCAATCTTTTGATGCAGTCATATAGGTCAACCTCCTGGGCACGAGGAAGGATGGAGAAGAGTGGAGAGTGCAAATGGCAGCAATGAGGAAGATGTGCAGCCCAGCTCTCACCCTCCCCAACCTACCCACAATGCCTTGATTACTGAAAGTTACATTTCTCGATTCCCTACAGTTGATTTGCAGTATTTCTAGAAAAGGTATGTCAAGAAGAGCTGGAAATCTGGATTCTTATATGGAAGATGCATTATTGCTCAGGATCGACAACTTATTTGACAACACTGAACAACCAAACACTCTTGGAAAAGATTCAGCTACGGAACAGCTAGCTCTTGATCCCTGATCTGGATGTAATTCTAAATTTAAAAAAAAAAAACAACTTTTTAATGTTTATTCTTCTTTCTTTCTTTCTTTCTTTTTTTTTTTTTTTTTTTAGAGAATGAGGGAGAGAGACACAGAACCTGAAGCAGGCTCCAGGCTCTGATCTGTCAGCACAGAACCCATCATGGGCCTGGAACCCACGAACTGCGAGATCAGTTCTGAGCCAAAGTCGGACGCTTAACAGATTGAGCCACCCAGGCGCCCCAAGATTTAATTCCAATTAGATCTGAAAAATGTCAAAAGCAGGGCATCTGCTCCAAGACAAGATGGGGTAACAAGGATATGATTTATCATTATGCCTGGAAAAAACAATTTTTAACTGAAAACCAGGCAAAATATCAGAGACATTGAACATCAGGCAGGGTGGAATAAGCAGCTGTTAGAGAAGATTAAAAACAAATGAGGAAAGGCCTAAGAGTGCTCCAACTTACTGCCTGGAGAGTTTTCAGGCTGCAGTTCAGGGTAGGGTTAGGGGCCCGGACAGAGCCCAGCAGAGTTGAGGACACCGAGTTGTGAGGCTGGGCTACCAAGATGGCTAGAGTCCTCGGGGCAGAGTTTCAGAAAGGAGAATGCCGCCCAGAGAAACAGCCGAGAGCTGAGCAGGGTCCCCCTGAGCTCTCAGAGTGCTGATGAGCACGTGCATGTGAAGAAACTACCCGAAGCCCAGGGGAAAAACCACCCAAGAGGATAAGGCAGGGTTTCTCAACCTTAACGCTACGTTGGGACAGAGATTTCTTTATTTGAGGGGCTGCATTATGAGATGTTTAATGGCATCTTGGCTTTTCCTGATGACGGGTCAGCAGCAACACTCCCTTCCCAAGCTGTGAAAACCGAAAGTGTCTCCAGACACTTTCAAATGTCCTTTCTGGGGCAGTATTGCCCCCAGCTGAGAACCACTGGCCCTCAGCATCCCCTCTGCTGGAATAGTTCCTGTTCCCACCAGCTGGAGCACAAAACTTCATGATTCATGAGGTGTTGGGAAGAGGACTTGAAAAGGTCCTGTCTCTGTAGTGGGCTAAAGTAGCCCTAGACTAAATGCTGCTTCGGTCTTTCTAGTAAAGTCAAAGAGTAAAAGCTGACACTTAACTACATCCCAGAAGAAAGCTCAGCTATATTTATAGCAGTGAACATAACAACCAGCACATAACAAGCAAAAAATTAAAAGTTTGTGGCATGTAGGGGCATCTGGATGGCTCAGTCGGTTAAGCGTCCCACTCTTGATTTCGGTTCAGGTCATGATCCCATGGTTCGTGAGTTCGAGCCCCACATGGGGCTCCACACTGACAGTGCAGAGCCTGCTTGGGATTCTCTCTCTCTCTCTCTCTCTCTGCCCCTCCCCTCACTCTCCCTCTCTCTTTCTCTCAAAACAAATAAATAAACTTAAAAAAAAATTGTGGTGGGGCGCTTGGATGGCTCAGTTGGTTAAGCGTCTGACTTTGGCTCCCATCATGATCTCGCAGTCGGAGAGTTCAAGCCCCATGTTGGGCTCTGTGCTGACAGCTCGGAGCCTGGAGCCTGCTTCTGATTTTCTGATTCTGTGTCTCCCTCTCTCTCTGTTCTTCCCCTGCTCTCACTCTTTCTCTCTCTCTCTGAAAAATAAAGATTAAAAAAAAATTTTTAAATAAAAAAAATAAGTAAATAATTTAAAATAAAAAAATTAAAAAAAAATTTAAAATAAAAAAATAAAAAAAAAATTGTGGCACCTAAGAAAAAATACCAAACATGCAAAGTAGCACAAAAATATGATCCAGAAGAAGGAGAAAATAAAAACTGTCAAAACCAACACAAAGTGACACAGATGATGTAATTAGTAGTTAAGAATATTAATTATTATTATTATAATTTATTCCATATGTTCAAGAAGCTAAAAAAAAGTTGAACATGCCAAGTAAAGACAAAAATGATACAAAAAAAGAACCAAATGGAACTTCTAGAGGTAAAAACTATAGTGTCTAAAATGAAAAATACACTGGAGATTAGTGTATTTAGTGTATTATGCCTTGCAGAAGAAAAGATTAGTGAACTTGAAGGCATAGCAACGGAAACTACAAAATGAAACACAGAAAGAAAAAAGGCTAAATTGGTGGAGCTACTACAGAAAACAGTTTGGAGGGTCCTCAAAAAATTAAAAATAGAAATACCATATGATCCAGCAATCCCATTTTGGGGTATATATCTGAAAATAAGATACTAAAGTGATACCTACACCCCGTGTTCACTGCAGCATTATTCACAATGGCCAACACATGGAAACAACCTATGGGTCCATTAATGGATTAATGGATAAACAAGATATGAGATACACACACACACACACACACACACACACACTATGGAATCTTATTTAGACACAAGAAAGAAGGAAATCCTGTCATTTGTAACAATATGGATGGACCTGGAGGGCATTATGCTAAATGAAACAAGCCAGACAGAGAAAGACAATTACTATGTGACAATACTTAAATGTGGAATCAAAGAAAGAAAATAGAAAAGAAAGAAAGAAAGAAAGAAAGAAAGAAAGAGAAAAGAAGAAGGAGGAGGAGAAGGAGAGGGGAAGAGGAGGAAGGGGGGAGGAGAGGAGAGGAGAGGAAAGGAGAGAAAGGAAAAAGTAAATCTCATAGAAACAGAGAGTAGAAATGTGGTTGCCAGAGGCTGACAGGCAGGGGAAATAGAAAGAGGTTTATAAAAGGATACAAACTTTCAGCTGTAAGATGAATAAGTTCTGAGGACCTAATGTAAAGCATGGTGACTATAGTTGATATGACACTGTATTGTATAATTAAGATTTGCTAAAAGAGTAGAACTTAAATGTTCTCTCACATGCAAAAAGATAAATGGATTTGTTAACTAACTCAATGGGGGGGGGGTTCTTTCACAATGTATATGCACATCAAATTACTACAACGTATATTTTAAATATCTTCCAATTTTTTCTGTCAATTAATGAATAAAACTGAAACATTTTTTTTAAATACCAAAAAAAAAAAAAAAAAAAAAAAGGAATAGAGCTTCAGCGAACTCTGGAAAATTTCAACGACCTCACTTACATGTAATTGGAATTAACAAAATGGTACGGAAAAAATATTTAAAGAGATAATCATCAAATTTCTCAAATTTGATGAAAGTTATAAATCCACCAATCCAAATGGCTCGATGTGGCCAATCACAGAAACATGAAGACGACAACAAAAAGCCTCACGTTAATCAAGTTGCTTAAAACCAATGATAACAAGGAAAATGCAAACGCAGCTAGGGGAAAGAGAAAAGACACGTCATGTACAAAAGAACAAAGATTGGAATAACGGCAGGAAATAGGTACACTGAATGACAGTGAAACATCTTCAGAGTACAGAAGGGATAAAACCATCAACCTAGAATTCTATATCCAATGAAAAAGCTTTCAAAAATAAGTGACGTGAAGACTTTTCAGACACATGGGAGCTGAAGAATTCATCACCAGCAGATCTGCACTAGAAGAAATGTTAAAAGAGGGGTAGCTGAGTGGTTCAGTAGGTTAAGCCTGAGACTTCAGCTCAGGTCGTGATCTCAGAGTTCATGAGATCAAGCCCTGCATTGGGCTCTCTGCTATCAGTGTGCAGATCCTCAGTCTTCCCCTCTCTCTGCTCATCCCCCCCACACGCGCATGCTCTCTCTCTCTCTCTCTCTCTCTCTCTCAAAATAAATAAACATTAAGAAAAAAATGTTAAAAGAAATGCTTCAGGTAGAAGGAAACTGAAACCGGATGGAAATCTGAGATCTAAATAAAGGAATTAAGTAAGACTCTTGGGACTGGTAAATACCTGGGTAAATTTAAAATACTTGTTTCCTTAATTCTAAAGTCTTTTTAAGAGAAAATCAATGGTTTAAATGGAAAATATGATGTTGTTGTATTTGGGCGTCTGGTTGGCTCAGTCAGTTAATGGTCCAACTCGTGATTTCAGCTCAGGTCATGATCTCACCGTTGGTGAGATGGAGGCCTACATAGGCCTGCCTGATGACAGCACAGAGCCTGCTTGGGACTCTCTCCCCCTCTCTCTGCCTCTCCCTGCCTGCACACTCTCTCTGCCTCTCAAAAATAAAAAAATAAACTTAAAAAAAAAGAAAAGATATTATTGTATTTATAACATATAGAAGTAAAATATATGACAATTATAGAACAAAGGCTGGGAGGAGAGAAATGAAGTATATTATTATGAGTACAACAAGTGGTATAATACCTATATAGTATAATAGTATCTATAAAATAAATTATAATATTTGTACAGTATAATATAGTATCCATACAAGTGATATAATATCACTTGAGGGTAAACTGTGATAAGTTAAAGATATTTACTAAAAACCCTAAAGCAACCATAAAAATAGCACAATAAATAATTATATCAGGCTCCTGGGTGGCTCAGTCAGTTAAGCACCTGTCCGGTTCAGGTCATGAACTTGCAGTTCATGAGCTCCAGCTTTGCTTTGGGTGAGCCCTGCTTCTCTCTCTCTCCCTCTTTGTCTCTTTACCTCTAGTGGGATTCTCTCTCTCTCTCTCTCTCCCTCTCTTTCTCTGCCCCTTGCTCACTTGTGTCCTCTCTCTCTCAAAAAAAAATAAATAAATAAAATAAAAAAGAATTATAGCTAATAAGCCAACAAAAGAGATAAAATGGAATCATAAAAAATATTTCATTAATCCAAAGAAGGCACAAAAAGAAGAAAAAGGAAACAAAGAAAAAATTGGACAAATAGAAACAAATAACAATGTGGTAGGTTTAAATCCAAAATATCAATTATCACATTCAACGTAAATGGTTTAACCACCCCAGTTAAAATTCAGAGATCGTCATATTGGATTAAAAAGCAGGACATAACTATATGCCGCTTATAAGAAATATAAAGACATACCTAAGTAAAAATTTAAAAGATTAAAAATATATAATGCTAACACTAATCAAACAAATCTAGAGTGGCTATATTAATATCAAAGTAGACTTAATTTTTCTAATTTTTAAAATTTTATTTTTAGAGAGAGAGGATGAACATGAGTGAAGGAGAGGCAGAGGGAGAAAGAGAGAGAATTTTAAGTAAGCCCCAAGCTCAGCATGGAGCTGGATGCCAGGCTAGATCCCACAACCCTGGGATCATGACCTGAGCCAAAACAAAAGTTGGACGTTTCACAGACTGAGCCACTCAGGCGCCCCTCAAAGTAGACTTTAGAGTAAAGAATAAAACAGGTTATTCCATAAAGATAATGAAATAAATTTATCAATAGGTCAGAATAATCCTAAGTGTTTATAAATCTAATAACAAAGATTTATCTCAGGTTTATGTACCATTAAAAAAATTAATGGAATTCACGATGTTTACAGACCAAAAATGAAAAACCATGATTATCTCTATAGACGCAGAAAAAGCATTCGATAAACTCCAACATTTATTCCTGAAAAACCTCTTAGCAACCTTGAAATAGAACTGAATTTCCTCAACCTGCTACAGGACATCCACAAAAAACCTAAACTAACATCATACTTAATAGAGAAAAGTAGGGGCACCTGGGTGGCTCATCAGTTAAGTGTCCGACTTCGGCTCAGGTCATGTTCTCACAGTTCGTGGGTTCCAGCCCCACATTGGGTTCTGTGCTGACAGCTCAGAGCCTGAAGCCTGCTTCGGATTCTGTGTCTCCCTCTCTCTCTGCCTCTCCCTTGCTCATGCTCTGTCTCCCTCTTCTTCAAAAAATGAAAACAACATTAAAAAAAATTTTTTTAAATAGTGAAAAGTAGAATGCTTTCTTCTCTAGATTGGGACCGAGGCAAAGATGTTTCCCCGTTTCTACTCAACATGATACCAGAGGTTCTAGATTAGAGAGGTCGAAGTAAAACTGTCTTTGTTTGCAGGTAACGTGATCATATACAGACAAAAATTTTATGAAGAAACCATTAAAAATAAGAAATGATTTTAGTAGCATTGTAGGATATGTGTAAATGATCAATACATACACATTTATTGTATTTTTTACATACCAGCAACAAACCATCAGAAATTAAATTTAAAATGTTCCTTAAAAATAGTATCAAAAAGGGGCACCTGGGTGGCTCAGTTGGTTAAGCGTCGACTTCACCTCAGGTCATGATCTCATGGTTCCTCAGTTCGAGCCTCGCGTGGGGCTCTGTGCTGACAGCTCGGAGCCTGGAGCTTGCTTCGGATTCTGTGTCTCCTTCTCTCTCTGCCCCTCCTCCACTTGTGCTCTGTCTCTCTCTAACAAAAATAAATAAATGTAAAAAAAGTTTTTTTTAAATGGTGTCGAAAATATGAAATTCGTAGGTAGAGACCTGACAAAAGATGTAGAAGACTAATGCTCTAAAAACTATAAAACATCGATGAGAAAAATTAAAGACCTAAATAAACAGGGAGTTATATTGTGTTCATAGATCAAAAGGCTCAATATTGTTAAGAAGTCAATTCTTCCCAAAGTGATACATACATTCAGCAGGATTTTTTTGGTAGAAATTGACAAGCTGATCCTAAAATTCCCTTGGAAATGGAAAAGACTTAGAATAGCCCCCCAAAAAAACAAAGAAACAAACAACTTTGAAAAAGAAAGATACTGTCTTTAAGATTTATTATAAGGCTGCACTAACCAAGATAGTACAGGGATAGTTGGCATAAAGACAAACAGACCAATGGCACTCATAGGGTGTCTAAATGTTGACCCTCACGACCGATACCTGACTTTCCACAACAGTGCAAAACCACTCAGTGGAGAAAGAGTAGTCTTCTTAGCAAAAGGTAGTAAGATACCTGATAATCATATGCAAGCTATACTTTGCATTGTATTCAAATACTTCACATTGTCTTCAAGTGTCGGTCCACAATGTGTGATAGACTTAGCTATAAAACCTAATATTAGAACATTTATAGAAGAATACTTTGTGATCTTGGTCAAGCAAAGATTTCATAGGTCTGACATCAAATGTACTATTCGTAGAAGAAAATATTGATAAATTGGGCTTTATCAAAAATAAGTAAGTAAGAACTTCTGCTCTTTGAAAGGCATTGTTAAGAGAATACAAAGACAAACCATGGAACGGGGGAGATACCAATCTTTAAAAGTTTTACACCTTTCTCCTTACTCCTCCGCAGGAAAAAAAAAAATGGGTTGTGATTTTTAGCTGTATTAATTTGGGTCAGATTTATATTTTTGAGATATTAAGGCTTTCTATCCAGGATATGTCTACTTACTGAAATCTTATTTTGTATCTTTCAATAATATGTTATGCTTTTCCTTTGTAGATCCTAATTTGTTTTTTTTTAAGGTGGTTTTTTAAAAATATTTTTTTAAGTTTTTTTTTTAAATATTTATTTTTGAGAGAGAGAGAGACAGATGGACAGACAGAGCATGAGCAGGGAGGGGCAGAGAAAGAAGGAGACACAGAATCTGAAACAGGCTCCAGGCTCTGAGTTGTTGGCCCAGAGCCCATTGGCACCCCAAACCCATGAACTGTGAGATCATGAGATCACGACCTGAGCATAAGTCGAACGCTTAATGGACTGAACCACTGAGGCGCCCCTTAAGTTTGTTTGTTTGTTTGTTTGTTTGTTTGTTTGTTTGTTTTGAGAGACACAGGGAGAGCATGAGCAGGGGAGGGGCAGAGAGGGGGAGAAAGGGAGAATCCCAAGCAGGCTCCATGAGGTCAGTGCATGGAGCCCGAGGTGAGGCTCCATCCCACCAACTGTGAGATCGTGACCTGAACCTAAATCAAGAGTTGGACGCTTAAATGACTGAGCCACTCAGGTGCCCCTAAACGTGATTTTATTAAAGCATGGGGACAGTACTCATAGGCAGAAAGAGCTGTGTAGATCCTAATATGTTGTTGCATATTTGTTCCTATGTATTATATGGATTAATCATGAAAGAGGAATGTTTTATTTTTCATTTTAAAACTTACCAGTGATATTTTAAAAGCTCTTGATTTTTCATTATATAACTTATGCTCATCTCTCTTACCAACTTTTCTGGTTTACACGTTAACCATTCTGACAAGTGTGAAGTGATTTCTCACTGTAGTTTAGATTTCCATTTCCCTGATGATCAGTGATATTGAGCATCTTTCCATTTGTCTGTTGACTATCTGTATGTCTTCTTTGGAAAAATGTCTATTCATGCCTTCTGCCCATTTTTAAATGGGATCATTCATTTTTGGGGTGTTGAGTTTTATAAGTTCTTTACGGATTTTGCATACTAATCCTTTACCAGATATGTTATTTGCAAATATCTTCTCCCACTCAGTAGTTGCCTTTCAGTTTTGTTGATTACTTCCCTTGCTGTGCAGAAGCCTTTTATTTTGATGAAGTTGCAATAGTGTATTTTGGCTTTGGTTTCCTTTGTCTCAGAAGACATATCTAGAAAGTCATTGCTTCAGCCAATGTCAAAGAGGTTACTGCCTGTGTTTTCCTCTAGGATTTTGATGGTTTCAGGTCTCACATTTAGGTCTTCAATCCATTTTGAATTAATTTTTGTGTATGGTGGTCCTCTTTCATTCTTTTCCATGTTGCTGTACAGTTTTTCCAACACCATTTGTTGGACAAGCTGTCTTTCTCTCATTGGATATTCTTTCCTGCTTTTTGGAAGGTTAATGGACCGTGTAGTATGGGTTCACTTCTGGGTTTTCTATTCCGCGCTATTGATCTATGTTTCTATTTTTGTGCCTGTACCATACTATTTTGATCACTACAACTCTGTAATATAACTGGAAGTCTGAAATTGTGAAGCCTCTAGCTTTGCTTTTCTTTTTTCAAGGTTGCTTTGGCCATGTGGTGTCTTTTATGGTTCCATACAAATGTTACTAGTTCTAGGATTGTTTGCTCTAGCTCTGTGAAAACTGCTGGTGGCATTTTGATAGGGATTGCATTAAATGTGCAGATTGTTTTGAGTAGTATAGACAGTTTAAAAATATTTGTTCTTCGAATCCATGAGCATGAATGTCTTTCCATTTCTTTGTATTGTCTTCACTTTCTTTCATCAACGTCTTACAGTTTTCAGAGTATAGGTCTTTCACTTCTTAGGTTAGGTTTATTCCTAGGTATCTTATTGTTTTTGGTGCAATTGTAAATGGCAGTGATTCCTAAATTTCTCTTTCTGCTGCTTCATTATTGGTGAATAGAAATGCAACAGATTTCTGTATATCGATTTTCTGCAACTACTGAATTCAGGTATCAGTTCTAGCAACTTTTTGGTGGAGTCTTTTGGGTTTTCTCTATAGAGTATCATGTCATCTGCAAATAGAGGTTTTTTTTTTTACTTCTTCCTTACCAATTTAGATGCCTTTTATTTCTTCATGTTGTCTGATGTTGTGGCTAAGACTTCTGGTACTGTGTTAAATAACAGTGGTGACAGTGGACAGCCCTGTCTTCTTCCTGACTTTAGAGGAAAAGCTCTCAGCTTTTCCCCATTGAGGATGATGTTAGCTGTGGGTTTTTCATATGTGCCCTTTATTATGTTGAGGTCTGTTCCCTCTAAATCTACTTTGTTGAGGATTTTTATCATGAATAGATGTACTTTGTCAAATGCTCTTTCTGAATCCATTGAAAAGATCATATGGTTCTTATCCTTTCTTTTATGAATGTGGTGTGTCACATTGATTGATTTGAACCACTCCTGCAGCCCAGGAATAAATCCCACTTGATCATGGTGAATGATTTTTTAAATGTACTGGTGGATTCAGTTTGCTGGTATTTTATTGAGAATTTTTGCACCCATGTTCATCAGGGATATTGGCCTGTAGTTCTCTTTTTTAGTGGAGTCTTCATCTGGTTTTGGTATCAGGATAACACTATTTTCATATGTAAAATGGAATTAGGTCCTAGGCTCAGGCTGTTATAAAAAGGGTGTTCTCTTACACGTAGTGTGATATGATAAGGGAGGTGCTGACCAACCAGATGGATGCCGTTGTGCTAGTCATTAACCCTTTGAAGATGGATTATGTGTGTGTGTGTCTGTGTGTGTGTGTGTGTGTGTGTGCGCGCGTGCGTTCCTAGGGGGTCCTTAGGGAAGAGGCTGTGGCAGTTGGGGGCATCTGGAAGACACTGGCTTTTTACCAAACAGCTTATTTGTTATATTATTCTTTTAAAAATTTTTTCAAAATGTCTACCTCTCTTTGGGTTTATTCTAGTGGTAGTTTACTAAAACCATTCATTTCTTTCACTATTATCTTATAACCATTTTATATTCAGATATGCCTGTATTTATAGCTTTTTAAAATAATTTCTAATATTGTGTATTTTAAATTTTTCCCTGTTTTCCCATGGTTTTCGGAGTTTTACATACATACTATTTTTTTTTTAAATCAGTGTTTGGTTTTTCTCTATTTAATTAAGTCCTAATTTTATTTTTTATTAAATTCTCCTAATTGGGGGTTTATACTATTCATAATTTATACAAATGCCTACTTTGTTCACTTAATTTCAGTTTTAATTTTTGCTGATAAAAGCATTTAAGGCTACATTTTTCTATAAGTATCTGATTGACTTAAATATTTTTTCAGCTTTGTTCTAGACTCAGCTAAATTCCTACATTTTAATTTGTTGATGTTTCTCAAGTTTCTTTTAAAAATTTTTTAAAATGTTTATTTATTTTGAGGAAGACAGAGAGTGAGCAGCAAACAGGGGAGGGACAGAGAGAGAGGGAGAGAGAGCATCCAAAGCAGACTCTAACAGCACAGAGCCTGATGCAGGGCTCAATCTTATGAACCGAGATCATGACCATGAGCTGAAATCAAGAGTGGGACACTTAACCAACTGAGCCACCAGGCACCCTATGTTTCTTTTTTTAAAACCAACTTTACAGAAGTAAAACTTACATAAATAAAATGAATGCATTTTGAGTATGCAGTCGAATGGGTCTTAGCAAATGTGTACCCATGAAACATTCCTCTGACCTCAGAAGATTTCTTTGTGTCTTTTACCAGTGGAGCCCCAAGGTATCCGCCAATGTGTGTCCCATCCTTTTATCTTTCCACAATTTCACATACATGAATCATACAGTGTATATTTGATTGTATCTAGCTTCTGTTTAACATTAATATTAGATAAGGAAATACATAGTTCTAAGCCTGTCATGTTGTAAGTGCTTAATAAATCCTTGCTATTTTTACTGTTATTCCCTGGCTCGATTATAAGCAGTTTGTACCTCTAACTCTGTTCTGTGCACTAATTAGGTGGTCAACATACATTTTTAGTTCAACTGTAGACTATAATAATTTTTTTAAAAAAAGCATTTGCAAATATTGTGTTAGATAACTGTTATAACCACATTGCAAATATTGATTCACTAATTGCTCAAAATGACTCCATGAGGAAAGTGTGTTATCCTTGGCTAGCAGGAGCGACTGAAGTTCAGAGAGTCAGAAAACATGCCCAGAGCATACATCTAGCAAATGGCAGAGCTGAATTTCAACCCAGGCAGTCAAGCTGCTGAATGTACGTGATTAAACACTGTGCCATGCATGGGGTGGGTCCATGAAGTGCAACCGTAACACAAATAACGTACCCCAGAATGTCCTTGATTCTCATGAGCTAGCTACCATTATCCCAATTTGACAGATTGTTGATGACTGAGTGACCTAAAAGTCACACGACTTCGGTGCCCCGCAAAGCTGACTCCAAACCCGATGATTTCCCACTTCTTGATGCCATTTCTTTACTCTCCCACAAGCCACTCCATTTATAGAGGAACAAGTCAACTTTTGGTAGATGTGTTCTGCATATTCAATCTGAGCAGTATCGGCAAAATCTTGATGTGCTGGTCAGTTTGGGGGAATGCGGTAAAATCTCAAGCATCCCACTGCTCTGGGAGCTCACTTTTTCCCCACGCTTTACATTCTTCTCGTCACCCACTAGAGGGCAGATTTGTGTCACTACTCTCTCTTCTGAGAGAGGAAACATGATGCCCAGTCCAGCAGCAGAACCACAGGCTGAGGGCAGACATTGCCCTGAAAATGTGGGTGATCTCACCTCTTTGGTAGGAAAGTGATGAGATGGAAGGTCAGTAAAAAATCTTAAGTGTGTTTTAGAGCACCTCATGCACTGTGATCACTTTCTTCTGCGGAAAGTGAAGGAAATGATGATTTGGGAATACCTGTTCCTGTTTCCTCTACTGTTGAAATCTCCAGCCACTCCTGGTCTCCTTGACCAGGAGACAAGGGAGTCAGGAGCCACTAACAAAAAGCTTGGGAACAGGGTGAGTTCTTCCGCTGGCTTAGAGTTCTCCGGCCCAGTGTTGAGAATAATAAGGCAATGTGCTGCTATAATTGTGCACCTGTGCTCAAGTGCACACGAATGCGATCTGTTCCCAGGAAAGTTCCAGTGGACAGCTGTGGGGCCATCGTCCATGGCCTGGCTTGCTGAACGTGCTTGCTCCACAGGCAGCTGGAGCCCTGACGAGCCCCAACAGGATAAGGCAAGTGCCCATGTCTGTGTCATTGTCAGTCTGGCAGGCTCTGGTTCCTATTATAAGCTACTTGGATTTGGGAGGGGTGGGGGAGGGGAGAGGAATGATCCAGCTACATGAGCTGCCTTTCTGAAGGTGCCGGAAGCCTGGAGCTTCTATCTCTCACAGGATTTTCTAAGTGGCTTATAGCTGAACTTGACCACAAGGTCTCCAAGTACAGTCAGGGTGAATGCAAGGGCATCATTCTCTCCTCCAGAACTGCAAGTAGAAACAGTTTAAGAAAAACAAAATTAAGAGCAAAAGCAAAACCACGGTCTTTGGGACTAAATGTCTATGTATCTAGGTAGAAAGAATGGGTCTTTCTTTGTGACTCCATTCCCAAGCACAGGTGCTATTTGCATCCTACTTGGGGCAGTGGAACTTGGGCTCACCTCCGTCATTGGAATGCATGTGACATTCTTCTGGTTCTGTTTGTTCCAAGCACCCTGCTTCTCAGAGCTCAATTCTTTATGTCTGATGGCCCGCCCCATACCCTCATCTGTTTAAATACAAAAGTTATCAGGGGAAACAACAGGTGACTCACGGCACGTTCTGTGCAAAGAGGACCAGGGAGCCGGGTGGATGTGTCCTGGGAGCTGGGAATTTAGGCTGCTCTTTTAAGGTCCCTTAAAGGCTGTTACTAACACGTTGGGCACTGGAGGTCCTTAGGAACTAGGACTTTTGTGGTTGTATGATGTGTCTTCCCCAAGGTTTTCTGCCAAGAAAAGAGAAAAGCTGTTTCTCCGGGTACCATTTGTTTCACAAAGTAAATGCTTACAGTTAACACTGTGGAGAGGTTAACTGGATGGAGTATGAGCATCTTCAGTTCCAGGACTGCTGCCAGCTTAGAACAGCTGCTTACTCTCGCGGTGCCTGGGTGGCGCAGTCGGTTAAGCGTCCGACTTCAGCCAGGTCACGATCTCGCGGTCCGTGAGTTCGAGCCCCGCGTCGGGCTCTGGGCTGATGGCTCAGAGCCTGGAGCCTGTTTCCGATTCTGTGTCTCCCTCTCTCTCTGTCCCTCCCCCGTTCATGCTTTGTCTCTCTCTGTCCCAAAAATAAATAAACGTTGAAAAAAAAAAAAAAAAAGAACAGCTGCTTACTCTCTCCAAGCCTCAGTCTCCCCATCTGCAAAATCAGAATTTTGAAATGATCCAAGGAGGAGCTGAGGAAAGGGCTGGGTAAAAGGACATTTGCAAAGTGCTTAGTGTGGTGCTTGGCATATTCTCATTCTCAGGAAAGGGTGGCTATTCCCTTATGCCTTGTGAAACTCTGTGGTCAGTGACTTCTAGACCTTGAGTGCTCCCACTCGTTAACTGTTTTCTTTAAAACGCTTTAATCAATCAATCAATTAATCAATTATTTTTGTAAGTAGACTTCACCCCCAACACGGAGCCCAATGCGGGGCTCGACCTCACGACCCTGAGATCGAGACCTGAGCTGAGACCCAGAGTCAGACGCTTCTGACGGAGCCACCCAGGCGCCCCCTTTAAAACATTTTTAAAACTCCTTTTCTCTCTGTGGTAGAGGTTGCCTTCTGTGACTTTCACACCACTGGCGGAGAAGCTGGAAGAAAGGGAAGGAAAATATGCCTACCTCTGCACAGGCCTTTTCCATGCTACCCAACAGGAGTGATGACGAAACCGAGGTCAGAGAGTTGGAAACGCCCGAGGGGCAGAGCCAAGGCCTGAGTCATATTTTGTGTGGCTATTAAAGTTCTCGCCCACCCAGATCTTGTTCCTTACAAGTCCTGTACAGTTTGGTTCAGGGCCTGGGCCTGGTGAATCTGTGTGTTTGCTCTAACATGTACTTATGATGCAGCAAATCTTCATTTCACTGTTTTTCCTCCGGCGCTGGCTCACGGCACTGGCCCTCCTTCAGGTTGGGTGTTACTCATGCGGATTCTCCTTTGCCTTCAACTTGTTCTCTCCCTCCTCACGCCTTTGGATTTCGGTCGGGACGGGGGTGGAGGAAGCTAGCCTTTCTGTCACAGTAGTCAAGCCGTTACTGAGTTGTGAGGACCCCAGCTGCTACAATCGTCCTCTCCCAAACAGGCCTTCGAGGCAATCCGCAAGGTAGAACGCAGTCTGCTTCCGTGACTTCAAAGTACGTGCACATTGGGGGATGCACGCATACGGTATATGCATGTTTGGGCGGGGGTATGTGTACACGTTGGGGGGTAGTTGAGACGAAACAGCAAAGCTGGATCACGGATGCACAGCCCTTTATAGGTACCCTCGACAAACATGTACTTAGGCCTTAACCTGCACAAGTCACTGAGATGAGGAGGGGCGTTACATGTGGTTCTTAACCTTGAGATCCATTATTATCAATAGGGAGAGAGAGGATATGTGAATATGCTAGAAACAAACAAGGATAATAATTGACAGTAACGAGTATGTCAGGAACTCAGATGAGGAAGGATTCACGAAGGCCCGGTGGAATTCTAGAAGGCTTAGAATAAGAACAAAACACTATTTTGATGGGAATTTGGAGACACATTAGGAATCAGAGAAGCAGTATAGCGGTGCAACATCTGTGCAGGCTTGTTTCACAAGACACTAAATACACTGTATTACCGGTGTTATCAAACTTCTTTCGGCTGCCAGGGACCAGAAGAACCCCACTCAAATGACAAACAAAACCACAATAACCCACATAAGCTGACAAGTTCAAGGCATCGCACTGACTTCAGTTCTCAGAGCTGCCACAACACACCGTGGCTATCTCTTTGGCCCTATCCTCCCAAGTGCTGGCTTTAGTTTCAGGTAGGCACCCTTCATAGATAGGGCTACTTGGGGTTCAGAATTTAATTCTACCAGCACAACGTATGCATCTTTCCCCCAGCAGGGCTAGCAAAACTTTCTGGATTCTTATTAGCCTGGCTTGGGTCAACCATCCATCCATGACTCAGGTATCACGACCAGCGGCATGGAATTCTCCGGTGGCCAGATCTGAGCCACGTGCTCACCCCTAGAGCCAGGTGGTGGGAATAGTCCAACCTGTGCCTCATGAACTGAGAATGGGAGAGGGGAAATCGGGTTGCCACTGCCACGAGGAAGGGACGGTGGCTGGGCAGACAAACACAACAACAGATGTCCCCTGTCATCTCATCCATTAGCAATCTGTTGGCAACTCCCTTCTTGAGTTTCATAATTCCTTTATATGAATATCAGAAGTTCCTGACCATGACCTGTCCCCAATATTTGACTCTAGATCTCAGACAGTGAGGGTCTGTTCTACTTTTTTATTGACAGGAGATCCATCTGATGATTCCTTCAGGCCCTCAGAGGAAGGAGCATTAGAAAATTCTCATGCATGAAATTAGGACCGCACTATGTCCTGCTAGCTATGAATGCTTGTTTGACCAAATGATTGAGATCAAATAATACTTGGGCATTCATGGTGTATCCCAGAGGGGAAACCTCTTAGGAGGTCACCAGAGAAGTGTGCAACCCAATAAGAGATGGGAATCTACATATAGTTCTGGATATTTTTGTCCCTAAGGTTGGTAGCGACCAAAATCATAACTCTCTCCAGCCAAGGGACAATGTCGTTGTTCTATTATTTCTTAATACAGAAACACTCAGGATCAACAAAAAAGTGCAAATGAGCTGAATTGTGCTTGCAAATTGGGACTTGGCAAATGCATTTTGGCAATGAGCCATGTTCTCTTTTGTTCTGAAGTCTTGGCTTTGATGAAAGATGTCTAAAGCTACACTAGCAGCTGTATCATTAGGGTCCTGGAAACTTAGCAAATGCACCAGTCTGCTGTTTTAGACCCCAAGCAATTTGTTCCTCAAGCCTTTAACTGTAGTAATGTATATCTTATAGACCCAAAACTATGTCAGGGTTGAAAGGAACCTCATGTTTATTTTTAGTTTTTGTTTTCAAGCTTTGTTTTGAACAGAAAATATTTTGGAAGTCTTTACCATCTCGACCAGACAGTGGCAGATAAGTGCTAGATATACGCAAATGTAGAAAAAATGTTTTTAATGTTCATTTTAGTCCCAGGCCACACCAACAAAATGCCACCCCACTGAAGTTTCTTAAATGAATCAGAGGTTTTGACACATTTAACAAGCTTTTCTTTTCTTAAAAAACTATTTAAATTTGGGGCGCCTGGCTGGCTCAGTCTGTTAAGCATCCAACTCTTGACTTCTGCTCAGGTTATGAACTCACGATTTGTGAGGTCGAGCCTCATGTTGAGCTCTGCACTGACAGCACAGAACCTGCTTGGGATTCTCTCTCTCTCCCTCTCTCTCTGCCCCTCCCTTGCTTGCTTTCCCATGTGCACACACGTACTCTATCTCAAAATAATTATTAAAAAAAATAATTTAAATACATTTTCCTTTTTAAAAAAGTCAACCATTATAAATAAAGCTAAAATTCTCTTTCCTCCCCCATGCCTAACGCCCAGTCCTGGTATTTTATCCCCCCATTTCCCTGGTCAAGTCTGTTCCAAGTTTTGGAGTGTGCCTTCCAAATATTTCCCTATGCACACACATATACCTGTCCGTATAGCCATAGAAACTTGAGAGTATTATTCAATGTACATTTAGATCAGTGATATTATACTAAATGTATCTATTTCCAACTTGCTATTTCCGTATGCTGTATGCCTTTTAGATCTACTGATATTTTTACAATGTATACATTTAGCCAGCCTTCAGTTTATGGACATATGGGTTGTTTCTAATTTTTCACCATTATAAAGAGAACCATTGCAAATATCCTTGAACATGTCTCCTTGTGTATGCGCTTAAATTGTTCTGGAGATAGATATGGAAAAGTGTCTAAGTCATAGGGAGTGTTCATTTTTAGTTTTAGTAGATACTAGTAAACTGCCATAAAAAATAGCTGTAATAATTTTTGCCAGCTAGAGTCCCAATTCTCTACATATTGTTAATATTTTACATTCTGTCAATCAAATATGTATTTGCCAATGTGAAATGCCATCTCACTGCTTTGATTCAAATTTCCTCAAGTGTTAGTGAGGATGTTCCTAAGATAAAACTGTCACCCTGAGACATTAAGGGACCTACTATGGTGCCAGTAATAACCGACTTAGCAAGATGACTTTTTTTTTTTTTTGTGGTAGACATGATTTTTTGTTCACTTAAAAGGAACTCACCTCGGGTATGCTAATGTACTATGTCTAGTGTTGCAGATGTATAAGAAAGCAATATTTGATGATTACCTACACAGAAAAGAAAGTTCCATAGAGATGCAATTTTGGAAACCCACATGCAAGCCTATTATCGACTAACATCTTTCTTAGTTCATTTCTATTTGTAAGAAAACAATGGATTCTTTACACGGAGTCAAAAGGCTAGATTTGAAAATCTGTGTGGCTGCCACCTGTAAATATTTTGTTTTTGTCTTGCCCATAGGACAACATGTCCCATTATTTTGAAGGATTTCCAGGAAATGATAATATTGAATCTAGAGTCCTTTTGTGAAGTGTACTGAACCCTTTGAAAGGAAATGTTGAAAAATGATGTTTTATCCTGATGGTGCCTCTGATTGACAAACATCCCCCTTTCTTTAATCTAACCCCGACCACTCCCAAAGGTAGAGAGTTGAAAGTCATCAGGAGTCTGCAGAGGTCAAATCAGTAGCCTCTTTAGGCTTAGTTCTCTTTCCTGCTTGCGATCACTTGACTTTGTTGACTACTTGTCTCCTTGAAGCTGGTTCCTCTGCTGCTTGCTGTGATGCTCCGTTAGGAGCACGGCTCAGGAAATCATAGCACCCAGGTTTTGGTCCCGGATCTGCCACTTGCAAGCTATAATGTGCCCTTTAGGAAATTCTGTTTATCTGCAAATTGGAAAGTATTAACTAGATAGTCTTCAACAGTCTGCCCGGCACTAAAATTCTATGGCCCAAGATTCTCTCTGTCTTTTTTCTGTTTTCTTTTGATGCTCTGTTTGTCCCCCACCCCCCACCCACCCCTTCTTCAGCCCAGGCAAGTTTCTGGACTCGTCCCTGGCTAATGTCATCTACTCCAAATGACAGCTTCCAAGTCTCCAGTATTGATGGCTCTTTCAAATGCTGGTGTTGCGTCCCCAGCTGTATGCACGGTCCCTATCTTCCCATAGGATAAAATCTGAGCCTCTTAGCCTGCCGTTCAGGGCACCACAGTCTGGTCTCAGTCTCCCCTATGTGCCCTTAACCTCCATTTCTTCCTTTCACCTGCCACATGGTCTTCTTTCCCTCCCCCAAATGCAATTTCCATTTTCTTTCCAGGCTATTTTTCTTACATGACTTGTTCACCCTGCTCATCTCTTACTCCATAATCTCTCTCATTCTTTAAACACCTGCCTCAATTCTGCCCCCCATAGGAGTTTTCCATGAAAGCCCAGGTTTCTCTTCTGTCTTGAAATTTTTCATCTCCAACATTTAAGCAATTATAAGGAGCACTGTTTTCTCTCTCACATTTCAATGCTTCTGGAATCTAGACTTGTGTTACAATCACTATTGGCTGTGTAGCACTCATGATACAGCTATGTTTGTCGGGATGTATGCATCAAAATTTGCAGATAAGTTTTCAGCATCTCAGAAGAAAATTCTGGAAACATCAGTGGAACACTTTCCAAAAATGCTGTATCACCAAAGCCTTTGATAGGACAAAGAACAATACTGTGTGAAAAAGATTTGGAAGAGTTAGACTGTAATAAGAAAAAGTTCTAAGGATTATTTAACAAATTCATTTCACTTTTTCTTGTACATCATATATCATGCAAGAGTGATGTATGATAAAAATCAATGCATACATGAGTATTTATAAGAGGTCTTTCATTAAGTACAAAATGAAAATTCTAAATGAAAAGAAAGCACTATGCCATAGTTTAATTGGCCATGTTCTTTCTTTTCCTATAATAATATAATGTGATATGATATGATATAGTATAATATAATATGATATAATAATATATAATCATATCATATCATATAATTTGTGACTTAAAATTAATGGTGTTTTATATTTGGTGAAATGTGGTATATCAGTGAGACAGCAATTTTAGCACTATGTTATGATTACTGGTAACCTTCTATCTCATCAGCTGGGTTAGAAACTCCTAGAACTCGGAGCTGTGTGATGATCAAAGCCCTCTGCATATCATAAGCATTTTACATTTATTTGTCTTTGTTCCCCACTTTTAAAAATGTCTTATTTGTTTTTGAGAGGGGGAGAGGGCAAGTGGGGGAGAAGCATGGGGAGGGGGGCGGTACGGACGATCCCAAGAAGGTTCTGCACTGACAGCAGTGAGCCCGATGCGGGGCTCGAACTCAATGAACTGTGAGATCATGACCTGAGCTGAAGTCCGAAGCAAAACCCGATGGAGTCACCCAGGAGCCCTTATTTATTTGTCTTCAAATGGAAATACATTAGAGGTGCCTGGGTAGCTCAGTCAGTTAAATGCTGACTCTTGATTTGGGGTCAGGTCATGATCTCATAGTCATGAGATCAAACGTCTGTGCTGACAGCACGGAGCCCGCTTAGGATTCTCCCTCTCCCTCTCTCTCTGTCTGCCCCTCCCGCTTGTGCTCTCTCTTAAACAATTTTTTTAAAAAAATCTTTAAATAGAAATTCATGAAGCATAGTTCAAAAATCAAATATAAAAAGTATTGCAGAGCAAGTCTTCCATCATGGGGCCTCTCTGCCCAATTTTCTTACTAACTTGAAATAAGGAAATGACTGTTATTAGTTTATTATTTCCAAAGATTTTTCATTCCTGTGCATGCATATAAGATCCCTGTTTCTTGCTCCTTTCCTTTGCTATATATTTATCTATTTTGTTTAAATGTGTTCCATACCCAACATGGGGCTTGAACTCATTACCCCAAGATCAAGAGTCCTATGCTCTACTGACTGAGCCAGCCAGGCTCCCCTCCTTTTCTTTCCTATGTAAATGGTAGCTGGGCCTACATACTGTTCTATATGTTGCTTTTTAAAAATAAAACAGTCTTGGGATGCCTGGCTGGCTCAGTCGGTCAAGCGTCTGACTCTTGGTTTCGGCTCAGGTCACGATCGCATGGTTTGAGAGTTCCAGCCACTCATCGGGCTCTGCGCCGACAGCCCGGAGCCTGCTTGGGATTCTCTCTCTCCCTCCCTCTCTCTCCACCCCCTCCCCACTCATCCTCATTCCCAAATGTGTACTCTCTCTCTCTCAAAATGAATAAACTTAAAAAAAATAAAAAATAATAAAAATGTAGCAGTCTTAAAAATCTATCTGTATCAATTCATTGAGGGTTTTTCATCCTTTTTTTTTTTTTGGAAGCTGCATTTCTTTATGTAGATATATTTAACTGGTTCCTCAATGATGAAAATTTAGGTCATTTCCTGCCTTTTTCTATTATAATCAATCTTGCATAGAATACCAGTGTGTATATGTTACATCACTCACAGGATACATTCTTAAAATCGGAATTTCTGGGACCAGTATACATATTACATTATATAACTTTGATAGACTTTTCCAAGTTATTTTCCATCAGATTCTACCAGTTATTACTCCTGCTAGCGATGTATGAGAACCTTTACTAAAGATATATGAAGAATAAAGAAGGGGTGAATATGAAGTCACAAACTCATTTGGGGAACATAAAATTTTCCTTTCGGGCCACATTGATATCACTTAGTGGGCAAAAATCTCCCCAATGTGTAATTAATTTTTCTTTTTTTTTTTTTTCAAAGTGTATTTATTTTGAGAGAGAGAGAGGGAGAGAAACTCCCAAGCAGGCTCTGTGCTGTCAGCGCACAGCCCAACGTGGGGCTCAATCTCACGAACCATGAAATCACGACCTCATCCAAAATCAAGAGTCGGGCACTGAACTGAATGAGCCACCCAGGCACCCCTGTAAGTAATTTTTCAAATGCTAAACTATCAGTCTCCTTCAAGAGGCCCATAACTTCTGCAGTTCTTCGCGTAATGACAGTATCTCTCGTGGTGTTACCTAATTATCTTCTTCTGAGAGTGACTCTCAATTTTCTCTCTCACTTCAGACAGATCTTTGTTGTTCCCCAAACGAGAGCCTTCCTTGCAGGCTTCAGCAGTCATGATCAGACACACCAGCACACCCACCCACAGCGGTTGGGGTGGTCCTGACAAATCGAGAGAAAGGCAACTGGAGATACCTCTCCCCGCAATCACTCTTAGAAATGCTCTGCACCTGTTCTTGCCACGAAATCTGCTATATAACTGTAGTCCTCAAAATTCAGACAGTCAAGCTATTCTTTACGTGAGCACACACAGTAAGAAGGGAGAAGGTAGACAAGAGTGTTCCTGCCTTCGTGGAATTTACTGAAAGTGCACATAAGGCAAATACAATTTATCCTGAGAAAATAAAAATTTTAAATTCAGACCTCTTATCTAGACCAGCACGATCACAGGCAGTGATGCTACGAAGTCCTGCATACACTCATCTAATATCCATTCACGAGGGATCACAAAGAAATTGTGGCAAAAAATTATGAAGGCTTAACCGGCATTGATGAGACGGCTCTAGAGTAAATCGTGGGTCCCTTGTCACAGGGGTGTCTTAGGTCAGGACCCCTAGAAGCAGGGCTTGACGTGGTGATGCTCCTGAAAGTTTAATTAAGGCGGTTCTCTCAGGAAAGGGAAGGGAGAGAAGCAGGCTGAGGAAGGAGGAAGGTTAGTGTTACTTCTGCATTCCAGAACACATTTATTGAGAATGAATGATGTATCAATTTTGTATTTAATAACATAAGAATAATTTAGTCTTAATGACTGACTCCCTTTTCCCTTAAATTCTAGGAAGCTGAGAGCTCAAAGTAACCATATTATTTGTCTACCTTGGGCTGATATAATAACCATCACTTACCATCACAATCTCCCCGCCACCCCGCCGACATCCCTTATACATAGATTTTAATTTCCCACATCAGTTTTGTTCCTACGTAGGTATGACTTATTACTACCATGATAATAGTTCTCACTTACTGAGAAGTATTATACTAAATTCTTTGTGTCTGTCATCTTTGAAGCCTCACAAGATTCCAGTAAAATCCAGATTGCACAGATGAGGAAACTGAGGCACAGAGGGGTTACCTGACTAAGATGATAGTGACCATAGTGACATAGCCTGATTTGCACCCAGGCAGTCTGACTTTTACACACCCTTTTTTTTTTTTTTAAGTTTATTTATTTGTTTGAGAGAGACAGACACAGCACAAGTGGGGCAGGGGCAGAGAGAGAGAGGGAGAGAGAGAAGCCCAAGCAGGCTCCGTGCCGCCATCACAGAACCTGACGCAGGGCTCGAATCCACAAACCGTGAGATCATGAGCTGAGCCGAAACCAAGAGTCAGACCCTTAACCGACTGAGCCACCCAGGCGCCTTTATACACTCTTCTTACATCATCACCCCTCGTTCTTTTATTTTTTGCTAATGGGTAGAACCAAACTAGAGAGAAATATGGGTGGTAGAGCCTACTCATCCGGGGAGAGGAGGGTCGTCACCTGCCTGTTTCTACAGGTTGCCTCGAGCGGAGATGGGGGATCTGCGAGGCCTCTGCCGTGTCCTGGCCGCAGATCAGAACCACACTCTTTGTGCACACCCGGCCGAGCACCATGGCTTTGCTCCCAAGGGCCTTTGAAGACACCGGCAGACGGATCCCCCACCTTCCATCACCATCTTGGTGGCGGCCGCAGCCTCGGGGAGGACAAGCCACCCTGGACCACACTGGAGCTGCCTCCCCGGACTCAGCGGCCCGTCTGAAGCTCTCCTTAACGAGTCTTGCCAGGCCTAATGAGCTCTGTTTGATACCCTGCTCCGTAAAAGGCCCTCTCTCTCACCGGCTGCCCTCAGATGACACCCGTGTCTTCTTTGTTCTTGCATTTACCTTAGTGGGCGCGATTCCTGGGGGTCTGACAATCCCCCTGTGCTTCTCAAATTTTCCAACATCAGCCCTACTTTCCTGTCCCATCCAAGGACGGGAGATATTCTGAACTTGCCAGAACTGTCCTCTCTCCCGAGGCTGAAAGAGTAAATGAGGCGATGTCTGGGAAGTGGCTTGAGCGTGCTGAAGGTATGCAAACGGCCTGTGGCGCTGTGGTCTACACGTGCTTTTAATTTGTCTCTGTTTTGACAGGTTCACATTTGATATTGGCTTGTTAGGTCAGTCCACTTGTGTTTGCTTCAATGCCGGCTGTAATTTTTTTTATTTTTTTTAACGAGACTGTTAGAGGAAGTTTTAATTTGCCAAAGGAGGGATGTGCTGACTAAAGGAGCCATACTAAGAGCGCAAGTCTCCCTTGGGGGCGCCTGGGTGGCTCAGTCGCTTAAGTGTCAGACTTCAGTTCAGGTCACGATCTCACCGTCAGTGAGTTTGAGCCCTGTGGGGGGCTGTGCTGACAGCTGGGAGCCTGGAGCCTGCTTCGGATTCTGTGTCGCCCTCTCTTTCTGCCCCTCCCTGCTCGCACTCTGCCTCTCTCTCTCTCTCTCTCTCTCTCTCTCAAATAAACATTAACAAAATAAAAAAATTAAAAAAAAGAACTCAAGTCTCCCTCTGTATGTCTGAAGTGCTGACCTGTCTTCACTCAGGGGGTTTGTCACCTGCTTTCTGCCATGGAGAAGTTGGGTACAAGAGTTACTTGCAAGATGGCCTTAAGGTTTGAAAAGTCCATTGACAGTATCATATATTCTGGGGTACTCAAGAAATCCTTTTTTTTTAATGTTTAGTTATTTTTGAGAAAGAGAGAGAGAGAGAGAGAGTGCAAGTGGGGGAGGAACAGAAAGAGAGGAGACACAGAATCGGAAATAGGCTCCAGGCTCCGAGCTGTCAGCACAGAGCCCGACGCGGGGCTCGAACTCACAAACTGTGAGATCATGACCTGAGCTGATGTCGGATGCTCAACCGACTGAGCCACCCAGGCATCCCAAGAAATTCTTTTAATTTAATGGTCTAGCCACATAGCCATGGCATCAGCCAATGAGGTAGCCCTAGGAGCAGACTTTGAAACAAAACCCCCTGGATTGTGCACAACAGAACAGACTCTGTGGGTTTTTTTCCTTTGATCCCCTGCGGGAGCAGACACACAAGTGTTCCAAGTTTGGGAATTACTAGTTTTTATGTGTTCAAATTGAAGAATCCATAGAGACCTACCTTCATAGAACGCGATTGTGATAGAACACATAGACCAGATCTTGGTGGGGTGAGAAGGTGAGGGGGTTACCAAGGTGAGGGAGAAGGATGGGCATGGGAAGGGATGTTGCTTCTCAGATAAATGCTTCACGGCTGGGAAACAAAATCTCATGTTAGTTTCTGGTTCCGTTGGCTTAGAAACTGTAAGTGCTCTTCTAAGTGTTGTTGCACAAACAGTCAGATACCAGCACCGGGTTTGGGGCTTGCTAGTTTTAGCAGATGATTTTTCTCTCCCCATAACCCTCTCCACACACCCCCCTCCTCCTCGTCCTTCTCTTCTAGTTACTCAAGCTCTGATATAAATATTGCTTGATAGAATTTCCAGCTTTCCGCTTTGAATGATATAATCAGAAGCCACCCATACTGTGTAGTAAATTTTCTGGCGCTCACCCAAGTCATAAAATTCAAGGGTCTCACCCAAGTCATAAAATTCAAGTGTTCCCACAACTGAGAACACAATCTCTCACGGAGAAAGAAAAACATGTCTATGTCCTAGTGAGGGTAAGGATCTCAAGGGGAAAGTTCTCGTAGGAGAAATGCTATCTCACAGTTCAGCTTCTACTCCCTTTCCACGCGGGCCCTAGATTGATTTCTGCCCCTCTCACCCCTATTCGCAAGCATGCACGTGATGGTCAGCGTGCCTCAGTGATTTCTGGGTGCACGTCCTCCCCAACCACACGCGACTCTGTTCTGGTGCCAGGAAGTGAACATCCCCCAAGAGCAAGCCTCAACTACAAACTGATGGGACTGGCGTGTGAATATCCCAACTCCCTCACTCTTCTCATGGGATGGCTAAGGTGCGTGTGTTGTACTGACTCCCAAAGTTGCCCCCCAGGGTTACGCTCCTGTTGCCCACAATGGTAGCGGCCTTGGTGAATGTACTTCCCGTTGGCTGCCTTCCTTCCCTATCTCATTTCCCACTTTCTCCCGTGCAAGTATTAACCAGGCCCAACCCTGCTTGGCTTCAGAGATCAGCTGAGATTGGGTGCATTCTGGGTGGTGCGGCTGTAGACTCACTTCTCATTTTCTACGGGTGCTCCTTGCGCCTCTTAAATAAACTACTTGCTCTGGAATCCTGATTTCAGGGTCTGCTTCCAGGGAGAGCCAAGTAAGACAACTTGGAAACATTCATTTAACTGACGTTTACCGGATGCCTGTTGTATACAAGGCACTGCGATGAACCAGATGACATGGATGTTGCCTGTTTTAGGATTTTTAAAAAATGTTTATTTCTTTTTGAGGGAGAGAGAGAGAGAGAGTGAGGGAGAGAGTGAGGGGCAGAGAGAAAGGGACAGGGGATCCAAAGCAGGCTCCACGCTCACAGCACTGACTCCAACATGGTTCCCCATACTGTGAGACCGTGAGATCGTGACCCGAGCCAAAGTCAATGGCTTAACAGACTGAGCCACCCTGGTGCCCACCCCGGGTCTTGCCTGTTTTAAACGACACATGCTCTCCTCCTTCTCTCTTCCTCCTCACCATTGAAATCTTCAGGCTGTTTCACCTCCATTCTACCCCACGCATGGATTCCCAAATCACCAACATAATGTAATTCTCATTAGGACCTTTTGCAGCTTCAAAATCTGTGACTGCTTCTCATGACCCCCACATCCCAACTTCAAGCTTTTTCAAATGGCACTTGAGGACATCACGATCGAGCCCTGAGCTTTGCTCCTCAAGGTCTTGTGTCTTTTTCCTTCCCCTTCCCATGTGTCCTGCGGTCTGGCCTTTCCAGAGCAGTTGGATGAGCAGGACACCAAGGTTAGGAGCATGGGCTTTGGAGCCAGAAGCATAGCTCTACCACCCACGTCAATACCAGTGTGACCTTGGGCAAGTGATTTTTACCTCTCTGTGCCTCAGTCACTTTACCTGTAAAATGGCATAGCAGTACTTAGTCTATTGAGTCACCGTGACAGAACAGAAGCTGGGTGTCCTGTAAGTTCTATTACTGTTGGTAGTTTTCGAGTACATCACATGTGGAACTCACAGCGTGTGCTTGTGTTGTGCCCTGCCTGGACCACATTCCATCTTTCAGTCCAGTCCATTTCACAAACTTTTCGCTCAAGACCCCACTCAACTATTAACCTCTCAATGCAGCTTTCCCTTATGCCAACCTAAGCGATAATTGCTCTCAGTTTTTTAATTCTATGGTATCTTACATATATTTTTTGTACTAACACTATATTATGGCTAATTGAGTGTGTGCATGTGTGTGTGTGTGTGTGTGTGTGTGTGTGTGTCTCCCTTGTGGACTACGAGCTCCCTCAGTGTGCAGACTGTATCTTATTTGTCTTCACATCTCCAATGTCCAGAAGAGTACCTGGAGTACAGTTGGTGCTCCATAAAATTGAGTTTAATGTGAGGAGGAGCAAGTGTATAAATAAATGAAAAAATGAAAGAATGAATGAATGAATGAATGGATTTGTTGTAGGATATAGAGTAGGGCCTGCGTCTAAAGCCCCACCCGTCTTCTGCTTCTCTCTTGAGACCTCCAATAGAGCAGGCGACATCTGCCCTGATCCTCTAGCGGTCTATTTGCTTCACGTCCCTCGCCAGTCCTGACCTGTCCCCCTCGGCGCATCCACTTTCTAGTATTTCTACTCTGGCCTGTAGAACATAAGGATGTGATACTGATACTGAAAGAGTCTGAGCATTGGAGCAGAGAGGCAGGTTCCCATGGTAACCATCCACAAGAACAGCATCAGTGTGTGCCACTACAGACGGTCCCTGACTCACGGCTCGTCATCTTCCCATTTTATGACGTCGTGGAAGTGATATGCGCTCAGTCGAAACTGTGAGTCTTGAATCTGTGTCTGCTTCTGGGCTGGCACTATGCGGTCAGATCCTCTCTGATGATGCCGAGCAGCACGGCCGGTGCGGCTCCCAATGGGCCACACAACCCAAGGGGCGACAACAAGTAGGGACACTGACAACCCTTCTGTGTCCATAACCGTTCTGCTTGTCACTTTCAGCACGGTATTCGCCAAATTGCATGAGATAGTCAACACTTGATTATCAAGAAGACTTTGTGGGAGATGATTTTGCCCAACTGTAGGCTAACGTAAGTGCCCTGTGCGCGCTGAAGCTCGGCCAGGCTAAGCCATGACATTTGCTAGTTTTAGGAGCAGTAAATGCATTTCGACTTAGGGTATTTTCAATTTACGATGGGTTTCTCGGGAGGTGACCGCCTCATAGGTGAAGGAAGACCTATTTCTCTGTTTAGGCCTCTGCTCCCTCCCTGGCCATGACTGGTGGGAGGCAGCACAGGGACACTCTGTGGCATCTCCACACGACTGTGCCCCTGCCTCTTCGTGTCATGCTGCTGTTCTGAGTTTCTAGAACTTGCTTTCCTGTGGGGATTTTGTGTCCTTAAGATGTGAGGTGGTGGAAGAGGGGAGGCGTGGGCCCGGTGACCCCAAGTCACCTTATTAAGTGGTTTTTAAAATAGCGGGAGCCTACCCTTGATCTCCTGTTCTCCTGCTGTAGAAATGCTTCAGGGATTAGTGAGAGGAAGCTCCTTTGGTGCTTAAGAGCTCCTCTGGGAGGAAAATACCATTCCTGTGGAGCCAGAAACAAGCCATAGGTGTGTTGTTGTCAGTCGTGTGTTGGAGGCTCCTGGGAAGGACTTGCTCCTCTGACATTGTTCTCAAGACTGCTGTTTACAGGGTCTTGCACCAAAGGCACATGGGAAACGTCTTTGCATTTCCTGTGAAAAACAACGGTAGGGAAACTTCCTTACAATAAGCGAGAGTCTGATGATAAATTCTGAGAACTCGGGGCCCAGGAAAAGTTTGTTTTACTTCTCCTCATGAACGGGACTTATTAAAAAATTTTTTTTGTGTGTTTAATGTTTATTTTTGAGAGACAGAGAGAAAGAGTGAATGGGGGGAGGAGCAGAGAGAGAGGGAGACACAGAATCCGAAGCAGCCTCAGGCTCTGAGTTGTCAGCACAGAGCCCGATGCGGGGCTCGAACTCACGAATTGCGAGATTGTGACCTGAGCCGAAGTCGGATGCCTTAACTGACTGAGCCACCCAGCGTGCCGCACCCACCCCCCCCCCCCCAACGCCGGCTTTTTTTTCTACTAATGGATAATGAGTGTCATATGGCTGCTGGAAGTTCTGAGTTACATATTATGTTCCTGGTGCTGTTCTCAGCCAGCAGGTTTTGTTATAAAATACTTCCATATATATATATATATATATATATACACAGACACACACATATATATTATATATTCCCTTTTTTGGCTTTTTCGGAAATTGTAACTTTATTAGAAATTACTTTCTGTCTAGTCAGTGACTGGGAACGGAGCAAGAATGTATCTGGTATATTGAAGAATTCCAATCATGACGTGTTTTCCCCATCATTTCAACGGACGGGGCTGGATTAAGTCCCCCAGCTAACAATAAGGCCTCTTACTTTGTCAAACAACCCACTTTCGTGTTTAAATTTCGTCTTACTCGTTTAAAACTTCAGTCTCATTTCTGAGAACACGAGTTCTCCTCGTTTTCAACCATCCCCTGTAGACTAGACTTGGGTCTACGAGCTAGGAGTGAAATGGGGGTGGGGGATTGGGGTTGGGGGGCTTTTGAGCCTTTGCCCTCACTCTTCTCCGTGAGCGCCGATGGGCCCGCTGACAGGGGGGCGCGTCTGAGTAGCTCTCCGAGGCGTGAGTGATCCCTGTGGAAATCCAGTCGCTTTGTCTGGCAGACCCCCGGCTCGTGGCAGCATTGGTCAGACGTGAGAGCACCCCCTTGCCCAGGCTGTGGTAGTCTCAGGCAAGGTGGTGGCCACACATCTCGTCTGCCTTCCCTTGGGCATTTGGGCACGCAGGGGCCTCTTTCTTACCTCTTGGGAGCTGGGAGTGCGGGCTGCGGTACAGGATGGCGAGTGTGGACGCCTGAAGGCCCCCGCCACACTGCCCCGCTCCCACATTCGCTTCCCTGGTCCTGGTGGCACTCAAGCAGGTTGGCAAGTGTGGTGGCTACATGAAGAATAGAATGCCAAACGGCTTCAACCATCACAGGCGATTCTCTTAAGTTCCTCTGCGCTCGGGAAGCAGGAGGAGGAAAGGCAAATAGCTTCACTTTGCAAACGCTCCTCCCCTCTCCACCCCAAAAGGTGACCCCCCCCCCCGTCTCCTCGGGTCCCTCTTGTGCGGACTGGGGTGCGTTGGATGGAGGAGGTGGTCCTGCTAAGGCGGCCCCTCCTGGCAAGTCTGGGAAGGAGGCAGTCGGCCCCAGCTTCTGCGGGTTCTCTGGGGTGAGACCCTGGGCTCCCCGGTGAATTTTGTTTCCAGCGATGACCCGTATTCACAATTCTGGGAAAATGGGGGGAAACGTCACATCCTGTGACATAAGTACGTCGTCAGAAAGTTGTTTCCTGAGTAGATGAAGATTTTCTGGCACCAGAAAAACAAAAACCAAAAAACAACCTAGACGTCTGTTTTGTTTTATTTATTTATTTTTAAGCAGACTCCACACCCAACGTGGGGCACAAACTTCCAACACTGATGGCGAGAGTCACACGCTCTACTGACAGCCAAGTGCTCCTTGTTTTTTGTTTTGTTTTGCGGTAGTCCTCTCGTTTACAGATGTCAGATCTTGTTTTAAAGAAAGGACTAATAAAAACCTTGTCATTCCCAGGCTTCCCTTTGCCAAGAGGGGGCAGTGGCTTCATCTAGAGCTCAGGACTTTGTGACCTGTTCCAGACGCCCCAGAGGCAGATACTTGGGGGCTCACTTCTTCGTTCTCTGTTCTCAGGTATGTGTGTTGCTCACTACCTCTGGCTATCCATCATTGACCAGAGAAAACTTCCACGTTCTTTTCAGGCCATGAGTTGGGAAACATGCGGTGCGGTGAAGTTCGGAAGAAACTATTTCTGTAAGGAATTAGGGAAACTGATAATGAGCGGTTAGGTGAATCACTATCAAAAAAGGTCAAGAGGCATAGAAACTTATTGGAGAACAATCCTCTTCCTGTAGCTCTGTAAGCCTAGATTGGATGCTACATTTGTTCTGTGGCGACAATAACATTGGACCAGAGAGAAGCCTGCCTCCTGTAAATAGATGGGATGGGCAGGGGGTTGGGGGGAAGGGGTTGTCTGCATGGTCAGTCATCTGAGGAGCGACCCACCCTTCAGAACCTCAACTGAGATCAATGTCCCCAGGTAAGATAACAGCAACCATTTGTCAAACACTAACTGTGTCAGGATGCCTGGGTGGCTCAGTTGGTTAAGCGTCTGACTCGATTTCCGCTCAGGGCATGATCTGGCGGTTTGTGAGATTAAGACAGCATAGAGCCTGCTTGGGATTCTCTCTCTCTCCCCCCCTCTCTTTCTGCTCCTTCTCTCTCTCTCTCAAAATAAATCAAAAACTTAAAAGAAAAGAAAAGAAACCTCTAACTGTGCCAGATTCTAACCTAAATGGTTATCAGGTATTATTTTATATATTCTCCACGATAACACCACGAAGTGCATCCTAGTAATACCGGAGGGGAAGCTGGGGCACAGAGAGCTTAAGTAATGCGTCCAAAGTCACAAACCAGTAAGCGGTAGAGTGTGGATTTGAACGTGGGCAATTTCCGTTCAGAGCCCAAATTCGGAAACCTCTGCTATGTTATTATTGCCCTGGCGTGGGCAGGATTCTTTGGACGTGTGCAGCGACCTAGCCTGGTGAACTCGGATAAAACCCATCAGCCAGAGGAACAGAAACCAGCTCATTGTATGGTTCACGCTTTCTTTTTCTTTTTTTTTTTTTTTACCTACACATTTTTTTCCTGTTTGTTGTTGTTTTTGTTGTTGTTGTTGTTGTGGTATTGATTATACCCTTTTAAAATTTAATTAGGGAGTCGATGAGAACAGGGTTTTTACAGTTGGGTCAGACTGGCACAGAGGGATCAGAGCGCCTTGAGGCCACCGTGATGATGGCCAGGTGGGTTCGAAGCGAGACAACAGCAAAAGTATGCTGGCAGAGGGGGCCCCAGTCCCGGGGGCGCGGTTCACCCACCTTTGTTCCAGTCTGGGCGTTCTCTTTCCGTGGCCAAAGCTTGGAGCTCCTGGTTTGATTTCATTGGAGAACATGTACTGCTTAAGATAATAGCTTCAGAAAGAAGTTAGTAACTAAAAACAGGAAACAAATAATTTGGAAAGGTTTGATCAAAAAAGGAGATGTTAAACTTTGACCACGTGGAAAAAAGTATCTAAAAAAGAGTCCAGACAGCGTTCCTGAATCGCACTTGCAATCTGTCCAACATGACATAGACCCTCGTTATAGTACAACCTCCTCAGGCCGTCATCTGGGAAGAGTGGAGTATTTCGTAGCAATGAGTGTCACAGCTAACGGAAATGACTTCTTTCAATATTGTCTTTACATTTATACGCTTTTGCACGAGGAAGTTTTTTCAGGTGATAAAGGGATCTGTCCTGCATCCTGATGGGGGTGGTAATTACATGAATCCATACATGTGTTAAAATTCTCAGAACTATACACATTGCCAAGAGTCAATTTTATTGTATGATAATTTTCTAAATAAAAAAAAAAATAAAGGAGAAAAATTCCTACACTTTTTAGAGGAAATACTAAAATGTGTACTTCCCAGGGGCGCCTGGCTGGTAGAGCATGTGACTGTTGATCTCGGGGTCGTGAGTTCAAGCCTCACATTGGGCATAGAGCTTACTTACAAAAAAAAAAAAATTTTTTTTTTTTAATTTTTTATTTTTGGGACAGAGAGAGACAGAGCATGAACGGGGGAGGGGCAGAGAGAGAGGGAGACACAGAATCGGAAACAGGCTCCAGGCTCTGAGCCAGCAGCCCAGAGCCTGACGCGGGGCTCGCACCCACGGACCGCGAGATCGTGACCTGGCTGAAGTCGGACGCTTAACCGACTGCGCCACCCAGGCGCCCCCCAAAAAATTTTTTTTTAAATACCAGTGCTCCTGGGTGGCTCAGTTGGTTCAGCTTCTGACTTTGGCTTGAGTCATGATCTCATGGTTTGTCAGTCTGAGCCCTGGGTCGGGCTCTGTGCTGACAGCTCGGAGCCTGAGTCTGCTTCAGATTCTGTGTCTCCTTCTCTCTCTCTCTGCCCCTTCCCGACTTGCACTCAGTCTCTCCCTCTCTCTCTCTCAAAAATAAATAAACATTAAAAATAAAAGAAAAATAAATAAAAGACTGTTCTTTTAAAAAACGTGTACTTCTCAGACTTTTTTAAAACAAGATAAGCTGCATATGAATTTACCTCTCCCGTGGGTTTCAGGGGCATCCATTTGAGGGGAAGGGAACTCATGTTCTCTCTGGTAGAGGGAAGGTAATGAAATGTAAGTGTCAAAACCTGCATTATCACAGGCCTGGGAATGTGAGCTCCAGCCAAGCATGTTTGAAGTGGGGAGGGAGGCAAGATTGCAATAAGGAAATATTTGCATGTAAACATTTCTGGTCAACTGCCAAGAAATCTCAGAAAAGGGGAGCCTAAATCCATAGAACTCTGGCAACTTGGTGTGTGTGTGTTTTCCTATCTGAAATAAATACTCACTTTTCAATCTGCTTGTGCATTACTTATTTGTATTCTTTTTCTTCAGGAAAGTCCCTTAAGCTGTATAAGGTTCAGATCCTACAAGGATCCGGGTCCACTCCCAGCTCCAGGGTTAGGGAGCTGTGTAGGGCTGTCCTCTAGTTGTGGGGCTGGATTCTTAGAGTTTTTTGTCATTACTGTTTTTTTCCCTGTGGCAGTATGCTTAACTCCAATGGTACCAACATTTTCTTTGTTAATTCCCTTCTTCTGATCTTGTTGGGGCTAGAAAACCATATAATGAAGCTTTTTAGAATTAGTTAACTCTGGGTAAGAGATTAACAAAGTTTCTTGTGTTCGACCACAATGCCTAGAATTTTTTCTACTCACTTCCCAGCTCCCACATATACTTCAGATGGTTGATGTTCCTACACAAGTTATTACCACATGAGTTAGATTTTTATCATATTTTGCTTGTTAATAAAACAGGACATTTTATTTTGAAAAGAAAAAGTAGGGTGTTAGGACTTCATAAAGTTTTAGGACAAGTTCTAAACCTTTAAGCTGCTTCTTACAGCCATCCTGATTCTCCAAGAAAGCACTCAACAGTATACAGGCAGGTGCACACTTTCTATCAACAATTTGTGGTTTTAGAGACTCTAAGAGCGCCCGGCTCTGTCCATTTCAGGCTCTGGCTGTAATAAATGGGGCGAGCTTTGTAAGTGACATCACATCCCCATTCCATGGTCCCCACCGCTCCTGTTCCTTCAAGCTCTCTAATTCTAATGACCCTGCCTCCGGATTGGGTCTTCAAGGGAAGTTCAATGATGTCACTGTAGCTTGTGGCCAGCAGGAGGCTGTGGCACTTAGTGGACTCTCAGGCTTTAGACTTCCAGGTGCAGAATTGACAAGAATGAGCAGAGGGTGTCCATTCATTCTCAGAGCTCCTCCCCACTATTCTTTCTGAGCCTTATTCTCCACCTCCACCCTAAGTCGGACGTAGAAATAGATACTAGAAATGAATAACTACTATTAGTATTAACTGCTATGTAATTAATAAGTTGTAACGAATGCTTATTATTTTTTAAATTTTTTCTTTTTTTTAACATCTATTTATTTTTGAGAGACAGAGTGTGAGCAGGGGAGGGGCAGAGAGAGAGGGAGACACAGAATCTAAAACAGGCTCCAGGCCCTGAGCTGTCAGCACAGAGCCCAGGGCAGGGCTCGAACTCAGAAACTGTGAGATCTTGACCTGAGCTGAAGTTGGACACTTAACCGACTGAGCCACCCAGGCGCCCAAATGCTTATTATTAACAACAATCTAGACAACATTTCTTTTCCAGTTGCCCGGATTGAGTTAATCTCAGCGAAGAGGCAGAGGGCTGTGAGAAGCCAACAATTTCCTCTGATCTGAGCCAGGAAGGGAAGCCTTCTTCTTTTCCATCCACCACCTGACATAGTTGTAATAGGCACACCATGAGTCACAGGTCTCACATCCAAGGAGTCTTTGGGCGCATTTCTGCCTCCCGAGCTGATGTTTCCAGCGATAATAACCTAAGGGGTCTTAGCTGTTTGGTTATACTTTAACTTTGGCCAGCTGAGATAATGGGAGACAGTGGTACAGGACGAGGGAAACCCACACTCTTCTTGCTTTCTAAGGGACAGACTCCACTGAGAAATCCTTTCTTGTCTGAGTGACAAGACCATGGGTTCCTTATCAGGCACTTGAAAGTCAGGTCTGACTACTAAATTGTTATACAATCTCAGCTCCTCTGTTGACTTCCCCTTCCCCATCCTCATCTGGAAAATGGCCTTTTACAATACCAGGACCTTGCTTAACACACTTGTGCGTTTTTATTTGTCTTTTAAATAACCTATTGTCATTGCCATGGATGTGGACTATAAGATTACAGAAGTAAAGCTTATTATCATCACAACGTACCTGGACTGTGTCATGCACTAATGATAATATTGCTCAAATTGCCATTCACCAGACAGGAATGAGCCCCCAACATGCATCAGACACTGTATTGGGCATTGTTTTTGTACAAATCAAAGCAGTCATTACCTTCACCCTTAAGGAATGTATAGATTAGTGGGGGGGGGAGGGGCCTGGGGGGGTTGGTTCCAGGGCAACGTTGTGGGTGTTGTGCATGTAGGGAACATAGGGGACCACCTAGAGGGTCCCCTCTCACACTTGGGGCCAGAGAAGACTTAAGGAGCTGAGTTTTGAAGGAAGAGTAGGAAGCAGCAAGATGAAGGAAAGCAAGGGGGCATCTGGGGAGCAAGAACACAGCCAGACAGAGGCAGACTGTCCATTAGTGCCAACCTGAGTGTCTCGTTAAGAAAACCAAAGGTAATACAGCTCTCTGGTCCAGAGGTCAGGAAATCCGGGGTCGTGGGCTGGCATTGGCAACAGCTTTGTGAAACTGGTCCACCCAGTCACTTAACCTCTCTGAGCTTATTTACTCAATGATCCACAGGAAGGCAGCTTGCTTAGGCTCAAAAATGGCCCCAGGCCTAACTTTCTATATAATTCCACATTTTGGGTTAACCCTCAGAAGCCAAGTGAGGGTTCCAGGCACCCGGTGACGTTGTACCTTGCCCGGCAGCCTGAAGGTCATCAGCCAAGTCTCCTGAACCCAGTGGTGATGCGCTGTAGGTAGCTCAGGGCCATGCACAGCACAGCTGCCCAGTGTTCTGGAAAACACTGGAAGTCAGCACTCCACCTCCTTTTGAAGGGGATGGAAATAGCAATAATGACTTAGAACCCGGGAAGTCTGCTATGTGATGTGTTCACCAGGAACAAGGTGCTGAGTGATGGGGCGGAGAATTTTGGATTCGTGCCTTGAAATTGTCTTATGGAAAAAGTTGGAAAGCCAGCCCCACCCCTGACAGGTCCCTAATGTTTCTGATGGATGGGGATCTCCAATAGCCATTCAGCTGCTGGAGGGTTTAAGACTTTAACCTTGAATGTGGCTTTTGGAAAGCTCCAAATCCAGTTTCTTCTGACTCTTTCAGATATGATACAGGGTGTATTGGCCTGCTGTGACAGGAAAAATAAGTTCCTGGGCTGGCGGTGGGAGCCGGGCCGCAAGGGTGGTCAGGCAGGATCAGTCTTCATCTGTTCCTGGTGTCGGCAGCCAGTGCTTCCTTAACTGATCAAAGCCAAGGGCCAGCGACATCTTGTACCCCCCACTTCCTATTCTCCCCTTTGCCTCACCTTCAGGCAATAGCTCCTGCCCTTTGTGGGTCAGATCTTTTGACTCTTTAGATCTGGTTGTGAACAGTCTTGGTGTCCTTTTCCCAAAAACGAAGGCCCTTCCCCGTTCTTGCCAGAAGTCATCCGAGAAGTCAAGGAGAAGGGAATCGAGCCAGAAAGGTACATTCTTGTTTCTTGACCAAATGATAATAGACATTAGGCCAAGGGCCTCATTCCCTGAAGCCGTTCAACAGAAAGCAGCAAGAGTGGTTTTAAGAACATAAGGAGGTTATGGGGACTGGGGGAAATTTTGCTTGAAGTTTTAACATTTTTATTGTACTTCCAAACCGAGTCCTTCATGCCCCTATCGGATCAAATGGCATTTCTCCATGAACTCTGAGGAAAAGTTCTAATTATAATCAGCGCTCTCCAGAGAGACTTCCAGACAAAGTTAACCACACCTGAGAGGATATTCCAAGGGTAAAAGTCAAGAACTTCAAGTACTCACCGTTTCCTTAACTGAGGAAAACGTGGGAGGAAAGGTTACGTTCAAGGGGGTTATGTTCAAGGGTTTCTTCTTGCGGTCAAAACTCCATTAAAATCACCTTTGTCTCCACTGCGACCTCTAGGGTCCAAGAAGGTCCATTTGGATTTGTTTTTCTCTCCTTCATGACCCTTGAACTACATTTAGGCCTCCGGGTTTATGATGGTATCCGGTCTAAAACTGCCTGTTTGAGAAAACCTTTGCACCTTATTGCTGATGTAGGCAATCCTGAGGATTAGTGACGTAGTGGGTGGAGTGCTGGAAACGAGATGAAACCGCAGGAGGAGCGAAGTGTTGCTTCAGCTTGAAGCGATGAGAGATTGGCCAACTGGAGGAGGGGAGGGCGTAAGTAAAAAATCTTGCTTTCCTTGCCCCCAGGAAACTGCCTTTGCACCAGTAAACAAAATGGCTCGCCGCCTTAGAACGGTGACTACATTTGGAGATCTGCAGATGCGTCTTTGACGTCGTGGCAAACCCGGCTTCAGGTATAACACGGTATCTGCTAATTTAAGCATACAGCTGCTGCCCTGAGGATCCTTCGGTTGCTTGGAAGGCCGAATTGAAGAGGTGCTGGGGGGGGGGGGGGGGGTAGTGTAGGTCTGGATCGACGTGACGAAAGCAAGGTCTTCCTTTTCCACGTGGGAATGGTTCTCGGCCCCGCGGTCCAGCCTGCGTCTCGGTGCTCAATGCATCTCCGCCGTATTAAGAAGCATCAGCTGTGACAAATGAAAGATTGGGTTGACACCAATACACAAAGCGTAGGGAACATGTCTTGGAAGGCATTCCCTCTGATTATTTTGCGCCCTGGTTGGAGTCGTGGATGAGCTCCACGGCACCCCAAAGCACACTCGCTTCAGTCACTTGCAACGTGGCATAGCGTCCTATTATTCCCTGTCAGGTGCATCCTTGGGATTGCCTGATAGAAGGTGAAGGGCAGCTTGGCTGTGGCTGTTGTGCGGCCGGAGTCACTTGCCCTGTGCGGTCCCTCTGTCTCTGTGTATAAACAGCACGGTTGTGAGAAGCTGCTCCTTTCACTGTATCTAGGTCTCTGAATCAGGGATTTTCATCAGTTGGGTTGGAAGTACCTCTGAGGGGCGCCTGGGTGGCTCAGTCGGTCGAGCCTCTGACTCTTGGTTTCGGCTCAGGTCCTGATCTCACGGCTTGGTGGGTTCGAGCCCTGTGTTGGGCTCCGCGCTGGCAGCTCGGAGCCTGCTGGGGATTTTCTTTCTCCTCTCTCTCTCTCTCCCCTTCCATCATGTGCACTGTGTCTGTCTCTCTCAAAATAAATACATAAACTTAAAAAAAAAAAAAAAGTACCTCTGAGAAGCCGATGTGTCCCCCCCACACATAATCTGGTGCCACAGAGTGCCCTCCCGGACCGTGGTTCCCAAACATTGCTGCATATTATAGTCATCTGGGGAGTTTTAAAAAATCCAGATGCCCAGACCACACCCACACCAGTTGAATCAGATTATCTTGAGGAAGGACGCGGGCTCCATTATTTCTTAAAACGTCCCAGGTGATTAGAGCATGCAACAAGTTTGAGAACTAGTGCTCAAGAATCCCCTGAGATTTAGTGTTGTGCCTGAGGATAAGCCCTGTACCCCACATGGGGGACTGGCGAGGCTAGAGAGGGCATTTGCCTGAGACAAAGCAGGTGGGGCATAAAGACCTTACAGGCGTGACTGTTAATGCCCCACAGACCATATGAGGTGCAGCGTGCTCTCTCAGGGCCCCTACCTTTGCTTCAAAAATAGTGCCAGCGTGTCTCAGAATGCGGACCTTGGATGACAGGCTGCTGTGTCAATGTTGACTAAATAACTAAGCAGGCATTTTAAGCATACGGTCAGCACAAACGAATGTGAGTATGCTGTCCATTTATGCCGTGAGCCATGCCTCATTTCTTTTCAACAAAACCCCCCTTTCGTGATTGGAAGAGTGTTTGAGCTTAGTAGCATTAAACAAGCCACCCCACCCCCCACCCCCCCTGCAACACGCACACACAAGAACAAAGAGTCTTTAACAAGACAGCTAAAAAGATGACGGCAAAGAACTCTGGGACCACTTGGTCCTGGATGGTCACAGGTGTCTCAGAGGCCATTCTCTCTTATCTGGTGCTGGAATGCAGAGGGGAGCACCATGTCTCCCCCAACACAGCTATTCGCATCTGGGGCTTGGGTTTGCTGGCTGTGGAACTGGAGAACACAACCACTCTCATATTATTTCCCAACACTAAAAGGAAACCAGAGTGGAGGTGTTCCTTTGGTAGGGGAGTAGGGAGCTTGAGGAAAAGACAGTGACGGTTGGCTAATTTTGCTACCGGGGTGGTGGCTCCTGAGAGAGGCCAAGGTCAGCCCATGAACACAGCTTGAAGGGAGCTTCACCTTCTGAGGTTTGCGGGGAAGGGGTGAGGCACTGGACATGTGCGGGCTCCCGCTCTCTACTATCAGGCCAAAGACCAGGAAAGTCAGGACTCCCTGGAGGACAAATGTGGACAAGTGTGTGACCCTCTGAGAAAGCCCTGCAGGTGGTGAGCTGGTAACGCCTATGAATCCTTGAAAGCATGGACTGCAGATTTGTAATAATAAGGGGCCCTGCTATCGTATTCTCACATACGATATTTTAAAAATTGAAACAGTACAGAAAGATATAATTTAAAACTGCACGTTTTCTCAAATCCCACTTCCAAGAAAAAGCCCTTATAAAAATCGTCCAAATTGTTCTCTACAAATGTGTGTGTGTGTAAATGTCAATATAACTATACATTTTCATAAATTTGGGCTAAACTTTTTCAGTCAGCGATTGCTCCCGGACTTCCGCGGGCACATTTCCTTGTATGTATGTACCATGATTTGACCAACCTTTTATTACAGATAAGGCTGCTAAGAATTCTCTTGTACATTCCTTTTTTTGGACACGCACCTCGTTTCTCTTGAGATGTACCTAGGAGGGGGGATTGCTGGGGTTATCAGCCGACAGTCACCTCCTTTTGGACATTGAGGTTTTTTCCTAATCTTTCTGTTTTCTCAAACAATTCTGCAATGATCTTCCTTCAGCAAGAATGTAACCTCTGCAAAGGCAAGTTCCTTTTCTGTTTGCGTCCGAGATGAACTCCAAAAGCCTATGTTGCTATTTTCAACATGTTTGCGGAAAGAACTGAATGAACATGGATTTTTTTTTTCTCACATCTGTAGGTAGACATACAATCCATTCTTGCCTCAAAGTTTCTGCTGCTCTGCCTATGTCCATGGATGACCGTGAAAGTGTCATGAGTAACGATGTAGCAGCTACAAATTCATGGTAGTGAGTAGGCAAATTTGCAAATACAGAATTCACGAATAATAAGGGTCAACAGTATTTCATGGGATCTATTCTTCGATTTGGACTTGTTGGGTAATAGAGTATATACACGTTAAGTACCAACAGATACTGTCAAATTTCCACCACCCTTCATTAACTTATTATATTAGATATTATTAATTATATTATATATGAATATATATATTAATTATATATTAATTTGCATTGCCATCAGTGCTATGAGGGGGTTCTCACTTTCCCAGGCACTTCTCAACCTTAGACCAGACCTTAGATCTGTTGTTGTTGTTGTACACCTGAATTGGGGAGACTTACTTTTTTTTTTTAAGTTTATGCATTTATTTTGAGAGAGAGCGTCTGAGTCGGGGAGCAGCAGACAGAGAGGCAGAGAGAGAATCTCAAGCAGGCTCTGCACTGTCAGCGTGGAGCCCCGAGCCGGGCTCAAACTCATGAACTGTGAGATCGTGACCTGAGCAGAAATCAAAGTCCAACACTTAACCTACTGAGCCACCCAGGCACCCCGGGGAGACTTAAAGTTTTATTTTGATGACAGAATCACACAGGGAAGAAACAAATTGCAACTGACAAACTGGTAATCAAGTGTGGGCTGGGAGACATAGGGAAGGGAATGGGTGCCCAGAATCCCTTGGAATCCTTCCTGGAATCTTAGATTTCCTTCTGGAGTCCTCCAGGTGCCCTGGATGCCTCCTGGAACAACTCTCCCAGGGGTTCCCACAGAGCCTGTTTTGAGAACCGGCACTCTAGGCAAAGGACTATACTGTACAAGAAGATGAAGCTGTATGGGGGTATTCAGACAGTGGCCTCGGTCTCAGCGCTCCTCCAGCAGGGCCACAGGATGCCTAGGTCTGGCAGGGGCACTGCGGTGTATGAGCCAAGAGCTTGACCATGCAGTTGTGCAGCTCAAGGACTGGTCTGGTCAGTCCCGCTTCATACTTGTGACTGGTGCCTTGGTATCCAGACTGAGCAGGAAGGCAAACGTGTTTCCAGCACGTCTTCTCTTCCTCATCAGAGCCGTTGTGGATATAAACAACGTTGAGGAAGAAACAGGCACTGGAACGTTTTCTTCACGTTCCTGCAGGTTGACCAGTGGCTGGCCGGACAAATGACTGTAGACAGGATGGTGCAAACCACATCCGGGAGGAATTGTCAGCAAGTTCTCAGCGACTAGAAGCTCAGTTTTCTTCTGTATGAGGCTGAAACGCCTTCCAGTTTGAACACGGGAGGTAAAATTGGGCATAGATTCATTATTTCTAGAGAGAGCAGGAGGCTCTCTCTAGGTCTGCAGGCGGTTGCTGAGCTCTTGGGGGTTGGGAGTCATTTGCCAGACAACCAGGCTGTGTCCTCCATCACTGTCACCAGTGAGAACTTGTGGCTCTCGTCTGTCTTGTGTTTTGTCCCCATGAATATTTTGGTCACCTTCTGGGAGACAATATGGGCAGATGATCACCTCCTGGACAGTGGACACTTGGCCTCTCCACCAGGACCTCAGAGGCAGGCAAGGGCAACGGCTAGGGCTTGGGGCTGGTTCCAGAACAGTTGAGGGTCATAGCTTCAGCACTGTCTGCCTCGCTCTGGGCCTTGCTGTGGCTGCCCCTGCTAGCCTGGGCTCCCAGCATCGGGTCCTCGGTCCCCCCAGGGTCGGAGTACATGCAGGGCCAGCTCCTCCAATCCTCCTCTTCCTCTTCCCTTCGTCCCCCTCTTTCTTACAGCCATGACACCCCAAATCTTTAACTCTATATTTACAGTGTGCCTAGCACACTGTCAGTCCTGATTCAATGATGCCCGATTGGCTGGTTGGCGGGTTGAATGAATACTTTGCATCAGGCTCTTCACTCTTTTCCCATTTGGTTGTGGATTTTCTTGATTTTTCTGGAATCTAATCTAAACAGTAGTCCCTGGATGGAGTCTCTGGGTATTTTACTCCAACTTTGAATGAGTCCAAACAGCAGTGGGAAAGCAAAGGTTCTGAAAAGCAAAGATGACGCAAGGGCCCAGCTTTTTCTCCACAAAGGCCAAACTACTAGCAGAAAATGCAGTTACCTTTACAAAGCTGATAAGCAATTGATTTTTCAATTCAGTAAATTATGAAACATTTTTTTAAGCCAATGACAACACTAATTAACACCAAAGAAGATTAAGCAGGCACTCAAGTTTTCCACTAACTTTAATGAATTAGATGCATTGCTGGAACATTACTCAGCGCAGGAAGAATAAAGGACAGAGACGTGGTCCCCATTCTGCTGAGCATGGTAATGAGGTCTGCACCTCATTTGCAGGGGAAATATTCTTTAGTGAGCATCCACAACTGACTGAGATAATGAATCTATGCCCAATTTTACTTCCAATTTTATTAATGGATTATTTTACAGACTAATGCAGTTATAAATTAGCTATTCAACGGCACGCAACGGAATTCATGAACAAATCTGGTTAAATGCTTTCCCTGATTGCACTGCGTGTATGACATCTTTAAAACAGGGATTCTATTCTTAATTCACACCATCAATTAATGTTTGCACACATTGTATTAAGCAGTTCCCATTGCCAGGAGAACTCCCAGTTGTTTACTGGTAGGGATATATTAGCATTTGCCGGCATCTCTGACTACTAATCCGAAATTCCTGGGGAAAGGGGGAGAAAAGCTTTTTTTTTCCTTTAATTTGTGGTGTTGAATATCAGAATACTCTCAAGTTCATGATATACTAAGAGAAACATGCAAGTCCAAAACAATATGAGTTGCACAATGCCCTTGTCATTTATTATCTAAAAGAGTCTAAAAGTATCCTAAACGTTTGGCCATGGTTATTTCCAGGCAATAGATTCCCTGGTGACTTATTTTATCCTTGCTTTCCTGTATTTGCGGATATTTTTATCCATTTGGACAATGATATATAGAGCCTTACATACATACGTACGCTAAAATACACTAAAAACATACAAAGCATTATATGGTTTCTAGGAGTCCTAATATTCAATAAACCCTTGTGTAAATGGACTGTAAAAATCTATTACATCCCAGAATGGAAGGTTAACTGTGACAAGTGAATTTAATTGTATCACAAGTCTAAGCTACAACCGCACCTAAAAAGGAAGGGAAAAGGAGCTTCTGAAGATGGTACTTTGGGTACTGTAAGACTCAAGGCCAAAGAATTCTGCACAAACACCGTACTCCGGTTGCTAAATTTGTTTCTTGCAGGGCAGTGGATTAGCAGTGTGTACCAGGAGTGATCAAGGAAGTAAGCACTGTCAGAAAAGAAGTGGAAGGCCAGAACGTGCGTTAGATTGGAGTAGAATAGGAGATAGCAGTATAAATGTATGTGTATTTTAAGATATGTATGTTGATATATATTTAACGTATACATATGTATTTTATTTAACTTTAACATCTATTTTAATATGTATACATGCAGAAGGTTAGATGCAGAAATAAATACAGGTATGTGTGTGTGCGTGGCTTAGTAGGGACACGTAAAAGTGCTCACTCTGCCAGCTGACAGGGCCTGGAAGTAATGACACCCAGCAGCGAGGAACAAAACAGTGGCAAGGTCTTGGTTTCTAAAGGCCATTGTCCAAAGAAAAGAGCCAAGGCTGCCTGGAGAAAGGGCGGGGACAGGGCAAATGAACATCTCGTAGTTTCATAAATGAACAAATTCTCCCCTCCCCCACCACCCACACAAAAAGGAACTGAGCATGTCAGAAGGACGTAGGGGCCAACCTGACATCTCTCCCAGTGGCCAATGCTGGAACGTTTTTAGCAAGAAAATAAATAATTACAATATTGGGTTATAACACGAGGAATAAACTAAATACCCCTGACTACATATTGATATAAATAAATGATTGAATAAATAAGTAAATGAAGGGAAAGGGGCGGATCTTCTATGCAAAAGAATTCCAACTAATAAATGTAGACACTCCCCATGGTAGAAAGTGAAACTTAATTCCTCTTTCCTTGAGCGTGAGCTGTACTTAACAGTGATTCACTTCCAGGCGCCTGAGTGGCTCAGTTGGTTAAGCGTCTGTCTCTTGGTTTTGGCTCAGGTCATGATCTCACGTTTTCTGAGTTCAAGCCCAGTGCTCCAGTATGACAGCACGGAGCCTGCTCGGGATTCTATTTCTCCCTCTCTCTCTGCCCCCTCCCCCCCCACACCCCCTGCCCGCTTGCTCTGTCTCTCTCAAAATGAATAAACTTAAAAAAAAAAAGTTTTAAGCAAACAAACAAACAAACAACAACAACAACAAAATCCGGTTATTTGCTTGCAATGAAAAGAGTGTGGAAAGGGGAAGATCGTAACATTGCAGTGACAAAGCCTGGCACCCATCCCCTTAGCTAAGTGATCAAGGTTAAGATCGCTGGTGACATGTTATACTGATATCATACTCTCTCTAATATAATGGGAGGTCACTTCACCTCTCTGGTTTTCTTCCTCCAAACTCAGTTCCCCAGTCTTGTTCTGCAAAAACTTGTCAGACAAACCCAAACTGAGAGGTATCTCTTCAAAACTGTCTAGATTATAGACATCAAGGAAAGACTGAGAAACTCTCATGAGTTGGAGAAAACTGGGGAGGCAGGAGAGCTAAATGTAACACGGTATTCAGGATTAGATCTGGGAAAACTGGTAAAATTGGAATGAAGTCTGTAGCTGAGTGAATAGCATTAATTTCTTGTTTTTGTTAAATGGGTCGAGGTTAGATGTTCACATTGGAAGAAGATGGGTGAAGGATATTTGGGGCTTTCTGTATTTTTGCAAATTTTCTATAAATCTAAAATGACTCTGAAATTTAAAAAAAATTTCAAATCTTTCCTAGGATTTTATAACTGCTCTAATTATTTCTGCTATTGAAAGAAATGGTTCGTTAATAATCTCTATCTTGTATTTCACTATTTAGCAGCAGTAGATGAAGACTCGGGCTGCCTGGATTTGAATCCTCCTCATTATATGTGACCTCAGACAAGTCGTTTAATGTTTCCGTGCCTCAGTTTCTTCATCTGTAAAGTGAGATTAATGATGTATCTTAGGGATAACGGAGGATGAAATGAGATAACACTCAAACAGTAGAGCTCCTCTAAAATGTGCCAGAAATAACCTGAAAAAAATCAGTTTCCCCCCACGCAATTCTTTTACTTATGAGTCAGAAAATGAGCCCAAAAGTCAGAGATGGATAAAGAGAGGTGTAATTAACCCATATTTGTTAAGTCCCAGTGGGTACCAGAAGGAGAACACATTTAAGTAAAGCAAACATTCATTTCACTCTCTTTCTGCCTTTTAAAGGTAATTTTTCTCTTGAATGTGAACAAAAAGTTTCCTAAGTTACTGTTTCTTCCATTTTTTTTGTTGTTCTATACTGTTTCTGGATCAGAGGGCCCAAACACCAGAAAGTTACCTGTGAGATCCCTTGCCCAGCCAGATGCAAGAAATATTTAGGACTTATTATGAATAAACAATTATATTTTTCTAATATTCCTAGTATTGCAAAACTCAGGAGTGTTCCTGCAAAGCTGACTGTATAACCCTTGGACGTTTTACCTTTGGGCCCCATTAGTCACAATTATTACTAAGCAGGATTAAATTACTAAGCAGAGTTGAGATTTCATTTTTTTAAAGGTTTTATTTACTTAATATTCAAGTAATCTCTACACCCAACGTGGGGCTCAAACTCACGACCCCAAGATCAAGAGTCACTCGCTTTTCTGCCTGAGCCAGCCAGGTGCCTCAATATTTCATTTTTTTAAAAGACTGCATTTGCTAGTATCTGACTGAAAGAAATACTTATGAAAAAATTCTGCCTTTTGTATCTCACTGGCAACAAATGGAGAAGTTTTCAAGAATTCCCTTTATTTAGGACAGTGGTTCTCCAATTTTAGCCTGCATGAGAATCCCGTGTAGTGCTTATGACATCACAGATTGCCAGGTCTACCTCTGGACTTTAAAATTCAGTAGATCTGGGGTTGGAACCTGAGAACTGTATTTTTTTTTAAGTTTATTTATTCATTTTGAAAGAGAGAGAAAGCACAAGTGGGGGAAGGCTAGAGAGAGGGGGGAGAGAGACAGAGAGAGAGAGAGAGAGACAGAGACAGAGAGAATCTCAAGTGAGCTCCACGCTGGCCATACAGAGCCCAACATGGGGTTTGAACTCATGAACCATGAGATCATGACTTGAGCTGAAGTCAGATGCTTAACCGACTGAGCCACCCAGGTACCCTGACAATTGCATTTCTAATAACCTCCCAGGTGATGCTGATGCTGACCACACTTTGGGAACCACTATCTTTGGTTTGAAAGGACTAACGTGTTTTAGGACTTATTTTACCTAATGGCCAATGGGAATATGGCTAAAACCATGGGACGAAAAAGGGATGATTTCAGTGTCCTGGTGAGCCCACAGACATGGAATCACCTGTCATTGTTTTCTCTCGTGCTCTCAACAGTGACACTACTTTTTTTTTTTTAATGTTTATTTATTTTTGAGAGAGAGAGAGAGAGAGAGAGAGAGAGAGAGACCGTGAGCAGAGGAAGGGCAGAGAGAGAGGGGGAGACAGACTCTGAAGCAGGCTCCAGGCTCCGAGCTGTCAGCACAGAGCCCAACGTGGGGCCCAAACTCATGAACCGTGAGATCATGACCTGAGCGGAAGTCGGACGCTTAACCGACTGAGCCGCCCGGGCGCCCTTACCGCTTTTTATTGTTTCTCGAGGCTTCTCATGCAAAAAGATGTTTGGCTGCTTATCTGCTGGGATAGAATGGGCTCCCTCAAATGTTTTCTTTGAGGAATGCCAAGGGGCGTGTCTCTAGTTCAGCGGTTCTCAAATTTTATGGTGCATGACAAGTACCTGGTGAGCTTATTTAAAAAGCATGTTTCTGGGCCCCACCCAAGAAATGTTGATTTATTAGATAATAATAACAGCAAGCATTTATCATGCATTTACCTGTGCCAGGCACTATCATAAGCACTTCACTTGTATGAACTGATTTAACCCTCACAACAACTGTATGAGGTAGCTGCTATTGTGATTCCTATTTCGCAGATGAGGAAATTGAGGCTCAGAGTGGTCGATATCTAGTTAACTAGTTGTTAACTACTTAGTAGCGGAGCCTGGATGTGCACCCAGCAGCTGGCTCCAAAGTCTCTGACCCGCTATGACACTCCCACGTCTTGTCTGGTGAGGCTCCTTAATCTGAGTCCCCCAAAGGGAGCCCTAGATGTAGGCAATTGATTGGACCGAGGGTTCCAGAGGCAGAAACAAGTAAGCAAGAAAGCGAGGGAGGAGAAACTGCACATCAATGAGCTGGTTGTTGCCACGGGTAGCCAGGGCTCAGTCTCACTGGGGACCCTCAAAAGGACCATGAAGAACATGCGTTAGAGTTGCCCTACCGAAGGGTGGAGAAGCTGGGGTACTTTGACGCCTTTCCCTTCTTGGTTGCGGGTCGTCTTACTGAGCATGAATTCCCTGTCGCTGGCATACTGCTCTGAAGCCAGAGAAAGCCCTCGGGCAGAAGAGTGGAGAGATCAAGGCAGGGAACCATCCATCAACGCTGCAGGCAAACTCTGGGGCGGGTCAGAGGGATTTGGGGCAGAGCTTTGATGGGAACCTGCATTTTAATGTACTGTTCAGGTGGCTCAGGGAACACACTTTGAGAAGCATGTTTTAAATTTGCAGGTGACCTTGGGCTGCCCTAGTATGGCAGCTCAGGCCATGACAACAGGGTTCTAAATGATATGAAACTGAAAATGTTTTCCCATTTCTCTTTTCATCCCCAGCCCACAAAACTGTACCCTAAGAAGTGAACCAAACAAGACCGGTAATTCATTAAGATCGCACAAGGCAGTCGGATCCTGCCTCCTGTCCGAGACCGACGGGTGGTGCAACCAACCAGAAACAGCCCTGTCTCACCAATCATGAGAAAGTTAAAGTTCTCTGGATGGATGAGGAAGGGGCAGAAGTTTCTGTGCTTGCTTTCACTGTCTGGGTTTCGCCTTTCAAATATGTTTAAACATTTGTCACTGCCTCTCTCACCAATAAAATTGAACTCAGAACCAGAATCGTTGGGAGGATAGAAGGTGAAGCTTAAGAGGCATCTGAAAGGCATATATTTAACTCGTCTCCCATGGCACTTGCTGTCTCCTGTTTAAACAGCACAGCACTAAGCAGGCAGTGAGAAAGAACTAGAAGCAGGGATATCAGAGCCGAATGGAGGATGTAGAAAAGCTTCCATTTCAGGGCCTGCAAACTCAGAGGCCATCATGGGCCAGGCAGTTATCATGACTGGGTATAAATCCGTGAAAAGCAACTATGAGTATACAATAAAGAGCGGGGACGCCCGTGGCAACGAGAGAATGCACACTCTTTCTCATTTTCAGTAATGCTGGGTTGGCCAAAAGTCAACAAACAAAAAACACTTTGGGGCTCGTGTTTGCACACTACTAATACATGCCCATTTAATTTCACTTATTCCCCTTTAGTTGAGAGGAGATGGCTTCCTGGGATCACTCAGGGACTTACATTCAGCAGATTCATGCTGCTAAGGCCATACTCGTTCTAAGTGGTCAGGGCCCAGCTGTAAGTATTCTTAAGTATTTGACTATGACCTCTGAGTTCATGCAACTAGCATACCAAAGAACTGAAAATATACCCACACTCTCCTCTGTCGTCTGCCCTTAAAAACTTACCTTTTGCATTCATAATATGGAAAAATAAATACACAGAAAAAAATTTTAAATGAATAATAAATGCATAGATAAATGTATTTGTGAAATAAGAGGTGCAAGGGACCTTAGCTTCTATGACAAATTCATTAGAAGAGGCACCTGGCTGGCCCAGCCAGTAGAACCTGATCTCAGGGTCATGAACTTGAGCCCCACATTGAGCATAAAGATTACTTTTAAAAATCATTTATTGGAGCAGTGCCTGCGTGGCTCAGTTGGTTAAGCATCTGACTCTTGATTTCAGCTCAGGTCATGATCTCGTGGGTTCAAGCCCCACATCAGGCTTTGCACTGACAGCACAGAGCCTTCTTGGGATTCTCTCTCTCTCCCTTCCTCTCTGCCCCTGCCCCCTTATGCTCTCACTCTCTCTTTCTCTCAAAAAAAAATATAAATAGATAAATAAACTTAATTGGAAGGGCATATACTTCAGCAGGATACAATTAATGATCTAACCATTTGTTGATCTTCCTTTCGTTGACAGTTACATTCTCAACAGAACACCTGTACTTGTGCTGTCATCAGGGATACATAAAAACACGCTGGAAAACCCCCCACCTTTTTACCTTAAGTTTTTTAAATGTATGTTTATAAGTACAAACTCTTGTTGTGTTTGCTCTCGAGGAGCTTCAGTAAAAATCTCCATGTTTTGGCAACAGTCACCAGTTAAACACAAGCCAATAGGTTGTACCACCAGGATGTGAGCTTTAGGAGGTAGGAATATTTTTTGTTTTGTCTACCTCCATATCCCCAGGCACCTAGAATCATGCCTGTCACGAAGATGCTCAGCGCTCCGGCTTTGGTCTCATTTGCTCATTGGTGGTGGATATCAGTGGCCTGGAAGATTTACATTCTGAAATATTTTAGGGTTCTAAAACTTTTGTTATGCAGAGCACCTGTATCTCCTGAGGCTGATTAATGAGGGAGGTACACGAGGGAACGGTAAAGTACAAGGGAGCATCTGGAAAGGTTTCAGTAAATAGCAGAGGTTGATGGCAGAGTTTGAAGGGATAAGGGTTAGTGGTCGAGGTAGTGGAGGACCAAGAGAGATGGGCATTCTGAACATACATGCAGTGATTCAGGGTGAAGAAGTGACAGAACAAGGGATCAAAAGTAGGATTTCCTCAGGCAGGCAGCACAAGGCGGAGGGGAAGAAAAATGAGACTAGGAGGTGAGGGAGAGGAGTAATTGGCAGAGTCATGGCAGAAAAGCCATCCTGCCAAGAGTTCCTGGGATCTCTCTCAGCTTTGCTAGTCCAGAGTGCTCTACATACAGGGACTGCAAAGTGTTGGCTAGGTAATGTATAATTAAGCTTAAAAATACCCTATAGGGTGCCTGGCTGCCTCAGTCAGTATAGCAATTGATCTTGATCTCGAGGTCATGAGTTTGAGTCCTGCATTGGGTAGAATTGACTTTAAAAAATATCCCATAAAAAATACCCTCTAAGGGAGATATTGCACTACACCCTAGAAATATGGGTTGGAACAGCCAGAGAAAAAGACACCTGGCCAGAGGGTTGGCTTTATGGACCAAGAAGCAGCTGCCCGAAGCGTGAACGGAGCCCACATGAAAGAAGTATCATGTGAGTGATGGATAGCTCTTCTAAACTGCCTACAAAGGTGACCTGGGGAATATTTGCTCCCAGAAACAGGATCCTGAATGACTGTTTACATTACATTACATTACTCTTTTTTCCAACAAATATGCCCATAGAAGTTAGATTAGGCATTACTTTTTTTTTTTTAACTATACCATAAAGATATTCTCTAAAGCTTTGTATCAGTGTAATTAGGCAAAGGAAAACAGGTCTTATGGAAGGCTCAAATAACTTTTGATCCCATTAGAGCTACTGGGAGATTTGCAGAGCAAAGCCAGAGAAGGTTAATGCCTAACCAGGACTTAATTTATGATCTGAGTGTACAAACCTCTTTCAAGACCGTACAGCTGACTAATGAATTTATTAGGGAGATTAATGCTTATTATCTACCATTTCAAGCTGTGCTGGTATGTGCTAACTTGATTCTTATACCTTGGAACATGCTGAAACGCCCCCAGGTGCAACTGACCGACGGGTGTGTTCCCCGAGCCCAGTACTCCCGCTGTTTAAGGTGAGGGATTGAGAGGAGTCAGTCCCCACTCCTGTGTTGACTTCTTGAAACCCATTTCCATGGGGCTGGCACACACAACAGCCTTGCTCAGGGCTGGCCTTGAGTAGGTGCAAGCAATGTACCTGTTGCCAGTAATTGTTGCCACCCTCTGGCAGCCAAGTGGCCTTATGGAAGGTAAAGAGATTTCTTTACCATCGCCACTCGTCTTCGGCCTCCTCCCCACTCCCGCCTCATACACGTGCGGAAGTGAACCATGCTGTGTATCCAGATGGAAATAACCTCATCAAAGCAGAAATTCGCAAGGCAGGTCTAATCACCTGCTTCATCCCCAGAGTCACATCTACAAGGGTTCAGTAAGGTCTCCCTTGTCAGGTATCGCTTCTCCTTTGACTCAAAGTCACATGAAAACAGCCAGCGGTTTAATAAAGAAAGACTGAATCGACGCGATGGGGTGAAAACCGTATGCATTTGGTCTTTACGTTTTGCCTAGACCAGGTAACTCTTATGGCTTGATTGATCAGCCCAAGTGAATTCAAGCCTACTGATATTATCAAGAAGCACAGCATATCTCTCAAGGACCAGCTCCCCACTCCTCGAATTGTCTAAGAACCTCAGGGACTTACTCAAACCAAAGTTGGGGAGAGAGCTGAAAAGGACCACAGGGTCTCCTGCCACTGTTGCCTTGATTGCCATGTGAGGCTACAATGAGAATTCAGCACAGGTTAAGAGCTTATCCCCATGGAACTGTCCTCCACTTCAGATGCCAGTCACCAAGCGGCTGTTGAGTCTGATCCCACACAGGCTAAGGGACGTGTATCCCCTATGACAGTGAGACTCTTACCGGTCCAATGATGCCTGAGCCAGTAGAGCCCCAACTCAGGATTGAGTCAAGATTATAGCTCTTTTAATTAACCTTCATGTGTTTCACATAATTCCTAAGGTGTGCCCCTCCTCCTGGCTATCTGACCCAGCCGTATGCTGTGCCACTAGTCACCCTCCCCGAGACCCTCTCCTACTTCTTTCTGCCGTGGACATAGGTTGCCACTCCCGACATTCTATTCCCTCATGGGGAGTTCCTTTTTGAGGCTTTTACCTGATGGCAGCTGTCAGTGGACCTCTCAACTGAAGAGAGATTCTCAAGGTGTTGAATCTCAAAAAGTAAGAACTGGGGCTTCTCAATCTGTCTTGTTGCCTACAAACTTTTCCTACCTTTCCCTTGGAGGACAGCTCTGTAAGGGGCGAGGGTCCCAGAGCAATGGACACCTCTTGCCTTCCTTTGCTCCTAAGAATTCCTGAAAAGAGACTCTTCCATGAACACTAAAAAACTGGCTATTTTTCACTGCCCTGTCCCCACTCCCTCTCAAAATAACAAAAAAAAAAAAAAAAAAAAAAAAAAAAAAAAAAAAAAAAAGAAGAAGAAGAATATAGTTTCTGCTCTGCCAGGCATCCCATCAAGAACAATCTGTAGCGATTTCTGGCTCCTTCTGCTCAAGAATTACTGTTGAGGGTTAAGGGGTAGACAAGAGGTCTTAGCTGAGGGAGTCACCTTTCTTCTGCTATGGTCTGGATTTTTCTTCTTCAGGGCTCTAATTGTCTTCTGTCTGTTCACTCTACAACAACCTAATACTCAGATCTGTTCATGCATTTACAGTTTGAATTTTATGATCTTTGTCTTGCTTTCTTCACAAATGGGAACCTGTACATGTGCTCTGGAAATTTGGGCTGCTATTCTACTCATTGTCCTCTGTCTGCAAGGTGCCGCAGGTCTGCTCTTTAACCTGGGCAGGGGTCAGTGTTATGGACTAAAGATTTGTGTCCCCACGAACTTCATATGTTGAAATCCTACCCTCTACCCACCTCCTCCCAGATGATGGCATTAGGAGGTGGGGCCTTTGAGAGGTAATAAGGATTAGATGAAGTCATGAGGATGAAGCCCGCATGATGAGATTAGAGTCCCTGTAAGAGTCTGGAGGAACTTGCTTCCTTTCTCTGCTCTCTGCCAGGTGAGGATACTATGAGAGGTCAGCCAACCGCAACCCAGAAGAGGGCTCTGACCAGTACCCGACTGTGCTGGCACCCTGTAGCAAACTTCTAGCACCAGAACTGGGACAAATAAATTTCTGTTGTTTATAAACCACTCATCTATGATACTCTGTTACAAGCAACCCAAACTAAGACAGTAATCTCATTTAGTGTGCTGTATTAACGTCTGCAGGAAGGTGGGAGAGATCTTTATTCGGCTGCCTTTGACATGAAGAGTTATTTCTGGTTGAAGTCTGAGCTGAGAATAGGTTTCTCCCCTGGAAAGGCAAGAATGAGAAGACTATGACACTTCCTATACAACACCACTCAACAGGAGCTCTGGCTCCTTCAGTTCAAGGTGCATATCTGTTGAAACATCTCATGCACGGTGTCATGCGGTTTTGCAAACTTATGTTGGTTTTATCACTGGCAACTTAGGCACTCCTTTCCAAATCTGGGAGTGGAAGGAGTCATCCACTCAACTGACCCCAGGGTCCAGGCTGTCACCAGGGTCTTAAACTATCTTTCAACACACACATACGGTCTGCATATTGAAGATGCAGGAATATTCCTGAAGTCCAAAAAGAAATTTGTGCACTCCCATTTTCCTTGAATCATGATCTATCTCTTGCTATTTGACTCTTATATGTATGTATATAGAAATAGAAATAGAAATAGAAATAGAAATAGAAATATTTTAGAAAGAAGGGCAGAGGGAAAGAGAGAGAGAATCTTAAGTAGGCTCCACGGTCAGTGCTGAGCCTGACGTGGGGCTGGATCCTATGACCTAGGGATCATGACCTGAGCCAAAGTCAAGAGTCGGATGCTAAACTGACTGAGCCATCCAGGCACCCTACTATTTCACTCTTAATAAAGACATGAACCCAGATAAGTAATTCTCTACTTCGAGAAAAATAACAGCAAGTACAAAGATCAATAAATGAAAACCAGCAGTGAATAGGAAAATTCACTTCTTATGTTTCTCCTTTACACTCATGCTACTCCCACACTCACAACACTTCTGACACCAGAGGTGTGGATTTTTTTTTTTTTTCCTCCCTGAAAATACCACGTAATTCTCTATGAGACCAGCTGGGTGTCCTACAAGCCAACTCAATTCTGACACTAACTGGAGTTAAGGCAGACCGCACAGGTTAAGGGCTTAGGCCCATGAGTCTGCCCCCTGCTTCAGATGTTAATCACCAAATGGTAGGTCCTCAGGTTACCCACAACTTAGGTTCAACTTGGCTGCAAATCAGAGGTTCCCATGACCCTCCCCCTTGGATTCAACTATTTGCAAGAACAGCTCGCAAAACGTACAGAAACACATTTACCGTTTATTCTACAACATAAGGTATGATTAAAGGATACAAATGAAAAGCCACATGAAGAGATACATAAGGTGAGGTCTGGAAGGGTCCCAATCGCACAAGCCTCTGTCCTCATGCAGTCGGGGACCCTACCAGCGTGTAGATGTGTTCACCAAGCAGGAAGCTCTCCAAATCCCATACTTTGGCATTTTTTTATGGAGGTTTCGTCATGTAGACATGAGGGATTATTAATCCCTTTCCCAGCCCTCCTCCCACTCTCCGGAGTGGGGGCAGGGCTAAAAGTTCCAAGTTTCTAATCACGGCTTGGTCTTTCTGGTGACCAGCCCCTATCCTGGATCCCCGCCAACAGTCACCTCATTGGGAAAAAAAGATGCTCTTATCACCCAGGAAATTACAAGGGATTTAGAAGCTCTGTGCCAGGAACCAGAGGCAGAGACCAATGTATCTATAACTTTATATCTATATCTATATCTCTCTGTCTACTGTCTCTTATTTCATAGGCTCTTAACCTCAAAGTCAGGGAAATGATTGGGAATGGCGGGGACTGTAGCACCCGGGAGTACTCACTAGCCCATTCCAGCTGATCGTTGTCAAACAAGGAAAGTATCATTTCCCTATTTTTAAATTTTGGCTGAAATTTTATAAAAACACTGGGTAGTCCAAACTAAACATGTCTGCAGACCAGATCTAGCTGGAAGTCTTCAAGTTTGGAACCTGAGATGGGAAACAATCACGTCTGGGAAGCACAGCTAGTTACCCAGTTATGGTAAAGTAAGCTGTAGGCCACTGAATTCGCTTTGCAATTGTTTCCCGAGACACCAACCCGAACCTCCCAGCATCCTCGGCACTGAAATTCATCTGAGATACTTCTTTGTCTTGAGGAATAGATCACCCGTATTATGAAAAGCAACGTGTGTCGCTTTTAGCATCTCCCAGCTGTAGCAGACAGAAAAGAATGGTATTCTTTCCTTTGGTCCAGGGAGAAAAAGGTTCAGAGAACAGTTTGCCTCGGTCTAAATCAGAATTTCTAATTTGGAAGTAGCTCGGTGATAATGGATGGATCGTGTTCACTGGTAATTTCCCCCCTGCATATGGAGGAGAAGGTGCAACAGTGCCTACATGGTGAAAGAAAATGATGACATGAAAATGGAAGAGGTATTCAATTATAGGATATTTGCAAATATCCGGGACGCTGGTATCATGTAGTCAAAACAACTGGGTGAATCGCTGAAACTGTCAGCTTCTGGATATATGGCTGGCATACAAATACCAAGAGGGTGCTCTTTCCACTTACAGATGCAATGCCTTTCCCCTCTTTTCTTCATTCTTTCACCCAACAAAGGATTCCAGAGTCCCTCAGTTTAGTACTCCTGTACTCTGAACAAGATACCCGTGAAGACCAGTATACCCCTACCTATCATAGCTCCCGAGTGCCAGACCATTCTTACTCATCCTCTAAATTAAGTAACATCCTAGGGGCTCATATTTGGAGGACATGTATAACGCTCATGTTGTCTAATTGTAATTGAATACGTTGCACACTGAGAAATCTGGCTGGCACCTTGCTTGCAATGGCCCCAACAATGAGCAATGTCCAAAGTTACATTTAAAAAATGCATAGAAAGAAAAGCCACAGGGCGTCTCGGTGGCTCAATTGGTTAAGCGTCTGACTCTTGATCTCATCTCAGGTCTTGATCTCATCTCAGGTCTTGATCTCAGGGTCATGACTTCAAGCCCCACATTAGGCTCTGCACTGAGTGCAAAGCCTAGAGAAAGAAAGAAAGAAAGAAAGAAAGAAAGAAAGAAAGAAAGAGGAGGGAGGGAGGGAGGGAGGGAGGGAGGGAGGGAGAGAGAGAAAGAAAGACAGAAAGAAAGAAAGGGAAGGAAGATTAAATGAGGAAGGAAGTGGGCATGAATTAGCACAACAGAGTTTGACTTATCAAGCGGGAAAAGACGATTTAATTATTCTTGAATGCTTAAAAATAATGCTAATGGGTACATCAAACTAGGTAAACAAAACATGTGATCTCACAGTGCTTTAATTAATGGATACAGATTTTAATTAGACCGTCAATTATCTGTAAGCAAATGAGTGTTGGGAAATTACTTGTTTTCTTTAATCTCCCAAATTTGTATTCTTGGAGTCATATTTGAATCAACCCTATGTCCAAAAATATCAAGATACCAAAGTCTGCTCCTTGTTACCTTCTTATGCTTTTCAAATCTACCCTTCCCTCACTCTCTCAGCTAACATCCTAGCCCAGTGCTTCCTAAATTTCAAATATATGGGCAAATCTTGTGGAGATTTTGTTAAAATATATATTCCAGTTGTCCCAGAGTTCCACCCTTGAGTAGCCTACACTTTCCTCCCCACCCTAGCCTCAATTCTAGCCACCCCACCCTCTAACCTCTAGCTTTATTGGTCCTGCAGGTAAATCTGTCTCTCCCAGCCCCTCCTGTATGCCACTGGCAGATAAATGTTTCTTGGGTACAGCCCCGGTGGTTTCAGGAAGGGATCAATCAACTTCCCTTAAAGGGAAAGAGATGCAGGCATTCCAACAGTTTCTGGGGGGAAGTATTGACTAGTTGACTTTTCTGGAATAGCTCTGTTGACCCAGTAAACATGCAGTCTCCCCCTAATTTCCCCCATTCTCTGGGCAGTCTTTGTGATCTCTGCTGCAGTAGCATACCAGTCCCAAAGGGTTCTCTGTTTCCACTTTAAAACCCTTACCTGAGAATGGCCCAAAGCACCCCCCACCTTTTTTTGGGGGGGAGGGGGTTATACTCAGCACAAAAAGGAAGTGTGATAGAAATTCTAAAGGACATCATGGGGATCAGATTCAAGTATCTAATCTTAAGGCAATACACTCCAGTCCCAAAGCCCTGTATAACTTACTTAGAAAATGATCTGATTTTCCTTTCGAAATCAAACTTCCATTTTGATGAGCATCATCTTATGTCTAGTGTCCCAGGAGCTGTTTCCCCAATAGCTAGGCCCAGATAGAAACCTTTCAGACACCCTACATTCTCCCACTAAGTTCTGCTTCCCAGTTAGCCAGGGTGGGGGTGGGGGTGAGGAGCTGTTTCACGGCCATGGCCAAATGGTAGACACAACAAATGATCTCATCCTTCCTGAGCCAGCTTTGCCCACTTGGGAGCGTTTTGTCATCCAGGTGAGATCTACCTCTCCACATACAGAAAATGGTTGGTCCACATATATGAAATGGCCATAACAATTCTGTAACCACAAAATCTCTGTAACGTATATAAAACCCACCCGAGCGAACATTAATTAATTAGGGCCAACTTATCTACCAGACGAAGCAGGCACAATGTCTAAGGCCCATGATACCTTTAGGGGACTGTAAAAATGTTTTAATTTTAATTTCTTTTAAAATAAGAAGAGAAACTAGCTATAATAATATGAATCTAATAATAAATTCAGCCTGGATTGCATTAATCTTTATGTGAATGTCGTCATAAAATAGAATTCTTTTGTGTCTTTTATGAAGGAAAGAAGCCCGTAAAGATGAAAGTGCCGAGGGCCCCTGAAAGCCCCATTGGAGCCCTTTCTGTAATAAGAGGGTCATTCTGTCTGAATTTATCCAAAGCCCTGTGGCTGACTATAAAGGTCTTCCACAATCTGGCCTCGCTCCACACATATAACTTATTATTAATTTTCCTCTGCTTGGGCCCTCCGTGCTAGCCAATCTTTTCCTTTTCCAGCCATTATTTCGGTGACAGCCCCGGGTCACATTTTCTTTTGTTAGCGTGTCTTTATTCACTTCTCCTTCCACATCTGGAAAGCTCTCCACTCCACTACTACTGACCCTACCCTTTTTAATCCCACCTTTTTTTCACGAGTCCTTCCCTGACTGCAACCACCGGCATTTATCTGTATTCCGAGCTCCGGCAGAGTTAATTTGCCAAACGTGCCGGGACACAGGTAGCCCCAAGTGGGAACATTCACTCATTTCTCCAAAGAGAAACCACCCCAACCAAAAGAAAGCGATTTGGCCAACTTAAATTCATCAGGTTTTGGTGATGTAGCTAGAATAGTCAGGTGTCTGCTTACCATGTTTAATTTACTCACGTAAACAACACAGAAGTTTTTAAAATAGCTTTTTGTGTAAAATCCTACCTTGATTTGGAAATACTTCCTTTTGGTCTTATCTCACATTTCATGAGACAGTTTTATTTAAAACTTCATTGCAACTGAATTTCTTAGTCATCACTAGGGATACATTTTGAGTCATTAATTGCAGTGTCTAGATGATATCATCTTTCCTTCAAGCTAAGCCTTCACTTCCAAATAAGTCCTTTCTGAAATCCCTTATGGGGCTATTTCTAGAAAATATATTCCAAGCTACAGGTAGCTCTTCACATCATAGTACAACGCTTACATGTGCGATTTCCTCATTGGAATCACTGAATCGCTTAAAAAAAAAAAAAGTGATCTTGTTTTAAACTCACTTCTCTAAACAGCCAATGTTTAGGAGGCAAGAGAGGAATAATTACTACACCTTTGTTGAATCTCTGCGTTGCTTTTAAAACAGCTTCACCACTTGATAATCTGTAAATTTCAACCTAGTATTGATTTCAGTGGTTCCAGATTAATATACAATTTCCCATGAATACTTACTGTTCAGAATAAAATCATTGAGCCAGAGACCCATGACAGAGACTTATAAGGGCTAGAATTTAAAACCACTCATCCCTTTGTTGTAACATAGTCTAGGGGATAAAAATTTGCTGTTTTGAGCCTATAGATAGGTCCCAACATCTGTTTGGCATGTTGCTAACAGCTCCGCATGTGTCCATTTTGTCCCTTCCATCCCCAAACCGATTGTTTTTCTTTCCACTTTTTGGGATGGAAATTCTTAAATATATACAAAACATAGACAGTAGCTTAATAAATCAAATGTACCTATAACCCATCTCTAACAATAATCAATATATTTCCAAACTTATTTCACCTATAACCCACCCAGTCCCCCCACTCCTGCTTATTTTGAGGCAAATTCCACACATTCTATCACTTCATTTGTTAATATCTTAATGCTCCCCTAACATGACACCATTTTCTAAGCTTGGGCAAATTAACAAGAATCCCTTAATATAATCAAATATCCAGTGTTCACATTTTTGTTTTACATACTCTATTTACACTTTATTTATTTCATTCTGGATCAAAATAATGCCCATATATTGTGATTGCTTGATTTGCTTCATTTCTTAACCTATAGATTCCTCCAACATCTTCCTCTTTTTTTTTTCTCCTTGCAATTTTTCTGTAGAAGTAACTTGAGTGGTTTGACTTGAACTTTCCCCCAGTCTGAATTTTGTTGCTACATCCCTGTGGTGTCCTTTAACACATTTCTCTATGCCTTGTATCTCCCATAAATGCATAGTCAGCTCAGGAGGCTTAATCAGGCTTAGATTCAATTATTGTTATTTTGGCAAAATTGTGCCATAGATAGTGCTGTGTATTTCTCCTGGGAGGTATGGAATGTCTGGCTTTCTCTCTTTTTGTGATGTTATCAACTCTTAATGATCATTGCCTACATCTAGTAATTCAAATGGTAGTATTCTAACTCTATCACTCATTCTTTATTTATTAGCTGCAATTTTTCTATAAAGAGTAACTTCCTATATCAATTATTTGGTCATTTTTTGCTCAGTAAAGGTAGGATAAACATTTTATTTTTAAAAAAAATTTTTTTTAAATTTTTTTTTCAACGTTTATTTTTTGGGGGACAGAGAGAGACAGAGCATGAACGGGGGAGGGGCAGAGAGAGAGGGGGACACAGAATCGGAAACAGGCTCCAGGCTCTGAGCCATCAGCCCAGAGCCCGACGCGGGGCTCAAACTCACGGAGCGCGAGATCGTGACCTGGCTGAAGTCGGACGCTTAACCGACTGCGCCACCCAGGCGCCCCAACATTTTATTTTTTTATTTGCCATTTAAAAAAAATAATAAGGAAGCAGTCCTCTAGTATCTCCAGAGGGATTCAGTTAGTAGATTTGATGTTCTTTAAGTATTGTAATGACCTTGTGGATTTAAACATATCTGACAGTTTTAACTTACTACTGATGCTTAATTTGCTATATCTTTGGAGATTTAGTGTGACATTTGCTTTTTTAAGACAATACTGGTAGTCTTTTTTTTTTTGTAATTTAACTTTATTTTTTGTTTTTTAAAATTTACATCCAAATTAGTCTACAGTGAAGCAATGATTTCAGGAGTAGATTCCTTAATGCCCCTTACCCATTTAGCCCATTCCTCCTCCCACAACCCCTCCATCAGCCCTCAGTTTGTTCTCCATATTTATGAGTCTCTTCTGTTTTGTCCCCCTCCCTGTTTTTATATTATTTTTGTTTCCCTTCCCTTATGTTCATCTGTTTTGTCTCTTAAAGTCCTCATATGAGTGAAGTCATATGATTTTTGTCTTTCTCTGACTAATTTCACTTAGCATAATACCCTCCAGTTCCATCCACGTAGTTGCAAATGGCAAGATTTCATTCTTTTTGATTGCCGAGTAATACTCCATTGTATATATACCACATCTTCTTTATCCATTCATCCGTCGATGGACATTTGGGCTCTTTCCATACTTTGGTTATTGTTGATAGTGCTGCTATAAACATGGGGGTGCATGTGTCCCTTCGAAACAGCACACCTGTATCCCTTGGATAAAAATGCCTAGTAGTGCAATTGCTGGGTCGTAGGGTAGTTCTATTTTTAGTATTTTGAGGAACTTCCATACTGTTTTCCAGAGTGGCTGCACCATTTTTTTTTTTTTTTTTTGACAATGCTGGTAGTCTTTACAACTACCTTGCTTTATGGCAAGACAAAATGCCGTAGGTTCATTCTGCATCTGGAAATGTACATATTCCTGATTGGAATTAGTGATTTTCCAAGGCATCATAGTCAAAGTGCTAGGGTATCCATTGGCAATGGGTTGATCACTGTTGCTAGGCCTTTTCAGTGGACAGACCTAAGAAATAGAAATTTCTTTTAAATCAGCTTTATTGGGGTGTAACTAATACACAACAAAATTCACACATTTTAAGCATACAGGTAAAGACTTTTGGCAAAGTTTACGCTTATGCAAGCATCACTCCAATCAAGATACAGAAAATTTCCATCATTCTCTAAAAAAAAGTCCCCTGTACTCTCTTCCTTCTTTCTCTCAGGCAATCACTGATCTGACTCATATCACTATACATTGGTTTTGACTCCTATAGAAGTCCATATAAACACAAACAGTATATACTCTTTTGATTATGCTCTTCCGTTCAGTGTATTTTTGAGATTCATCCATGATGCATCAATAATGTATTCATTTTTATTGCCAAGTAGTACTCCAATGTATAACTGTATTATAATTTGCTTTTCTTTTTTTTTTTTTTAATTTTTTTTTCAACGTTTATTTATTTTTGGGACAGAGAGAGACAGAGCATGAACGGGGTAGGGGCAGAGAGAGGGGGAGACACAGAATCGGAAACAGGCTCCAGGCTCTGAGCCATCAGCCCAGAGCCTGACACGGGGCTCGAACTCACGGACCGCGAGATGGTGACCTGGCTGAAGTCGGACGCTTAACCGACTGCGCCACCCAGGCGCCCCTATGATTTGCTTTTCCATTTACCTGTTGATGTTACCTTCGATTTGTTTCCAGTTTGGGACTATTATGAATAAAGCTGCGCATATAAATGTAATGCTGATCATATATTTTCATTTCTCTTTGATAAATACCTAGAAATACAATTGCTGGATGATTTGGCAAATGCATAAAGTTCTAACTTCATAAGATATTTGAAATGCTTTCCAAAGTACTGTTTTCTAACACTCTTAATTAAAAAAAAAATCCTGAGCCTTTCAGTCACTCCATATTCGTGCCAACATTTCATATTATCAGATGTTGGCATCGGATTTTAGCTATTATACTCAGGATGAAGAAAATCTCATAGCGGTTTTAATTTTCATTTCTTTTATGAACACTTTAACATGTGCCATTTGGCCACATATATGTTTGTGTCGGTGTGTGAAGTCTCTGTTTAAGGTCTTTGATGCTTTTTAAAATAGTGATGAACTAATTTGCTAATTTTTGAATAATGTGCCAGGACTAGGAGTTATAGGGAATAGAAAAAAGTTGATTTATGTAAATCATCAGATTGTATAATTTCCTTACTTAAAACTGACCAATTTCTTACCTCATTAGAATAAAAACCAGACAACAAACACCTGGAAGAAAGAAAGCTTTTTTTAAAATTACATTTGTTTTGACTTGGCTATTTTTCAGTTGGGTGTTTGTCTCTTATGACTGAGTGGTGACAGTTCTTTATATATTCTGTATACAAATCCTCTGTCAGATATAGGTATTGTGAATATTTTCTCCATCCCTATGGCTTACTTTTTCTTTTTTTTTTTTTAATTTTGAAGTTTATTTATTTATTTATTTTGAGAGAGACAGAGACAGTGTGAGCAGGGGAGGGGGCAGAGAGAGAGGGAGAGAGAGAAAATCCCAAGCAAGCTCTGCACTGTCAGCACAGAGCCTGACGCAGGGCTTTAACCCATGTACCATGAGATCATGACCTGAGCCAAAGTCAGAGGCTTAACCGACTGACCCACCCAGGCGTCCTTTCTTTTCTTTTTTTTTTAAGGAAGAGGAGAGCTGGTTCTCTGGAACCTATTTTATTTTAATTTAGTTTACATTTAGATTTTATGTTATGTTACTTTATTTTATGTTTGAGAGGGAGAGAGAAAGGATGACTGGGGGAGGGTTGGAGGGAGAGGGAGAGAGAGAATCTTAAGCAGGTTCCATGCCCAACAAGGAAGCTGATATAAGGCTCAATCTCACGACCATGAGATCATGACTTGAGCCAAAATCAAGAGTCACCGCTTCACCGACTGAGCCACCCAGGTGCCCCTACTTCTTCATTTTTTATTTTCTTAATGATACTTTTGAAAAGAAAGTTTCAATTTCAATGAATGCAACCTTAATATTTTTTCTTTTGTATGTAATACTTTTTGTGTTCTCTCTAAAAACACTTTCCCTATCTCAAGTTCACAAAGATTTTCATCTTATGTTTTCTTCTAGAATTTGTATAGCTTTACTCTCATGCTTTGATGTATGGTCCATTTTGAACAAAATTATGCCTGTAATTTTGGTGTGATGTACAGGTGGAAGGTAATTTTTGTTTCCTTATAGATATCTAGTTATTCTAGCAGCATTCATTGTTGTTGCTTTTAATTTTTTTAAACATTTATACATTTTTTTGAGAGACAGAGAGGGACAGTGCAAGTGGGGGAAGGACAAAGAGAGGGAGACACAGAATCCAAAGCAGGTTCCAGGCTCTGAGCTGTCAGCACAGAGCCCAATGCCGGGCTCGAACTCACGAACTGTGATATCATGACCTGAGCCGAAGTCAGATGCTTAACAGACTGAGCCACCCAGGCGCCCCACCAGCAGGATTTGTTAACAAGACAATCTTTTCTGCCATTGAATTGCATTACTCCCTTCATCAAAAATCAGTCAACCATAGGACTTTCTGTTTTGTTCCATTGGTGTATGTATCTTTACGTACCGTTACACGAATAACAGGTTTTATAGTGAGCGTTGAGATCATTTGGTATAACTTCTCTGCATTGGGGTTCAGTTAGATAGAACCATTTGCAGATCATATGTCATTAATAAGGATTTGTTACAGGGATTTGATTGTGAGCAGTTGCGCTAGCTGGTTGAACAATCTCTGTAAGACTGTTATCTAAGTCTCAGACACTGGAGCTTGGAGTCCGAGGGCAGGCAGGCAGTCAGGAAAGGAAGACAGACGTAAAGTTGGAATCCACGAACATGAGTTAGAACTCTAGGTCAGTTCTCACCGCCTACAATCTTCATAGACGTGGCCCAGGATTCAGAGAAGCCACAGGAAGACTCAGGAGAAGGTGCAGGGCTGGCTGCTGCCCACGCCAACCACACAATCCGGCGGATAAACGACAGTGTGCACTCGCTACAAAACATGCCTACCCCCACCTTCCGACATGCCTGCTGCTTGGCTTCTGCTCTCCAGATCTTAGCCACAAAAAATGTCCGTGAGGCCCTGGAAACATACAGTGAAGGGAATTCTGGGGCATGTAGTTCAGCACAGCCAAGTTGACACATTGCAAAGCCATCACCTCATCCTACTTGTTATCTTCCAATTTTTTTTTCTATGATTTTTAGATCCTTTGTGTTTTCACATAAATTTTAGAATATGCTTGTGATTACCTTAAAAAAAACAAAACTGCTGGTTTTGGAAACGCATTGACTTTATAGGACAATTTAGGGACACTGGACTTCTTCCAATCCACAGATAATGTCCTTTGATGTATTTAAATCTTCCTTAATTTTTCTCAACAATGCTTAGTAGTTTTCAATGTAAAGGTTTTCCACATCTGTCAATAAATGTATCCCGAAGTAATTTATCATTTGATGCTATTGTAAATACTGTAAATAATGTATTTTAAAATTCATTTTCTAATTATTTGTTGCTAGCATATACAAATTCAGTTGACCTGGTATCTTAAAACCTTGATAAATTCCAATATTAATATTAATATTAATATTAATTCCAGTATTTTTAAAAATTTTAAAAAATATTTTATTTTTGATAGAGACAGAGCACAAGTGGGGGAGGGGCAGAGAGAGTAAGAGACAGAATCCAAAGCAGGCTCCAGGCTCCGAGCTGTCAGCACAGAGCCCGATGCGGGGCTAGAACTCACAGACTGCGAGATCATGACCTGAACCGAAGTCGAACGCTTAACCGACTGAGCCACCCTGGCGCCCCTAATTCTAGTATTTTTAATAGCTTGCCAAGGATTTTCTATGTAAATAGTCATGGTGCAAGCTGACATTATACTTATTTATTTATGTATTTATCTTAAAGTAGCCTCCACGCCCAAGATGGGGCTCCAACTCATGACCCTGAGATCAAAAGTCACAAGCTCTACTGGGCCAACTGCCCCCAAATTTTTATTTCTTGCATTATGTTTCTGGCTAGAACCTCCCGTCCTATGTTGACTAGAAATCGTAGGAATGGACAGCTTTTGCTTTGCTTCCAATCTTAGAGGGAAAGCATTTACTCTTTCGTCATTAAGTATATTATTTGCTGTAGGCTTTTTAAATAATCTGGTTACTGAATTTATGAATTTGTCTTTGATTTTGAATTTACTGAGAGATCTTATCATAAAAGAATAGTTTTTAGAAGTGATCAATGCACGAGTTTTTTTTTAAGTTTATTTATTTATTTTGAGAGAGATAACACGAGAGGAGGGAGGACAGAGAGAGAAGGAGAGAGAGAGAATCCCAAGCAGGTTTCACACCATCAGTGCAGAGCCCGACACAGGGCTTGAGTCCAGGTACCATGAAATCGTGACCTGAGCCGAAATCAAGAGTTGCTGGACGTTTCACCGACTGAGCCACCCAGGCACCCCAACTTGCTAAAATTTTTTACCATTTTTCCACATATTGTTATTAGGGTGTCAGTAATTTTCCTATAATGTCTTTGTCAGATTTTGATTAAGAGATATACTGGTCTAAGAACGAGATAGATGCATTAACTTCTATCTTCTAAACAAATTTATATATGTTGCTATTATTTCTTCCATAAATGTCTGATAGAATTTCATTCTAGAGCACTCTGTGGAAAGATTTTAAAGTGTTGTGTTCCATTAACACATACATACAGAGCTATTCAAATTTCCTTTCTTCTTATTGTTCAGTTTTCGTGACTTGAGCTTTTCAAGAAATTTGTATATTTCAACGAAGTTATTAAATTTCTTAATGTAAAGTTTTTGCTAATATTCCTTCATTATCTTTTTGGTGTTTGTAGGATCTATAAAGGTAATTCCCTCTTTCATTCCTCATACAGATAATTTTTGTTTTCTCTCTCTTTCTCACTAGGGGCTTATCCACTTTAATTATTTTTTTCAAATAACCAACTTTAAGATTTTAAAATTTGGGAGTTTTGGTTGTTTTCTATCTCATCTATTTCTGTTCTTCGCTTAAACCTTTTCATTGAAAGCTACATTCTCACATTGGTGAGATAAGAAAAGAAAAAAGAAAAAGAAAAAAGAAGCATCCAATGCAGTAGACTTATAAAGAGTAGCTTCATTTTTTTCTTTCTCTATGCGTAATTAATATTTTTCGCTAGATTACTAAGATGGAAATTTAAATACTTGATTTTAAACTTTGTTCCTTGGTAATATCGGCATTTAAAACTTTAGCCTCAGGGTGCCTGGGTGGCTCAGTCGGTTAAGCGGCCGAGTTTGGCTCAGGTCATGATCTCACAGTCCGTGAGTTCGAGCCCTGCGTCGGGCTCTGTGCTGACAGCTCAGAGCCTGGAGCCTGTTTCAGATTCTGTGTCACCCTCTATCTGACCCTCCCCCGTTCATGCTCTGTCTCTCTCTGTCTCAAAAATAAATAAACGTTCAAAAAAAAATTAAAAAAAAATAAATAAAACTTTAGCCTCGAAGAACTGCTTTAGCTGTAACCTACAAATGTTGCGATATTGTTTTTAATTATCATTCCTTTGCAAATATTTTCTAATATTCCTTGGCATTTTTTCTTTGACTCAAGAATTATTTAGAAATCTCTAATTTATTACATTGGCAAATTTTCTAGATATCTTGTTTTGATTTCTAATTTAATTCTGTTGTTGACAGAGAATGTAATCTATAAAGTTTCAGTCTTTTGCAATCTTGCTTTTTAATCCAGCATATAATCTAGTCTCTTTAGGTGACCCTAGATATATCTTCAACCTCAGTGAAACGGGACTCTATCTTCCCTGCCTCATGCTTCGTGGACTTTATCTTGCTGTACCAGGATCAGGACATTTTCCTTAAGCAGAGCTGGGACAACCATAGAGCTTGCTTCATAAGCGTCCCTGTTTTTCAGGGCTCTCAGGCTTAGAAATAAGTCAGGGGCGCCTGGGTGGCTCAGTGGGTTAAGCGTTCGACTTCAGCTCAGGTCATGATCTCGTGATTGATTCCGAGCCCTGCATCAGGGTCTGTGCTGATAGCCCAGAGCCTGGAGCCTGCTTTGGATTCTGTGTCTCCCTCTCTCTCTGCTCCTCCCCTGCTCACACTCTGTCCCTCCTTCAAAAATAAATAAAGATTAAAAAATTTTTTTTAAATAAATATTTTAAAAAATGAAAAAAAAGAAAACAAATAAGCTAGAGAAAGAAATACCATATGATCTCACTCATATGTGGAATTTAAGAAACAAAACAGATGAACATAGTGGGAGGGAAGGAAAAATAAGATAAAAACAGAGAGAGAGGCAAATCATAAGAGACTTATCAATACAGAGAAGAAACTGAGAGTTGCTGGAGGGGCAAGGGGTGGGGGGGGTGGGCTAAATGGGTGATGGGCATCGAGGAGGACACTTGTTGGGATGGGCCCAACATATACTGGGATATACGTAAGTGATGAATCACTAAATTCTATTCCTGAAACCATTATTACACTATATGTTAACTAACTTGAGTTTCAACAAAATTTTAAGAAAGGATTCCCAGGTTTACATTGCTTCTTATCTAATGCCAGAAAACATTTTCTTCTTATATTTTGGGCAGTTTTATGATCGTTAATAGTGGGAGCGTTAGTGTAGTTCAAGTTACGCTATCAGAATCAGAAACAGAAATCTCTTCATTTATTTACTTTGTTTTTATCTCTTTTGCCCTTCTTTTTCTGTAGGTGTTATCTATTGGGCCTATTTCTCCTGTGTTGCTTTTTAGTCTTTATTTATGAAATGATTTTTTTCTTTTATTTGTAATTCTCGCCTATGTTAAGTCACCATTGTTTTCAAATAGTCCTTTTCCCTGGTTGCTTCATGGCTGAGACTTTCCAGTTCTGATTTATGCTCCTCTTTCAGAATTTCTATGATTTTCTTACTACATTTTAGCTCATTTTTAAATATGAGTTTTCATCTATTTTGTGGCCATGTGTTCTTGGCACAAGATGAGTCGTTTTATATAGGAATATATCATGGTTTTTTTCTGCTTGTAACTTTTTAAGTGAAATAAACGTTCCTTTGTGTTTGGGAAAGAAGGATGGCCAGGAGCTTTTCTAAATTCAGGGTTCTAGAACTGTCCTGTTGTTTTCATAAAGTGAGAAGAAATTCTGTGTGTGTGTGTGTGTGTGTGTGCAAACTTTCTTTTCTTTTTAAATTCTTTAAAATGTTTATTTATTTTAGAGAGAGAGAGGCAGAGAGACAGAGACAGAGCATGAGCAGGGAAGGGGCAGAGAGAGAAGGAGACCCAGAATCCAAAGCAGGCTCCAGACTCCGAGCTGTCAGCACAGATACTGACGGGGGGCTCGAACTCAACGGACGACGAGATCATGACCTGAGCCGAAGTCGGACGCTTAACCGACTGAGCCACCCAAGCGCCCCAAACTTTCTGAGACCGACTCATATCTGGGCTGCTTCCTTCCCTACCAATATTGGGACCTCATTTTTCCCTTTGCCCCTACTGTCCTAGTCCTCAGCTTGGATTCCACGTCCAGCAGTTTCTCCTTACTTCAGGGCTTTGCTTTGGCAGGGAGCTCCTGTCTGTTAGTTTTGAGGTTGTCCAGGGCCCAGGTGGCTCCAGCACTGTCAAGCCCTACCGCGTTAGCATCTCCCGGCAGGCACACCCACAATGGACCTTGCAGAACCTCCTTCCGGGTGTCGTGGCTATTCTCAGACTGACCCAACTGTGCTTTCTTGTGAGTGCATGTTGGTGACTTAGGGGCTGTCTCCAGCCCAGCTGCCTAACCTCTGTTCCATCTCAGGCAGTTCCTCATCCCACATGGGTCTTGAGGCATTGGGTAGTTTGTCTTCGTCTACACGTTTGGGGTTTGTGAGGAGACGCACCGTGCAGTTTCACTGTGGACGCTGCCTCTCTGTGTTTGTTTTTGGTCGTCTGTCTCTTCCTCTGAGAGATTCAGGGAAATTCATGAACTGTGCTGCCCCCTCCATCCACCCAGAATTTTCTGCTTCCAACTAGATTCTGAGCAGGACCCGGGTCCTATGTTTCTTTCGTAACCACCATCCCGTTTTGCTACAGTGCCGGGCACCCAGAGGAGATCATCGGTACTTGCTGACTGATGAAAGTTTATGTATTAATTATCTGTTGCTATATAACGAATGATCATAAAACATCACCCATATGATAACTGTAGAAGTTTGGGCATAGTTTGGCTGGGTTCTCTTTTTCAGGGTGTGTACCACATTGCAATTCACGTGCAAGCTCATAAGAGGCTTGATGGGGAAAAGATCCACGGCCAAGCTCCTCCAGGTTGTTGGCAGAATTCATTTGTAGGCCTGAGGTCTCTGTTTCCTTGCTGGCTGTCAGGCCGGGGCTGTGCTCAGCTCCCAGAGGCCGTCCTCAGTGCCTTTCCGCATGGCTCTCTTCCTCATGGCGGCTTACTAAAGCCAACAACAGACAGAGAGTCTCTGATGCATGCCAGCAGGAATGGCGATATACATATCACAACACAATCACAGAAGGGACATCACATCAGCTTTGTCATATTCTATTGGTTAGAAGCAAGTAATCTGTTTCTCCCACACTCAAGGGGAGAAGGCTATGCAGGGCATAAGCACGGAGCCATGCTAGGGTCTGTCTGCCACAGTTTATATCTGCCTGAAAACCTGGGTTACCCTCTTTGTTTGTTAAGACAAACAGCTTTATATTAGTAGACCGTCAATGATGAATTTTAGCTCCATTCCAGGGCAAATAGCTATAAATTCAAGTACGATAATCAACTATCCAGTTCAAACATAAAAATCTGGGACATCAGGAACTTGAAAATCCTACTACAACTGAGCTATTTTTAATGCCCTAATTTCCTGTCCTTCTCTGTGAATGGGCATGAGTATTTCCACCAGTCCCAACCTCACGGAGAAAGTGTAAAATGATCCTTTTTAGCGTCCTTAGGGAAAGTAAGATTTCATTTCCATCTAATGCAATTTATCTTATTTTACATCACCTGTGCCTGTGCATACTTTTGGAGTCCTTCAGAGAGCTCGTGTTTAAGAATGACATAGGACGGGAGCATCTGGGTGGCTCAGTCAGTTAAGCCTCTGACTTCAGCTCAGGTCATGATCTCACAGTTCGTGAGTTCAAACCCCACATCGGCCTCGCTGCAGTCAGAGCAGAGCCTGCTTTAGATCCTGTCTCCTTCTCTCTCTGCCCCTCCCCCACGCACACCCTCTTTCAATAATAAAATAAAACATTAAAAAAAAAATGACATAACACCAAAAGCAATTGTTTCAATACTCCAAATAAATCAGACAACCTAAGAAACCTTGTGGGGGAAAATGAAAAGATTTGTGTAATTTAGGGCCACCTGGCTGCTTCCGTCGGAAGAGCAGGCGACTCTTGACCTCAGTGTCATAAGTTCGAGCCCCACGGTGGGTGTGGAGATTACCTAAATAATTTAGAAAAAAAAAAGGTATGTATTTTGGACACCACATTTTTGGTGCAAATGATGGAGGAAATCATCTCACACCCCATGCCAGATCGTCGTAAGACTTCCATAAGTAGGTTCATTATTTGAACACAAAGTGACACGGTTTATTATTTCTGCTTTTGTTCTAATAAATGGGAGTAACCATCACTTTCATCTCTGTCTCCTCACATGCTCATTCTGTCTCCTGTGTTCTCGGTCTCACTGTTTTTCCACTCTGCACGAAAGGGGTTGGAAAAAGTGCCTCTCTCTGCTGAAGGTACACGATCGCTTTGTCCTAATGGTGTTCTGTGTGCTTGGAAGCATTCAGCTGTGGAAGCAAAGGATTCTTCTCTTCTGCTTCAGTGTAGGTGAAACACTGAACAGTTCCTCATTTGACGGATGACACATGAATGCTGTTTGCTATGGTGACGCCATTTCCTCCTGGCAACAAGGAGGAGGTGGGGATGGGAGACTCAGGAATACAACACACAGTGTGTGGGTACAAATTGTGCGGAACACTCTGCCCTGTGAATTTCTGATTCTCCTCCTTGTGAGAACAGCAACACTAATAACCAGAGTTAACATTTATTGCATGATCAATACCGCAAATGATATACAAAATGCTTAACGACTGAAACAGCAGAAGTATCGACCAGTCAGCATGAACGCTGGCTCTAAGGGCATCCATCCGGATGAGCCCAGGCCTTCCCCGTGCCAGTTGTTAAATGTGCTGACAACTGGCTATTTGAATGTCTGAGGACTCAAACGTCAAGGTCAAACCTCAACACCTCAAGGACCTTTGCTCATGGAATCCTCCCAGCCTTCCTGCAAGATGGAAACTCTTGTTCTAATTTGACAAATGGGAGAACTGAGGCCTAAGGGAGATTGAATGACAGATAAGAGGCAGTGGCCCTGAACTTGTACCCTGGTGTGTTGACCCTGGAGTTGAAGCTGTTAAGTAAGTTCTACATTCTGCTAAGTCTTGAGGAAACCCCGCCCTACAGCTCTTTTCAAGCTTACAAGGAATGTACACTTTACAAACATGAAAGCTGAACTTTATCACCCTGGCCTTAGTGACAAGCAAAGTAGCCCTTGGCCAATCCATTAATAAAAGCAATGCAAACAACATAATGAAAATGTCAGAATGAAGAATAAGCCCTGGGACCAAGCCTATGCTCCAGAAATGATTCTGGAGGTGACCCAAGGTCCTTCTTTAAAGGACTATGGAAGCCCAAACCCCAGACTGGCCTTCCAGCCTGAGAGGGCATTTTTCAGGTAATTGTCACAGATCCTAACTTCACATTCCTCTAGCCATTAAAAGAATTCTGTCTGGTTGTGGCTTTTGAAGCTGGGTTTATTTAGAGCAAAGCAAACAACTGGATTCCAGAGATGGGCCACACTGATCTTATGTCATTGTCTTTCTTGACTACATGGCTGGCTGGCTGGCTGGTTGAATTTTTTTCAACCTCAGCCAGCAGCAACACCGCGTCGTTGCTGTGAGCCATTCTCGTTAGTGAAACACAGTGAAACGCTGTGAGCCATTCTCGATAGTGACACGTTACATTTCCAGAAAACTAATTCTTTAGAATCAGTCCGTGACACACAGGACTAATGAAATCCTCATGCCCAACACACTGCCATGAGTGGTCTTCACCTATGGGCTTAGGTGTCACCCACCCTTATCTCTTTCTTTCCCGTTCAAGAATGTGTTGTGGAAATACAGACTGTAAGGGTAATGTTCCTAGGGTTTCCATTTGGACAACGCTCTTAATATCTCTGAGCGTCAGTTTCCACATCTGCAAAATGTAATTGAAAATATATGCTTTGGGTGTGGGCTGAGCTCAGGGCAGGGAGGAAGGGATGATTGGTCAGAGCAAATCTTTATCTCAGCTTTTCCACAACACTCATACAGACGGACTAGACAGATTCTTGAGTTACAAAGAACGAGTTACTAACAATAAAATGCCAATGTTTGCGTTATCAGTGTCATTATTACCTGTACGATGACCATTACCAACAATGGTGGTGATCATCCTAATAATGGGGGCTGGTTGTTGAATCTTTACTACATGCCAAGCACAGTGCAAAATGAGATATATCTCATACCTCCTGCATTCCTCAAAACAGCCTTATGAAATGAGACTTCATGTGGGTAAGTTTCACCACTGCTCTGGCTTAGAGCAATAGGTCAGTGGGTCTTGAGATAGAAGAACCAGATCTAGAGGGTCCATGGAGAGACCCAGAGTCTTCCGGGCTCCAGCAGCCAGCGTGAGCATTCTCTGCTGCTGGCACCAAGAAGCTGAGTGGGTACTTAGTGCCACGGCGCCTCCAGCTTCCACTCCAGTGAGAAGTACTGCCTGTGCTGAGTAGCTGCACCAGCCATCCAGGCAAGACAGCCCGGCCTCAGCAGGCAGCAAAGACGCTATTCTGTCCAGGCATTATTCAGCAGAAGTGATGCCTCTCTGGCCTCAATGTATGTGGTGCTCCTGTGACACATTCCACACCAACCATAACACTGACGAGCTGCCCCACTACTGATGGAGGTGGGGCTCGTGGACACCAGGAGGATTAGGAGAGGTGTGGTGCCCATCTGATGGGCCGGTACCTCTTCCTTAGAGTGGGGCGGTGGTGAAATAGACCCACAGTCACTTTTAAGGTTGTTTTGAGAAATGAATGAGCTACGAGATGTACGTTATTGAGCACAGTCCCTGGGACATCATACTTAATATCACAAACGACAAATACCAATTGCTATTCTTAGTAAATAATATCACAATAATTCACAATAATATCACAACAATTCTTAGTAAATAACATCGCAATAAAGTCAATAGAATGCAAACATTCACACTTTAACAGTAACATACTGCCAACTCTTGTCACAGATGATCATGACGGGACCGTGTCACCACATTTTGTTTAAGAAACCCTGCTTCAGGGACACATGGGTGGCTCAGTTGGTTGAGCTTCTGACTCTTGATTTTTGGCTCGGGTCACGATCCCGGGGTCCTGGGATCAAGCCCTGCTTTGGGCTCTTCGCAGACCCTGCTTAAGACTCTCTCTCCCTCTGCCCCTCTCCCTTGCTCATGCTCTCTCTTTCTCCTCAAAAATTTTTTTATTTTTTATTTTTTTTTTCAACGTTTATTTATTTTTGGGACAGAGAGAGACAGAGCATGAACGGGGGAGGGGCAGAGAGAGAGGGAGACACAGAATCGGAAACAGGCTCCAGGCTCTGAGCCATCAGCCCAGAGCCTGACGCGGGGCTCGAACTCACGGACCGCGAGATCGTGACCTGGCTGAAGTCGGACGCTTAACCGACTGCGCCACCCAGGCGCCCCAAAAATTTTTTTAAAAAAGAAAAAAGGAAAGAAAAAAAAAAGAGAAAGAAACCCTGCCCCAGATAACAGAGGGCACATATGACTTCAGAATCAAAGGGGATTTTCTGGCCTGGGTGATGGCTGGTCTTGGACAGCATTACTGGGTGCTGCCTCAGAGGAGTCGCTCCTGTCTCTAGCAACAGCCAGCTGGGGACACATTGATAAACTGGCCACGGCTATGTCGATATGGGGCCTGGGAGAAGCAGCCAAACACCATTCGCTGCAGCCATGAAACGTTACATCTCCCCCTTGCCCCGCCAGGATATTGGCGGTTCCATGTTCGATTTAAATGTTCTTGCTTTCAAGGTCATTCCAGCCGGAATAAAGCTCTTCACATCAGTCGTACCTCGTGACTTTTGTTTTGTTTTGTTTTTAGTGAGTCTAGACCTCTTAATAATACATGGCCATTTTGCTTCTCTTCCCACAATTATATTCAATCATGCAGAGATTAAATTCATTTACTCATATTTTCAGTCTACGGTGAACTTGTTTCCTTAACCGAACTGTGGAGTCGTTGAGTCTTGGGGCTAGAAAAGACCTGTGAGCCCATTAGTCTGGTGCTATTCAGAAGAGTTGGCAAGGATGGGGACGTTCCATACCTGCACTGTCTAGTGTGGTAACCACTAGATACAGGTGGCTCTTGAGCCCTTCGACTGTGGCCAGTGTGACTGAGAAACCGAATTTTTAACTTTATTTCATTGTAACTAATTTAAATTTAAATAGCCATATGCGGCTAGCGCTATTTCTTGGATCACGCAGATCTCTTGGATAGCCCGACCTCTTCATTTCGCCGGGTCTCAGACAGGACCTCACAACTGGGTAGAGGCACGGCAAAAGCATGGAAAAGACACTGACCACGGTGTGGGTCCATTCAGACTGCTGCCGGAAAATACCATACGCCGGGTGGCCTATAAACAACAGAAACTGATTGCTCGCTGTTCTGGAGTGTGGGAGGGTCTGATGCCAGCATGGTTGAGTTCTGGTGAGGGCCTGCTTCCTGGTTCAGAGACAGCAGTTTATTCACTGTGGCCTCGCATGGCAGAAGCAAGAAGCCCTCTGGGGTCTCTTTTACAAGGGCACTAATCTCATTTATGAGGACCCTGCCCCTATGACCCAACCACCTCCCAAAGGCCCTACCTCCTAATACCATCACACTGAGGACTAGGCGTCAATATATGGATATGGGGGGTCGGGGGGGGGTGCAAATATTCACTCAATAGCCATTGCCACCTCACTGTTTTCTCTAACATATCATGTTCTACTTATTTGTCCCCAGGCAGAAACAATATTCCACCTACACACTTAGGTTATTGGGGGGAGGGAGGTGGGAGATGTTGTCTCCCCACAGCAACCATGCAAACACTGAGGAGAGAGGAAGAACAGAAAAAACTCCGTCTGAAGAGTTTGTATCCAACATATTTAAAGAACTGATACAACATCCCCCACCAAATAATCCAGTTAAAAATGGGCAGAGGACCTGAATAAGCATTTTTCCAAAGAAGATATCCAGATAGCTAACAGACACATAGAAAGGAACTCGACAGTACTTACCATCAGGTAAATACAAATCAAAACTACAATGACGTATCACCTGACACCTGTCAGAATGACTAAAATCAGCAATACAAGAAATAGCAAGTGTTGGTGAGGATGTGGAGAAAAAGGAACCCTCTTGCACTGTCAGCGGGAACGCGTTTGGGTGCAGCCATTGCAGAAAACTCTATGGGGGTTCCACAAAACATTAAAAGTAAAACTACCTTATAATCCAGGAATTGCATTACTGGGTACTTACCCCCAAAATACAAAAACACTAATTCAAAGGGATGCATGCACCTCTATGTTTATTGCAGTATTATCTACAATTGGCAAACTATGGAAGCAGCCCAAGTGTCCATCAATAGATGAATGGATAAAGAAGATGTGGTATATTTATACAATGGAATATTAGTCAGCCATAAAAAAGAATGAAATCTTGCCTTTGCAACAACACAGAGCTAGGGAGTATACTGCTGAGCAAAATAAGTCAGAGAAAGACAAATACCATATGATCTCACTCATATATGGAATTTAAGAAACAAAACAAATGAACAAAGGGAAAAAAAAGAAAGGGAGAGAGAGAGAGAGAAACCAAGAAACAGACTCTTAACTATAGAGAGCAAACTGGTGGTTACCAGAGGGGAGGTGGGTGGGGAGATGGGTTAAGTAAAGGATGGGGATCAAAGGGTACACTTATCATGATGAAAAATAAAATAATATAAAATAATTTTAAAATGTACCAAACACCCAGTAATCTAATAAAAGACTTGTAAGACCTCCACAATGAAAACCACAAAACGTTGATAATGGAAATGAATTAAAACCTACATAAGTGGAGGGATAGACTATGTTTATGGAGTAAATAATTAAATTTAATAACAATGTCAAGGGGTGCCTGGGTGGCTCAGTCAGTTAAGCGTCCGACTTTGGCTTAGAACATGATCTCACAGTTCGTGAGTTCGAGCCCTACATTGAACTTGGGATTCTCTCTCACTCTCTCTGCTCCTTCCCTGTGTGTACTCTCTCAATCCTTCTCAAAAATGAATAGACTTTGAAAATAAATAAATAAATAAGTCAACTCTCTGGGTTGGGGGGCAGGGGAAACACAACCACCCTGTTTGAAATACTAAGAGGGACAAAGAAAAGTTAGCAAATAGCTGGAGATGGGGCTGGTGAAATGTGGTTTGCGATTATCACATTGTAATTAAACACTGCTAATTCGCATTGGCTTTTTTGCTTTTTTTCCAGTTCTGTTTCTAGCGGATAAACCCCTACAGTGAAACATGAATCAGTTGACTAATGTTGAGGACCCGCCATGCAGAAGGCCCAGTGTCAGATACTAAAAAGTGTTTCAAAAAGTGGAAAACAGAGCGAGCCCTTCCCTTCAGGGAACAGGTCACCTAGCTGTGTGGGCATGCCATTGTAATGGAAAAAAGATCGTTTTCTCTCTATGTTTCTGACTTATCTGCTGGTCCCGTAATAAAAGATTAACATGAGAAAAACAATCTGAAGTTTATCAATGTGTGTACCTTATCTATACGAGTGGACATACCCAGGAAAACTGAGTAACTCCCTGGGTGGCTTGATTAGAATTCAGGTTAAAAGTAGCCTGGTGGGGGAGGGGTGGAGAACATAGGCCTTCCAGGGGAGAGTAAAGGATGTTTATGAAAGATGAACGGGCCCTCAGAAGAACAGATGGGAGACAGGATGGTTTCTGACCATGTGGGCTCAACCTCTGGTCCCCTCCTCTGCAACAAGACTCAGTCCTGCCTTGGGAAGACACTCCCATGGAAGGGATCTGTGACAACGGAGCTCCTCTCAGAGGGTTTGTCTTTAGGCAGATGGGGAGAGTTCGGAGAAAGCCGGGAAAAAGTAAAAAAAATCACACGTTTTACGATTTTTTGTAAATAATTTCCACGTGTCTTACAGAGAGTGGCCTCCTGATGAGACAGAGACGGATGGAGACTTGCCACCTCTGGGCTTCCTTCATAAGTGCCGTTCATTTGGGTTTAAGGACATTAGCAGTGTCCTGCCTTCACCTCTGACACGCTCAGGGGAAGCCAGGAGCCCGTGGCCAGGAAGGGGACATGGCAGAGCAGATGTGGCCTCCCCCGCTGCACCACCCTCTACAGGTAATTTACCTCTTGGGACTCTATTTCCCTTCTGTCAGAAAATCACTTCAACTGGACAGGTGGTTACCAGGATTTACCAGCCCACACACTGACTCTCTCGTACCTCATCCCATTTCTTTTTTTTTTAATTTTTTTATTTTTTAAAATTTTTTTTTCAACGTTTATTTATTTTTGGGACAGAGAGAGACAGAGCATGAATGGGGGAGGGGCAGAGAGAGAGGGAGACACAGAATCGGAAACAGGCTCCAGGCTCTGAGCCATCAGCCCAGAGCCTGACGCGGGGCTCGAACTCACGGACCGCGAGATCGTGACCTGGCTGAAGTCGGACGCTTAACCGACTGCGCCACCCAGGCGCCCCTCATCCCATTTCTAAATTCAGGCTGTGAACTCCACCAGTGTTTGGGACTGGCTGCTGCCTCTTTACCCCCACATCTGTTCTGCAATTCTTTGGATGCAGAATTCTTACCCTGGTATGGAGTCCTCATTTGTTTCCTGCTTGCTTAGGCTTGGCTTATTTTTCTGGCTTTTCCTTCTCTCATGAAGGAAGTACAGATTTGGATAGGATAAAATGACACAATGGAGTGTAAGTGACACGGTATTGGCACAGAGTCAGCATCTAATAATAAGACTTGGGGACGCCCGGATGGCTCAGTTGTTTAAGCGTCCGACTTCAGCTCAGGTCATGATTTCACGGTTTATGGGTTCAAGCCCTGCGTCGGGCTCTGTGCTGCCAGCTCGGAGCCTGGAGCCAGCTTCAGATTCTGTGTCTCCCTCTCTCTCTCTCTCTGTCCCTCCCCCACTTGTGCTCTCCCTCTCTCTCAAAAGTAAATAAATAAACCTTTTTTAAAAGTGAAGAAAAGAATCATATGTGGAATATCTGTTATCGTTTACTAATCTCTCATTACACACTGCCATTGTCCCAAGTAATTTATGTGTATTAGCTCATTTAAGTTTCCTGAGACAAGATTCAAAGGCAAGTGGTTTATTAAGAGTAGTGGTCCTTGACCCTTGAGGGAGTGGGGGAAGCAGGTCGAAAGAGAAAAGTAGGTGCAATTTCTGGTACATTCCCTCAGCTCTGATCCCACAGGGGAGCACTGCAGTGTAAATTACGCCTCAGGACTTGATGGCTGGGCTTTCTTTCATATTGAGACCCCTGACAGTCCTGGGCTAAGGACCAGGGTAAAGAAAACCCCAAGGTCCTTCCAGTTCTCTGCCCCTGCAGGTGAGCATCTCCGGGAGGCTGAGGAGGTCCCCCAAAGCCATTTGTAGGTGTTAATGCGCAGGCGGAAGCTGACGTGCAGAGAAGCCAGAGAAAGGATGCAGAAAACACTAAAGGGATGTTGGGAGGCATGGCAAGATGCCAACCATGTCTCCCGCAAACCTCACAACAACCAAAGGGTCCATTTCACAGAGGAAGCACGTGATTAAGGGATTTGCTCCCATCCCAGAGCCGGTAAGTAAGCAGAAACGAAGGATTTAAATCTCAGCAGGCCATCTCCCAAGTAAATCTGTGCCTTTCAACCTGGTATCAGCCGAACCTCCTAGCCACTCCACATCCTGGTTTCAGAGGTGACGTCAACGTGTCAGTTTGTGCTGCAGACAGCTGGAAACACACCGAGGCGAGCCAAGTTGTTCCTTCACGCAGGATGTCCTTTGTCACCCTGACTTGTCTCAGCCTCCAGCCCCATAATGTAATCAGGACGCTTTTCATCTCCATCAGCTCCTAATTCCTGCAATTTTCTCGTAACGGCACTCCGGATCTTGCTGCTGATTGCAGCGCCTTTCGCGGCCCCGCAGTGGGTGCCGTTGCGTCTAGGCCAGGTGCAGGCTCCCAAGGCCCCAGCTCTTCATCTGAAACAAATTTCATTTTACTTCAACATGTCAAGAACTGTTGCTCTCCCTTCAACAACGTTAAATCGCCCTTTCCTGGAAAGAGTTTGGCCACAATTTTTTTTTTTTTTCTATAAAAATAATGTCAGACCATTTCCTGTCGGTTTCAGCAATTAGGGAAAGTTTGGACTTTATCAGGCACTTTGGCGTTACACATCAGCCGAAGTGCATTTGACATTTGAGTTGGTAACCTCTGGCCGTCGGGGTGAAAAAACAGACTATGAACTTCTATGGCATAATTGATGGGGTGGTGATAACACTTTATTTGATGTATTGATAAAATGTCCCAGATTAAATACATAATATTTTTACACGTGACCGATTACTTTTTCTCGTCAGAAAAACAACCATAAATATGATGGAGCAGTGACCCTTGTGATCACCTCCTTCCTAGAGCAGGGTTGCTCGCGCTTGGCATTATGGACTCTTTAGGCCAGAGAATTCTTTCCCGGAAGGGCTATCCTGTGTAGTGTAAGACGTTTAGCAGTGCCTCTGGCCACTGCTCAGGGGTTGCCAATCGCAGTACCCACCCCAACAAGCTGTGATAACCAAAAATATCTTCACACAGGGCCACTTGTCCTCTGGGGAACAAAACCACCCCCGGTTGAGACCTACTGTCCAGAGAACAGTAACAGAGAAGGGACGTCCCGTTGTGTGTCTTCTGGTGTCACGCCCACCCACCTCTCTGACAATGTCCCTTCTTGGTTTCTGTTTGGTATTTCTGACATTGATCAATTTTGGCTCCTTGTATTTTGCAAACCTGTCTGGCAATCTCTCACTACCATCATCTCTCTCTCTCTCTTTTTAACCTTTCCTCATAATATACTTTTTAAAAAAATTTATTTATTCTTAAGTTAGTTAACATACAGCGCAGTCTTGGCTTCAGGAGTAGAATCCAGTGATTCGTTACTTACATACAACACCCAGGGCTCATTCAGGCAAGTGCCCTCCTTAGTGCCCATCCCCCATCCCCCCTTCCCCCCCCCCCCCCCCCATCAACCCTCAGATTACTACCATCTTTCTGGTGTCCACACCATTGCAGGGTTTGGTCCACAGACTGCATTTCTGAGCCTGCGTTGTCCCCATTGCCTTTGCGTCTGGAGCTTGAGCCTTACTTTCTTCCAAGTATCATGTAGGAAAGAAGACACTGACAGTAACTGGTAGAAAAGAGCCTATCTGTGTGACACGTCTACACATTTTTAGCACTCCCCTTTAGTAACTTTGTTACTCCGTGACGTGTAAAATAATGGGGAAAATGAAGGGGAATTGGAGTGCCCTGTTTTGACGTGTCAGAATTGGTAATAGAAAAAGAATCCAGGTTTCCCAGGATCTAGTGATGAGACTTTTTCATTTTTAAAAATATGATCATTCAGGGCACCTGGGTGGCTCAGTCGGTTGAAGCATCCGACTCTTGATTTCGGCTCAGGTCATGATCTCACAGTTCGTGAGATCGAGCCCTGCGTCAGGCTCTGTGCTGATTAGCTCAGAGTTTACTTGGTATTCTCTCTCTCCCTTTCTCTCTCTGCCCCTCCCTTGCTTGTGCTCTCTGTCTAAATAAATAAATAAAACTTTTTTTTAAAATACGATCATTCTAGTCAGAGAGGTTTTAGTAATTCTGATCAAAACAGTCATATCCACAGCCACAAAAGGCTGCTCTTGCATTTTTTTTCAAAGTTCAGGCCAAGTATAGCAAACAAATTTCATCCATCATACCACCGTGGTGGATATCTCTTTACACTTTCTTTTCTCATCAAGTTTCTAGAGTTGGACTTTACAAACAGGCCAAATTACTGTGCTGCCACAATCCCAAGCCAGGTTTCTGAGGGGGTCTGAAGAACATCTGGGTTCCCCTTAAAACTTGCTCTTATAAATTAGACAGTTTTGGGACACCTGACTAGCTCAGCCGGTAGAGCATGTGACTGTTGATCTCAGGGTCATGAGTTTGAGCCTCACGTTGGGCTTAGAGATTACTTAAAAATAAAAACAAAGAAACAAACAAAAAATATGTATATATATATATATATATATATAGTTGCTTCTTTATAAAATATGAGGAAAATTGACCACTCAGGCGTGAAGTTGATGCCCAAATACTTGCCAATATCTATGAGCAGTCAAATTCAATGTTCATGACCAAAGGATGATATGAACTGACCAGTGAATCTATTCAAAACTCGGGTGTGTCTAACTCTGCTCCACATCTCTGTTGGTCTCAAATCCCTCCTTCTTTCAAGATCTCGTGCCTTACATGACAGTCTCCCCTCTTTGAGTGCTCATGCCACTGTGGTCACATTTTTATTGCTCTCTTTTAAACTACAGTCATTTGTGATCCATTTGTTTTTGTCCTTAAACTTCACATTTTTTTTAACTTTAATGTTTATTTATTTTGACAGAGAGAGAGAGAGAGAACAAGTGAGGGCAGGGGCAGACAGAGAGAGAGGGAGAGAGAGAGAATCCCAAGCAGGCTCTGTGCTGTCCGTGCAGAGCCTGACGTGGGGCTCGATCCCGCAGACTGTGAGACTGTGAGATTGTGACCTGAGCCCAAACCAAGAGTCGATGCTTAACCAACTGAGCCATCCAGGCACCCCTTAAACTTCATGTTTCTTAAGGGCATATTTCTGTTAAGTTCTTTCTTATGTGCGTACAGGACCTGCCTCAGTACAGAGTAAGATCCCAACAGATGCTTGTGCAATTGAACTTTATCTTTGGAGAATAACCCCAGTCTTTCTGTGCCACCTAAGGAGTCTTGGCTGAGGATACAAGGAAGCAGCAAGGGAAAGCAGGAAGGAAGGAGGGAAGGAAGGAAGGTTGGTAGGAAGGAAGGGACGGAGAAATTTATTTTTTTCTTACTCAAATATGTTTAAATACCAAAACCTTTTAGGAGGTATGAAATGTTCTGTTGAAATCACAGTAAGGTTACAATGACATATTTGCCTCACCTAAAGGTGAAGGTCATTATGGATAAAAACTAAATAATACCATAGGTTAACTAACTTGACTTTAAGCAGATACATTTTTTTTAAAACAGGAACTAAACAAATACCATTCTCCTCCGGCCCCACGGTTGTCGAATGTATAAAGAAAGGAAACGTATTGCTTAGAAAGAGCAAGAAAGCTTCTTTCCTCGCTCACGAGCCTCGTTTCCTTTCGGTGGCCTGTGCTATGGCTTTAAGATTGTGAAGGACGGGAGATGATAAAGTGCTGCGCTATCCACTTGGAAGCACCGTGACTTCTCGGGTATGTGAACATCTGTATGTTCTCTCCTCAGAGCAGGAACTTTGGTCACATGATAGCATTTCCTCCAAGCACGACGTCCATCTGCCCGGATCTGAATTTTCCATTATCAACTAGATGCCGTAGCATCCTGCAGCTGGTTCTGCTGCGTTCACTCCGAGGCTATGATAAACCACAGTCCCCGGCGACTGCTCACTCTATGTGGCTATAAAGGCTTGAGGGAGATTTTAGTACACCATAAGGAAGATTTCCTGACCAAGAAGGTGGCCCAATCACCCAGGCTCAAAGACACGTGGTCTTAGTTCCATAGCTTATGCAAAGCACACAACAGAGGTAAAAAGGAGTCTTCTCTGAGGCAGTAGTGTTGGATGCTGAAGAAGACGTGAAGAGATCTGATATCTTTTGGGTAAGTAGCTAATGTGGAATCAAACCCCTTCAGGCTTTACGAACCCCTGGGGATTTGGAAATCTAACCAAAGTGAGCGGATAGAATTGAGAAGGATGTGGCCAAAGCACGAGGCCGGCTCAGTCTAGAGAAATGGATAGGACCAGGTCCTAAAGTTCCTGAGATATGAGGTCTTCACTGGGTGATCCATAACCCTGGAAAGTAAGTAGGCTTCACATTTTGTACATTTTTATAAGACAAACATCCATCCCAAGAATGTGAACGTGTAACACTCTGGTTGACCAAGGAACCGGACCATCTAAACAAAGGGAGAAGGAAACTAGGGGCTAATCGTGCGGAGGTCAAAATGTGAGAATGGGGGACATGTTGGAGGGTTAAGAAGTTAAAATTCTAATGTAGGAAAAGTGGATCAGTTCAAGTGTAAGAAGTGAAGGACACAGTTGTCTGTGTTTATCTCACCCCGCTGGCATACCCAGCCCTGATCCTGTAGTCTCTGAAGGGCAGAGACTTTCTGAGGTGACACAATCAGATACGCTCTGGTTCCTGAATATTTAATGACGGGATGCTTTCCAGTTGCTCACTTCCTTTGTTATTTTTAGCTCCTACAATCTCAGTAGGATGGGGATGTCGTGGCCTTCTTCCAGATGCTGCCATGGGACAGGCCTAAAATGAAAACTACAGGAGGTGGAGTGGCAGACATACGAACTGTGGAGGTGTAAACGGTAGCTGCTTTCACAGCTCAATCAATGGAAAAGGCTTCAAGAGTGGCATCGCCCATTGATTTGCTACAGACAGTGTTAGCAACCCCACCATTATCAGGATCGTTGGACTATGTTGTAGCTTTACTTCTATTACATGGAAATATATCAGTCACCAATACTTTACTGTGAATCAGGATCCGCACCCCCCCCTTTTTTTTCCAAACTGAGAGTACATTGAGATGGTGCACTTTGAACTTTGCTTTGTTTATTATTACTAGTATTATTAGTAGTAGTGTGGTATTTTTCGTTTGCTTTATTTTTTTTTAATTTTTTTTCAATGTTTTTAAATTTATTTTTGGGACAGAGAGAGACAGAGCATGAACGGGGGAGGGGCAGAGAGAGAGGGAGACACAGAATAGAATCGGAAACAGGCTCCAGGCTCTGAGCCATCAGCCCAGAGCCTGATGCGGGGCTCGAACTCACGGACCGCGAGATGGTGACCTGGCTGAAGTCGGACGCTTAACCGACTGCGCCACCCAGGCGCCCCTCGTTTGCTTTGAATAAGAGAGAGGAGAAGGAGAAACCAGGCTAGTAGATGAGAGCAGACGGAGGAGTGGCAGAAAGAGGAAAGGAAGCAGAGTTTCAATAGAAAACCAGCAGAAAGGTGAGAGATGCTTGGATTGCCCTAGAGGCAAACTTGGGTGGCTTTATGGACTGGCCCAGGACCGGCGCTAGGGATGGAACGTGAGCTTGGTTTCCACATTGGTTCCTCCGTTAGATCACAGGCATTATTAGGTTTGAGATCAAAGTGTCTTGACCCATGCAGGTAACGTCAAGACTCACTTGAGCAGAGTCCAGAGGTAAATGAGGTTTCGAGCTGTTTTTTCCTTCGGCTTAGCAGTGCCATCAAGGTCTGTCTCAGTTTATTTCCGTGAAGCCCTGGTGTGTCTGTTACCGCTTTACGGCCGCCGCTAGTCCTTCAGCCTCCCTCTTTTGTATTCAGAACGAGATAAGCGGTTTCTAGGAGCGCTTTGATGAGAGCAAGAAAAAATTCCTTCCCGAAAGCTCCCAGAAAATCCCCTTCTCCTGGACTGCTGTCCATAATGTGGTCTCACACCCGCTCCTGAGTCATTTCCTGCGGCGGGGAAATGCCACGCATCGGTGGCCACCCGAGCCAAGAGCCAGTCACTCGAGGCGGCGTCACGTCCTCCGAGATGGCCACTTGCCGCGATGCCAGGAAGCTGGGGCGCTGCGCCAGTGGCCTGTGCATGGTGCCAGAGCCCCGGAGCACCTCCAGGGCGCAGGAGCCGCAGGGGGCCCCGAACAAGGAAGGGGGCGATCCTCCGGTGCAAGGGGCCTGGGCGCAGGCCTGCGTGTGAGCGGGAGGCCGGGTTCGCGGAGGGGGCTCCAGGTGGAGAGAGAGGCACCTCCAGGGCCGCGGGCCTTCCTTGCCGAAGGCAGGACCAGGGGCGGAAGGCGTGACCCAGCTGAAACTGCCGGCCCGGGAGGACTGACAGCGTGGCTCGCAGCCACGCACCCGGCCGCCAGGCTCCCCTCGCGATCGTGGGTCCTCCCTGCGGGACGGACCATCAGCTCGGAGCAGCGGAGCCTGCTTGGTGCGTGGCGCAGGCCGCAAACCCTACCCGTGCTGGGAGATGCGATTAAAGTGTTTGGGGAAACAGACGCGCTGGCTTATCTAGTGCAATATGCACAGCTTGTTAACGCTCGAGGCAGCCTCGTGTTTTGGTTTGTGTGCAACGGATGCGATACGGGCATAAACTGCAAACGTGGTAAGAACTCACGGCAAGTTGGGATGGACCGTCGCTGAGATCCGAGTCTGTTTTGTTATTTCAAAATGATTTCTATCCATAGTATCCATTCTGTAGCTAAACTGGGAAAGATCATCGTTACCAAATCTTGCCAAGGATGTGGCGCAACCGGGACCTTTCTGTGTGGCTGGGAGAAGTGGAAGATAGTACAACCGCTTGGGAAAACCGTCGGAAGTTCCCCATAAAGTGAAGGCCAATCCTACCCTACAATGAAAAATTCTACTTCTAGATATTACCCAAGAGAATTGAAAACATGTCTACAAAAACAAAACAAAACAAAACAAAACAAAACAAAACAAAACAAAACAAAACAAGACACCAAAACCTGTATGAGCATGTCCATAGCAACCTTACTCATAATAACCAAATACTGGAAACAACCCAAATGTCCATCAACAAGCGGATAGGTAAAATACATTGCAGCGAATTTGTACAACCGGATAGTACTACTGAGCAAGAAAAATGAACAAATTAGCATTCCATACAGCAATGTGGATGAATCACAATTACATGATGCCGAGGAAAAGAAGACAGACACAAAAGAGAACGTATTGGTCAATTAATTTACATGAAGACTGAAAACAGGTGATAGAAATCAAGAGAGGTCACCCTGGGAGGCTTGGAGGCACACTGGAAAGGGACAGTTACACTTGTTGGGGCACAAAAATTTTTTTCAATCATTATCTTGGCGATGGTTACGTGGGTATATACATTTGTCAAAACCTACCAAACTGCAAAGGTTTTTACACTTCCGCGAAAAAATAACAAGTACAACAAGTAAAGTGACCTACTATGGCCATAAAAAGTAAACTTTTGACCTTACTCAACCTGGTCTTATCTCCTTAATATAATGCATTTTAAAATTAATTTATCTTGTGGACTAATCACAAGCTGTCATCATTGGGCTAAAAGTGCATTTGATAAAACCTTACGGAAAGGTCCAAGTTCATCTCTTTTCTGTTGAATCATTCTACTCGTTTTTTTAAATGCTAAATATGGTTCTTATTTTAGTAACTTAGTAAATTTAATATATCATTGAATCTGGGAATGTCTGTTGAATTCTGGTGATACCTACTTGGTCAGTTAGCCTTATGAGTTACTAAAGGTGCTGTTCTTCACTCTGAGGTGAACATTTTCTAGAAACTGTTCATTTTTGTCAAGAAAGCATAATATTTTCTTTCTAGAGTGGTGAATTAGGAATGAACCTGTTAGACACACTGATATTCACGTTGTATACAATAGTTTCCTATTTCCCTTGGTCTGTTGGTTCTCAGATTCTTCATTTAATTAAAAATGAAGAAGAAGAAGGAGAAGACAAAGGAGAAGAAGGAGAAGAAGAAAAAGTTTTCATCTTTATGTGAAATCCAGTCCTCCCAGAGCCTCAGAAGCTGAACCTTTAGTTGTCTGATGTAACCCAGTTGGCTCCATGATGAATGACTGGTATCTTCTAGCTAAAATTACCCAAAAGGCAGCATCCAGGGTGAGGCAGGGAGATACATGAATCGCCAGGTAGTCTGAGCCATGGTCTGGTTTTCTTGTGTGAGGTTGGAGCTGAAGTCAGTGGAGACTAGCTGCTCAACAGGAAAGATAACACCACTGTGTAATTCAACCCGGCAACTAGTCACGCACCTAGGATGGGAAAATTCATAAACCAAGAGAGAGAGAGCGCCGCATCTCCTCTCCATTTCTCCTTGGAAGGAAGAGGGCCAGGGCCAGGCTGAGGAACACGTCCCAGCTGTGCTGTGGTAGTTTCCCAGTCTCCCTTCTTTGCTGCCCAGCCCCCCTTACTGACTATAAGCAATATAAGATTTAGGTGGTCAAGTGTCACAAATGGCTTAATGTTTAGCAAGGATATCAAACTCGTTTTGTACTTTTGTGGAAAATACTGCTGCCTCACTCTAGCGACCGTGGCCCAGAGAACTATGGCTCATATTTCTGACTTTTGGCAAAACTCTTCCCATTGTCTTTTTTGACTCGCTGTCTGCCTAACTTCTTTTGCTTTGTTGCTCTTCTGGCCTCAGGTGAGCAATTTTATTTATAACCCACCGAAAAGAAGTTTTAGGTAGCGGTCACTGCAAGCAGATCCAGGGACCAAGATTTACACGAAAGTGCTTGATTAGGAAGAATTCCTGGGATGAAACAGGAAGGCAGTGGGGAGGTTTGAAGGGGAATAGAAGGAAGCTGGTCAACAGGGGAGTATCAAGCATCGTCACCAAGGACTGCTTCATAGCTGTAGGAGAACCCTGGAGAAGGTAGTTGTCTCGGAGAGGAGGGAGCTGAAGTGCTTATAACCTTGTGCCCATCAGACCTCCTGTGTACCCATCAGACTTCCAAAGGGAGGTCTGGAACTAAGGACAGTCCTCTGACCAAGAGACCCAGGTTCTGACGGTTGTGAGTGAAAGCACCCTGGGAGTCTGTGTGCAGAAAAAAATGTAGTATGCACAAAAGTGGATATAGGTGAGGCAGCAACATCTACCCGGTGGCAGGCATCTCTCCAGCTGGGGGCCTGTGATGTGACAAAGACGATCCCTTCTTCTTCTCTTCCTCCCTCCTTTCTGCTCTCTATTTCTGTTTGCCCCATTTTCCTCTAAGCAACTTTCCGAATAGTGGTTCATCAGGCTCGTTTTTGGTTCTGCTTTTAAACTACTTGGCTAATTTAGGGGCGCCTGGGTGGCTCAGTCAGTCAAGTGTCCGACTTCAACTCAGGTCATGATCTTGTGGTCCGGTCCATAGGTTTGAGCCCCACATCAGGATCTGTGCTGACAGCTTAGAGCCAGGAGCCTGGTTGAGATTCTGTGTCTTCCTCTCTCTCTGCCCTTCTCCTGTTGTCTCTCTGTCTCTCTCTCTCTCTCTCTTAAAAATAAATAAGCATTAAAAAATATTATTTAATAAATAAATAAATGAATAATAAATAAATACACTACTTGGCTAATTTCTCAGATTGTTCCCATTGGTAAGGTGCAGTATTTCAAAGACTCTTTTTTCCAATCTTATTTTAACTCTTAAAAGAAGGTCAAATCAAAGTGCTATGAGATTCCCTCAGGCTCTTTTGGGTTAGACAATGCTTGACTACTTTTCCTGTCCTCTTATCTGTCACTTTCCTTCTTGCCATTACTTGTATTCACCTGGGCTCTTGAGTTTTTGTTACATTTCAGTGTCTGTCTAGGGCTTATAGACTTCACGTCAGTCAAGAATGCTGTTGGGTGCGTGCTGAAAGAAAATAGTTGGTGGGAAAGCTGAATAATACCTAGGGCCCAGGATCTCTCTTTCTTGCTTTATGCCCTGCCATCTTTAGTTCATTGCCTTCATTCATGTTCATCATTCTACAGGGACAAGATAGCTACTGTATTTCAAGGCATCACAGCCACCATTCAAGGAAGAAGAAAAACAAAAGGTATCGTGCTAACACCATCTAGCCTTTTGCTGGGAAAACAAAACTTGGCTCTGATCTCCCCAGAAAGTTTGTCATTATGCCTTTCTGGGCAGAATTTGACCAGTTGTCTCTCCAACAGCAAGGGAAGCTGAGAAAGCAAGTATCTAGTGACAAGAAAGTGACAAGGAAAAGAGGTATGAATGAGGGTTGGATCACTCAATGAGCAATACCTGCCAGAAGTATCATGGAAATACTTGAGTTGGTAGAAACATTTATATTCTCTCGTAATATCTTTGTGGTTCAAAAGGCGTAACTATTCTAAGCTTTCTGTTGGGTTATGCCAATATCTATATATTTATTTATACATAGTACCTACACATGTATATTACATGTTATACATAGACTAATACATAGTAAAATGCATAGAATATTACATTTTATACATTAATAAAAATGTGTCTATAAATACATTTTTTGCATTATTGAACATACTAGCTTTCAACTGAGCACATGATCAATATATATTTGACATCTGAGTAAAAAATAAAGAATGCTGCCAAAGAAAAATGGAAACCACATATTTTTCAGCAAAAAAAGACCATATAATGTTTACTGGCTGCTCCCAAAAGTGAGCTAGCTTTTTTCAGTGAAGAGGTATGTCCTCACTTTGAAACAAGCTTGTGTTATTTTCAAATTGTGAAGGAACCACATTTAAATGATGATATTTTCAAAATAATCTCACACAAGTGTCCTTTCACGTGGAATATTAATTTTCAATAATGCCATTTTTTGTCTTTTGAGATTTTCACTCTCTGGGGGTCCCTTACATGTTCTTGTCCCTGAGGAATGCTTCAGTTAAGAAAAAATAGTTCCAGCAGGTAGGGAGGAGGATGAGGAAGGGTAAGATGTTTAAAAATTTCAAAACTGGGGCACCTAGCTGGCTAAGTCAGTGGAGCGCACAACTCTTGGTCTTAGGGTTGTAAGTTCGAGCCCCATGCTGGGTGTAGAGATTACTTAAAAATAAAAAATCCTAAAAAAGATGACAAAAGCAATGGGAGTCTAGTATTACTCATTATATGAATTAATGCAATCAAATGCAATTTAATTTGTAGTGTAATTAAATGGCTCTATTCTTCCAATGCTGACATGCCACCCAGAAGCCCTTTCTTCTGACGTCATCAGTGATTCCTTCCCATGGCTTCCCTACATTGCTTAGCTGTTGTTACCAGTTGATTTCTGAGATAGGAGAGTGGGCTATCTAGGAAGTGATGATTCAAAGTCCATGGTTCCTGGGCTTTGTTCTTACATCTAATGTACTCAGCTGGATTCTACTCCTGGAGATAAAAACAAGAAGCTACTGCAACACTTAATTTGTAAGAGGCAGCCACCTGCCTATTGACCTTGAACTTCTAAGGAGATCCCTGCTGAAATGATAGTTGCTTAGTTTCCAGAGTCAAAGTTACTGATAAAGGCTTTCTACTAGTAGACTCTGTGTGTGTGTGTGTGTGTGTGTGTGTGTGTGAGAGAGAGAGAGAGAGAGAGAGAGAAAGAGAGAGAGAGAGAGAGAGACAGAGAGAGAGAACACCTTAGTTCAAATAGTGGAGAAGACCCCACCGTCTGTAATTTTTAGAATTGATGCAGGCCACTGGTCTTCAAAAGCCCCCTCCTCAGCTCAGATCAAAGCTTTTCCTAGTAGACCATGAGCCATTAACATCCTGTCCTTCTGAGGAAGTGAAGACAAGAAAACTTAATTCAAAATTTCAGGCTGGAAAAGAACTCTTGTTAACTGAGTTTTGGTGGAAGGTGAAAGCAGGCTTGAAGCCATAGACGTTGTAGCAACCATCCCTTTGTAGATCGACCTGAAAATGCCTCTGGGAGTTTGGGGTTTGGTCGGACAAGAAAAGGGAAGGGTATGGAGAGAATAAGGAACAAAGAGGGAGAGAGTGCAGAAAATATTTGAGAGCAATTGAAGTTGACAACGTTGGATTTGCCCTGCCCTTGTTTTGGGTTTTCATTTATTGAAGGAAGTTGCGTAAATAGATCGCATGCTCACAGTAGAGAAGAGGATCTGTTACATAAGATGTCCCGGTTGGAACTTTGCAGCCTCTAAAGGGGAAAAGACTCTTTTTCAGTTTAATTCCTTCCGGCAAAATTTCGTACAGACTGCTGTGTGCCTCTTTGCAACTGTTGATTAAGCCTGGCTTCGAGGGAAATGAAAGTACCTTTGGTCTCTGCACAACCACTTCTTTATTTTTTCCTTTTGCCGTTTACCAACTTAGTGCATCTGTGCTGACAGCTGAAAACTGAAGATTCAATTAGAGGAAGGTGGTTATTGCATTTTAAGATCATGTTAAACACTTAAACACATTGCAACGCTCCGAGGTGGAAATGGCTCCTGTAATCTTTCATCTGGATTTATGACCAACATTTCCTTCACTGACAGTATCAAAAGCTACAATGGTCAGGGAATGTTCTCACCCACGCTGGCAAGGGGATATGATTATATTCTCCAGCGCAATGGGACGTCCGGTTGCTTTTCTTCCCCCTTGTAAAAACAATGGTTTCTGGTTACCCCCAAGGGTACAGTGACTTCATGAAACACTTCATAAAATGAGCTCTACAGTTTGGAAGGGGACCTAGGAGGGACGGGGAATTGCTCTCTCTTTGGAAATGAGGTTTTTCTTTTCTGGAAGATGGCAGGGAAAATCGTGTTCTGGGCCAGCACCTATTACGGACTTGGGTGTTATCAGAAGTGATGATGGGTTGAATTTAGATCTCGAAGCTTGTGGCTCACCTTCCAGCACTGGTTTTCATTTCTCTTGACAGAAACTTATTTCTGCTCCTTCAGCCTGGCATTGTGCACACGTCCACCGAGAACAAAACGGTTAGCAGTATTTTCCAAGAGGGCTTTGCCTGTAGAGGCAATTGACCTTTCTTTTACTTTTCTGCTCTGAGCAGAGAAGGAAACAGAAGAAAAAGCTGGAAGAATGGAGCACATCTCTTTCTCCTTCTTGCTTTTTTTTTCTTTTGTTGGTTTTCATGCCCCTTCTATTTTTGTTCCTCTGTTGTCTTTATATCTACTTTTAGTGTTCTTACTCCCATCTAATCCTGTGTTCTGCCTCTTTGCTTTGCTTTTTTTTCCTCCTCTCTTTGCCCAAGAGGAAAGATTCTCTCCTGAGTGGAGGAAGGGGATGGGACTGCAGAAGCACGCCTAGTAAGACCGAAGGTGGTGGCTGCGTCCCGGTCATTAGGTTGAGATCCCTGTTCCACCCTCTGCACGCATCGGAACCCCACCGCCAGGCACCCCTCCACTGCTGTTGCCATATTTTCATCACCACCATCTCCTGCCTAAGTTATTCTTTTACTCCCGACTGCTCACTCTCATTCCACCTTTGCCTCGATGCAGCTGGTGCATTGCCCAGGGTGACCCTTTTAAGAATGAAGTCACTCCTTGGCTCGCCATCTTTAAATGGCTCCAGAATAAATTCCAAATCCCTTTCAGTGGACCACGGGGCTCGAAGTGACATAACCCCTTGGCTCCCACCTCATGACACTGCTCCTGCCACTCTTCCTTGTTTACCCCAGGCAGTGCTCTGCTCTCCTGGCTGCACTGCCTTTAGGGCTACTTGGCCCCCTGCCTGAGTCACTTGTCCCCAGAGAGGCTACTCCCTTCATTGTCTCTGCCCAAACCTCAACCTCTTATCAAAAGAACCTCTCTAGGGGCGCCTGGGCAGCTCACTCAGTTCAGTGTTGGACTCTTGATCTCAGCTGGGGTCACGATCTTGTGGTTCATGAGATCAAGCCCCGGGTAGGGCTCTGCACTGACGGCATGGAGCCTACTTGGGGTTCTCTCTGTCCCTCTCTCTGCCCCTCCCCCACTTGTAAGCTCGTGTGCGCTCTCTCTCTGTCTCTCTCTCAAAAGTAACCATTAAAAGGGGCGCCTGGGTGGCTCCGTCGGTGAGGTGACCGACTTCGGCTCAGGTCATGATCTCACGGTTCGTGGGTTCCATCCTCGCCTCGGGCTCTGTGCTCATAGCTCAGAGCCTGGAGCCTGCTTCGGAGTCTCTGTCTCCTCTCTCTGCCCCTCCCCTGCTTGTGCTCTGTCTCACTCTGTCTCTCAAAAATAAAGAAATGTAAAAAAAAAAATTTTTTTTAATAAAAATAAACATTAAAAGAAACAAAAGAACTTCTCTAACTTCTCTAAAATAACACCCCCTTTATTATCTGTCCCCTTTATTTAACAGTTATTTATGTTGTCTCCCCACGTTCCTCCTGGAACGTGGAATATAAGGATTTGTCTTTACCCCCAGCAGCTAAAACTGCATCCAACACATTGAACATAATAAATACTTGTGAACTTAGTGGCCGAAAAGTCATAATGCTAGCAAAATATGTAGCCTTTGGCCAACCTCCCTTTCTGTGGCGTATGTGTGTTAGAGGCCACACTTCTTATGGTGTGCTGGAAAAGAAAGCCATATTGGAATGCTGAGGCCCTGACCCCGAGCCAGCTACTTTCTCCTTAGTGGAGCTCTGTGAGCCTATAAGCCTGTCTTCTTTCTTATCCTCAGCTTACTGGTCAGAAAGGGCGTGCCCACTCATGTACTTGACTTCAGCATTTTCCAGCCAGAACAATGTGCACCCACCCTTCTCTTAGGTCCTGGGGCCAGGCACTGTACCTGTTGGTTGCATTTTTAGCTCTTATTCATAGTCATGATTCTGCCCCACCTGAGCACTTTTATGCCTGGGCAGTCTTGGAAATGACAGGGGGCCCTTGGCTTCTTGCAAACTGGTCAGATCCGGGGAGGAAGGATAAACCTCTCCCGAGACGACTTGGTGGGCTAAGCCATCATTGTCAGACCCTCCCAGGATCCCAGAGTATGGGCGTAGGGAAGGATTTTGAAGACCTTGGAGTACACATATATTTAATTATTTAACAAAAGCAGTGATATTTTCTGTTCACATCAACTCTTCTGGAAATCCAGTATGTCAAAAAACCAAATCAGAGCTTCTCTGTTTGGAAGGGAGGCAGGGACTAGAGTCTGCTTGGCTCTATTCAACTCCTCCTGGAAGGGTCCCTGAGCAATGTTGCAAGACCAAGAGTTTCCATAGGTAGCAGTGTGAAAACCCCAGGTGTCATTTAACGTCATTGCTTTATAGATAAGCAAAGAAAGGTTCAGGGAGGTGAAAGGATGTCCCCAAGGTTACACAGAGAGCAGCAGTCCCGGAGTGACACTACTCTCCTAATTTCCAGTTTATACATCTCTTCCTACCATATGCACCATATTCGGCTCACAGTACCACCTGCAAAGTACCTACTGTGTGCAGATCACCATGCTAGCAATTTTCCTTTCAACATTTCATCTAATCCTTACATCTACCCTTTGTGATAGATACTGTTAACCTCATTTTATAAAACAGGGACTAAGAAAGGGCTCCCAGGAAATTAATTAGTGGAGCATGGATTTGGACTTAGGTCTGTCTCGTTCTAAAGCCTGTGTTCATTCTATGTCTCACGTAGAACAGACAGAGAGGGGCGCAGTCGGTTGAGCGTCCGACTTCAGCCAGGTCACGATCTCACGGTCCGTGAGTTCAAGCCCCGCGTCAGGCTCTGGGCTGATGGCTCAGAGCCTGGAGCCTGTTTCCGATTCTGTGTCTCCCTCTCTCTCTGCCCCTCCCCCGTTCATGCTCTGTCTCTCTCTGTCCCAAAAATAAATAAACGTTGAACAGACAGAGAAACAAGTTATGTGTATTAGTACCTAACAATGTATTATGACCCAAACCCAGACAAAACTTATTTCTTGTTCATGTAAAATCACTGGACAGATGAATAGGTTAGCGAGGGAACCTTCCACCTTGAAGTCATTTAGGGGCCAAGTTGTCAGAGGATCTGTCATGGTTTTCAATTTTGTTTTATGTTTACTTACTTTTGAGAGAGACAGAATGTGAGCGGGGGAGGGGCAGAGAGAGAGGGAGACACAGAATCCAAAGCAGGCTCCAGGCTCCCAGCTGGCGGCACAGAGCTGGACGCAGGGCTCAAACTCACGAACCGTGAGATCGTGACCTGAGCCAAAGTCAGACACTCAACCGACTGAGCCCCACAGGCGCCCCACAGGTTCTGTCATCTTTAACACAAAAGCCATCTTCATTCTACACAGCCAGGGAGGGAAAGAGCATGGAGAATCACTAGTGGAGAATGTTTATAAACTGAGGCTGTATAACTTACACAGTCTACTCACTGTAACTGGGTCACTTGATTGTGCCTCGTTGTAAACAATGTTTGGAAATATAGTCCCTAGATCGGAAGTCACATCCCTTTGAGAGTTCTGTTGTATGAAAACAAGAGCACAGATTTTCAGTGGATGGGTAGCAATTTTTGCCTCATCAACCAGGGAGCTGGTGCACAGACAAAATCCTAGATTCAATGTTCTTTTTATTGACACAGCTTTCTAATGTTCCTAGGTGCAATCATAGCTGTGGTGCACATTGATCAAATTTTTTTATTTCAACATTCAACCTCCCTTCTTATTGTGGAGGAATCCATCAATACGCCTGTCATTACAGGGCACGGTTCCCCTCCTTTATCTAAAATTAGAGGTGGGGGGTCATCCTCCATTTCTCTTGCCACCAGCGGTAAGGATTCGTGCAAGGGGACTAGCCTTTCCTAAACGATCCGATGACGCCTCTTGGCACTTGGAGTCTGCAGAGTGTAGTGCAAAAGCACAGGAACTGCTGGTGTTCAGCTGCACACGACGATACCCATTGGTGGCCGTTCTTGCAGTCCTGTCCCGCTGCGGGGTGGCATTCAGCCGGAGAAGGAGCACCCTAGCCAAAGTGTTCCTGCGACAGTTTCTGAAGCCCCTCAGTTCCTACCTGTCCCCCAAGGTTTGTTCCCCACCCTGCCACCTTCGACCCACTTCTGGTCAACTCTGTGGACCACTTCTTGATATCTTTCAACGGAGGAAATCCTCTTTTTGTCTGCCTGCAACCAACACCTTTGATGGATACAGAGCCTTTCAGAGCGTGTTGTCTAAACCTGCCCCCACCAGGCCTGCGGGTTGGTTAATTTTGATAATGCCAAAAACACTGTGGTAATCAACAAACACATCCGGGGCCCCGCCTCCTTAAAAGCTGGGGCCAGAGTTCCTGATCCATGCTCTTTTTTTTTTATTTTTATTTTTTTTCAGGTAACGAGAGTCTTCTAGGAATAAAGGTGTTATGCTTCCTGTGCGAAGGAGCAGGCATGCAGAAGAGTAGAGAGGCAAGTACCCTGGCTCTTGCCAGCTGTTTCCAACCTGCGTCTCAAGCAGACAGCAGAGGGAATAGAAAGATTTCTGCAGAGCCCTGCATGGTAGTTAGTGAGGGAAGAAATCTGGCTGGCTAGAAGAGTGGATGTTGAGGGTGTGAGGAGAACAGCTATGTGTGTGTGTGTGTGTGTGTGTGTGTGTGTGTGTGTGCGTGCATATATATATATATATACACACGCGCACACGCACAGGCACAAGCTAGAAAAAGGCGCAAGGTAGCTTGTACCAGACTCTCACAAGAAGGAGATAGAAGAAGGAAGTTAAATGACCAATTTGTTCTCCGGTGAACTTTTAAAAACTGGACACTGCGTTCTTTCTTTCGGACATTCAAGTCGGTTGACGATACTTTTCCCTGGGAGATTTGAGTGAAATTTTGTTGTCAAAAAGCAGACCCAGATTCTGTATTGTCAGGACATTAACTGTTCTTACAAGTAAATGCTGTTGCTGTGCTCTTTTTTTTTTTCTTTTTAATGTCTATTTTTGAGAGAGAGAGAGAGACAAAGCACAAGCAAGGGAGGGGCAGAGAGAGGGAGACACAGAATCTGAAGCAGGCTCCAGGCTCTGAGCTGCAAGCCCAGAGGCCGACGCGGGGCTCCAACTCACAAACCGTGAGATCATGACCTGAGCCGAAGTTGGATGCTTAACCAGCTGAGCCACCCAGGCGCCCCTGATCGCTGTGCTCTTTTTTGTGTTTGTTTGTTTGTTTGTTTGTTTGTTTGTTTGTTTTTTGCTGTGCTCTTTAAAGAGGGATTGACTCCCTGGGGTTGTGGACATTGGCTTTTGATATTGATGGAATTTTGTTTCCCTATGGATATGTTGATAATCTTTTCACAGTGCAACTGTCTGAGTACTACAAATTCGTTAGGACTCCCAAAGCTCATAGAGCTAAATAATACTTACATGTTTCCTCAAATTTCCTTGGTTCATAGTCCTCACATGTGTCTCCCTTTCCCAAGCCCATGCCCTTTAGTCTCAGGGGGTCCTCAAGGGTCTCCTCACTGACAGCCCTCTGATGTCCTTCGGCTCCAACAATCCCACAGGCTACTTGAGCAATGCTCCTGTCATGGACAGAATTGTTGAAGCCTCCACAATTCGTACGTCAGAGACCTAAGCCACAGTACCTCAGAATGTGACTGTATTTGGAGATAGGGTGTTTAAAGAGGTGATTAATTTAAAACGAGGCCATTAGGGTCATCCCTAATCCAGTCTGATTGAAGTCCTTATAAGAGGAAAGTGGGACACATAAGGCGACACCAGGGATATGGAGAGAAGAGACCATGTGAGGACACAGTGAGAAGGCAGCCATGTGCAAGCCAAGGAGTCTTCAGAATAAAATCAACCCTGCCAACACCTTGATCTTGGAGTTCCAGCCCTCAGAACTGTGAGAAAATACATTTCTGTTGTTTCAGCCACCCCGTCTGTGATATTTTATTATAGCAAACTAACACAGTCCTTAACCATAACCGTGATTGTTGAGACCATTATCCTTGATTTTCTGTTGCTTTGACATCTTGGCATCTTGCTGAGCATGGAAGGACTGCCCTTCTAGGGCCTGCCAGTTCCTAAAGATAGTAAAGGACTCACCTATAAGCACGCCTTATGCAAACCTATAAGCATACATATGCAAACCAACCAATTCAGAACCCGTACCCCACTCCCTCCTTTATTGGGCTCTCACACTGGGGGTCATGATCCCCCTACCCCAGTCACTCCAGGGCCAGGTGCCAGGCAACTAGAGATAGCCCCGACACCCCAGCACTAGCTAAAATTATTCAGACTTGATAGTCCTAAATCATCTGGCCCTGCCTCACTATTCCTTCCCATGGAAACCACAATAAAGGCTCTTTCTCTCCTTTCCCACCTCTCCCTCTGCCTCCTAACTGACTCTAGTGCTTTCCCAGTGGCCCTGTGGGACATGCCATGCCCGCTCCTTTCAGAAACTATAAGTAATAAGCCATCTTTCCAACAGCAGTTGTCTCCTGATCTGTTGGCCTCATCATATCTGAATAATAAGGAAAATTTATAGGCTTCATCAAAGAAGACGTTGGTGAAAATCTGAACCCTAGGCTAGGGTGCTATCTACCAGTTCTCTTAAAGCTGAAAACCTTCAGAAAAAAAAAAAAAGTGTATTTCTTTTAGTCCTTCCTTTAACAACCATACTGCATTTATAAAGAAATGAGGAGAGGGATCCTGAACTCCATGCCACATCATCATCTGGCCCCAGAGCAGTATGGTTAATGCGCTGTGAGCTACAAAAGAATCTGCTCCCTCTGCTTTTGCAACAGCTCCTTCTCTCCCCAGTGCCCAAACAAATCCCTGGGCCCAGCTTTGGCAGCAAACATCACGCCATCCTCTCCACCTTCGTGCACTAAACTTCCTCTTGGAATGACCCTCCCCCACCATGCAAAGCAACAACATGCAAACCGATTTTCTTGTGGGCACTATTTTGCATAAGCAGGGAAGTCCAAATTTGTATGACGGTCAGCCAGGACCTACCCACCCCCACGGCAGCCTCTGTTAAGAAGGCAACAGTTTGTGAAGGAAGGAAGGGGGGAGACAATAGACAACTCCACAAGACACAGTGCCTGCCCTCCAGGCTCTAACTGCTTGTTTGGGGAAACTCAGTATCTAAAGAATGAAGCAGTCTCTATGGCACTCAGGAACCAGATAAAGTCCATTGACAGAGTTCAAAAAAAGGCAGAGATGCTTTCTGACTGGAATATCAGGAAAGACATAGTGAGAGATAAGGAACCTGAGATAATACGGGAGAAGTCAGCTGGGTAGAGAGAGATGTACACAGGGAAAGGCAGGAAGATTCATTGACTTGCCTAAACTAGAAAGGTGAGGAAATGCAGGAAACTGAAGGGGTTTAAGGTTGCAGGAGCAGTTGGTGTCTGACTGGAAAGCCTCAAGTGGCTTATTAAGAAGTATCTATAGGAAGGGTGCCTGGGTGGCTCAGTCGGTTAAGCATCTGACTCTTGATCTCAGCCTAGGTCATGATCTCACAGTTGGTGAGTTTGATCCCCACATCGGGCTCTGTGCTGGTGGCATGGAGCCTGTTGGGGATTCTTGCTCTCCTCCTCTCTCTGCCCCTCTCCCACTTGCACTCTCTCTCAAAATAAATAAATAAACTTAAAAAGAAAAGAAATGGATGAATGGTCTTTGCCCTCAAGATCGTACTTCTTGTAACAGAGATGAAATTTAGAGTGGGAAACAGAAAAGAGGATACATCGTTATATGTGGACATTTTGAGGTCTTAACATGTATGATGCAGAGCAGCGGTCAGCAAATATTTTCTAAGGGCCGGATAGTAAGTGTTTCAGGCTTTGCAGGCTCTTTGGTCTCTGTCACTACTACTCAACTCTGCCATTATATTGAGAAAGCAGCCATTAGACAATGTACAAATGAATGGTGTGGCTGTGCTCTAATGCAGTTTTATTTACAAGTACTGTCAGTGGGCTGGATTTGGCCCCTAGGCCTTAATTTGCGGACCACTAGTGCAGACACAAACTTTAAGTTGTTTGTTTCTTTCAGTCAGGAGCTCTGCTCAAACCCCAGGGAAAAACTGGATTTGGAAGGATGATAACACTAAAGATGGCATGTCCCAGTGTTCAGAAACAAATAGCATCTAGAAAATTTGGGCCTCACCAATGTGTCCTTAGATCCATCTAAAGGCTAGGCTCTTCCACTCAGATATAACAGACCAACTTCTCCTCTGAAAATCTGAGTCTCGAACTCAGCAGACTTAAACCCTGGAAAATCTGTAAAGTAAGCATAAGCAACTGCCCTTGGCTACAACCTGCTTTTCTGAGCTGGAAGGATTGGTCCTCCATCTGTTGATTCTCAATCGTCTATTGGTTTTCCATTTTAGGGTAACATTGTGGTCTGCCTTGTGCCAGGTGCTGTGCTGACACACCAATCCTCAAGACTCCCTGAAGATTCATCATCACACACACACACACACACACACACACCACCTTAGGACCAGGTAGAAGAGTTTGTAGTGATCCAAAAAGATTTAGTTAGTATTTCAAAGTTCCACTCTACTGCTCAGTTAATCTTCACATCAATCCTGCCAAGTAGGTACTATTGTTACTATCCCCACTTCATTAGAAATGAAGAAACTGAGACTCAGAGAGGTTCCTTACTGGCCCAAGTTGGTATCGTAAGTAAATGAAGCCAAGAGCAAGCTGGAATTCAAATTCCGGTACATCTAACTGCTATGAGTATAGGCCTTGCCTGTTCTATGACCTGTGTTCTGCCTCACTGCCCACCCCAGAAAGGCATTTAGTCATAGGGAAAAAGATCCTTACTTGCTATGGTTGTCCAGTTTCCTTTGGACAGAACCAGAGACCAGCTGATCATAGGTCTCAGCATTGGGGTGATGAGTCAGGGGACATACCCAGATCTTCCATTAGCAGATAAAATCCAAAAGGCAAGTGCCAATACTAGAGCCAAAGAAGAGAACTCTGGTCATTTCCAGAGAAGCCAAATCAGTATCAGATCCAGGGGACAGGTGTGAAGCTAGATACAGGGGAAGAGACACAAGAACCAGAGCCCCAGAGATGAGAAACAAGCTAAGAAGAAGAGGAAGAGAGAAGAAAAAGCAAACAGCTTCAAATTATAGACCAAGAGGGGCACCTGGGCAGCTCAGTCGGTTAAGCACCTGACTCTTGGTTTCAGCTTAGGTCATGATCTCACGGCTTCGTGGGTTCGAGCCCCGCTTCGGGCTCTGCACTGACAGTGGGGACCCTGCTTGAGATTCTCTCTTTCCCTGCCCCCCCCCTCTGCCCCTCCCCCACTCGCACTGTCTCTGTCTCTCTAAAATAAACTAAACTAAACTAAACTAAACTAAACTAAAATAAGCTTAAAAACAATTATAGACTGAGAACAAGGCTTAAAAAAAATCATAGACCGAGAACAAGGCTGGGGAATGGGGAGCCTTGAATTCGATTCTGACTGCAAAGGAGGAAGGAGGGTAGCTTAAAACTGTGGGCTGTGGCCAGAGAGAGGTCATTGACAATGTCCTCATGAGAGAAGTGATAATGGGGTTTGAGCTGGCCCTTAAAGGGTTGGCAAGGTTGATCAGACCAGGAAGTTATTTCAGGAGACTTAAACAAATCAGCGAGCTGGTGTTGTGCTTACGTAGAATTTAATAGGAGGCACTGCTTTTTGAGGGTTACCTACTCCATGAATCCCCTTGGTCTTTACTTTCCCAGTGGTCCAAGAATGAAGTATCTCATGTCCATATCAAGGGATTGCCCTGCACCTAACTAGAAGGTCCAAAGCTTAAAAGATAGGGCTGGGCTTTTGTGAGCTTGTGCAGCAGGGAATCTGTTTTAGAGGTTTATCACTCTTTGTTTTAGATGCATATTATTCAAAATATAGGTCTGTCACTGAAACTCTCTCTGAAGCAGCTCGGACTTCAATAATTGGCCAATCCAGAAACCTCTAAGTCCCGAGAAAGTAAGAATTACACCACGTGCCTCTCTTCCTTCAGGCAGGGGACTGCGTCCCACCTTATGATAAGTGAGGCTTTGCTGTTGTTTCGTGGGCCTCTGACTTTCGAAATACGCTCTCCCCTCCTCTAAACTCACTTCGCCCTCGCACCAGCAAAGGTTCAAAGTCTTCCTGGCTAAAACTAATTCTGAATTCTGAAATAACATCTGGGCCACTAAAGGGTGATCACGTGACAGTGTAATATTAATTTTCCAAAGAACAGAGTACAGAACATGAGCTGACTTGTCAGGACAAAGCGTCTCCCTTTCACACAAAGCTCCTGGAACAAGGATTATGAGGGGGAGCCGCCTGGGGAGGAGGGGAGTTTCCCCCTAAGAAATGTCCTGTGGGGCACAGGGATCCCGACTCTCTCACAAGCCACCAGGTTGCAGGTCGCGGAGAAGGACTGTGTCGGGGTCCAGCAAAATACGGCAAGGCAAACGACCTTTCTTTTAGAAATCTTTTAAAACGGTCTCCAGGAAGAAGGAAAGTCCAAGAAAGGTGAAGAGAATCTGCAAAGCAAATGAAGGCCACGGAGGTGCCCACAACAAACAGGAACTTTGAGTGGATTTTACATTCTCATTAATATATCGGCGTGTGATCATACTGCTTTCCTGCCTGCGGTTTTGAGAAGCCATAAGCTGGGAGAGCACATGGATGGCCTTGGAGCTGTGTCGGAACCTTGTGTCCACCCCGAGGAGCGAGGAGCGGAAGAAGGCAGGCTTCTCAGCGCCCCTGCCCCTCAATCCCTAATGCAAAGCCATACAAGTGCGGTGGGGGGGGGGATTGGCAGTTCAGGGCACACTCCCTCATTGTCAGGGGGAATGCAGCAACACAAAGCCTGCTTTATTTCATTTTGTTTGAGGATTGAGAAACAAAAAGATTAGAGCACATGGCACTGTTTTTTTTTTTTTCTGAACAGGAATAGACCAGATGGGATACAGGGCGTCTACACAATTATTTTGTTACTCTTGGGTTGTTATGTTTGCTTCTACTCAGAACAGAACCATCGGAAACCTCAGTGTCATCCGACAGGAGTGCGCGCGAGTGTGTGTGCTGAGTCTCTGATTGATGGGATGTCCTCTCCTCAAGGTCTTTGATTTAGAGCCATCCCAGCCAGTCCTAAGCACGGTTACAGAGCAAAATCATAGCCCACCAGAAGGCAAGTTTGGGGAGGCCCCTTAGAAATCACAGTTGCCAACCCCATACAATAAAGATGGCAAATTGAAGCCCAAAGAGATGAACTTATGAGGCTGGTCACATAGGTCGATGAGCACCTAGATGGGTCAGGAACCCAGACTCCAGCAAGATACAGTGGAAAGAACACTGGCCTATGACCTTGCAGATCTGGGTTCTTATACCTGGTCTACCAGCCACTGGCTGCCCGGGTGGTCTTAGATAAGTCACTTAGCGTCTCTGGTTCAGTTTCCATATTTATAAAAATGACTATAGCAATTTTATGCCTATCTGTCTTCTCTCGGAGGTCTGTCAGAGCAAAAGGGGCTGAGGGTGCTTTACAAAGTGCTCTACAAAAACCAATGATTGTGTGTCTGTTTGTCACGTGTATATGTGTGTGTGTGTGTGTGTGTGTGTGTGTGTGTGTCTATACCAAAATGTAGGCTGCATAGTATCACGGGAGAAGAGTCCAAATTTGTTAGGATTCTTCTGGTTGTTCCATTGTAAGTAATAAATCTCAACTCAAACTTGCTTAAAAAGGAGGGTGGGAGGGAAAGAAGGGGAGTAGGGTGGGGAGACTCAGATTGATTTATTGATCCCACAGCGAAAAAGTCTGAAGATTATAGGCTTCAGGTTCTGCCAGATCTAGGGACTCAAGTGATGTCATCTGGCCCCACCCTTTCTCCTCATTCTCAGTTGTCCTCTTGGATGCTTCCATTATTAGGCTTCCTACAGTGGCTCCTGGTGGGTTCACGCTCACACTAACCTTCCAACTGTCAGTCACAAAGGAAAGAGATGCTCCTTGCTTTCTTTCATTTAATTGACATATGGGCCTGGCTTGGGTCACATGCCCATAGAATTAAAAAAAAATTTTTTTTAAGTTTTTTTATTTTGAGAGAGAGAGAGAGAGAGTGCAAATTGGGGAGGGGCAGAGAGAGAGGGAGAGAGAGAATCCCAAGCAGGTTTAGCACTGACAGCGCAAAGCCCAACATGGGGCTGGCTCATGACCTGTGCCCAGATGGGGAGTTGGATGCTCAATTGATTGAGTCACCCAGGTGCCCTGCCCATAGATTTTTAAAACACGGGTTGAGGAGATTGCCACATGTGAGAGTAACTTTGTGCCTGGTCTTCAGTAGATCACTTATTTGCTTTTTTTTTTTTTTTAAATTTTGCTTAGGCGAGTGTACAAGGGATGGTGAGGGGTTCAAAGCCACGTCGTAAGGAATACGCTAAAGGGGTGGGAGAAGTTTAAAAGAGAGGGAACCATGGATACACAGAGGGACTGTTGTGATTATCTTCAGATATGTGAAGGGTGGGCATAAGGAACATGCTTATGTTCTGAGTAGCTAGGGAGGGCTCTGCTAGCAGCCTGTGGCATATTTATAGATGGGGAGATTTAGAACGAATGGGGAAGCACTTCTAACATTGGGGTTGCTGACACTGAAGTAGCTCCCCCCGCCCCCGGGATGTGCTAAGTTTCCTGTCACTTCAGATTTGGGGGTGGGGGGCGTGGGGGCAACCATTTGTCACAAATCTGTAGAGGAGATTCAGTTCTCTTGTGAATATTTTTCCTAAAAGGTAGTGTAGCAGATGTCCCCCCACTTGTGGCCCATTGGGTTTGCCGCATCAGTGTGCTCTGGCTAACTTCCACCTTCCGGCTTCTGCCCCTCAGAGCCTGAGAGACTTTTCTGGAACTGTAGAAAGTCGCCCTGTCATCCTGTGTACGGCAGGCTTGAAGGGCTGCAAATTATTATACCCCCAGGAGCCACCCTCCACCAGTGACTCTTAGGAGTCGGCATATAAATATCTCAGCCATCTTGCCATCTTGTAGGATAATTCCCAGGACGTGTTTTGCACCTTTTCCCAGAGTTTCCCTGGGAGATTAGGCTCTAGATGTCCACAGAAATAGCGTGCTTAATGACTTATTGGCTGCCTTCCCTTCCCCATCTCACTTCCCACTCCCCTATGGCTGTCCCCGAGTCACTTCCCAAATAAACTACTCTCACTGGAATCTTCGTTTCAGGGTATGCTTCTGGGGGAACCCAAATTAGGAGTGGTAGCTCCTAACACTATTGGTTCAGATAGTCATTTAGCAACAAACACCAGGAGTTCCTCTGGGTGGTAGGTGCCACAGGTGAAATTAAGGTGGTGAAGATGTGGCTCTCAAGCATGAGAATAGTCTGTGTGGAAGGGGGAGATGGACCGCAACCTGACGCATTCCATACCAGAGAGGTCAGAAATGTTATGAGATGCAGCCCCAGGAGTGGTCAGGCCATCGGCCCGTGAGTCTTTCCACATTTCCTTGGTTTCCACTAGCAAAGAATATTTTTGGAACAAGAACTCCTGGAGGCCAGTCCTCCTTGCCTTTTTTGGCCAGGGCCTGCCTGGGAGTCATACCATGCACACGATGTTCTTAGGAAAACCATTCTGTCTTTCCTTCACGTGCTCTCCAGGCCAGGCAGCTGGGGAGGCGGCAGCAGTCAAGGTGGGCATATGTCCAGGCCCCCAGGCTGCTGGGCAGTGATGCCAGCCCAAGCATACTGAGGTTGATTTTTTTTTTAAGTTTATTATTATTTTCTTTCTAGTAATCTCTACACCCAATATGGCCTTCGAACTTACAACCCTGAGATCAAGAGTTGCACACTATTGCAACTGAGCCAGCCAGGAGCCCCCCTGAGATTGCTTCTTGATTTTAGAAATAAAAAAGATGAAAATCCCCCCTGTCTTCCTAACCCCTACCCACCATTGTTTTTAAAGTTTGTTCAGTTGAGAGAGAGAGAGAGAGTGTGTGCACATATCAGTGGGGGAGGGGCAGAGAGGGAGAGAGAGAGAGAATCCCAAGCAGGCTCCGGGCAGTCAGTGCAGAGCCTGATGTGGGGCTCCATCTCAGGAACTGTGAGATCATGACCTGAGCTGAAATCAAGAGTCAGATGTTTAACTGACCGAGCCACCCAGGTGCCCCTCCCTCCCTACCCTTTTAAGACTCAGTTGTAAACCTGCTTTCTCTGTTAAGTCTTTGTGGCCCAGCTTTTTCCCAGCCTGCTACCCCCTCCCTCCCCTGAGCCCCTCTGCCACTACTTATGGGACCCTATGGGACCTTCCCTCTTCTTGCTTTGAGTTACCACCACCCACCCTTTTCCTGTGTTTACAGTTCTTCTTTGTGAACAGAAGCAACGCTGTTTATTGAACACCATGTTTTATTGGTTATGGAGTGCAAAGTTTATGGGGAGTCAAAGATATGTAAACATGCAACTAAAAAACTTGAGAAACCCACATGTCCCTTGAGAAGGAAAAAGATAAGGAAGTTTTTACAATCGTACCAAGAGATACATAGGTAGCTGTTGAAGAGAAAAAGGTACATGAGCATGTAAGGATATGGGGGGAACATGTCGATTAGAAAGGTAAACTATAGCCTCAAAAAGACACAGAAAAGCCTAAAATGTATCTCGCCCAGTGACAGGAGGCAGTCTGAAAAGAAAATGTGCTGTGTGATTCCAACCTTTTGACATTCTGGAAAAGGTAAAAGTGCAAATACAGAGAGAGGATGGGCAGTTGCCAGGGGCTGAGGTGGGTGGGGGTGGGGTGGGTAGGGATGAATGGGTAGAGCACAGTGGGTCCTTAGGGAGGGTGAAACTATTCTGTATGCTACGTAATGGTGGATATGTGACATCATGTATCTGGCAAACCCAGAGAACCCAACAGGGAGGGCGAACCCTAATGTTAACTATGGACGCCAGTTAGTAATATATCAATAACCGCTCCTCAATTTTACCGTATGAACCACACAAGATGATAATAATAGGGGAAGCCATGGTAGGGAGGGAAGTAAATGGGAACTCTCTGTACTATCTGCTCAATTTCCTTGCAACCTGAAACCACTCGTCTATTAATGAAAAAATTATAGAACAATAGGAACAGTATGATTCTATTTGAATAAACCATCATTGCACTGGTAAACGCGACGATTTACATGTTTGAAAGCAGCAAAAGTCTAGAAAGACCGGTACACCATGAACTGTTAAAAGTACTTTGGCAGGGGCGCCTGGGTGGCGCAGTCGGTTGAGCGTCTGACTTCAGCCAGGTCACGAGATCGCGGTCCGTGAGTTCGAGCCCTGCGTCAGGCTCTGGGCTGATGGCTCGGAGCCTGGAGCCTGCTTCCGATTCTGTGTCTCCCTCTCTCTCTGCCCCTCCCCCGTTCATGCTCTGTCTCTCTCTGTCTCAAAAATAAATAAAACGTTAAAAAAAAATTAAAAAAAAAAAAGTACTTCTGGCAGATGATGAGTGCCAAAGAAAAGGAAAGACTGTCACTTTTTAATGAAATATTCAGATATTAGGGGCACCTAGGGGGCTCAGTCGGTTAAGTGTCCAACCTCAGCTCCGGTCATGATCTCACTTTGAGCCCCACATAGCGCTCTCTGCTGTCAGCCAGGAGCCCACTTGGAATCCTCTGTTCCCCTCTCTCTCTTCCCCTGTCCAGCTCGTGCTTGCGTGCTCTCTCTCTCAAAAATAAATTTAAAAAAATTTTTAAAGAAATATTCAGATATTAAATGGCACGCAGAATAAAGTCATGGCCACCTGTGTACCTCTCCGACCCCACCAACGAACTTCTGAATCAAAACATGGGGGAAGGGATTCATATTTGCTACTCTGTGTACTTTTATATCTTACAACATCAGCACATAAGCTTATATTCCTATTGTAATTTAAAATTCCTATTGTAAAAAAAAGACAAGTCAGAGCAGTGATCGGACGACGTGCTGCGTGACAGCAAAGGTGGAAGCAATGCATTATGGCTGGAGTTGGGGAGACTCAGAGGTTGACAGACAGGTGACATTGAAGCTGGGGCGGAACTGAGGAAAAGGGAAAGGGGAATCAGCAAATGCAAAAACAAAGAGCTGGGAAGGGCCCAGCTTCTCTAAGGAACAGAAAGTGATTCTGAAAGGTGGGGGCAGGGAGGAGGGAAAATGTCCCAAGAATTAGAATGGAGCCCGCAGTGTTTACTTTTGGTTTGATTGTGAAAGATGTTCAGTATTGCAGTGAGGAGTTTGGTCCTTACGTAATCAGCCAAAAGTATCTTGAAGCGGCATCTAAGATGGTTCAAAGACCTGCGTAGATTTGTTTTTGAAGAGAGCAGCAGCAGGCAGCAGGGCCTGGATTAGAGATCACCAGACATGCTGTCAGTAGGGTGATTCCTGTGTCCTCCAGCTGCAAAGACGTTAAGAAAGCATGAGTTTTATTTTACGGTCTTTACATATTTTGTTCATTTGTGTTGGACGAGTAACTTAATTCTTGCTCCTGATGTGTTGAAACAACACAGAAATATGCCCAGCCGTCTGTGAGCGCTCCCCTTGACCTCTCCCTACCCGAGTCTTCCTGAAAGCTAGACTCGGTTAACCCTCATTATTCTGGGAAGTCACAGTACAGAGAAGACCACAGCCTTCCCATCATCCTCACAAAGGGGTATGAACTAGCTTCAGGAGGTCCCACTTAAAAGCGGCCATGTTACTTGAGCATGGCACTAAATTCCCAAAGTCCCAGTGATGACATCCCCTTTCTTCAGAGCTTCTTGGAGATCCTTCGTATTTTCTCCTTAATGGCGTGCCATTGATTTTGTGAGTTCAGAAGTGAATGACCGCTTGGCCCTCATGAAGCCAATTGTCTTTTCCAGGAGACAGTCTGTTTTTGCCTGTAATGACGAAGGGTCACTATTTGTGAGTCTCAGTATCTGAAACAGAGAGGCGTCTTGATTTGGGTGGGGGGGGGGGGGGGGGCGGGAGTGTCACAGACTGGGTCTTCTGGGAAATTCGCTGTGAGATGGAGTTACTGTGCCAGAGGCTGACAGGGGAGGGCTCCTATGATCCACATCTGTGGAGAGGAAGGAAATGAAGCGCAGTCAGCTAGGGGGGGAGGGAAAGCAGTCATGCAGGTCCAATGAGGGCCTCAGCCAACCTCACAGGGAGTTCTGAAGATGGGAGGATCCTTCAGAGTTCTGGACTGGGACAAGAGGGCAGGGCCTTTACACCCCACGCCAGTCAGCAGTGGGTTTGGATGGCTGTGGGAGAGAGACGCCATGTTGGGAGAGGCAGCTCTCCTCAGCTGAGGCAATCCCCGGCAGGGGCTGAGCTGAGAGCATAAGACTTCCCATCCTGAAGTGTGATCTGAGGTATGCATCACAATGTCTACCCCGGAGGTGAGGCATCCAGGGGCCTTCCTGACACCCGAGGAAATCCATGGGGGCCCTAGGCTTCCAGGAGGATCTCCTCTCCTTTTCCTCTTGAGCTTCTGCAGTGGCAAAGGGCCTTGCCAAAAGCCCTCAAAAGTTCTTAATCTTTTTGGCAACTACTTACTGTCTGCCGTGTCAATGCCAGCATCACAGCAATGCGTTAGCACAACAGTGCTTACGTTCTAGAGGTGGTGGGGTGCAGACCATAAACAAAAGAACTGATTAGAAGACACAGTCTGTACTGTGGTGAGGTTTGCTGTGGTACAGGAAGGGGGATGGGCAGTGCTATAGGGTGGGGGGTGGGGCAAGGATTTCCAGGCAAACCGACTAGGAAGGACAGAGGTTTGAGTCTGGCTGTTAAGAACAGCAAGCAGGCTGCCATGGCTGGAGTAGTGCAAAAGAAAAAGACAGGACTTTCAGGAGGGGCCCCAGAGGTGAGCAGAGCCATTGGGGAAGGGCCTGGAATTTCCACGAGCCTTGTGGGTCACTGTGAGAATTTGGATTTTTCCTCTGACCTGGGGAGTTGGTGGAGGGTCCTGGGCACAGGGGACATGATGTGCTTGACATTTTAACAAGATCTGTTGAGATCTGTTGAGAATAGACTATGGGGAACAAGAGCAGAAGCAAGGAAGGCAGTGAAGGAGGCTATCACAATGGTCCCGCTGACAGATCAAGCATGGATTGGACTGGACCAGGGCGGTAGCAGTTGTGATGGTGGGAAGTGATGGTATGATAGGAAAAGATAGCATTCAGTAGGCAGAAAGGGAGAGGCTAGGACTTGAAGGTCCCTGCTTGGCAAAAAACACTGATTTTAAAACATTTCTTCTGGGAAGGGCAGGCCTCAAGCAAACTCCCTCAGGCATAAAGTTCCTCTTGAGAATGGGACAACTACCTACTCCCCCTCAGGTTTCCCTCAGGAATCTGACCAACAAAAGACCTGACTAAAAATAAGTAGACCATAAAATGCATGACCCACAAGGAACAGTTTGACCATAGACCACCCCTCATACAATGGAAAGGAGCCAATCAAAAAGGAAGGATTAGACATTTACAGTTCTCAAGCCAATAAGGGTAGAACCGGAGAAGGAACGAGGGGGAAGGAAAAGGGGCCAACCTAAGCCGATAAAAGAAAGACCCTTGCCTGTTGTCGGGGGCATTCACTTTCAAATGCCCCCTCTGTGTAAGAAGAGCTTCCATACTATTCTCACTTCATAACCTTATACGCTAAGAAACTTTTGCCCGCTGCTCATTTCACTGTGTCCAGCTTTTCATTCTTCGAAGCGGAGAGACAATGAATCCCGGGTATTAAGGTAAAAACCCCTGCAACAATGGTACCCCGAGCGCATTTCAACGATGAAGGCAGGGGCACCTGCTGGTGAGTTCCATCTGAGTCCTGAGAAACAGGAGTCGAAGATGCTCTAGCCTCAGGCAACTCGGAAGATGGCATTTTCATTAACAAAGATGAGAACCACCGGAGGAGATTTAGGGGTCGGAAGCAATCAGGAGCATATTGCAGACTTACTAAATTTCAGAAGATGTTAGCACATGCCATGTTTCCATTGGCTGGCTGCTTTTCATTAGCTCCCCAGCCCCTCAGTAGAGGGATTACTTTCCGAAGTGGGATCCGTGTCTGCCAAGCTAGACCATGCCTGGAATATGCCCTCTTCACTCCCTGGGCTTTTCCTCCAGAGCACATGGTAGTCTGCAATGATAGATGCGTGATTCTTGGGTTAATTTGTACCTCCCTCACTAATTCGCAAGGTCCATCCCCAGCTTTAAGATCAGTGTCCATTGTGTTGTAACTATTACCATGAATGAATAAATGGAAAAACTGCGTGTGGAGGAGGAAAGGTGTGTTTTACGCCTCCTCCCTGCTTCTTTTTTGTGAAAATTGGCAGAATCCTCAACTCAGAGCAGCTCTACTTCTTTTTTTTCTTTTTAATTGTTTATGTTTACTTACTTTTGAGAGTGAGAGAGCTAGAGCACAGGCAGGGGAGCGGGAAAGAGAGACGGAGACATAGAATCTGAAGCAGGCTCCAGGCTCTGAGCTGTCAGCACAGAACTGGAGGCGGGGCTCGAACCCGTTGACCACGAGATCATGAGCTGAGCTAAGGTTGGACGTTTTACCAACCGAGCCATCCAGGCACCCCAGAGCAGCTCTATTTCTAAAGTCTCTACCACCAACCAGTCCTCCATGCCTCCCCTGAAGTTATGTCTCTAAACCCAGCTCTGGTGGCAAAGAGCATGCCATATGGAGTTCAAAATCTGGGTGACCTTGAGCGAATTTATTAACCTTTCTACGCCTTAGGAAATAATAATTAGTACCCATCTCATAGGACTATGGCTAGGATTAAGGAAAATAATTTATGAAAAATGCTTAGTGCAAAGGCTAGCAAATAGCATGTGCTTAATAAACATTAGTTGTTGTTGTTGTTGTTACAATTATTTTATCCATCGTACCTTGAAGAGTCATCATGGTTCACTCTGGTGCCTACAAAACGATGTCTGAACTCTACAGCAGGTAGGGGCATCTGGGTGGCTCAGTCAGTTAAGCGTCCAGCTTTTGATCTCACCTCAGGTCTTAATCTCCGGGTCATGAGTTCAAGCCCTACATTGGGTATGAAGCCTGCTTACAAAAAAAACAGCAACAATTCTACAGCAGGCATCCACGCCCACCACCTTCTATTACATCTTAATTTCATTGTCTGCACTCCCCTGCCCAACCCCACGATTTCCCACTATCCTTTGTGCTTTCCTGCAGCCCACTCCTTCTACTTGTAATGTCTTTATCTCATCCTTCTGCCTGTCAGGCTCTGACCCATCTTCGGGACCCAGCTCAAATGAGGAGCACTGTTGCATAATTATTTTTCTAGCCGCCCCCCCCCCCCATTGTAGAAAACAGAGCCCAAGGCAAGGATTAAAGTGCTCACACTACACCGGGGAGGCACAGATCCAAAGCAGCAGGGATGGGGAAAGTGCAGTGGGACAAGGGAGGATGTGAAGCAATATGACCTGATGCTCTACTGCGTTGAACACAGGTTGTCATGCGTGTGTGTCTGCTCTGCACATGGAACTTCTCTCACCCTGAAGTCGTCCACAGCCACAGGAGACAGAGAGGAGGGGCAAGCTTCTCTCCAGCTTCCCCTTGGTAGCAGTTGGCCCCATAGGGCCACTCCTGGATGCATCATTGTCTCCCTTCTCTCCGTCCCATGTCCCGCAGCAGGATGTTTCATCCAAATCCAGAAGCAGGGACACAAGAGTGTCTGCCTGACCAGCAGCAGGTGCCAGCCAGATGGCAAACATTTCCACTTCAAGGGAAGTGCCTCGTTGGTCCTGGGCAGCTGCAATGGGATTGAGGAGGTGGGCGGTGCCAGACAAATGAGTAGACACAGAGGATATGCATCCTTCGCGGTGCCCAGGTGGTAAAGCTAGCGGATTCTGGAGGAGACCGCTTCCCACGATTCACAAGCTGTATGAGCTGGGCAATTCACTGAATTGCTCTCTGTGAGTTTTCTGTCTTTTCTCTTGTCGCTTGCACTTTGAAAAACTTTTAAACCTGCAGAAAATTTCAAGTGTGGCACAAAACCTCCAGTATACCCGTCATCCGCATTCACCAATTGTTAATGTTCTGCCACGTTGCTTTTGACATTCTCTCCCCCGCTCCCCCTGCCTCTCTTTCCCTCTCTCTCCGCACACACAAACACACGCGCATGTGCACCCACATATTGACACACGCAATTATAACTATTTTCTGAAGGATTTGAGAGTAAGTGTGTATCATGCCCCTTTCTTCCTAAATACTTCGGGGTGACTTTCCTCTGAACAAAAATATTCTCCTGTATCATCACAAAACGCTATCAAAATTAAGAAAAGTAGCATTCATACAATGCTATTATCTATCTAATCTATAGTCTGTATTGACATTTCACCAGTTGTCCCAATGATGTCCCTTATCACACATTTTTCAGTGTCCCAGTCTGGCTAACGTGACCAATGCTAGTGCCGTCTCATGAGGTTGTAATGAGATGGAAATGAAATAGTACATGTAAGGCTCTGCAGGGCAGGCCCTGGCACAGAGTAACAACTCTGTAACTGCTAGCTACTTCTAGAATGATTCCTAACTCTTCAGTGAGGTCCTTCGAGTCCCCTTCCCCTCAATTCAAAATCAGTCTCTTCCCTCTGTGTTTCCTTAGCATGCCTTGTATTTCTACATGCCTTGTAGCAGTTTCACATTAGTCTTGTTCATAAGCTTCTTAAGACCCCAGGGCTAACTCCTCTTTGCTTCTCCCTATGGCTCCAAGAGCATCTCGTACAGGGTAGGGCAGCACTGAGGTTTTTTTTTAGATGAAAGCAGAAGGTTGCTGAAGGAGATTGGAGGGAATGTATCTCACAGTATTGTGCTAGTAGACACGTTTTTGTCTTCAAAGAACTTATGAGGGGCGCCTGGGTGGCTCAGTCGGTTAAGCGTCCGACTTCAGCCCAGGTCATGATCTCACGGTTCGTGAGTTCGAGCCCCGCGTTGGGCTCTGTGCTGACAGCTCAGAGCCTGGAGCCTGCTTCCGATTCTGTGTCTCCCTCTCTCTCTCTCTGCCTCTCTCCCGCTCATACTCTGTCTCTCTCAAAAATAGGGGCGCCTGGGTGGCACAGTCGGTTAAGCGTCCGACTTCAGCCAGGTCACGATCTCGCGGTCCGTGAGTTCGAGCCCCGCGTCGGGCTCTGGGCTGATGGCTCGGAGCCTGGAGCCTGTTTCCGATTCTGTGTCTCCCTCTCTCTCTGCCCCTCCCCCATTCATGCTCTGTCTCTCTCGGTCTCAAAAATAAATAAACGTTTAAAAGACATTTAACATTTAAACATTTAAAACAACAAAGAACTTATGATTCATGAGGGTAAAGAGAAATACACAGGTGAAGAGTTAAACAAAATGAGAACTGAACTGATCTCAAAGCAGCCTCTGGGGAAGGGCTGAAAGTGAATAGGAATAGACAGAAATTTAGGGAGTTTAAAGGAGGAAAAGACTCTGGAAAGGAAAAACAAATAAGTCACTTCCAGAGAGTATTCAACATGGCCTCCCCAACAAAACAGACTTTGTGGAAGTCTGATAAACCAAAGTTCTAAGGGCAAAGCTCTCAGATACACTTTCCTGAGGCTTGTGAGCCTGGGTGAACAGCTGAATTACATTTCAGCCTCCCTTGCTAAGATGACGTTCTGGACAAAAGGACCTGGGCGGAAGTGATGTTCTCCACTTGCAGGCCTGGCCCGTCAAAATCTCCCGTGTGCCCTCTCCCCTTCCCTCTCCCTCTCCAGTGGCTTTGGAGACCACGTGTGGAAAACCGTGATGCACAGGTGGCCTGAGCATGAATATCCACACGACTAGATGAAACAGAATCCCCACCCCCTCCAACCCACACTGCTGTGAACAGGAGGCAACTTTTCTGCACTGCACCACTGGAAGGTGAAGGCTGCTGGTTACGGCCACCATTACTTACCCTGTCTAGTGCACAGTTAAAACTGAAGGCTGGATTCAGAAGACTCATGTTTATATCTTAGCTTCATCGCTTGGTCACAGATGAGCCAGGTCAAGTCACTTCATCTGGGAACTGCTGTGAGGAGTCAATGGAAAAAGGCTTTACAAACTCTGAACGTGCTATAAACGTCGGATGTTATTAGTATTCATCCATTCCTCCTAAACTGGCCAAAATAACAGTCCAAGAATAGTATACAGGGATTAGTCATTCTTTCCAAACTAACAAAAAGAAGAACACAGACTGGGGTCTCATGATACTGGTATTAACTCAAGTGTTGGAAAAGGAGTTTGGGTCAGTCTACGGAAGGCCAGTGATTTTCTTCTGAACTGGGGCGACTTTTCTGCTTTGCTATCAAGGCGTAAAATTTTTGTGAATACTCCCTTATTTGGAGGTAACCTCAACATCGTGATCTCTCAATAGTTCAGCTTCTGTTGAGGGAAGGCAACAAGAAGAAAAGAGAGAATTATTTCTAGGTGAATCTTAGCAATTATTTTCCTCATAGTCAAATACATTCAAAGTATCCTTTGGGGCCTCAGGTTGACCGGTATTTTTGTATTTCTCACAAACGCTGACGATCCTTTGCTTTATCAAGGAGGTTAGGATGATCCAGAAATCATATTCCAACATGAATTATATGTTAAAGTGAATGAAGGACAGAACGAAGAGACGTCCAAGACTGAGAGAATTACTCCCCTCACACATTCCACCAGATTGCTGAATACCAGAGCAGTCCTGGGGGTGGGTAGGCAGGCTTCCCGGTGCGAGGTTTGGGGGTTGGCAAAGTATCTCAGCCTCAGTGAACAACTTCCAAGGCACCAGTGGGAGCTCGTGAGGCCACCCACTGACAGGATATGGCCCTTCACTGGTGACAGTTCCTGCTGCAGCCGGATGAAAGCAAGAGGCAGAGTTTGATCATTAAAACCATCTGGGCCCTTTATTCCTGGACCTGAATCCACCCCATTCTAAGGAAATGATTTCTTAAGCTAACCATTGCTCCTTTTTCCCCTTTCCTTATGACTCCGCTTCCTGTGTGTAGCGACACGTCCCCCTTCTCCCTAGACTTTATCAGCTTCTCCTGTTTTCTTTTACATTTTGGGGTTAGGGATGATTCCAGAAAATGAAAGCCCTTCCTTCTTTTCTGGATCTTTTTTCCCTAGGATTGTATTCCCTTCCTCCCCTGTTGGCCCTTCTGTTCGTCAGATTTGTTTTCACTTCCATCTGGATTTGGGGCACTGGAATGTGAATCAGAAGACTTGGGCTCTTGATCATCAGCGCATGATGCAACTTTATTCTGCTCAGACTCCGTATTTCGTCTGTAAAACTAAAGTTCAAACCAGAGCGGCTCCCTATCTACTTCCTCCTTAGGTTCTGTGTAACATCAGTTCCCCATCAACAGCAGAAAAAAAGACGTCTTCAGAGCTGTCTCATTCCGCAGTTGAGTGGATGTTCCTTGTTTTTCTTTTTTAAGATTAAAACAAATGTTTTTTTTTTTTATTTATTCTGAAAGAGAGAAAAAGAGCACGAGTGGGGGAGGGGCAGGGAGGAAGGGGGAGAGAGAGAGAGAAAATCCCAACAGGCTCTGCGCTGTCAGCACGGAGCCCGAGGCGGGACACCATCTCACAAGCCGTGAGATCATGACCCGAGCCAAAATCAAGAGTCACATGCTTCACTGACTGAGCCACCCAGGCGCCCCTGTTCCTTGTGTTTTGGAGTGAGACATCTGGGTGAATTTCCAGAAGAAGCAAATTGAAATCCTGGCATGCGAATAAATTAGGAGCAGAAGAGGCCTCAAGCTTAGAAGGACCACACGTTATACGTGAGGTTTGGAACTTTATTCACTGAGTGGTGGAGAACCTTGCAAGTGTGACCAGATTGTGTTTTAGGAAGTTCATTTTGATGGTTTATACGAAGTATGGTGAAGATAGGAGACAGTGCCACCAAAAAACTACCACCATTTTTCAGGCAAAAAAATGAACAGGATTTAAAGTAAGAAAGTGGAACTTAGTTGGAAAAACCAGGAGGGGGCAAATTTGATACATTTGGGGATTGGTTGACTGATTGACTGGGGAAGTTCAAGAGGGAGAGGAGTCCAGGATAACATTGAATGATTCCAACGGATGGATTTCTCACAACGATAGTGGGCACCTATGACTTTTTACTGAGGAAAAAAATTACACCCTTTCTTCTGAGAACTGTTAGCAATTTACTTTAAGGGAGATACCATTTTTCCCATAATTTTGAGCCCACGGCCTTAACTGATAGGTCTAGAAGGACACCTCCCCTGTGACAATCACAGAACCCCAACCCACTAACAGCAGTTAATGGATACAGAGGAGGGCAACTGATTCGAACCAAACCAATCAGAGTGCTTGTCCAGACTTTTGAACTTGGAACCAAAGCAAGCTTTCGTCTGGCCTTTTTAGAGATGGAAGTTTTCCACGGACTGAACGTTTTGTGACCGCCCCCCCCCCCCTCCCCCAATTGATATAATTTATATATTGCAGCCTAATCCCCAACATGATGGTATTTGGAGGTGGGCCTTTGGAAAATTACTAAGTCATGAGAAAGGAGACCTCATTAATGGGATTGGGTCCCTTATAAGAAGGGACATGAGAGAAATAAGCTCTCTCACAGCCATGTACTTCCCATACAGTAAGGAGGTAACTGTCTACAAGCCAGAAGTAGGTACTCACCAGACACAGCCTTGATTTTGGCCTTCCCAGCTTACTGGGAAGATGTTTCTCACAGGTTGTTTGTTATTTAAGCCACCCAGTCTATGGTTTTTGTTATAGTAGCCTGAACTAAGAGAATGCTTCAAGATATAAATGATGGAGCTGGCAGCCATATTTTCTACCACATAGAGTCGGTCTGAAGCAAAAGAAAATGAAACCAAAAGGCGAAGAGAAACAGAGAGGAGTTTTTTTTTTTTAATATCTATTTTATTTGTTTATTATTTATTTGTTTATTTATTTATTTGCTTTTTTAATGTTTACTTTTGAGAGAGAGACACAGAGTACAAGCGGGAGAAGGGCAGAGGGAGAGAGAGAGAGAAGGAGACACAGAATCGGAAGCAGGCTCCAGGCTCTGAGCTGTCAGCACAGAGCCCCTCGCGGGGCTCGAACTCATGAGCTGTGAGATCATGACCTGAGCTGAAGTTGGACACTTATCCAACTGAGCCACCCAGGTGCCCCTGTTTATTTATTTATTTGGTTGGGGGGGTGGGGAGAGAGAGAGAGAGAGAGAGAGAGAGAGAGAGAGAGAGAGAATCCCAAGCAGGCTCCACGCTATCAGCACTGAGCCCAACTTGGGACTTGATCCCATGAACTGTGATCTAAGCCAACATCAAGAGTCAGACACTTAACTGGCTGAGCCACCCAGGTACCCCCAGAGAGGAAAGTTCTATAATGTTTGAGACCCTGGCTTCAGTTGTTCCCGGGGCCCATTTGCATCCCTGTCCTTCCCAACAATTTGTTTATACAATTTTCCTTGGATTTCCTGAGACAATGTTTTCCCTTTGTTGCCTAAGCTAGTTCAAGGTGAGTTGAAGCACTTGCAGCTAAGACACTTGACTAATATGGCAGTCTATTAACTGAGTTAGGGAGGAACAGAGAGAGGCAAGTCTGAGAGAGAAGATTATGATGTCACTTTTGGACATTTTAGGTTGAGTTGCCTTGGATATCCCTATGAAGATTTCCAGCAGTTACTTTATTATGACACTGAAGCTCAAAAGATAGACCACATTCTCCCAGTCATCCAAAATATATTGAAAAAGACAAGTCTAAGTATGATGCCCTATAGTATATCACTACGTACACCCAAGTCATGATACTCTCAGGCTGTAATTTTTTCCGGTTGCCACACCTCTATTCAGTGGAGCTAGTATTCAGCTTACCATTCTCACACTGCTTCACAAGGATATCAGAAAGAGTTTTTCTAAGAACTTGGATGAAATCAAAATTGAGTAGTTCCATGGCATGCCCCTGATCTTCTAGCTCAGCAGAACAGCATCAACATAAGGTGGAAATGAGATTAGTCCGACATGACTTGATCTTGGTGACCACCGCTCCTAGGACTGGCTGCAAATGAATGTTGCTCTTCTCTAACTATTCATAAATTAAGCAGCAGTAACTTATTCTTTCTCGGCTAAATCACCTGTGTTCGTCTAAACCCATAGAAGTAAGAAGAAATAGGTGGATGTATCGAATCTTGAATAACGTCTAGTATGTATCTCTGTTAGCCTTGTTGGTTCTATGCATGGATGCTTTTGGAGCTCTAGGCAGGGAGATCCCAACATTCCATGAACTTAACGGTGCCTGTGAACTGTTCTTATTGTTCTGTTCCGCACGGAAGGGTGCCTCCGAAATATCATCTCATGCCACTCCACGAGAAAAGTATCTTTTCTTTCATGCCACACCAGAGCCTATTGCACCCCAGAGGGTACAAATATTGGTCCCAGCACCTGCATGCTGTGTGATCTTGGGAGAGTTACTTAAATATACTGAGCCACAATTTTCCTCATCTGGAAAATAAGAACAACAATGAATTCCTTAGCACATTTGTGAGAATTAAATTAAAGGACATGTATACTGTTTATGGTGCACAGTCCACTCTCAATAAAGAGTAACTGTGACTTATTTGGTTACTTGTGTTTGCTTATTGGTTCTAGTTGATGCCATGGATTACTTCTTCCTCTTTCCCATTCACCCATGCTCACCTCTGGTCATGATTCTTTTGCATATCATTGACCACTCTTTTTGATTTCCCTTTTGCATTAATTCGTTCATCATGTTTGGGCACAGCTCATCCTCATGAAAAAAAAAAGCTAAAGCATATTCCTCTACTCGTACGAGCTGTCTGTATGGATAGGCTATATAACTGGTGACCCTAGGCAGCTAGTCAAGTAAGGCCCTTGGTCATTTCTGTCCACAGCCCTGACAAAGTGTCCACTTCCGGGCTGGTTCTCCAGTGCCTCCAGGTCAATCCAAACCGCACTGGGGGTAGATTATGTACACGTTACTAAACATGTTAATACACGTAATTACGCATCTGGTTCATCATCCCTTTATGAGACACGTATTTCTCTCTTGTTGGCAAGAGAGCAATGCCTGAGACAAAACTGCCCTGCCAAGCTGAGCTAGTAGGGCCTTGTTATATAATATGCAACATCAAAGCAAAGGCAAAGAAGAGGCTCAAAGACATTGCACCTTTCCAAAGATCAAGACCATCTTGGAGTGACCTCCCAACTAGCTCTTGGTATCTCTTTCTCTCCACACCCATTCCCTAGCCCACGATCACACCATCCTCCCTTCCAGCCTATTCTCTCTTCTCCTGCCGGTGGGAGCTTTCTAATTTGTAAATATGACTATGTCTTTTTGCTGCATGGACCGTTCAGTCGGGCTTAAGTAAGGCCCGTGGTGATCTGGCCGTGACATACCTCTTTAGTCCCGTTTCTCACAACCCCCAGCCTCTGGTCTATGGTTCAACCACACTAGACACTGGAGTTTTCAGTTTTTTGAGTGTTCCATGATGTCTCTTGTCCCCCAAGCCTTGCCTGTGTGGTAGGTAGTCTCTGATAAGCCTCTGCTTTCCCAACATTCTTGCCTTTGGCCTCGTCTAGATATCACTTCTTCTGGGAGTCTTTTTCTGACCTGAGGCTGCACTATCTGCCCCTCTAATAAACTGTGAATCATGGCATTGATCACATTACACAGTGATTTCCTATGTTTTAAGTTTATTTTTATTTATGTAATCTCTACACCCAACGTGGGACTTGAACTCATGACCCCAAAATCAAGAGTCACTTGTTCTTCTGACTGAGCCAGGCAGGTGCCCGGTAGAGTGATTGTCTTTTCACTTGTCTATATCAGTCTACTAGACTTCAGGGACAATATGCGGAAGATCATGTCTGTTTTGCTCACCACTGTGTGGTCAATGCTTTCCATAGTACTCATCGTTGAGTAAGGCCCTCAATAAGTCAGTGCTGAATCAGTAAATGAATGAATGAATGATGACATCAGAAGGTGACAAAACAGGGGTGCCTGGGTGGCTCAATCAGTGAGCATTCGACTTCAGCTAGGGTCATGATCTCACAGCTTGGCTTGTGGGTTCGAGCCCCGCATCAGGCTCTGTGCTGACAGCCCAGAGCCTGGATCCTGCTTCCGATTCTCAGATTCTGTGTCTCTTGTCTCTCTCTGCCCCTCCCCCACTCATGCTCTGTTTCTCTCTCTCTCTTAAAAACAATAAATAAACATAAAAAAAAAAAAAAAAAGAAGGTGACAAAACATCAAAACTGAGACATCAGTCCCAACTATCCGTGAAATATCTGGGACAGGCTTATACTAAAAAAAATTATCTGTTGTTTATCTGAAATTCAAATCTAACCAAGCATTCTATATTTTATCTGGCACCCTTCTTTGCTAATTTCAATACCTCTTTCTGTATGTCTGAGAGATAAATGTACTAATTTCAACAAACCATCTTAGATTATTTACTACCTTAGCATGTCAATATACTGAATGATCATGCAGCTGGTGATGAATAAATCCTTTCTCTCTCTCTTTCTTTAAGCAATGGGGATTATGTAGCTTTCTCGCTTGAATTTCAGCACTTGAAAGCCCTGGCTTAATGTGAACCAGTATAACGTGCATTCCTTTACATACTCTATTGTTGTGAACACTGTGGTTAGTTAAATTCCTAGGGACAGCGGTGACCCTTAAAATTGCTAAATCCTAATTCTTTTACACATTCCATTCATAGTCTAATTCACTGACTCCATTTTGAGTCTCTTTGCTTTTAAATTTTACTTTCATTATTGCACAATCAGTAGTGACTGGTGTTGAGTAATTAATGAGTAATCTGATTTTTAAACATAATACACTATATCTTTCCAATCCAGTTTCACCAATATTTTTTCAGAGATTCGTAGATCCTTTTTAAGAGAGAATTTATGTTCTTAGTGGTGCGCCTGGGTGGCTCAGTCGGTGAAGCATTCGACTTCAGCTCAGGTCATGATCTCGTGGTTTGTGAGTTCGAGCCCCGCGTCGGGCTCTGTGCTGACAGCTCAGAGCCTGGAGCCTGCTTCAGATTCTGTGTTTCCCCCTCTCTCCATCCCTCCCATGCTCATGTTCTGTCTCTCTCTCTGTCTCTCAATAATAAATAAATGTTAAAAATTAAAGAAAAAAAGAATGTATTTTCTTAGTGAACTAATAAGGAAACAAATACTGATAAAGTGCACAAGTATTCATAACAACAAACAGTAGCATAACAAGATATTGGTAACAATGAAGGGAAAAATCTTTAATACACAGTTGGTTACACCCTTTAGTATATTTTTTCAGCATTTGCTGGAATATGCGAAAATTGTTAGGTTACTAGGAATTTTTAACCTAGATTGCCACAAGGAAAATGAATTTAAGTCCAAAATTATTCATTTATTAAGAAGATCGTTAAGTATCTGCTTCCATTGGAGGTTTTGTCCTAGGAACAGTTCCAGATGTAGAAATGAGTGCTTTCCAGAGAAACAAAAACAAAAACAGTCTTATTTAGGGATAAGATATAATTTGGCAAGAGGAAAAGGGATGCTACATAAGACACCCTGAAATGTTCAGTGAGAACTCAGATGTAAGAGCTCAACTGGAGGAACCAGGTAAGACTCTGTTCCTGGTTTTTGTCAGACACGATGGTATTGGTCCTGGGCCTTCGAGGGTAGGTAAGATTCCAAGATGGATGATGAGGCACGGCCACACAGAAGGGTCCCCGTGGTTAAAGCCTGCCTTTACCTTTAACAGGAACAACATTCAACCGTTTGGAAATTACATCCTCTAAAGAAAACCTCAAACAATGTTTACACAGTGGCCTGAGAATTTCTAAGATGGCATCCTAAAACGTTAATAAGGCCCCTAGCTATATTTTAAAACACGACAGAGATACACTGAGAAAACATGGGGCGGGAAGTTAGCCGTGTCTGTGATAGTCACAGATAACTCCCCACCCCATGTATTTGAAGACAATGCTTCCGAATGATTTTCCTGTGACTGGATGTTGGAGACGGTCTCTTAAAGCTTGTGTCCCTAGCGTGAATACAACCAGCCCCTTAGTTGACAGACATGAATGTTTTTTAAAGAGCTGGATGATTTTTCCCAGTGCAGGGCCCCAAGGGCTGGCAGCCGCCATTGGGACGCCTTAGGAGGAAGGTTCCGTGGGTGTGTTACAGTGCATGAAGGAACAACTCCAGGAGAGGTTGTGGGGATTTTTGTCTCCTCCACCTTGGTTCTGATTCATCTCCTAGGCTCATGTAGCTCTCAGGTGGTGGGGCCACAGGGTGTGGAAAGCAATTGCAAGGCTAAACCCTAAGCCTTCCTCTTGGCCATTCTTCTGTAACACAGGATGCTCTCCCCACAAGCTCTCCCCCCTCTCATTTTGTTCTGATTACTTTGAAGAATGTGGATGTGAATGGCAGGTGAGGCCAACCATGGAAACAGGAACTACGAATTCACTAACTCTGACCTGCATTTCCAAACTCCAGAAAGCTCTACAAACTGAGTTTTTGTAACTCATTTGGCAGCAAAATCTGACCTCACCTGAACTCATTTGAAAGCTAAATCTTACCTAGACTGACATGAGGCTATTTATAGTCTTTGGCCAACTAGTATAAATATTCACATGTTTTACTTCAGAAATGTGAATGTATTTTAGCACAGCATGCTGTCCCAGAGTCTGCTGTGAGTGTAAATAATATACAGTGCTTACACTGTATTACTTTTGTAAAATTCCAAGATAATTCTGAAGTTCGGACATCTGGCCCCAGGCTTTTGACTAAGGCCTCGTCATCCTCCAGCACAAAACGTACTGTTGATCGCACACAGGGGGAGGAGCTGAGCTCACTACACGAAGGATGGACCTTGGTTCAGTTACTACCTCTGAATTCTCACCCTGTAGCATATGAAATTAATATTCCTCTGCCTCGATCGGTTTCAATCTGTGATCTAGGAACACTGGAAATTTGTATGCTAACTTAGAGAGTCTAAACCTTTATTGTCAGATATTAAAAATTCGTTTGTACTTTATTATAATAGCAAGACATTACTGATAGCTCATTAGAACGAAGGCTGTTTCTTCTCCCTACTGATCAATTTCCTCCTCTATCTTTGTGTGGGATGGTGGTAGCAAGTGGGGAAAGTAGAACCAAGGCCAGCTTCATGGATATGTGACCGGTGTAGTCACACAAGCCCTGTACCCCAAAAGTGTATTGGGGTTCTCCAAAGAAGTAGATATATATGGAGGGGGGTATTTACTATAAGGAATTGGCTCATGGGATTATGGAGGCTGGCAAATCCCAAGATCTGTTGGGTAAGTCAGGAAGCTTCAGACCCAGGAAAGTTGATAGTTTAGTTTCAGTCGGAGTCTAAATGCCTGCGAAGTAGGAAGGCCAATAATGTCAGTCCAAAAGCCAGAAAGAACTGATGTTTCAGTGTGAATCTGAAAGCAGGAAAAACTCTTACTTGGAAAAGAGTCAGCCTTTTTGTTTTATTCAGTTGATTGGATGAGTTCCATCCATATTAGAGAAGGCAGTCTGCTCAACTTAGTCTACTGATTTAAATATTAATTTCATCCAAAAACACCCTCACAGAAACTCATAGAATCACGTTGGCCAAATATCTGGGCACCCCATGGCCCAGTCAAGTTGATGTATAAAATTAACTATCATAGAAGAGGACCACATGCTTGGAGTTTTTGGTCTGTGGCCGTCAATTAGAAATATTTGATAATCAAAAAAAAAAAAAAAAAGAAAATAAATATTTGATAATCTTATCTTTTCTTAAAAAAAGATTTTATTTTTAAGTAATCTCTGTACTCAACATGGATCTTGAGCTCACAACCCCGAAATCAAGAGTCCCACACTATACTTACTGAACCAGTCTCCCTGATAATCATATCTTTTATTTGTATTTTCTTTTTTTTTTAATTTTTTTAAACATTTTTATTCATTTTTGAGAGACAGAGAGAAACAGCATGAGCGGGGGAGAGACAGAGAGAGGGGGAGACACAGAATCTGAAACAGGCTCCAGGCTCTGAGCTGTCAGCACTTAGCCTGATGCGGGGCTAGAACCCACGCACTGTGAGATCATGACCTGAGCTGAAGTCAGACGCTTCACCGGCTGAGCTACCTAGGCACCCCTATTTGTATTTTCTAACTGAAGCCCAATGGGACATTGCAGCATGTGTGAAGTTTTGGAACCTCAACCCACCCAAAGTCCCATCTCTCATCACCTCCCCGTCTCCTGTTTTTGTCTGCCTGTCCCTGTACCCCTGCCCAGTGACTACTGCTGCCCTCCGCTCCTGGCATGGGGCCTGGGCACAAGTGTGGGAAGGACCAAGGTCAGGCACCAGCCAAGTTGCAGGGCAAGGCCCCGGAGTCTGGAGGATTTGCGCTGGCACTCTAAGTATCCCTATATCTGCGATAATGTGACTCTAAATAGCAAAACCGAACAAGTAACAAAAATACCAAGACAGATCAGAAAAACACCATAGAAGAAAAGGAAAGAAAAAAAACCCTGTTTTCTTGATTTATTGAACAAAGAACCTGAATTTTCATTTTGCACAGGACCCTGCAAATTCTGCAGTGGGCACAGGGTAGGAAGAATACTCAATGGAGTCTTTTTAGCTTTCACTACCTCCCATATGCAAGCACATCTACACACACACACACACACACACACACACACAGTTGTTTTATTGTTGTTTTTCCTATTTTTTAAAACTTTTTGGGGGGGGGGATTATTTTATTTTTAAGAGAGAGAGAGGACAGAGAGAGAGACTGAGGGCCAGTGGGGGAGGGGCAGAGACAGAGAGGGAGGCACAGAATCTGAAGCAGGCTCCAGGCCCTGAGCTGTCAGCACAGAGCCCGATGTGGGGCTCCAACTCACAGACTGTGAGATCATGACCTGAGCCAAAGTCTGACGCTTAACCAACTGAGCCACCCAGGCGCCCCTTTCCTATTTTTCATGGTATGAATGCAAAAGAAGAAAAAGTTCAAGAATCAGTCAGTTCAACAGGTATTTTAACCTGGGATCATAACAGACTTTTCCCTTTCACTCTCTTCCCACTTCCAGACTGCATATAGTCCTGCTGATGGTTGAAAGTGGCTCTCATCACCATCCTTCTTATTCATTTCCACTCCTGATGACCTATTCCAAGCACAGCACCCCCCTCCATCCCCCCTCCTCCTTCCCTTCCTCTTGTTCCTCCTGCATTTTCTATCACCATTACCACCACCACTATCACCATAGGAAGGGTTATCATGCTTCAAATGTACCAGACAATGTATTAGGTGCTTCATATATTACATAATGTATTTCTCACAGCCCCCCAGCGAAGTACATGAGATTACTCCCATTCCGCAGTTGAGAAAACTCTGCTGGGACTTGAAGCAGCTCTAGGGTGTGCCCCTTCCACTGAACAGACCCCCGAATACGACCTGAACAGCCTCCTAATTTAAATGGCTCATCTTGTCGTTTTCAAGCTTTTTTCAAGCATTCAGAGCCCCCACCGTAACACAAGTGTATCTACTTTCTAATCTTATCTTCGGTTAACCCAGTATTAGGTTTCTTTCAGCTGCAGGTGACAGAAATGCAACATAGCAGAAACACACAAGGAATTGTTTGGCTCCTGTAACTGGAAAGTCCAATGCGGGAGGAAAGTTTTGCTTCAGGCCCAGTTGGCTCCGAGGATTCAAACTCTGCCCTCGGGAACTCCTTTCCTCCCCTCATGGCTCTTTATCCTTCCAAGTTGACTTAATTCTTAGGCAACCTTCTCTGTAACGACAGTGATGCCCATAGCAAAGCTACGTTTACACTGTAAATGTATTACACTGTAAATGCATAACTAGCAATCACAGAAAAGGGAAAATTATCCCTTCTTCTCTTGCACCCTTATTAATCTCCCCAGAGGACTCTGATTGGCTCTGCTTAGTTCACGTGCTTCCTCAGAGAAGTTCTCTGTTCCAATCCAGGGGTATAGAGTGCCCTGATTGGACAGACTGTCAGGTGGTAGGTGCAGCCCTGTGACTGACCAAAAAATCAGAATCACGAAGAAACATGGAGGAACGATTCCTGAAAGCAAAGGAAGTCAAACAAATGAACAAGAAACCCCACAAAAATATGCCCATTGCACCTGCTACATCAGCTATCAACTCTGACTGAGCAAGGTACGCATTTTCCTGACTCTAAGCTACTGTTCATTCTGCCCATCCCCCTTCCGCACCTTCAAACTCCAGACTATTCCTGTTTCCTAATGTTTGCCCTTAATTCAGGACCTGGATTAAGCTCCCTCTTCTAAACAGTTGTATCGGGCTGCTTGGCTAGCTCAGCTGATAGACCATTCGACTCTTGATCTTGGGGTTTTAAGATCGAGCCCCAGGTTAGGTATAGCAATTACTTATAAATAAAATCTTAAAAAAATAATAAAATAAAAAGCCGTATCTATCTCTCCTTCCCAAGGGGATCTTAACTTCCTCTCTACTTGGTGTTTATCTAATTATAGGCCTCCCCATGCCTCAAAGATCAGGGCATGAACCAAGCAAAAGGTCAATGCCACCTCAGCCTTTCTCTTTAATGAGGTTTAAGATCTGTAGCCAGTTCAACCCAGCAACAAGGGCCAGAAACAAGCTTGCCTGCTGCCTGGAGTCTGACAACTGAAGCTCTGCCCTTTGAAACTGTCTTGCAATTCTCTTGCTGGCACCTGCTTAGGGAGTTGGGCAATCTCTTTCACCTCACAGAATCCTACCTCATTCCTCTTCCTTCCTGTGAATATTTGCTGTCTGGCATCTAGACATCTAGAGCAGGGGCCAGCTTGTGCTGAGCCATCCTTTCCTTCCCATGGACTCCAATGATGCCCTCTTGTCTGTCATTCATCGAACTTAGCATAGATGATCCTGTTTTGTTGGTATCTGTTTTGTTAGTACTCTACAGCATGTTACTATTGGCCAATGATTATGATGGACTGTGACTCCAAAACAACTGGCAATCTGTGGTTGTGTATAAGTCCCAGATAAGTTGTGCAAATAATAATATTTATAGAGGCTTAGGGTATTTATGGAGCCCTTGATAATTGTTCCACTCTGTGCTAAGCACTGCCCAGGTGGGATCTGGGAATGCAGAGACAGGCTCTCTTTCCTTAAGGAAAATTCCTCTTGCTGTAGAGACCGACCTCTCTGAAAACAGTGAGTGATCAAGTTCATGATGTACTTCAAGCTACTGACTCAGAATGATTGGGCAACATGGTTCAGGATTTATAGGATTCAAGCAACCAGTTCTGATCACTCCGACTTCATTTCGAAGACTGGTGCTCCCTGGGAATCCACAACAGGAATGAGAGCTAAGAATTCGTGACAATACAGGTTGCATATATGAGTGGAAATAGTGATAGAGTACATAAAATAACTTTGTCAAAAACTTGAAGGACAGGAGCGCCTAGCTGGCTCAGTCGGAAGAACGTGTGACTCTTGATCTTGGGGGTCCTGAGTTCGAGCCCGGTGGTAGATGTGGAGATTAATTTAAAAAAAAAAACAATAATAAACTTTAAAAAAGAATTAAAAATAAAAACTTTGAAGGACATAAATGTGGTGTGAGCCAGTTGAAGACAGGGAAAGTTCCAGGTCAGATTCATTTTGACTGTGTCAGTATATTAGTACTCTACAGCTTAGAGAATAATAACAAAGACCCAAGCATAGAAGTGTCTTAAATAAAATAGACGATTACTTTTCCTTCGTGTTAACTGTTCAAATGTGAGCTGTCTGGGGTTAATATGGCACACCCATGATGCCATCAACCTTAACTACCATATTATTCTATCGTCCTTGGCACAAAGCTTCCATCTGGTCATCTAAAATGGCTAGTCTGGATTCTGTGTCAGTTTGCAACCCTCTCAGGAACTTCCTGGCTATAATCTGAAACCAGCCTCCATATGTGAAGGGCAGGGAGAGATGGAAGAAAGAGGCAGGTTAGTAGGTGGCAGATTTAATGAGTAAAGGGAACTTATATACGAAGCTTGTACTGGGCAGCAGCATGGCGAATGGATTCTCCCACCTGCCCGCCACATCTTGAAAGTCCATCGCTGGGTTCAGCCATGTATACTGTGCAGGTGTTCTCAACATCACACTGCTATCTCAAGGCTGTGTCCTTGGAGCAGCCTCTGGGAGTGGGAGAGGCAAATGGAACCCATATTCCAAGAATGGGGGAAGGGGGTGAGTCTCCAAGTGCCCAGGTCCAGCCAGCAGTCATGTCTTTTTGATGACCTTCCCCAATGTGCTGCCATCATACTTTTATCACAGTCAATGGGAAGAAAAGAAAAGGTTTAAGGGGTAAGCATACTCATGCCTTCTCAAGGCACGATTCAGAATTAAAACCCATTCCCTTCTGCTAATATCCTACTGGTCAAAACTGAGTCACATGGTCTTATCTAGCTGCAAGGGAGGCTGGAAGATGTGGTTCTTGTTTGGGATGCCAGTTGCTTAGCTAAAACTGAAGGGATCCTGTTACTAAAGGAAGGGAAGAATATGTGATGGTATAACCAGCAGTAAGTAAAATAGAGAAACAGATGAAATAAAGGTGGGATGGAGAGAAATACATTTGCTTCACCTGTTCATCAGTTGCTGAAACAGAGATGTTGGCAAGTTTTCCAAACTGTTCAATTTAAAAACAGTTCCCTTTTGACCTTTAGGGTTGCTTTTTGTTTCCAGTATCTTAGTGCCTGTCTTCCCTCCTTTCAACTTCGTTGTTCCTCCCGTCTCTGAGCTTAGCACCCTTGAAGAGCCTAACATACCTAGCAGGATCAGAGCACAGGCAAAGGTTAGTTCATCCACCCAGTAAATCTTTCTTGAGGGCCTACTACGTGCCAAGCCCTGTTCTGGGTGTTTGGGTATGCCAGTGAACAAAATCAAGATCCTTGCCTTGTGTAGCTCCTGTTGGGAGGCGGGCAGGGGGGCGGGGGGTGGGGGGGCCGGGAATGCTCAGTAGCAAGAAACATTAGTTCCCATGGAAACAATACTAATTATATCTCAGACAAGCCTTTCAGCTCCTAGAAGGGAGGAGGTGTAACCCCTGTAGCCTGTAAGGGTCCTGTATCCTACATGTGTGCTTGAAAGATTCTTTTCTTGTTTGGTTATTTATTTGTTTTGAGAGAGAGACAGAGAGAGACAGTGCACGTGGGGGAGGGGGGAGGGCCAGAGATAGAGAGGGAGAGAAAGGGAATCTCAAGAAGGCTCCACACTGTCAGCACAGAGCCTGATGTAGGGCTCGATCTCACACACTGTGAGATTACCACCGAAGCCGAAACCAAGAATGGCATGCTTCACCCACAGAGCCACCCGGACGTCCCTTGGAAGATTCCTAACAACGTTGATAAATATCTCTGTAGAGTTCCTTGGATTTTCTTTTTCCTCAAAAAAAAAAAAAAAAAAAAAACAAAAAAACAAAACCCACCTGGCAACAGTTATTTATTTTTCACTATCAACTGGCTCACTATATTTAATAGGACTTTTTAGTGTGTTAGAAACCTAAGTAGCTTGGGAACAGGGAAAGGTAGTGGAGATGTTTTTTGTTTTTTGTTTTTTGTCTTTTGTTTTTTGTTTTTTGTTTTTAAGGATTCTGTGATGGCTTATGCTTTAAGACAAGCTAAGTAATCTTAGGGGACAATTGGAACTAAGAATTCAAATGCAGGCAGCACTTTCTAGGTGTGAGCTCTTTTTTTGTTTTTTTTCCATCTCTGGAGACTGGCTTCCTCTGTATGCAAAGAAGCCCTATACCTCCAAATTGCACATCTCATGGTGTCATCGAGAGTATATGGGGTTCTTTTTCACACTTCAGTTTGACAAATTCCAAGGTAGAACTGCCATGGGTTTGACTTGGGTCAGGTGTGGAACCTATATTGATAATCTATAGGCCCAGAATCAGGATAACAGGAAAGACGTGATCCCTAAGAGCCTACTTCTTGGATATACTCAGCTGCGCTGCTAGCTCAGTTTGGATACAGAAGCTATTTGACGGATTGTCTAAGATCTGAGGACATCTCTCTCATCAGTCACTTTTTCAAGGAGTGGTACCCAAGACCGAGCAGGTTAAGAGCAGAATTATTCTGAAACAGTGAAATAACTCCAGAGTCAAATCCCAGGTCTTCACTTTTTTGAGAGAATTTTTAAAGCGATGTCACGAATAATGAGTTAAACAGAATGTTACAATCAGGAGTGTGTTTTAATTTGTTTTGTTTTGGAATAGGCCCCAGGCATCTTTCAAGCGTATGTGCCCACAGAAAATGGGTAGTTCAGGAGGTTCTGTAATAGCCACAGATAATTATCTTTAAAAAACAAGAAACTGAGACATTAATGTAAAAAGTATTCTGTAAACAATGAAGGCTTTTATTTTAAAATGTCAAGGTCCCCGGGAAAACAGCTCCAAGTTTACAACCTTTGTTTTCCATTTGGTGGTGATGAGCATTATATTTTTCTCCCCCAAATGAGAATGTTTTGAATCAAATAATACTTCCTCCTTCCTTTGTGACTCAGCCTAGAATGACAGCAGAGTTAGTTTTCCTTATCTCGACATTTCTGCCAAGGATTTGTGTAGGTTCACTACCATTTGGAATGCTAGTGGGGCAGGGGCTCTGTTTTTCTGAGCTTTGTAAAGTCCCTAATGCAGCAAGAATGTGTGGGCATCCAGATACATTTTAATTATATACACTTGAAATAAAACATAGTATCCAGGGGCGCCTGGGTGGCTCTGTTGGTTGAGTCCAACTTTGGCTCAGGTCATGATCTCCCAGTTGATGAGTTTGAGCTCCCCATGGGGCTCACAGCTATCAGCACAGAGCCCACTTCAGATCCTCTGTCCCTCTCCGTCTTTCTGCCCCTCCTCTCTCATGCTCTCTTTCTCAAAAAACAAAACAAAACAAAACAAAACAAAACAAAACAAAAACAAAAACATAGTATCCAGCCTCCAACTACATACAAAAGGCCAAGTTTTGATTTGACAACACAAACTCAAAGCAGTTGAGAAGTTGAAGCTCTTTTCACTTGTGGTCTCTGCTTTCTGAAAGGGAACCCGCAATGCCTGTGGTCAGACCCCTTCCCTGGGTCAAGTCTGGACAAGCTCAAAACCTGTTTATTTGTTGTTGTTGTTGTTGTTGTTGTTGTTGCTTAATGATCACCTTTATTTCTTTCCAGCCATCTTAAATGGCTTGATCTGTTGGCCAGTATCAGCAAAATAAAAACTAGCTGTTAGGGCAGCCCAAACTGTCTGATCACTTTTTTCAAGCTGGTGTTTTTTGGCTCCTGGTCCCGGCATGGCACTAGGACTTTGTAGAGCATTCCTGTTGGAGCATTCTGGGTGGTCTTGAGGTCCCTTCCAGGAATGAATGGTGCCAGGCATAGCACTGAAGAGAGGGCCATCGGGAAGATATCCTTTCAAAGCCAAGGCGGTCTTTCAGATTCCAGAACTGTTGGGTGATGTTGGTAGCCCACCTACCCACGCCACCGCCTCCCTCCTCAGCCACACTGCCAGGCCAATGGGGAAAGACGCCAGAGAGCTGCTGGCATAGAGATTGGTCAACTTCAGCAGCCCCGTCCCTCCTGCAGCTGACAAACAGGCAGTTGCCTATTTTTACTTTGACTAGACTCTACTTCCGCTTACCTCAATCACATCCTTTATAGATTTATTTCCCTTCCTTCCTCCTCCTTCCTCTTTCCCACTGTTATTTATAAATGTTATATGCTTGTTTACAGAGAGAAGAATGATCTTTAAAACTAACCGCGGATACAATTGCCAGCCGACCCACTTTCGGGTGCCCGCTCTTACCATCACAGATATTTCTCTCTTTTCGATCGCTCCCCCTGGATAGAGAAAGACCGGCAGCAGGAAGGGTGGTGACTCAAACCCAGAACCCAAAAAACAAACACCCACTAATGACTCAGATGCTGGAACTGGGGAGATTCTGAGACTTTCCTTTGCTGAAAAAATGCATATGCAAACAACATTTCCATCCACAGGAAGCCAAGCTGGTTCCTGGCTCCTCCCGCACGGGGACTCTGCTGAGGTGGCAGCGAGTCAGGGATGTGTCACCGACCCAGACGTGGAGTTTACTGGGTCAGTAGATGGAGGGCAGCCTGGACTCGGATCTCTTTGCTTTTTTTCCAAATGCCTGTTGGAGAAAATCTGAAGTATCCTGTGTGAGTCAGTCGTGAGTGTTGCTGTTTCCAGGCAAGGGCGTTTAAGTCACTGCCCTCCATCTTCCCTGCTGGGTTTAATTGTGATTTTAATTAGCAAGCGTGTCACTGGAGCGGAGGCGTGGCCTTTCTTCCGACGGAGAGTTTGCTGGCTGTGTGGTCCTTGGTTGCCACTTGGATCGTATAATCATAAAATACTTTTTGTTTTCTTTAGTGCTTTTTCTTTCAAAAGTTCAAAGGGCTTTACCAAACCTTAACCCTTAGGGCCCTCCGTTTATATTTGGATTAAAAACTGAGTGAAGATGGGGATCTTTTGTGGCAAAGTGCTTTGAAACCCTGAGATGAAAGGAAACCCGTAAAGAGAAATTAACCTCATTTATTTTTTAAGCACCATTTTGCATGCATGTGTGGACAGATGTAATTTGAGGCAACTTGAATCGAGCCTCCTCTTTGCTTGTGACCCTCCCCGTCTCCAGCCGCGTGGAAGGACCTTTTTTTTTTTTTTCTTTTCACTTCTCTATTTCCCAAGCCAGGGCCTGTCTGGTGGAAAGGCTGATGCAGGTTTATAACCAACTCTGGGCCCTGCCTCCAGGCACGGCACCCCTCTGTGGCTGGATCGCCGGGAGGAGGAATCCGAAGTTCAGTACAGAAAGGAGAAAGTGAGGAGAAAGGAGGCCCCCGCCTGGCTTGGCTTCCATACCTTGCATTCCTCAGTTCATTCCGGAATTCATTAACGCACACGCAGCTTTGCACTCATAAGTGCTTGGGGGCAAGGCTAAAATCTAGTTGTACCACACTGGTCTTAGCGTGCATGTGGCTAGTATATTGAAATACTCTTATATTGACTTGTAAGTAGTCATTGCCTATGCCTCTGCCACTCTTAAATATTTTGGATAGGAGTCAGAGCTTCAATTTTATCATTCAGTCTCTTAGGTATTTGAACGGAGAAAAAGCCCACACAAAGATCAATGACTGGATGAGGAATAAAATACATTTCCATTTATTGACTTAGTCAAAAGTTTGACAGCCTCTGGAAGACTGGGCTGGAGGGCAAGGGCCAGGCCTGAAGCCCCACACACCTGTTATGGACTAAATGTTTGTGCCCCGAGCCCCCCCCCCCCCCCCCCCAACCTGTGTTAAATCCCTAATTTCGTGGTATTTGGGAGATAATTAGGTGTAGATGAGGTCATAAGGGTGGGACCTTCATGATGGGATTGGAGAACCCTCCCTGCCTCCCTCCCTCTCTGTCTCTCTTTCTCTCTGGCTGACCTCTTCCCCGTGCTCCCTCTCCACTGTGCACAAAGGAGAGGTCATGGGAGGACACAGCAGGAAGGTAGCATTCTGCAAGTAAGAAGAACGTTGTCACCAGAACCCAAAACATGCTGGCGCCCTGACCTCAGACTTCCAGCCTCCAGAGCTGTGAGAAATAGAGGCCGGCTCTTTCACCTGTGGCAGCCCAAGGGGACCAAGTCAGTGCCCTGCTCCTCATTCACTGGATTCTCACGATTCTCTCACAGGGTAGAGATGCTGAAACAGAAGAGGCCAGTGTGCCTGAACCCACCTGTGAAGGCCAGTGGCCTAGAAACAAAAAACGGTCCACTTTGCTGGACCCTAGAAATAACGGGGAAAGGATGGAACCTGGTCTCTGCCTTCAAGGCCCACTGCCTATCAGTGTCTCAGATTTCGACCAATCAGAGCTCCTCTTCTAGTGAGGGGGCTCAGGGGGGAGAAGATGACACCCTGTTGAGAATACATGCCCTAAGATGACCTAGAAGTCATTTTCAACCTAGTGTGCCAATTGAGTGTGGGATTGAGTAAGAAGTACACGTTGGATCTGATACAGGGAGGGATACCCAACTTTCCCCATTGAGCATGCGTGTCTCTACCTTACCCTGGGCTTTGATGGATTCAGGGAATGGCAGATGGCCCAGTCGCATGAATTCACACCATAGGGCCATGGTTCTCTACCTTCACTACATATGGACATCATTTGAGGTACTTTGAAGAAGATCCTGACTTAACTGGTCTGGGATGCTGGGGGCATCAAGAGTTTTTAAAGCTCCCCAAGTGAATCTAGTGCGCAGTTAAGGTTGAAACCCACTCGGGATAACTTGAGAGTGAGAATTGGATCCATTTCATGGAGCTATCTCATTAAATTGTGTCATAATTCTGACCTATCTCCTACTTCCCTTTGGGCCAAGTGAGTGCATTTACTACACATCGCACATTGCACATAAGGTCTTTGCTTAGATTGCTTCCCTGATTTGTGTTTCAACAGACTTGCTGGGCCAATGAGGACAAATCAATCACTGATCCGTTACTGTGCCTGAGTTACTACCGAATGAAGTCCATGTGATTGCAAAAGTTGGGATATTGTCATGTACTCCTAGGCAACGTGCTCCTAGGTTCCACGTTCTGGGTCACTGATTTCTTGTGTGAAAGAACTGTAGCAAACCACCTCATCTTCTTACTCTTATTTTAAACAAATTAAAAAATTCTTAGCAGCTAATTACAAACCGGGTACTCTAAAAGAGACGATTTTGAGGCACGACTGTGGCATTTAATCGGTTTTTTTCACAAGTGTTAATTTTTCTCAAAGTTGTGTATGTACGTTGTTTTAAAAGTTGAATGAGGCTTACTATGGCAAATAGCAATCCTTCACTTTTACCCCTTCCCCTTCCCAATTCACACTCCCCAACGGCAAACATATTCACCCTTCCAGCTGGTTTTCTACTATTGTCCCAGATGTCCGGATGACTGGCTTCCCTTGCTATTTCTTAGCGATAATCTGTTGACTTCCTAATGTAAAAGATAAGGAGTTAACTCTCTCACTCTGCCTCTGCCACACACACAAACGTTTCTTCTCTGACATCCTAATCAATGCATAGATTTTGGTTACGTCGATATTTAGTTAATCATGTATTATTATCATAGCTGAGCCATGCAGGGTGGTGATCAGATTTCCTCGCTTGAATACATTTCTTGCTTTTTTTTGGATTGAATAGTTATCTCATTTTTTATTTGCTTAATTTTTTTTATGTACCTTAGGTTAATTTATCTTCTTTTTTTTTTTTTTTTTTTCTTTTTTTTTTTTTTTAAATTTTTTTTTTTTTTCAACGTTTATTTATTTTTGGGACAGAGAGAGACAGAGCATGAACGGGGGAGGGGCAGAGAGAGAGGGAGACACAGAATTGGAAACAGGCTCCAGACTCCGAGCCATCAGCCCAGAGCCTGACGTGGGGCTCGAACTCCCAGACCGCGAGATCGTGACCTGGCTGAAGTCGGACGCTCAACCGACTGCGCCACCCAGGCGCCCCAGGTTAATTTATCTTCAGATTGTCCCCCATCTTCTAAGATTGTGTTCAAGTGTATCAGATAATCTGTCAAATTCAACTGTTTTGGGTTGTTTTTGTTTTTTAGAGTGATTGCCAGTGGTGCCATTTGTATATGCTCCGGTCTGGACTGACAGATTGTGCTCTGGAATTGAGAGAGCTGATGTTCTAGGAGCTCCCTTCATCATCACTGAAGGGATTATCTTCACCTCTCTCCTGTGTTGGGTTTCCGGCATCTTGAATCTCGTGTATTCCTCTTTCCTGGTTTACTCCCTCATTTTAGCGGGACATATCCTCCGGTAGCTTTCTTTTTTAAAACTACTTCTTAATTTTTTTAATGTTTATTTTATTTATTTATTTATTTATTTTTGAGAGAGAGAGAGAGAGAGACAGAGCAAGTGGGGGAGGGGCAGAAAGAGGGGGAGCAAGAGAGAATCCCAAGCAGGCTCCACGTTGTCAGCACAGAGCCTGACTGGGGGCTCAATCCCATGAACTGTGAGATCATAACCCAAGCTGGTATCAGGAGTCGAACGCTTAACTGACTGAACCACCCAGGTGTCCCCCTTCCAGTAGCTTTCTGATTAAGTTGTATGGGAAGAAAATCATTTGAGGCTTTGTGTAATCAGTAGCGTGTATATTCTAGCTTTGTAGTTGATTAATAGTTTGCTTAGGTACAGAATTTTAGACTGGAACTAATTTTCTTTCAGAATTTCGAAGGTGTTGATTCATCATCTTCTAGGTTTTAGGCTTCTGTAGGAAATCCAATGCCATTCTGAAAACCAACTTATATTACTTATTTTTACATTCTGAAAGATTTGGGGATCATCTCTGCTCTATTATGAAATTTCACAATAATAGGTGTCGGCATGAGTTTGTTTTCATCTATTTTATTTTCATTGTTTGTCCTGGCTTTATTTTCATTTATTTTCATTGTCTGTCCTGGCTTTTAGAGGGACTTCTCAGTTGGGGAATTAGTGTCCTTTACTTCTGGGATACATCCTTGAATTATTTCTTTGACAAGATCCTCTCATCATTTCTTATGTTCTCTCCCTCTGGAAATTGTATTACTTAGTTGTTGTATGTCCATGACTTATCTTTGTTTATTATGTTTTATATTCTATTTTCCACCCCTGTATTTTAGTTCCACCTTCTGGGAGTTTTTCTTAAATTTATTTTTTAATTTTTCTACTGAGTTTTTCATTTCTTCTATAACATTATTGTTTTCTAAAAGCTTTTTAAATTTTGTTTGTTTTCTCTCTTAATAGCATCTCCTTCATATTTCGTGGATATAACATAGTTTCTTATCTAAGGATGTTAATAATATTAATTTGAAGTTTTCTCTTTTCTGTATAGTGTGTTTCCCCTGAATGGCTCCCCCCTCCCCCCCCCCCCATGATGTGTTGTTGTTATTTTCTGTGTTTTTTTATATTAGAGATTTATCTTGGATGTTGGTAGTCAGTGATTTTTCCACTTATGCTTCATAGTGGGGAACTCTAAAGCTGGTTGGAAGCTCTGGATATGTGTGATGCTCTAGGTTAGAGAGCCTCTGAAGTCAATGTATTTGGGTCTTTTAAGGTGGTCAGTTTTCTCCAAGGAAGACTCTTTCAATCTCCTGCTCAGAGGAGGGCACGTGTCTGATTACCAAAGTTGCTGGGGTGGAGAGTTGGATTGGTGAGGAGGAATGTCTTAGAATACTGTTAATTCCTTCACTGAATCTTGGTTTTGTCATGGACCCTGTCTGCTCTTCTGTGCCTGATATTACCCAAATAAAGAGACCCTGTGATTTACTCTTTCCAGAGAATAAACTTCCAGACTTCTGCCAGGGTAGGAGATAGGCAGCTTGCCCAAGCACGTGAAGTGGGAGAAGGGATATAGGGACGCAACTGCTTTTCAAACATCCTTCAATCAGTCCTCCTTTGTCAATATTACCTTAAAAACCTCCACCCCACGTTTATAGGGCTTCATCAATTCCTGAGGTTTTTTTGGTAGGCTTCATGCCCAGTGCGGAGCCCAACATAGGGCTTGAATTCACGACCCGGAGATCAAGACCTGAGCTGAGATCAAGAGTCGCATGCTTAACCCACTGAGCCACCCAGGTGCCCCAATTCTGGAAACATGTAATGAATCCGAAGTTAGAGTTCCCCACTGTTGGCTTAAGATTCAGCTTTCTTGGGTTTGCCAGTTTGACCACCAGTTGTCTATCTTCTTGTCTTCAAAATTCTGTTGCTGTGGTTTCCTTCCCTGCTCCACCATTGTGGATTTATGCCTTATAAAATTACTTGTATTGTTGCTGCATTTGGGTTTTAGGAAGAATGTGTTTACTCTACCATCTTTGTATAGAAACCCTTAGATTCTCATTACTTTCACCATGTCTCAAAAAATAAGAAGACACCCCCATTTTACAGATGAGAAAATGAGACCTGATATCACAGTTACTACATGATTTAAACCTATACTCTCTGTGTTCAAATCCGTTGGTCTTTCCATTATCTCATTTTGGCCACCTTAAACCTAAAACTTAAAAAAAAAAAAAAAAAGGTGGTCATGATATTTCAGTTTCACTAGAGCAAATTATGAGGCAAGATGATAATTGCTGGGGGGGGGGGGTGGGCACACGGATGGCTTAGCCGATAGACCGTGCAACTCTTGATTTTGAGGTTGTGAGTTTGAGCCCTACATTGGGTGTAGAGATTATTGAAAAAAATAATCTTAAAAAAATATGATAATTTCTGGGCAAGATAATGATTTGAAATTTAACGGTTAGTGAACGCAAATAACATGTTAAGGCTGTGTAGGTCTGGTTTCCTGACTTGAAGATCAACAGGAAAACAGTCTTCGAAATATCGCCTTTCTGCGTATAAATGTCTTCATGGAAACTCTGGGCAGTTTGGCGTTGTTCACTGTTTTAGCCATGTTGGGTTACTGATTTTCAGTGTTGGGTGTTTTGTTTTTATTTATTTTTAATCTGGAAGTTACATGATTTTCTTGAAAAGAAAAGTTTTGTATATGTTTTCTGGCTCTGAAAGATGCTTTTGTAACCACAAAACAAATATTCCTTTACTTACTGATTCCCCTCCACACCTCTTCACAAGCATGCGTATTTTAAATGGCATTATTTATAGCAGAGTCACTGAGAGAGCTATAAAGGGCTTAATGAATGTACTAAATGTGTTTCCAAAAGTAATTTCCAATTCTTATCCATGTCAGCAATGACAGTTGTGTGAATGTTTACAAGGTATTCATAGGTCAAATGTTGAGACTTACCATTTGGTAGTATCTCTTAGGTGGCTTTAACCTATATTGGTAAAGGCACTTTAACACATACTGGTAAAGGTCTTTATCAACTGGTATTCCATCCTTGTCTAAGAACTAAGTTTAAATTGAGTGACCTTTTGATCAGCCTAAATTTGTTCTGCTTCTTGATTTTGTCCATGGAAAACCCTTTCAGTTGCTTTTAGGTCTGGCTTTCTTCTGGGCTTGGCATTTCAGATTTGGTTCCGATCTGTGAATGACTCTAACCAAAGTAATGGGTTTAAGCTTCATTTTTAACTGGAGAGACAACAATTCTATCATGCTTCAGGTCATAAGTCTTGTTGCCAAAAAGTTTCACAAGTGACAGTAATTATGTATTTATGATTTATTGGAGAGTTTGAGTGTTCCAGAATAATGAGAGTTGAAAAGTGAACACTTTAGGGCAAAAGGTAAATTGACACAGAGAGGCTCTTCCAATCCTCTTAGGCTACTTGTCCTCTTAGGAGGTGTGTGTGTGTGTGTGTGTGTGTGTGTGTGTTTTCTGGACTTAGAGAAACTATAATTATTTGTCTATCAGCTTCAATAGTGAACTTCTGGTCCCAAAATTAAATGGATGGCCAACATTGCTGTGCTCGGGAGAGTTCAAGCTCCTGAACAATTTTCTATGTCTTTGATCTGAGACATTTTTATGAGCAGGCACAGGGCTCCCGAATGCATCATACAATTGGATTGAAGCCTGGAAATTCACCTCGGTGTGTTTGAACAAACTGTAGCCCATGAATGCCATATTTTTTTATATTGGAACATTCCTTTCCTTTTTTAAAGGGACTCAGCATCTATCTTATCCCTTTTCCACATTCTTGAATAGTCGAAATATCACTCTCTAAAGTCTTTACAAAAACTTTACTTTCATCCTTTTACAAGGGTAGAAAAAAATAAATCAAGAAGGTATCTGAAATTCAAATAGGATTTAAAAATTATTTTCAGCTTACAGATTCCTTTTTCTCTGTCTCTGTCTCTGTCTCTCTCTCTTTCTCTCGTACACACACACACACACACAGAAGTCCATGCACACATACAGATCCTGTACATGTTATATGAGTCATATTATTAAGGTGGTTAACACTGTCAAATGAGCACACCACAATCTATTTATTACACAGGTATTATAGGAGTACACATCTTTTCTGCCTTAGTTGATCATATAGTGACATGAACTACATTGATATGAGAGGAGATCAGATAGAAAATAGTGGATATCATATATTTGCAAAATAACTGCAAAAATTCATTCATCAACCTTTTGAATATTTCCCAGATGTACTAGACTCTGTCCTAGACTTTTGGAATATAAAGATGAAAAACATGAGATATCCGCCTTATGTAAGAGATTGCGGTATAAACATAAATCACAGTTCATGAGAAAGATTAGAGATTTTTGAATAATGTGTTAGGGAAATGCTATAGACTGAATGTTTGTGTCCTCCAAAATTCATATGTGGAAGTCTGAACCCCAATGGGGATTTGGTATTTGGATGTGGGGTGTTTGGAGGTGATTAGGTCATGAGGTGGAGTCCTCATGAGTTATAAAAGAGATCCTATTCCCCTGCTACTTCTCCCATGTAAGGACATAGCAAGAAGACAACTATCTATAGACCACACACCACATCTGCCAGTGCCTTGACCTTGGAGTTCTGAGTCTCTACAACTTTAAGAAATAAATTTCTGTTGTTTATAAGCCACCCAGTCTATGGAACTATGTTACAGCAGCACAAACTAAGACGGAGAACAAAAAATTAGGCAACTATCCTGCCCGATGGGGGTTTTACTGAAAGGAATCATTTCAGTTAAAACTTGAAGTGTGGGTAGAACCAGCCTGGCTTAGAAAAGAGTGGAGTACATTCCTGGAAGAGGTCCTATAGCATGTCCACAAGGACTGATCAGATTTTATTTATAAGATGGGCAAAGTATAAGCTGATTGATTTTTATACACCGAATATTTATATTTTTGGAGCCATTCTTGGAGTCATCTTGGATTTCTCTTTCTCGCACATACCATATCCAACCTATTGGTAAATGTTATTGGGAAAAAGTCTATACTCTATGTTCAAAATACATCCCAAATCAGACCATTCCTCCCTATCTCCATGACTACTAGCCAGATCCAGGTCACCATCATCTCTTGCCTAGACTACTACAAAAACATCTTGGTTGGTTGTGTTGGTTTTCAGTTGCTGTGTGACAAATTACCACAAAGTGGGTGACTTAAAACCACGCACATTTATGTGTCACTGTTTCCATGGATTAGGAGTGTGGAAATAACTTAACTGGATACTCTGCTCAGGGTCTAACAGTCTAATCAAGATGTTGGCAGGCTGCATTCTTATCTGGAATCCACCTCCGAGTTCACACAATCCATTGGCAAAATTCAGTTCCTTGCGGTTATAGAACTGAGAGCTGGTTTCTTACTGGCTCCTGGCTGGGGACTGCCCGTAGGTCCTAGAGGTCTCTCGTAGTTCCCTGACACAAGGCCCACTCCTTAGGCCATAGGCGGTTTGCTTCCTAAATATAGTCAAGAGCAGATCTCACATTCCAGTCTGCTAAGATGAAGTCTTAGGAAATGTAACATAATGAAGACAGTGGCATCAGATTTGTCATATTTTGTTCATTAGAACCAAATTATAGGTTCTGCGTACATTCAGGGGAGAGTCCCAGACAAGAGCACGACTCATATTCGAGGTCAGCTTAAGGTGCGTCCACCACGGTGGTATCGCAACTTCCATACATGCCCTCCTACAGTTTATTCTCCATGTAGCAGCCAGAATGATCCTTTGAAAATGTAAAACTCATAATGTCATTCTCTTGCTTACAACTCTCTCCTGGCTTAGAATAAAGCCTATAGGATCATGCGTGTATAATCACTGGCTACCTCACTTGCTTCATTTTTTGCTGGTCTTCCCTTGTTTATTTCTCTTCAGCCAAATGGGAATCTGTTGCTCCTGAACCAAGCACACCTCGGCATGAGCGTCTTTGCATTTGTTATCTTATCCACCTCAAACACTGCCCCAGCAGATGCTTATGACGTAAACTTTCTTTTCATTTAGGTATCTGTTCTAATGTCACTTCCTCAGAGAGCACTTCTCAGAATCCCCTAATCTAAAATAGCCCCTCCGCTATGCATCTCTACATATTCCCCCTACCCTATTTTTTTCCTAGCCCTTATCTCTCTCTATATTTTAGAATGTACTTATTCATTTATTCATGGACTGTCTCTCCCACTAGAACTCAAACTTCATGAGGACAAGGACCTTACCTATTTCATTCTGTGTTGTTTTCCCAAGCTTAAATCATTGCTTGGTATAAAGTTGGCTCTTAATATCTTGTATGTGAGTGAATAATGAAAGGATTTAAGACACAAAACAAAACTCTTCAAAAATATCTTATTATTATTGATAATATGTTGAAGTTTTCAAGTAAGCAGTGACTAAACCCAAAACCATACCATGGTATCTTTCTCATGATTTGGTTTTATCAGAATAGTGAAGAATAATCAATATCTCAAAAGAGATTTAAAGTCACCTGGTAACTTTAAAGTAGTTGATGTTTCTTAGTTGTGAATGATTCAGACTAGCATTACTAATAGTGATAGAACCTGACATTAACAAAAGAAGGCAGTGACACAATAAGAGAAAAAAGACATGAGACCTGTAGAAAACAAGTAGCAAATTGGAAAGTGTAAATCCTATCTTATCATTAATGACATTAAATGTAAATGATTAAACACTCCAATTAATAGGAAGTCATTGGTAGAATGGCCATTTTAAAATGATCCAAGTATAGTCTGTCTAGAAGCAACAACCTTTAGATTCAAGACACAAATAAGTTAATAGTAAAATGATAGAAAAAGATATACCATTCAAAGTGTAACCAAAAGAAAACGAGAGTAGCTATATGAATATCAGACAAAATAGACTTTAAGATACAATTGTTACTAAAACAATTGTTACTAAAAACAATGTCCTTTTTTGGACATTTTATAATGATAAAAGGGTCAATGCATCAAGAAGATATAATAATTAGAAACTTAAATGTACCTAATTGTCCCCAAATTCATGAAGCAAAAAAGCAAAAATGTAAGCAAAAATAGAAAATTCAATAGTAATAATGGGAGACATCAAAATCCTACTTTCAGTAATGGATAGAACAACTGGACAGAAGATCACAATGGAAACAGAAGATTTAAACAATACCGTGAACCAGCCTGACAGAACGGACATTTATAGAACACCCCAAAATACTACAAACACATCTTTTCAAGGGAACATGGAATATATTCCAAGATAGACCAATATATGAAGCCATAGAAGGAGTCTCAAAACATTTGAAAGGACTGAAATCACACAAAGTATGTTTCCTGAATACAATGAAATGAAGTTAGAAAATAATAATGGAAGAAATTTTGGAAATTCCCATTTATAAATTAGTCTGTTGGAAATCAATATGCTTATAAATAATGGATGAAAGAAAAAAAATCATATGAGAAATTAGGAATAATTTTAGATAAATGAAAACAAAAACACAGAATACCATAATTTATGGTATACTTAGAAGGAAATTTATAGTTTGAAATGCTTATATTAAAAAAGAGCAAGGGCGCCTGGGTGGCTCAGTCAGTTAAGTGTCCGACTTCCGCTCAGGTCATGATCTTCCAGTTGGTGGGTTCAAGCCCTATGTTGGGCTCTGTGCTGTCAGCTTGGAGCCTGAAGTCTACTTCAGATTCGGTGTCTCCCTCTCTCTCTGCCCCTCCCCTGCTCATGCTCTGACTGTCTCTCTCTCAAAAATAAATAAACATTAAAAATAAAGTTTAAGAAAGAGTAAAGCAGGGCACCTGGGTGGCTCAGTCGGTTGAGCGTCTGGCTCTTGATTCGGTTCAGGTCATGATCCCAGGGCTGTGGATCGATTGAGCCTCTTGTCGGGCTCCATGTTGAGCGTGGAGCCTGCTTGGGATTCTCTCTCTCTGCCCCTCTCCCCTTCTCATTATCAGCAAACTTTTAAAAATTTAGCCAGGCTGACACAGAAAAAAAGGAGAGGACTCAGAATACTAAAACCAAGAATGAAAGAGGTGATGTTATTACCAACCTTTCAGAAATAAAAAAAGAGTATAAGGGAATAATATAAACAACTGTCAACAAATGAGATAACCTACATGAAATGAGTAAATCACTACAGAGCCAAGAAAAGTCAGTGGGAAAAGAATAGTCCAGTTCAACAAATGGTGCTAGATCAACTGGTATCCATGTGCAGAAGAATGTATTTGGCCATCTATTTCATACCATATACAACAATTAATTCAAAAGAAATCAAAGACCTAAATATAAGAGCTAAATCTATAAAACTCTTAGAGGAAGCATAGGTGTAAATTTTCATGACCTCGGATTAGGCAACAGTTTCTTAGATACGGCACATAACGCCTAATCCAAAAAAATATAAATAAATGGGACTTTATAAAAATTAAAAACTTTTATGCATCAAGAAGTGATGAGACAGGCTCCAGAGTGGTTAGAAATTTTGCAGATCACATATCTGATAGGGGTGTGGTATCCAGAATATATGAAGAACACCTATAACTCAATCATAAAAAAGACAGATAACCTAATTAAAAACCGAGTCCGGGTCAGAAATTTCTTCAAGGCACCTACGTGGCTTAGTCAGTTGAGTGTCTGACTCTTGATTTCAGCTCAGGACCTGATACCAGGGTTGTGAGAATGAGCTCTGTGTCATGCTCCACAATGTGCATGGAGCCTGCTTAAGATTCTCTCTCCTTCTTCCCTTCTCTCCCGCTCGTGCACACACACTCTGTCTCAGAAAGAAAGAAAGAAAGAAAGAAAGAAAGAAAGAAAGAAAGAAAGACTTTTCAAATAACATATACAAATGACCATTAAACACATAAAAAGATGTTCAACTCATTAGTCACTAGAGAAATGCAAATCTACAACACAATGAGAACTACTTAACACCCACTAGAATGACTATAATCAACAAGTTGGACATTAACAAGTGTTGATGAGATTATAAAGAATTTGGAACACTTACAGATTGTTGGTTTGAATGAAATGGTACAGCTGTTTTTGAAAATAGTTTGGTAATTCCTCCGAAGGTTACATGCAGAGTTATTATGTCACATAGCAATCCCATTCCCAAGCACATACCCAAGAAAATTGAAAACAGATATTCACACAAAAACTGGTACAACAATGTTCAAAGCATCATTATCATAATAGCTAAGAAATGGAAACAATTCAAATGTCCATCAACTGACAAATGGATAAAGAGATGTGATATATCCATACGATGGAGTATTATTCACCTATGAAAAGGGATAAAGTACTCTACAATGTACAATACAAACAAATCTTAAATACGTGCTAAATGAGAGGCAACACACACAAAACGCCACATATTATAAGATTTCATTTATATGAAATTCCCAGGACATATAAATTAATAGAGATACAAAGGGAATTTTTAGTTTCTAGAGGCTGGCAGAAGGAGGGAATGGGGAATGACTGCTAATGTGTGTGCAGTTTCTTTTAGGGGTGATGAAAAATTCTTGAGTTAATGATGGATGTGTAACCTTGTAAATTTACCAAATGCCCTCAACAGTACACTTTTATTTTTCTTATTTTTTAATTATTTTAGAGCAGGGAGAGGGGAAAAGCGAGGGAAAGAGAGGGAGAGAGAGAGAGAGAAAGAGAAGGGGGAGTGACAGAATTTTAAGCAGGCTCCACCATCAGTATGGACCCCAATGGAGGACTCATCCCATGACCATGGGATGATGACCTGAGCTGAAATCAAGAGTTGGACGCTCATTGAACTGTACACTTTGAAAAAGCTAATTTGATGGTATGGAAATTATATGTTGAGTAAAAAAAAGAAGAATCTATGGGGCGCCTGACTGGCTCAGTCTGTGGAGCATGCAACTCTTGATCTCGCGGTCATGAGTTCAAGCCCATGTTGGGTTTAGAGTTTACCTAAAAAATAAACAAAAAATATATAAAATTTAAAAGAAGAATCTATGGGGGTGCCTGGAGGGTGCCATGTCTACTCACCTCTCTGTCTCTGTCTCTATTTTCCACCCTTTGTTCCCACCTCCCACCTCTTCTTTCTCTTCTTGCTCGTCCCTTGTGGCTCTTACCTGGCCACAATGTGGAAATAAAATATGTTGTAAAGCATTTCTGTAAAGATTACGTACTTTTTTGCTTTCTTTGCTTGGCTGGAAAGAAAGTGATTTTGATGCTTAATATTTCTTTAAGGAAAAACAACTCTAAATTAATTACAAGGTTGATTTTGCTTTAGGGGATATAGCCAGTAATTAAAAAAAAAGATTATCCACCCATGCTATATGAGTAGTTATAAATAATTGAAGTAAGATACTTTCATGAACATTAAAAAGTGATTTGTAAATATGAGCAGACACTACTGGTAAACACTGATAATATCTAGTGTAATGATGTTCACCAAAGTTTCTTAATTATAATTTGGCTCTTCTACGTGTAGACACGCCTGAGTTAACCATTTATGCTACAAAGTAAAAGCCTCCTACTCAGATGGTTTCATTTGACTCATATAAACCTGATCACATTTTCCCTCTGGAATGTCCTTTCTGAACTAAAAAAAAAAAAAAAATACAATATGGGTTGTAAGCTCTTCTCTTGCGAAGCCATCTTCAGAATGACCAATTATTCTTTGTCGTTCATCTGGAAGAGTGAGTAAGTACAAAAAGAATACCATTAGCCACAAAGTTGTCATCTTCTTCAAATAAAAGTCTGATCTCTGGCTTGAATGTTGAAACGGAAGATTCACTGTTTTCTTGTGTGGTGGGTCAAGAAAAATGAATTTTGTTCTCAACTGTCATTTTATGGAAAGAGCGTATTCCGTTTGTTGATGAAATGTTAAGAAAACGAACTGGTTAAGTTTCACAGGACTTGGTGATTGAAATTCTAGTGCCCAGAGTAGTGGTGTCAGAGTGATGAGGCATCCAGATAATGATCTCAGAAACCTTCCCAAACAATGTGACTGCTTCATTAGAAGGGGAAGGGGGAGGGAGGAAAGACGGACTTAATTCTCCAGTCAGCTCCTAAGAGGCCATCTATCCTGTCTTGGAGAGACAGAGTGCTTCACTGTGGGGCCTGCTTTGGTGCAGGGGTACAACTATCCCTGAAAGATTAGAATTACTATTAGATGTTAAGTATTAGGGGCTCCAAGGAGAGCTGAAGAAGGTGGACTTCCATTGACTGGCTCTAGCAGTCACCCAGGTGGCACCTTTAAGACCCGCACCCCCCCCCCCCCCAGCCTGAATTGAGAAGCTTGGTATTTGCTTATCTTCCTTAAGCTGCACAAAGGCTCTGTGTCTGGGTATGCAAAAATGAGTTCCCTCTTGTTCCTGTTTCTCATTTTTCGTTTGTCATCGGCTCACTTCCTACTTTTGTCTTGGTTTTAATTAATTAATTGGTAGTAAAATCTCCTCTTTAAACCTTGTCCCTCACCTCTATCCTCACCCACCCCACAAATATGATTGAATTTGGAAACAGTTATCAGGGAAGATTTTCATAAATTCTCCGAGGATGAGAAGGGGAGTGTTAGGGGAGGCTAGTCGAGGAGAAGTGTGGTGATGAATGGAGGAGAGCCTAAGGAGCATTCAGGATATTTGAATTACTTCCATCACAAGGATGGTGAGAAGAAGGCTGCTCATTAGGGACCACGGTGGATTACTTTTGAGGATGCTAGGTTGTGAAATTCTCATTCAATAGAATGAACTTTGTTTACAGCACAAACAGCCAGCCTGGTAGCAGGAGCCAACCTTATTCTGCAGTTAAAGAAATAATTTTATTTGTTTGTAAGATTTTATTTACTTATTTTTTAAATGTTTATTTATATTTATTTTGAGAGAGAAAGAAAGAGAGAGAACCTGCAGAAGAGGGGCAGAGAGAGTGTCTCAAGCAGGCTCCGTTCTGTCGCGGCGCTCAGTCTCACAACCTTGGGATCGTGATCTGAGCCTAAATCAACAGGTGGACGCTTAACCAACCGAGGCACCCAGCCCCCCGCCCAGTGAGATTTCATGATTAAGTAATCGCTGCACCCAACACGGGGCTCGAATTTACAATCCAGAGATCAAGCCAGGCACCACAAGAAATAATTTATTTTAAACTGTTTTATTGACCTGTATACAGATTAAAATATGAACCTTTTTTTTTTTTTAAGTAGGCTTTGCACCCAGCACGGAGCCCAATGCAGGGGGTGAACTCACGACCCTGAGTTTAAGACCTGAGCTGAGATCAAGAGCCAGACACTTGGGGCACCTGGGTGGCTCAGTTGGTTGAGCATCTGACTCTTGATTTTGGCTCAGGTTATGATCCCAGGATCTTGGGATGGAGCTCTGTGGTGGGCTTTGCAGAGTGTGGAGCCTGCTTAAGATTCTCTCCCTCTGCCCCTCTCCCCCACTCACTCAAGCACATGCTCTCTCTCTGAAATAGAAGAAAAAAAAAGTCAGACGCTTAACCCACTGAGCCACCAAGGTACCCCAAACTTTTTTTTTTAATATGAACCATTAAAATAAATTTTTAAAAAATTTTTTAAAGTAATTTCTATACCCCATGTGGGGTTAGAACTTACAACTCTGAGATCAAGAGTCACATGCTCTATGAACTGAGCCAGCCGGGTGCCCCCAAATGTAGACCTTTTTATTAAAAACACAATTATTCACAATTAAAAACACAATCTTTGAAGCACTGAATAATGAGACAAGTGTAAGCCATTTTTTATTATAAGAAAGCTGAGTCAAAATTCAGGAAATATGTGTTGAGCTCCTTTTGTATGTCAGCTGTATGTTTTCTATGGTTCAACCCAACCTCTGCATTTTATTTTTCTATACATTTTAAGTAGTAATACAAAGAAATATATACTGGCACCTGGTAAGTTTTGTGACACCATCTTATATATACTAGGCAGAGTATACAAATGACAGTAAATTTACATGAACACATTTTTAATCCCTCTTGATCTTCTAATTTCATTGGGAAGTGTCAGGGGTCAGGTTCCTGGGAAACAGACTCTGAGACTCTTACATTTTTGGACAGAAGTTTCATTAGAGGGTGCCCCCGGGAACAATACCGACGGAGAGTAAGAAAACAGAAGGAAACACAAAAGGAGAGGTGAATCACAGTCCAATTGCAAAGAGGCCTCAGCTGATCCTACGCTGAGCTTGGGAGCTGGAATGATTCTTCAGAGTTGCTCCAAACTGAGACAATTGGTCTGAACATTTTTGGATGCTGGTTGTCCCCGGGGCAGAGTATAACCTGGGGCAAGGTAGTTTCCTTCAGCTCAGGACAATTCCCTGAAGAGGAACTGAGTTGTGAGCCATTCGCAGCCAATATGCCTGAGCCAGAGCTGTGAGTTCCTTGATCCCAGAAGGATCGGTTGGGCACACAGCAGCCACTGTATACACATTATGTGTGATTACATCATCATGTCAGAAAAAGAGAACGGTGACAGGATAGAAATAAACAGAGGGAGAAAAGTGAATAAAAAGGGAAGAGAAGAAAAACAATAAATCAGTAATTGGGGAAAAAAGAAAATAAAGAATAGAAAAAAATGCAATGAAATAAAAAATAACCTTAGCACCAGTTCCAGGTACTGACTATGATTTCGCAACACAGTGCATTCCAGTTGAATGTAGGCATTAAAATGGCTAAGGTCACTTGGTACATCAGAAATAGTTATGGAAAGCACCTGTGAATCATGATTCAGAGGCTTGTACCATAACCTTCAAAGCACATTAAAATGACTGGAAATGCATTCTGTTCAACTACTTACCAGCAGAGGTCATTCAGTCAGAAGAACACTTTCAGAGCATGAAAAAGCAAGTTTGATGAATATTGATGCTGTTAAGTTTCACCTGTTTGAGTCTTGGCTTATTTATGAGTTATTAACTTAAAAATTTTTTTTAATGTTTATTTATTTTGGAGAGAGAGACAGACAGAGCATGAGTGGGGGAAGGACAGAGAGAGAGGGGGAGACACAGAATCTGACACAGGCTCTAGGCCCTGAGCTGTCAGCACACAGCCCGACGGGGGACTTAAACTTGGAAATAGTGAGATCATGACCTGAGCCGAAGTCGGACGCTTAAGCAACTGAGCCACCCAGGCACCCCATGAATTAACATTTAATCATCCCATGGGTGACTCAAAAATTATGTATATTTGGCTTTGGAGTTCATGATAAGAATTTGGTCACGAGTAATGGCTGCTCCTGGGCATATTGATTCTCCTAAACTTCAGGCTTGCTCTGTGCCAGGTGAGCAGCCTCTCTGGGCTTAAGGAAGTGGCCTCGGGGACAGAGAGGTAGCCTACACATTAACCCTGAGTATAGCACCTGTGCAGAAATATAGACACAGATATAGAGATATATGCAGAAACCTGTCATTGTGGCCCCTGCTACACTGATGGTCCTAAATATATTTTTCTTTTTATGAAATTAAAGTTGGTTTCCATCACCGAGGATGTGCCAAGCTGTGGCCAGGAAAGAGAGAACCCAAACAAGAGGAAATCATTCTGAGATCCAACATTTGGGCATGGGCTAGGCACAGGGGAGAGACTGAGAGCTGATGGTGGCTTGACCAGGCCAATGTAGGAAGAGTCCTGTGAGTGAGAGTCCGTGAGGACAGCTTCCTCGGTTCATTCATTTGGACCATAAGACTCCTGAGCTGGAGAATAATACCAGAGTGGAAAGTTTTCAGGTGGCTATTACCTTGGTCCTGTGCCAGGTGGATTACTCACTGCTCACAAAGCTCCAGCTGGTATTTACCCCCAACAAAAGGGGAAAGAAAAGAGAAAAGTTCTTGGTTTTAACGTCACGGTGGGCATAAAGCATGAATGATAAGACAACGGGATGGGGAAAATGAGAAAAATTTCCCCTGGTCCTGGTTTATTTTTATGACGGGATATCAATTCTTTCTACCCCTTTAGGGAACATAAGAATCTAAAGTGTTTTCATTCTTTAACTAAATTTTGTTTATTAACCTCATATCTGAGGAAATAACATTTAATCAGCTCACTTCCTGAAGGGCTTGTTTCATATCCTTGACTCAGATTACTGTTGTGTGATCACGGACAGCTTTAGTCTTTCCTCCCACAGGGAGCTGAAGAGCAATTCTGTGGCTCCCAATACACACAATAAACCCCAGAACAAGAATTATCCTGACCCTGAACATCCTCTTATGTTTTAACGAAGAAAATGCCTCCCAAATTTAATCTGTAAATAAAAAAAAAAAAAAAAAAAAAAAAACCAGCCAGGATCATATTACCAAAGAGGAAGATGTTTAGTTAACTCATTTATTTAACAAATCTTCATGTAGCTTATGTACAATGTACAGAATGCTGAGAGGGAGGTGAAAATGAGTAGGCCATGTTGGCAGTCCTTCCAGAACTTACTGGTATTTAACACAGAAGGCATGAAAGCAATTGATTATAATCCAACAAGAAATGAAACAGTGGTCTGATATCCTGTGAGAAATTAATGGTGCTGATAGCCCTTCTCTCATTAAATATTAGACCTCTTCTATTTCACACCATATTATTCAGCAGTTGTTAAAATTCTATCCTCAATGGTTTCCTACGACTTTCCCAGCTCCATGCTAACCTTCTCAAGGTCAGGAAAGAGATCTTGAGAGCTCTGTTTCCTGAGCTTCACTGTGTCCGGCAAGCTCCTCCCACCAGCTCTTATCCTCCTACAGCCCTTGCCAAACTAAACTGCTCAGCAAATTGGATTCACGACTGCGAAATGACTTTCGAAACTATCAATCACTTTTATTGCACCTGATAGACAAGCTGGCGACTCCTAAAATACGGTAGACAATTCATGTACTCAAAAAGTAGTAGGGCACATTGAGTGTGTTAGGATACCATCTTCCCAACACATCAGCGCATGGTGCTATCCTATGTGCACAGGCCTAAGGATTAAGCACAGGCATACATCTTGTGGTTTTTCCAAGAGGCTGAAACATCTGTCTTCATATTTTACCTCTGGTCCATTCGTGGATTGCTCAGATAACGTTCCTCAGGGGTACTATATTTGCTTTGCAGAGTAAGTTCTTCTGTAATGAAGAGTGTAGAATGAATGCTGATCATGGGCTCCAGAGCAAGTGGCAGGCCTCAGTGCTGTGTGACAGTTCTAGAACAGTGAGGGGTGGGAGCCTGTTGCTGATCTGGTTTAGGCTTCCTAAAGAGACACGCTCAATGCAGGCTCAGCCTGCTGTTCTGTTTGATGCCTCTGGTCCCCAGCTTTCCCATGGATATTGAAACGAGTTCTGTATGCCTCAATCTTTGGAATCATAGATCGTTCTCATCCCAGTGTGAGCCCCTGTAGATGTCTAGTGCCTCCCATATCTCCAAACTGTTCTCTGCTTCTTCGCCTTTGATCCTGCCTGACTGCTCTCCCTACCAAACGTCCTGCCCTTTGGAATTTTTCTTCTTCCCATTGCAGCCTGAGTGACTTTACATAACACAGTTCTGATCAAGTCACTGCCTTAATCCCTCGAAATGGCTCCCCATTGTTCTCAGAAAGCCCCCAACCCCCACTTGCCAGCCCTGAGTCATGTGTTCCCACTCTAGCCAACCTCTTCAGGTTCTGGGGTGCCCCCATGCTCTCCACCCCTAGCTTTCCAAGTGTCTGTCTGCACTCTACTTCTGGTTTTATTTTTTCTATACATTAGGTCTCACTTAGCAGTCTCTGTCTTTGGAATTCCTTCCTTGACTGCCAGACTGAAGTTACCAGTACTCACATCGATGCTCTTATGCACTGCAGGTAATTTCCTCTTTCCTTGTCTGTTCTCTCTGTTAGACAGAAAGGTCCGGGGGACAGGCAGCCTTTGTCTTGTCCGTGCTGTAGACTTACTGCCCAGAACACAGTGGTTTCTTAATTGGGCCAGCTTCACTGGCACTTGGGAGGGAGTTTCGGTTTTAATACCCATCAGTTGCTGTCTTGAACTTTTTTTTTTTTTTTTAAGATTTTCTTTTTAAGTAATCTCTACACCCAATGTGGGGCTCAAACCCACAACTCCAAGATCAAGAGTTGCACACTCCACCTACTGAGCCAGTCAGGTCACCCCTTGAATTTTTTAACCATTTGTCTTTGGGTTTGTGTTTTGGAACCCTGGTCTCACTCCCTGGGATGTTCCCTGCTGTACCCAGTGACCACTGCCCCCCCCCACCCCCCGCCACCGCCTCCCCCATTTCCCTTCCCACACCAGGCTTGGTGCAAAACAATGAGGGATTGGTTGGATTCTCGTGCCCACATGTGGAGTCAAGCACAGAGTCTGTGGTGCCTGTGAGGCTCGGCACTCTCTGTGAGCACCCAGGCGTCCAAATGAGTACAATGCTGAGTAGCAAATAAAAAACACAATGGCAGGTTGAGAAGAAGTCCACAGAGAAAAGAAAACACTTTTTCCCCCTGCTTCTGGAACAAGGGATTTTGCATCTTCATTTTTCACTAGGCCCTTTAGATTATTTAGCTACTCCTGGCTCTCAACGAATATTTGTTGAATAGCTGAATCAAAGAAATTTGATGAACCAAATGCATATTTTTTTCCCCCCAAGCAATTACCCAGAGAGATTTTCCAACGGGGTGGTCATTTCCTAAAACTTTTTGGAACTTCTTTCTGAGAAAGTCACTCATTTGTTCAGCAATTATTTTTTGAGTAGTTACTATGTGCCAGGTTCTCGTGTGCAGCAGTGAACTATTTAGATAAGGTTGCAGAACATCTTTACCCTTAGAATTGCTTTGTTGTGGATTTATTTTCTAAGGAAGCAAAAGTCTCCAGGGACAACATCTGCTGAGTACAGTGGACCATAAAACTACATAGTAACCACTTGGGAGCTCTTGGGACTAAAATCAACTTTATAACTATGCAACCATAAATTAGAAACATTGGGTTTCCTATGTGAGTAAACCGATTCTGAAGATAATTCCCAAATATAAATTTCAAAACCATTTTGAATTACTTTTAATAAATGAAGAGTATCCCAAGGTGACTACTTCCTTTTTATTAAAATGTTTTATTTATTTCTTTTAATATTTATTGGTTTTGAGAGAGCTAGAGAGAGCGAGTGGGGGAGGGACAGAGAGAGAGGGAGACAGAGAATCCCAAGCAGGCTCGTGAACTCCCAGAGATCCGGTACCATGAGATCAGGACCTGAGATCAAGAGTCACGAGATGCTTAACCAACTGAGCCACCCAGGCACTCTAAATGAGTATTTTTTTCAAATGCTTTTTATGCATCTACTAAAATGGTTATACAATTTTTCTCTTTTATTCTATTAATGTCATAAATTTACATTGACTGATGTTTAAATGTCAACTCAACCTAGCAGTCTTGGGATAATCCCGCTTGGTCATGATATATTATCCTTTTTACATATTGCTGGATTTGACTTGCTAATTTTTTAAAAGTTTATTTACTTATTTTGAGAGAGAGAGAGTGAGTGAGAACAAGCGGGGAGGGGCAGAGAGAGAGTGGGGGACAGGGGATCCAAAGAGGTCTCCATGCTGACAACAGTGAGCCAATGTGGGGCTTGAACTCAGGAACTGTGAGAGCATGACCTGAGCGGAAGTGGGACGCTCAACTTCAACCAACTGAGCCACTGGGGCACCACCCCCCCGCCCCGCCCCAATCCTGCCCCAGTGACTATCTTGAAGCAGCAATTACGATTTACACATAGAAGCTCTGGGTAAATAAATAAATAAACAAATAATAAATTAAATAAATAAATAAATAAATGTAGAAGCTCTGGAATTAATACATTTTTTTCCAAGAAAGTATTGTTTTTGGTAATTTCTATTTTTTTTATTTTCTTAAACGTACTTTTTCATCTAGTTTCACATGCAAAAGGAATTTGCAGGTGATCTGAATGTGGTTATTATTAATAACCTGCTTCTATGATGACATTGTTCTTATGATCTTTACCATGAATTGTTCGCTGCTTTGTTACAACTTCTAAATTATGGTTTTGTTCATCATCTTTGGAACCCAGTGATAACCTACTTATTTTATAATACCTTTCCTATGTAGGGTGGCCCTTATTAGCAGTGTTATCTTAACCTCCTTGTGCCTTGGTTTCCTCATAGAATTGTAGTGGGGACTAAATAAATTAACATACGCAAAGACCTCAGAATACTACCTAGCATATGGTAAATGCCACATTAAGATTTTTATTACAATAATTACTATTATCTGGCCTTATGCATCTAGGCCAGGAACAGGCAAACTTTTTCTCTAAAGGGGCAGACAGTAGATATTTAGGGCTTTGTGGGTCAGATGATCTCTGTCACAACTGCTCAAGGCTGTTGTAATGCCAAACTCAGTGGTAGACCATACATAGATGGATGGGCATGACTGTCTTCCAATAAAACTTTAATTATAATAACAAGTGGCTGGTCAGATCCGGTGTGTGGGTAATTCATTTGCTACCCCTCGTCTGGGCCTTTTTGATGAGTTTGAGTGTGAATGGCTGGTGAAGGCTTAGCCACGAATCAGGAGTGGAGCCATGGTGACTTGAGGCATCTGAAGCCCAGGTCACAGTAGTCACAGGCTTCTATAGATAGGATGGCCCAAAGCGAGGGCTGGGTGGCATGTCCTTGGAAGTGCATCTGGGGCTGGTGGCCATCGTGGAGTAGGGAGGCTACAACTGGAAAACTCCATGGATTTCACTCACCAGAATTAGTTTTGTCCTGGCAAATGGAGTCCATGAGCATTTTAGAGACCCTTGTTCACGGCTGCGTATGCAAAGGTTTACTGTACTCTCACAGCAGGCCTATCGTATGCTCTATGTATCTACACGGATGCGCCATGTCATCCAGTGAATGTTCAGAAGCCATCTGGAATTTAATCTTTTTAAAGACCAGAGAATAGGTTTCTTTGAGGGGCCACTTTGCAGACCCCAGATTTCTATAACATCCTTTGCCCTTAAAGGGATCAGTGAGCCTAAATATTATGAGAAAGTGTAACCCCTGACCTGCTTGGCAATCACTTCCCCCGGAGTGAGTGACCTCAAAGGAGCCGGGGAGTGAAGTCTTGTGTTGTTGTTGTTTTTCCATATCAGATCAGCATGCAATATGCTTGCCTAAATAACAGATATTATCTAGAGAGATAGGTAGATATGGAGAGGATATTTGTTTTCTTTACGAACTTGATGTCTTAATGTGCCTGGTAGGCAGCATGCACTCTTTTGCAATATTCTTCCAGTTTTGCATGGGCACTCTCCTTAAGGCAACAAAAGGCACCTGCCAGAGAATATTCTACATTTACAGTGTGCTTTCCAGGGGCACAACTTTTCCTACAAGCTGGAGGATGACCCAGACTTCAATTGGGCTCTTATTTGATACAACAAAAGAAATTTTGATTTGTTGACTGGTTGGTTCCAGAAATATTTACTCAGCTCCTAATCATATGTACCACACACCATGCTGGTTCTTGGAGGTTTCCGGGGGTGACTTTCTGCTCTCATGGAATTTACTGTTTGGTGATACGAGTCAGGGAACAGGTAAGGGCAGCATGTTACCAGAATGAGCCAGAAGTGCTAGAAGGGAAATGAAAGTTTGTCATCATATTTCTCAAATTCCCTGGTTGGAAGAATCATCCAGGACCCTCGGGAAAATTAGGGAATACTTGGTTCCGTCCAGGACCTGCTGAATTGTAATCTCTAGGGAAATCTGCATATTTCACAAGTGCTCCGGATGATATTTAGGAACAAGCAAAGTTGGGAAACCCTGGTCTAATAGAATGTAAAACAAAGACAAAAACTCTAGCTTCCAACCAGGCAGTAATCTTAGAAGCTTTCATTCTAAAGAAGGATTATTAGGCAGGTCTTTGAAGATTTGTTGTCATAATTGGCAGAAAACTTCCATGTCAAACTTGTGTTTGCTGATGCTGATGACCTATGGACTTAAATGCCACCTTTATGAAACCCTCATTAGGTTGCTAGGCAATGAGTACTCTCTCTACGGACTGGGTTTAGTTTCCTGGACATGAGACTTTCTGAAACTTCTTTCTTTTCTTTCTCTCTGTTAAAAAAAATGTATATATATATATATATAGATAGATAGATAGATAGATATTTATCCAGAAATGATGCCATTGAGAATATTTACTCTAAAAACTTAACATTCTTCTCCTTTTGGACCCTCACAGCATACTCCATAGACCTCATGGAAGGCTTTAGTTTAACCCATTGAATTTTTGCCTTGGTCTCAATGAAAGAAGTGATCCCTCTTAATATGTTATGAATATTCTTGTACTGTAATTACAGTGTTTAGTTTTATTTTTTTTTCTTATTTTTTATTTAAAAAAAAATTTTTTTTCAACGTTTACTTATTTTTGGGACAGAGAGAGACAGAGCATGAACGGGGGAGGGGCAGAGAGAGAGGGAGACACAGAATCTGAAGCGGGCTCCAGGCTCTGAGCCATCAGCCCAGAGCCTGACGCGGGGCTCGAACTCACGGACCGTGAGATTGTGACCTGGCTGAAGTCGGACGCTTAACCGACTGCGCCACCCAGGCACCCCTGTGGTGTTTAGTTTTAGTTACTACTATTTACTTACTACAAACTACTGTTTGGCTTTTTTTTTTTAATTTTATTTTTTTAAATTTATATCCGAATTAGTTACCATATAGTGCAACAATGATTTCAGGAGTAGATTCTTTAGTGCCCCTTACCCATTTAGCCCATCCCCCCCTCCCACCCCCTTCCAGTAACCCTCTGTTTGTTCTCCATATTTATGAGTCTCTTATGTTTTGTCCCCCTCCCTGTTTTTATATTATTTTTGTTTCCCTTCCCTTATGTTCATCTGTTTTGTCTCTTAAAGTCCTCATATTAGTGAAATCATATGATATTTGTCTTTCTCTGACTGGCTAATTTTACTTAGCATAATACCCTCCAGTTCCATCCATGTAGTTGCAAATGGCAACATTTCATTCTTTTTGATTGCCAAGTAATACTCCATTGTGTGTGTGTGTATATGTATATATATATATATATATATATGTGTGTGTGTATATATATATGTATATGTATATGTATATATATATGTGTATATGTATATATGTGTGTGTGTGTGTATATATATATATATATATATATATATACACATATACACACCCACCACATCTTCTTTATCCATTCATCCATCGATGGACATTTGGGCTCTTTCCATACTTTGGCTATTGTTGATAGTGCTGCTATAAACATGGGGGTGCATGTGTCCCTTCGAAACAGCACACCTGTATCCCTTGGACAAATGCCTAGTAGTGCAATTGCTGGGTTGTAGGGTAGTTCTGTTTTTAGTTTTTTGAGGAAGCTCCATACTGTTTTCCAGAGTTGCTGCACCAGCTTGCATTCCCATCGGGTTTTTTAAAGTAGTATTTAACTTTCCAGTATTCTTATTATAAGCCACTGCAAAAATTTCTCATGTAGACTATTTTGCCTGAAAAATGTTTACAGTGTTTTTTTCTTAGTATAAAAGTAATTTATTCATTGTAGAAATTTGTAGAAACTTAAAAAGAATAAAATTTAAAAATCACCTGTATTCCTACTGCCCAGTAATAATAACTATTGACATTTTAGTCTATGTCCTGTTAATCATTTTATTGTTAATTTTTAATATGTTACCTTCAATTGATCATTCATTGATAAGTAGTTATAATTAGGGTTATACTTATATCAAGTTTGTATCCAGATCTCCTAACAAAACTTTATACAATGAGCATATTTCCCTTAAAATTTAGAATGTCTTCATGAGCATATTGCATTCCATCACGTAGATATGCAAGCATTTATTTAAAAATGTTTTCATTGTTCAATTTTAGGTGGTTTTTAATTTTTCACTTTCATACATATAACCTAACATTTCATAACATTGGCATGAACCTCTTTGCACATAATTAAATATATGTCCATATCTATGATCCATCTTTCAAGACATTCCTAGTCATGATATTACTGGGTTGAAGGACATGCTGTTTTTTGAGATTGTTAATACATGTTGCCAAATTGCTTTCAGGAAGATTGTACCAATTTAGGCCCAGAGGGTGTCTTTAGAGGGAGAGGCTAGAAAGTACCCTTGACTAGATGGATCCACTGGGACCCATAAGCACCAGGAAATGGCTGTGATTTATGGATACACCAGTTAGACTCCTTGTGCTCTGTGATCCTAGACTTGTATTCCTAACTCTGACAACATAGTTTCACAAATGAATATCGTAAGTAGGATGTGGAAAGAACCTTATCAACCTACCTCTGCTATTGTACCAAAGTCTTGTAGAATATATGTTCCTGATGATGAATAGTCATGCCATCTTTATATACAAAGGGCAGCTTATCAGTGAAACCATGGTCTGGTCTCTACTCATATTATAAGCATTATTGTAAATTGGCATTGAAAGAGGACATATGGGGGCCCTTGGGTGGCTCAGTTGGTTGAGTGTGCGACTCCTGATTTTGGCTCAGGTCATGATCCTGGAGTCATGGGTTCAAGCCCTGTATTGGGCTCTGCACTGAGCATGGAACCGGCTTGAAATTCTCTCTCTCTCCCTTTGCCCCTCTCCCCCTGCTCATGCTATCTCTCTCTAAAATAAATAAATAAATAAATAAATGAATAAATAAATAAATAAATAAATAGGAGATATTCGCTAGTGAGTCACTGGTAAATGATAATGCTAGTATTATCATTTATAGGGGATATATACTCAGCCCTCCAGTGGAAACATTTCCAAATTCTTGGTGCTTTTTCCCATGAACTGTCTTTAGGAAAAGAGGAAATGCTGGTGCTTGTAGCTTCATACTTTGTAAAATATCTTTTTCTTCTTTCCCTTCCCCTTCTCAGCTTTCAACTGTAATGCCTCAATGGATCTCAGCTATGAAAAACAAGTAAAAGGAAAGCTTACTACTTTTCAGTCCTCATTGACCCCAAGTTACAGGACACAGTTATTTAAGTGGAGTTGTCATGTGGGTTAGTGTGCCCAGTGACATGTGATGAAATGGCTATTTTCCACCAAATGAATCAGTTGGTGCAAGAAAGGAACCATGATTTATTTGATTAGGACCATAATTTATAAGACTACAGCTTATGTTGCTTGTGTGTGTGTGAGAGAGAGAGATAGAGAGAAAGAGAGAGAGAGAGAGAGAGAGAGAGAGAGAGGAAGAAAGTAGATCTACTCTTTCACATACTGGCACAGGCTTCTGGCTTCTGGCTTCAAGCAGTAAAGATTGCAGAAGTCCCCAGGATGTCTAGATAGCATTTGGAAGCACCCCAAGGGCTTAAATTTCCATTTGATTTGATTTCTTTCCACTGTCTAATGGCACTTCATTAACAGTCTGAATTTAGCAAAACTACAGAACAGTAAGAGATATCCAGACTGGTCCTGGTTGGGCAATGAACCCCTAATCATAGAGAGCTGTTTTTAGGAGAGATTGTTACGGAGAGGGACAGCATGAAAGTGGACCAGGAGAAACTGTAAGACAGGCAGAAGCTCAAAGCTGCTTCTAGCATAGGAGGCGAGATCATCCGTACTGAAGAAGTTCTAAAACGTAGGATCTCCAGGGCTCCCTATAGTTAAAAAAAAGATACAACACTCATTCTGTCCAAGTGTTTTATTACCTATCACCTTATTTGGCTTTTGCTACATCTTTGAAATAAACAGAACAAGTATTCTAGATGTGCAATCCTTTATTTGAAACCCTTAGGGCCAGGTATTTTTGATTTGAGAAGTTTTCAGAATTTAGACAAATGACATAATGCCAATTGTGTATGCTATGAAACACCCTTAAACAGGGTGTGGGACATCGTCCCGTTATCAGACACATTATGTAGGCAATGAGACAAATGGATATTCACAATAAGGAGAGAAAGACTGTAAACACTACATTGCAGTTTGGGTTAGGTTTTTGCAGCCAAATGAGTTACAAAAATCATTTAGTTTCTCAGAGATTTATGGAGTTTGCAAGTGGGGGTAAAGGATTGTGGCCTCAATTTTCCCCATTTGACAGATGAGGGAACAGAAATCCAGAGACGTTAAGTGATATGTGCAATGTTAGGCAGAAATTAAGTCTCCTTTTTCCTGTCATTTCTAGATTATCATAAAATGGGATGATCATGAATATTCCAAGTTGATCTAAACCAACCCAAGTACTTATATTAATATTAATGCATGGTATGGGATGGCTGGCTGGCTCAGTCATTGAGGTGTGCAACTTTTGATCTCTGGGTTGTGGGTTTGAGCCCACGTTGGGTGTAGAGGTTACTTAAAAATAAAATCTTAGGGGTGCCTGGGTGGCGCAGTTGGTTAAGCGTCCAACTTCAGCTAGGTCGCGATCTCGCGGTCCGTGAGTTCGAGCCCCGCGTCAGGCTCTGGGCTGATGGCTCAGAGCCTGGAGCCTGTTTCCGATTCTGTGTCTCCCTCTCTCTCTGCCCCTCCCCCGTTCATGCTCTGTCTCTCTCTGTCCCAAAAATAAATAAACGTTGAAAAAAATTAAAAAAAAAAATCTTAAAAAAAAATCCATTAGGGCATGGTAACCTTTTACGAAATTTGATTCCATCCATGGTTACAACTGTTTTCTTCCATCTCTGCCTCCTTATATGTTTTTTAAACCTTTCTCAAGATGGGACCTTGGGATTTTATTATTTATTCGTTTGTTTTATTTTATATTTTTATTTTAGAGAGAGAGAGAGCCTGAGCGGGGGAGAGGAAGAGAGAGAGAATCAGCACAGAGCCCAACAGGGGGATTGATGTCACTACCCTGGGATCATGACCTGAGTCAAAATCAAGAATCAGATGCTCACCACCTGAGCCACCCAGGCACCCTGGGACCTTGAGATTTTAGATTTCCCCTTTGGCTCAGATCAGTCCTTTTCCAAAATTCGTTGTGGTCTCAGTCATGGACCTGGTCGAAGGGATTGCTTTCATAAAAGGGGTATGTGTTTATGGAAATTTAACCATATGTAAAGAGTGGTGCTAAGAAGAAAAAAAAAATGAGCAAGAATCTTCCAGTGCTTCCGTAGCCCAAGTACTAGGAGGAATGGTCCTTGGAAAGCAACCAAAACATAAGCCACACCCAAGTGTACCTAGGTGTTACCAAAATGGACTCTGACTTTTAAAGAACACTAAGTCCAAGTGTGTAACAATCTTTAAAAGAAGTTTGCTGGCCCATCTCAAGCGCCAATGGATACTATTCTGTACTTACTTGCCACCTGCTACTCAATGGTAGATTATAGTATTTCACCTAATGTCTGAGCAAACTAGGTGGTGACCAATGACTTCAAACTGACTTGGAAAAAATCAGCATTGTTAAAGAAACAAGGAGCTGAGTGTTAGTCAGTATAGAATTCAGTTCTTAACTTGCTATGTTATTTGATCATGATAGGGCTTACAGACTTCAACATAATTGTACTTGTACAATAATCGTAGTTCCTTCTGAGTATACATGTGCATAAAATAATCAGAAGTGGGCATACAAATAGTTTGGTATATGTTTCCAAGAGGAAATAGATATATTGATGTAAATATATAATTGGGTTTTTTTCTTACATAAAGCATTGTAGCATACCCACTTACTTTGCATTTTTTTTGTAACTTAATATTAATAATATATCTTGAAGCCCATTCTTTATTGGCACACTTATATAACTCATTATTTTGGTGCTAAATCGTATTTCATCATTTGGAGTACCAAAATATATTTAACCAATTCCCCGTCATTGACATATTATTGCCAAGTTTTTTCTATCAATAATGTATCAATGAACATACCTGAACATATACTTTACCTACCATTTTTATTAGTGAAAGCAGATTAAAATGCTTTTAACCTTTTTCCTGTGGCACCAACTTAAACTTTGTTCTTTAGGACTTTTTTAATGTTTATTTATTTTTGAGAAAGAGAGAGCGTGTGAACAGGGGAGGGGCAGAGAGAGAGGGAGACACAGAATCTGAAGCAGGCTCCAGGCTCTGAGCTGTCCACATAGAGCTTGACTTGGGGCTCGAACTCACAAACCGCGAAATCATGACCTGAGCCAGAGTTGCATGCTTGACTGACTGAGCCACCCAGGCGCCCTATAATAATGACTGAGTTCTTTTTATTTTTTTAATGTTTATTTTTGAGAGAAAGAGAGAGAGAGACGGAGTGCAAACAGGATAGGTATAGAGAGAGAGGGAGACACAGAATCTGAAGCAGGCTCCAGGCTCTGAGCTGTCAGCACAGAGCCTGATGCAGGGCTTAAACCCACAAACCATGAGATCATGACCTCAGACGAAGTTGGATGCATAACCAACTGAGCCACCCAGGCACCCCAGGATCTTTTTAATGACTATTTCTTTTAGTGCAGTTTTAGGTTCACAGCAAAACTGAGGGAAGGTACAGAGATTTTACCTATACCCTGTGCCCCCGTACAAGCATAGCCTCCTCTATGATCAGCAGTGTCCACCGGAGGGATACATTTGTTACATACAACTGATGAACATACACTGACACATCATAATCATCCAAAGTTCATAGATCACATTTCAATTCACTCTTGGTGGTGGCCGTTCTTTGGGTTTAGACAAATGTATAATGACATGAGCCATCATTACGGTATCAGGCGGTATTCTCATTGTCCTATACGTTTGGTGTTGTGCTAGATGGCCTCATTTCATTTTCGTCATTGCAAACCCATGAGGATAATACCACGATTATCTCCAATTTACAGTCTCAAAAAGGAGGCTGGCCATATGAAGTCACTTGCCTAAAAACACAGAGAATGAGAACAAAGGGAACCCGTCCAGGGAATCTGCCTGGGTGAGAAGGGATGCTTCAGCACTTGGTTACCCTGCTTCTTCGGATCAATCACCTTGATCTTTTCTAAAAATGTTTATTATCGAAGTAGAGTTGACATACGATGTTATATTAGTTTCAAGTGCACACCATAGTGAATTGACAATTATATGCTCACAATGCTCACCACGATTCAGTGAAGTTACCATCTGCCACCTGCCAAAAAGAAAACCATCGGTCCAAAATGGTGTCACTTGGGCCAGGCCAAGTCACCAAACAGGGACTTACTACCTAATCCAGTTGAAGTTTCAATAGCCCCCAGAAATGTAGTTTTAGCCAGTCAGTCAGGAATTTTCTGATCCGTGTCAACGAGGTAATCTGTCACTTGGACCCTCTCCATCCCCTACAGGAAGATGAAGTAATCTTCACGATAAGACCCCTTGCCTTCCCCATAAGGGAAGGTGATCTTGCCTAAAACAATCCATTCTTTTCTTTTGCCTCTAGAGTTCTTGCTCCACGCTGCTTTCTATTAAAATCTTCCATTTGGTACAACTCCTCAGAGCCTCCCTCCACATGCTGGATGGGACGCTGCCAGATTCATGAATCCTTTAATAAGGCCATTTAGATCTTCAGGTTTACTCAGCTGAATTTGGTTTTTTTAACAGATCGTAAAATGTTATTACAATATTATTGACTGTGCTGTACCCTTCACCCTTATGCCTTACTTATTTTATGACTGCAACTTTCTACCTCTTGATCCCCTCACCTATTTCTCCCATCCCCTCTGGCAACCACCAGTTGGTTCTTTGTATTTATGAGTCTGTTTCTGATGTTTTCTTCCAGTGCCCTTGATCCCGCTGTTACCTCTGCTTGTAATGCTCTCTTTCCTCCCCCTCTCCCCAATGTGATCAAGTTTTACCATTATCATTCATAACTCAGTTTAAGTCTACTATCTTTAACTTTTCCAAACACCTTCACATATGTCCTTTCCCCACAACTGGTAGTCCTCATTCCTCTCCTGCCTCAAAAAGCATCCCATTCTGGGGGCGCCTGCCTGGGTGGCTCCGTTGATTGAGCCTCTGACTCTTGATGTCTCCTCAGGTCATGATGTCCAGGTTCCAGGGTTTGAGCCATGCATCGGGCTCCGTGCTGGCAGTGAGGAGCCCGCTTGGGATTCTCTCTCTCCATCTCTCTCTGCCCCTCTCCCACTTGGGCACGTTCTCTCTCTCAAAATAAACAGACTTAAAAAAAAGTTGATCCCATTGTTTCCCATTGAGATTCCCGTGACTGCATTAGAGCTGCACACACTGCATTGTTTGCATTTGTCTACATATTGATGTCTTTCATCTTGAACTCCATGAAACCAGGGATTAGGTCTTTCAGTTTTCGTTGCTGTTGTTTAGAGAGGGAGAAAGTGGGGGATGGGGCAGAGAGAGAAGGAGAGAGAATCTTAAGCAGGTTTCAAAGCTCAGTGTGGAGCCTGACGAGGGGCTAGATCTCACAACCCTGAGATCAATCATGACCTGAGCTGAAATCAAGAGTCAGATATTCAACTGCCTGAGCCACCCAGGCAACCCCTTTGTTTTGGCTTTTAAATTTATCAGAAGAGCCACAATTTTTTTCAATCATCTTCCTTTTGTCTTTCTCCCATTGCAGCTGCCCCGGTGATCTTGTAAACACTATTCCAAAGAATTTCGTTTTCCTTATAAGATCAGCTGCTTGGGAACATTTAGATCTCAGCTATGACCAAGAAGAGGCAATGAAGTGATACATAACTGTCAAAGGATCTTCTGTTAAAGGTTAAGGATGGTTCCAGGCTTTTCAAAATGACAAAGAAGCTGCTATTTGTCTTTACAAAATATGCTCTGACTTTTAGAGGGCCGTTGAGAGGAGATTATTCGCTCCTCAAGGTGAAGTTCTTGCCAAGAGTTTGCATCCAGGACCTTGCTACTATTACCTACTGTTTCAGGAACCCAGGAAGTGTCCTGGGCTACAGCTGAATGTCATTAATTTTAGGTGCTACGAATTCATTGTTAGTGATGAATTTAGGTTCACGTTCACTTTTGTTTAGCAGTTGTGTCCCTGTGCTACATTTTGGATGAATATTTAAAAGACTTCAGATAATAATTTGCCTTTCAGCACCTTGGAGCATTTCATAGTCATTTACATTTGATGAACGTAATTTTAACACATTACCTTCTTTACTCACTACAGCCATCACCTCAGGATGAACCCCGGCCAAACCAGAATTAAGTGGGAAGTTGAGAGTAATAAATTCTATAATTCAGACTTTTACTACATTATTGTTTTAGCAGTTGGGACCAAGTGAGAAATGGAAAACGTGCACGGCAACACAGAAGTCACTCAAAAAACAACTGTGGATTAAATAAACCAGGGGCTTATTTTTTCCTTTTGCCAGATGGGTGAGGAGAAACTCAATTTTTCTAGCATGGTCTCCTGAGTATATATGTTCAAGCCTTCTTGAAGTTGACTACTTAGCTCTTTCAACTCTGGCACCAAGGGTCTTGGTTCCTACTTTGTTCCTGTTACTACTTTGACCACAACCTCAGCTGTCACCCAGGATGCTCTGGGGTCTTAACGGATGCCCCCCTTTCCCTCCACCTCCACTTCATTCAATTAACAGAGAGTTTACAAAGGCCAAGCACTCTTCTAGGCGCACTAGGAATTTAACAGCAAACAGACACACAAAAAAATCCCTGCTTTCATTGCTTGCATGGAGCATACATGGAACACACATTACTATGTTAATGTATGTGTATAGACAAAGCATAATAAAACATAAAATATACAAAGTGTTATAAGAGGGTAAGTGCTGTACAGAAAAACAAGGCAGAGAAGGGGGGTGGAGGGTATTCTGCTCACACTAATTACAGTTTTATGGCTACATTGTAGGAGAGTCCAGAACTAATTCTTCAATATGAATCCATTCACCTTAGAGAGTGATGGGTACAAGTGATTGATGCCTTCAACAATTTTAGGAGGTGCTTTTTAAATTTCTCCATATTCCTTGTTTCATTCTCGTTGCACCTTTTCTTCCCCTTTTCTTATTGTTGTTCAACTATCTTTAGTGAGGCATTGGAATGGTGCAACTGAAAGAGCAGGTCTACTGACCAGGACCTAAAGCTAGTTATCTTTATGAGCCTCTGCTTCCTCACCTGTAAAATGGGGATAATAAAACATATTTTGTAGTGTTGTGAGGATTAGAGATGAACCATGTTTACAAAACATCGCAGTCTCTAATTGCTGGCCTCTTTAAACGGTAGCTATCATTAATAGAAACACATATGCTCTTATACAAGTAAGTGAATAATGTGTGCTAGCCTTGAAGTAACTCTGGGAAATTGAGAACAAAAGGGGACTAGGACCCAAACAAGGACCAGGCATGCAGCCTCCTTAACTTTCTGACAAAGGGCTTTACTGCTAGAGACGGATAGGACGACGTGTGCTCCAGACCCGGTGTAACATACAAGTTTCCCTCGAAAGCATTGATGTCGCTCCTCTCAGCTAACATTTTGTTATCTTTTAAAAACATTCACGGTGAGCTTGTGAACAGTGATGCTCATAAGAAGCATGCTAAGTGCCAGGCACGTTTGCGGATAGAAATACACTTAACCCACCCGTGACCCTGCGCGGCCAATCCCATCCATCATCCTTCCCAGTGAGGGTGTAGATATTTGAGAGCCGACCTCGAGGTGTGGATATTTGAGGGTGGACTCAAGAGTGTGGGAGCCGCTGTGGTGCCTGGCCAAGGGGGCAAGCACGCGAGGATACTGTTTTCAGAGTTGGGGTTCACACCTACAGAACTGAGAGATTAAAAAAAAACACAAAACAACTTGGAGGAGTCTTGAAGACCCGTTAGCTCCTTTGGGGTTCCCGTGAGCGTCCTGGAAAAGGGAGCCGTCCTCCTACCCTCCTGCGACTCCGTAAGGAACCTGGTTAGGAGGTAGGGGCCACGGTAACCCTCCACCGCACTTCGAAACCTCAGGCGAATCTCGCACCTGCAGAACGAGTTAGACAATCTGTTTGGGTCAGTTACGATTTTACAAAGAGGGGCGGAGCCTCCTGAGGAGGCGGGGCGGCGGCGGCGGTGGCGGTGCACGCGGAACGCCGCGAGCCGCCGATTGGCTGGGACGGACGCCCGTCCCGCTTCCCTCCCGCCCCGTCTCCGGGTGGCCTCGCGGCGGGGCCCGCAGGCGCGCAGAGCGGGCTGGCGGTGCCAGACTGGCAGGGGGCGTGACGAGGGAGGCGGGGAGGGGGCGTGTCGGGGCGGGCCCCGGGCGCCGCGCGCGTCACGGCCTGCGGCCCCGCCCCCGGGCCCTACGCGGCTCACTCCTCCTCCCCCGCCTCGTCCTCCCGCTCGCTCAGTTCTCGCTCCACGTTCCACGCCGCGGCCTCGCTCCCCCGGCGAGAGCCAGCCCTGCGGCCGCCGCGCGCACCCGCCGCCCCGCGTCTCCCGCGCACGGCTCTCCCCACGCGCGCGCCTCGCTCACGGACGCACGTTCGTTTCCCTTCGCGCGCCCGGGTCTCGGCGGCGGCGGCGGCGGCGGCGGCGGCGGCGGCGGGCGGACCGCGCGGGGCAGCTCCGTAGCGGCCGCCGCGGGCTGGCCGGCGGGCCATGGAGGCGGATGGGGCCGGCGAGCAGATGAGACCGCTACTCACCCGGGTAATGAGCGGGGTGAGGGCGCCGCGGGCGGCAGGGCTGCTCGGCGGGGGTGGGGGAAGCGCGGAACGAGGCAGACAAAGGCGGGGGCGCGGCGGCCGTCGCGGTCCGGCCACCTCGTCCCGGGCCCGGCGCCCCTCCGCCGCCCCGCAGCCGGCGCGCCTCGCCATCCCCTTTGTGTGGCCGCCCGGGGCGCGGGGGCGAGGGGGCGGCGGCGGCGGCGGCGGCGGCGCCCAGGAGGCCCGAGTGGGGGCAGCCGGCAGCGCGCCGCGGGCATCCTCGCCACCCGCATCCTCGGCGCCCTGCGGGGCCGTCCGTCAGCCCTTGACCCCGACCATCTCTTCCTTTCTCTCCGCAGCGCTCGCCTCCCTTATTCCCGGGCGTGCTCCCCGGCCGGGGGTCTCGGTTCCGGTTGCCTTGGCGCTGGAGTTCAGATTAGCCCCTCGAAAACCCATCTTTCCTCTCCCTCTAAGCGCGGCTCCACCTGTTTCTAGCCCCAGGCAGTGGTGAAGAGTTGGGGTGGATCTTTTCCCTTCTTGCGCGTCTCCGCACCCGGTCCGCGCGGTGTGCTTTTGTTCGGTGAGTTCTCCGGCCGCGTGGACGAGCTGCCTTCGCAGCCGAGGCTGCTTTTCGCTGCTGACTCTGCCTGGTCCGCCTCCTCTTTTGGCGAGAACCAGGGGAGTAGCCTCCTGCCGCAGGCCAAATAGAAAGAGGAGAGTGTCCTGAGCTCTGCGAGCTGCTCCTTTTTCAATCAGCCTAGCAAAATCCCGTATCCCGGTGGCTTTCGCTTCAGGGTTAGAGGGGACTGGGGGTGGGCTTGCAGAAGGCCAGCGTTCCCATTTAGGATGCTGGACGGGCGGCCCATGCTCGACAAACTGACTTCCTGCTCTCATGGAGAATACATGTGTCCCCACACTTGTGATTCTCCTCTCTCTCCGTAGTTCCTGACTCAAACGGCATGGAAGTGTTGTAAATTTTCCGCTTCCAATTCTTACTCTGTGACCAGCAGAGGAGGGAAGGATGCAGTGAAAATTTTCCAGTCTTTCACAACTAACAGGAAAATTGCTTTTTGTGTGTTTTTATTCGCGTTTTTAACCAGCCGCCCCCCCCCCCCCCAGTCTTTTTTTAAAGATTATTGTAAGGCCCTGGAGAGTAGTCGTTGATTATTATTTCAGTATGTTCACCTACAAATTCTCAAATCATGGAGGAAAAGGGAGTCTCCAGACAGTGAAGTCATTTAGCAGTGGTTTTGGGGAGGATCAAGTCACAGTGGTGGTAATGGAATACTGGAAACTCGTTCTAAGGAATCTTCCGTAATTCTTTGTGTGACATTTGAATAAACTGCATTTTGGAGGTCTGTCTTTCTTTCTTTTAGCACTTTCTCTACTAATGTGTATCAAATACAGTGTTGTCTGTTCTTAGATTTGTTTGCAAATTTTCAGCTTAGAGCAGTTAAAGAACATTCTAGTTTTCATAAAACTGGATAGAAATTATGATGTCTTCTCAGATATTGGCTGCTTAGCTATCAAAAGAAGCATGCTAGGGGCATCTGGGTAGCTCAGTCTGTTAAGCCTCCGACTTCAGTTCAGGTCATGACCCCATGGTTCCTGTGTTTGAGCCCCGAATCAGGCTCTGTGCTGACAGCTCAGAGCCTTTAGCCTGTTTCAGATTCTGTGTCTCCCTCTGTCTCTGCCCCTGCCCAGCTCGCACTGTGTCTCTCTCTGTCTAAAATCAATACACGTTAAAAAAAAAAAAAGGCATGATAATGCTATTGCCTTCCAAATCATTCATTCATTCCTCATTGTAATAACACTTAGAACCTATTGTGTAATATCCAACAAGACAGAACCAACTCTGCACTAATGAAACTTACATCCAAATGAATGACAAAGAAATTATCAAGCACTTAATAATGGCATGGCAGGGGAGCACTTTGGAAGGGTATACTTTCTAAATCTTTGGGAAAATAAGACTTGGCCACAGTAAACATACAAGTCAGTAATAGAAATCAAATGTAATAAACTATCACACAGTCTAAAAATAGAATGAGAGAACCGTAGAACTGTGGTTTATGGAGTATGAACACTGTAACTTGAAAACTGGGAAGAGAGGAACTATTTGTATCAATAAAGTTATATTTTCTCATCAGTTTTCCCCTGGTAAATAAAGTCAGAAGAATGGAAGAGTATGATACTCATCAGTCATTACTTCTCCAACTGGCAACTACTTAGCATAGCCAAAAAAGTAGAATAAAATTAATATTCATCAAATGCTATCTTGGGTATGTGATTATGCAAAATTTTTGAATAAATTGGTGGCAGTATATATGACTCTGAACCAAGTTCATCTGTTCCATAATTTCGGCTCTCAGGTTTCTTCTGCTTCTAAAATTCTGTAATTTTCATTGATCATGGTTTTGGGATAGGAGGAAAGTCATTTATCTTATAAAAATGCAACTTTTGTTTGCTTTATTACAAAAACGTATTGCAGGCTTCTCTTTGGAATTGACTTGAACCATCAGTCGTATTTTCTCGTATAGGTTAAATACTCTGTTACAACAGACAGCACTGGTTAGAAGGTTCCCAAGTTTTGACAATTGTTCGTTCTTTTAGGCAGTACATTATTTAATACAGTTCTGTTACCACTGAAATTTTCAGGCTGCTCCATGAATTTTGTTGGTACACAATTTCATTCATTTCATGGGTATTGTGATATCTCCTAGGTGCCAGGCACTGGGGTATGGGCACACAAGGTAGACAGAGTCCTAACCTCATTGAGTTTACTTTGGCGTGTGTTAGTGAACACAGTGATAGCCATTTGCATTCCTGCTAATTCCATTTGTGAGTGCCAGTTAAAACATTTTCCTGAGTCCATTAGAGACACTTTTAAAAAAGTAGTCATTAGAATAAATAAAAGCTACTAACAAACCAGGATGAATTCAGTGGTGATTGGCAAGTAGAAGGTTTTTTCGGTAGGTCTGTAAGTAAGCATACCCTTTGGGATCTGTGGTTAGGTATTGATAGCTCTGGAGATCATATGTACCCCACGCGTATTATCAGAATTTTCGTTACCTTTCGGCCTGTAGTTGGTTTGTTTCTCTGCACCACGATCTATGGAGTTGTAATAAAGGGAGAGATAGGAAATCTCATCCATTCAAATTAAGCTGTGGGACAATTGAGTTGGATTGAAGAATTGCTTTATTTGGTAATTGAGACCGAGAAGTACACAGGTTTTCTTCTAAGGGAGCTTAGGGTATGAAAATTAGAATATTTTGTTACACTAGACTCCTGTTACTTGAGTAGGTTAAAATCGAAAGCCAAAGTAACCTGTTGTTAGAGGAACCTGGTTTATTTTAGTGGTATGTGGGTATGAACCAATATATTCTAAAGCCTTAGTAGTTAAACTTGTCAACATCCTGTAATGGGTTGTTTTTCTTCCTCTTTCCTTCCCCTTCTTTCTTACTATATTTCATCACAAATATGATGTTAAAGTGGATAGAATCTGCAGTTCACAAAATGGGCCATTTACATAAAGGAACATACAGGTGAGTCTAAGGGTTAGTGTTACACATTAGGCAGTGTGGTTTTTGATTCATATTGTAGCTTTCTCTTATTGATTGTGGAGTCTCCTATAGTTACCAGTTTTATGGATACAGTATTTCAAATTTTGCAGTAAGCACGTATTAGTAATAAAGATCTGTGTATGTATGTGTAAGGGTGCAGCAACTCACTCCCCCGCCCCTTTTTAAACCTCCTTTTGAAACAAGAGAACTTGGTTCCTGTACAAAGCAGGTAGCTATTCCAGTATTCTAGCTTGTAATGAAGTTTGCCTCTGTTTTTGTTTAGCAAGCAACTTCATGTATTTTGTTGAGTGATACTCATTGAATTACATAACTTGGGGAGACTTTGATGATTATTTGTAACTATGATGATAAACCGTGAAGGGGTCTATGGTTGGCATGGTGCTAAGACAGTGTTTGGTAGTGTTGCTGTTAAGTCTTCCTGAGGGCAGAGGACTTAGCCTGGAGTAGTGCTAGGTTTCGAAATTAGTGACTCTTTGCCTCCCTGGGCTAGACATTTTTAAATGACTGATGGAGGATGAGAGTGGCCAAAACTTTTTGTCAATGCTTGGTTTATGAAGATAATGTGATTCTGATGTAAATGTGCATTGTTATCTGGAGCTGATTTGCCAGTGCAGAAAGGCTCTAGATGGGCTATTCCAAGCAGATTTTCATATTTACTCCAAAGAGGATATTTTTAAATATTTTAATTTTTATTAAGCCATAGTTTGGATTTTAGTAAGTTTAAGCAGGGTTTTTTTTTTTTTTTTTGAATAATATCCACGTGAAGGGTAAAGCATAGTCTGCCTTTCATAATGAAGTAGGAAAAACACTTTAATATTTTAACCATTTCTTTTTCTTTTGTAGGGAATATGTATATTAGTGTCATTTGGTTTTCATTTTGTTCACATGTCAGTGTAGAATTGTCTTCTCTTTCTATATTCCTGGATTATACTGCTTCTTTTTTGTCAGATTGCCCGATTTGGAGAAGCTGTTGAATTCTGTATCATCTCTGACTAGGAACTTGGGAATTGGATGTACCTTTGGAAATGGATTCACATGTGTAAGGTGGCTATACTTTATTTTATATCATAGACAAGAGTGTGGAATGGTTTCTCAGAAGAGCATGAGAAGGGTAAACATGATACGTATAATCTCTTTCTCAGAATTTGCCATAGCATATAATTAACACGGTGCTTGTATGTTTGGTGCATGTTCTTTTATATATAGGGTGTTTTCAGCTTGATACCATTCTTTATTCTGGAAAAATACTGAAGATACTCACACAGATTCTTACCTTGGGAATTGATGTACTCAACAAAGATAGGAATGAAGCAAATTCATATATAATAGACTGTATTCCCATTGAGTTCCATGGAAGTATTGGAGATGTTTTCATTTAAAAAAAAAAGTTCTGTCAAGCAACAAATTTTGGGGAGCACCTGGGTGGCTCAGTCGGTTGACCATCTGACTCTTGATTTCTCCTCAGGTCATCATCCCAGGGTGGTGGGATTCAGCCCTGTGTTGGGCTCTGCACTGGGCTTGGAGCCTACCTGAGATTCTTTCTGTCTCTCTCTCTCCCTCTGCCCCTCTCCCCCGCTCACATACGCGTGCTCTCTCTCTCTCTCTTTCTCTCTCTCTGTAAAATAAAAAAATACCATTTTTGATAAGAATTTAAATCAGAAATTTCCATTCTATTATAGTTTGGCTGCTGGGATACCATCATGATCTAGAAAACATCTTTCCTTTTTAAAAATTGTAGTACTTTTTAATGTTTGCCATGGGTGGATGGGGTTTTGGGGGGAAGGAAGTTGTCTGGGAAGAGAGGGAAGAAGGGTATTACTGAACTCTTTGTTTGAATTACAACAGATGCCCCTTGTAAGCAGATTCAAACTTCAGCACAAGGCTCCATGAGAGGAGCCTGGTCTGGGCTTCAGCCCCCACTGGCCCTCTCCTTGGAATGCCCTTCTGCCCTTTTGCCCTCCTGTAGGGTACCAGTCCCAAATCAGATGTGGTAGTCCTGCGTTTGTCACTTTTCGATTTAATACTTCTCTCTCTCTCCTAATCATTTCACCTGCTAGACTGTAATCATGCTTGGGGATTTTTTGTTCTACATTTAAAACTCCTGGAATTTTTTCCTCCCCTGGGCATTCACGTTGTCACATTCAGATCTGCAGCAGAATTGTATTTCTGGTAGATACTGCTGTCTAATGTGAAATGCATTTCATTCTGAAAATCCTTGATCTTGAGATCATATTGTACAAAATGAATTAAAGACCAACTTTCTTAATCCTGTAAGAATCTAATGTATTTGTTTAAAATGGGAGCCACCTGTGTAAAAATAAGACTACAACCCCTCATAACCGTTTCCACAGTTATTTAATAGGATTTACTTTGTGTGATATCATTAATTGTTAAACATGATCCCTTTTGAGGGTGCTTTATTTGCTTTACATCAAGGTACACTTCGTGGTGAATTCTGTGCTGTTTTTTCATTAGCTCTGGGTTCTGTCCTAGCATTTGAAATATCAGTGAGGCCACAGATAATATAGCACTTCTATTCAAAATTACTTTTAAAATAGATAAGACCATGGGGACTGTGGTCCATGAATTCCCAGACACTGGAAAATTTTATGCTTGTATGCATTCTTTGTAGGCGAGGATCAGGTAGCTTTACATCGAGATCTCAAAGGGGTTTATAATCCAAAAAATAGCTAAGGAATACGTAGTCTAAAAATTGGCTTAGCCGGTTTCTTTAACGTTCATAGTAGTCTTACATTTTGTTTAAATAGATGACAGTAATTATATATGCCCCAGTATTTGCTAAAGTTTGTTTTGTGGAATACTTCATCTATAGCAGGTTTGGCCAAAGAACTACTCTGTAGCCAGATAAGTTTGGGAAATGTCACACAGTATACATTTTGGAGATTCATAATGCATAATGGTATATTAAAGGCTCTGTGAAATCCTCTAATAAATACATTAAACTTTGGGGAGAGAATGCAGCCATGTGAAGTGGAAATTTCTGATGGTTATTACAAAATATGAACAGTAGGTCACTCATCTGTTTTATTACAGGTCTAAGAAAACAAGTCCTGTGAGAGGATAATTCACTTGGTTACAGTGGCAGGAGAGATTTGAAAAAAAAAAAAAATGTATCACTTAAGAAGATGTTTTGGAAGCAACCTGATAGGGGCTGGTTGAATACATTATGGTATATCCACAGAGTGGGGTACTACGGCTCTTAAAAAAAAAGGTGGGGGGGGAAGATGTCTTTGTACTGATGTGGCAGATCTCTAGGATAAATTGATGGAAAGAAGCAACGTGAGGGACAGAGGGCACTATACGGCGCCTTTTCTTTAAGGGGGATAATAAGAACATATAGTTGTATTTACTAGGATTTTTATAAATACACTGGAAAGGTAAATAAAAATCTAGCAAGAAATGGTTGCCATAGAGAGTATGAGGGAACAGGACCTGAGGCAGGGGTAGGGACAAAACCAGTGTGCCCCTTTCTATGTAATTTTGGATTTTGAACCTCGCAAACATAGTAGCTATTCGGTAAAAGAGGGGATGGTTTCTTATGTCACTTTATGTCATGGGTTAACATATTTCGTGAGAGACATATGGCTTGATGTAGTCTAATATGTTATGAACTGCTTAACTTTAACTTAGAAAGGGAGTCGTGAACACACGACTGTCGGTAAAATCACATGCTACATGCCTGCTGGTGTTACCGAATGTCCGAGTCCTTTGGCACCTTTGGGTTTGCATGTTACCGATGTCCTGATTGTCCTCTCACTTTCACCTCATTTCTGTCCAGGGACTTAGACTGTGGAAGAGCCAGTAGAAGCCAGTGGGAAGACACTGAGGATGCTGTTATACATGAAATGCCTTAGGCATAGGAAAAGAGCTGTTTGGTTGTATATTTTTTAAACTTAGAATTTTCCTTTGCAATTTTTATACTTACCTTCAATCGAGGATCATAAATGTTAAAAAAAAAAAAAAATCACCCAGACTAATTACAATGAATTGTTGAGATTACAGTGGTGCAGTGGCAGGGGGGCACCATTCATGCTGTTTTCCTGGTTTTGCTCCAGAAGGCACCATTTACGCTGAGTGGTACAGCTGCTTCCCCACAGAGCTGTGTGACCTGGAAGTGCTGTGGGAGGACAACACTATGACTGTGCCTTCCTCACGTGGGAAGTGTTGATCCTCAGGCTGGATTGATTAATTCACTAATTAACTAATTTTAATTAGTTAAAAAAGCTAGTTAAAAATAAGACTAAAATGATTTCTGTTTAGCTAGGGTTTTAATTTTTTTAAACTTTTTAAAAGTTTATTTATTTTGAGAGAGAGAGAGAGAGAGAGAGAGAGAGAGGAGGAGCAAGAGAGGGGCAAAGAGAGAGAGAGAGAGAATCCTAAGCAGGGTCGGTGCTGTCAGCACAGAGCCAGATGCCGGGTTCAGTCCCAGGAACCCTGAGATCATGACCTGAGCCAAAACCAAGAGTCAGATGCTTAACCGACTGAGCCACCCTGGGGGCTCTTCTGTTGAGCCAGGTTTTAGAAGTCAGTAACTTGGAAAAGAGAATCTTTTCTTTTCTTCTCTTGAAAGTATTTTTCTATTTGAGTGTAAACCTCCGTGGCATTCCTAGACTTCCCAGCACCTGAGATGGAATAATGAAACCTCTTCCAGTGGGCACGCTGGATAAGGAGGAGGAATGCTGTGATTCTCACGTTGGGAATCGCTAATCGAGGACTTGGGGGTTTTGTCCTTTGCTCTGGGGGCAAGGGAAGAACAGGTAACTGACTCTTTAGAGAAAGCCTGCTTTGAGCTGTGCATCTTATTAGGCATCTTTTAATCACTTATTATCCCTCTTACAGGTGGGAACTCCTGGGCAGAGAGATTTTCTGAAATTTCCCAGTCCATACAATTAGTAGGAGGCTAAGCTGAGATTTGAACTCATGGTCGATGCGAAATCGCTCGTGTTCCGTATCTCATTATTCTAGAGTAATCCGTGATCCCTGTTTGTCCATGCCATTTAACATTAATCACATTAGATCATTTTACATGTATGATACTTTGAAAGCCTTAGATAATTGAGCCGAGTTTTATAGTTAACAGCTTTTATTACTGTAACTTTTGTGAATTTGTTGCTAATATTATAGAAATTAAGTATTTAAAAGAAATTTGCCTCTTTGCCTCCAGATTCAGGAAATCTGAATTTTTCTGGATCATTGTTGAATGAATCCTCCTTTAGGTCTCTTCCCACAATTAGGTCTGTTCTGTGGTTTAACGTGTAGAAAATGTTCAGTGACTGTTCAATGAATGAATATAAGGATAATGTCATGAACTCCTAAGATTTGAAGCTGAATATGTTCCTAGTGAGTTGTTCAGTCAGTTAAGAAATTATATAGCTTCTGTCTGGTGGTGTTACCATGAAGCAAAAGACTCTTACTTTGCCAGTAGAAGAAAATGTTTTTTGCCTTTGTTCTGTTGTGGCGGATGGGGGTGGGGGGGGGGTGGAGATATTGAATAAATACAGTTTGGAGTGATCCCAGAGTAAGAGTACTTAATATTTTTTTACCCTGAGATACAATTTCAGGCAAGTGAGTGTTAAGCACGTTAAAATGAAAATTTTATGGCTCAGTATATTTTCACAAGTTCTAAATACATTTAAATGGATTGTTGGAAAAGAGTGCATTGGTATTTTACTTGTATAGTAACACTTGTGTAATATTTGCTTTATGAAAATCTGTGACATTTCATGTATATAATTACAAAAGGACCAGTAGCAAGAAAAGGGATCTTCAAGCCCAGATACAATGTCAGCTGCTATATATATTGGTTCGAAATTGTGCTGTTTCTCTAAATTCTTTAGAATTATTACTTACATAAAAGAATTTTTGTTCTGTTCATTTGCTTTAAATTTTATGATTTTGTGGTTTGTGGGCTTTCTTCCTTCCTGGATCCCACCTTCCTGACTTCCCAGTCCATGCCTTCCTTCCTGGACCCCGCCTTCCTGACTTCCCAGTCCACCTTCCTGACTTCCCAGTCTGTGCATCCGTGTTTGCACAGGTGCCATAACTGGCCAGTGCCCTGGCTCAATAGAGTCCTTTCAGTAATATTCTGTACTTAGTTTTGTTTTGTTTATAATTGTTCCCAGATGACCTTCTAACACGTTGAGGAGGAGTTTCTTTATCCATTTATGCACGTACCATTAGCAGTATCCTCAGGATAAGGTTCTGCTGTGAGCCTGTTTAAATCTGGGCAGTTGGCCTCCCTTTTGTTAGGAATAAGGGATTCATTCAGACCAAAATTGGCCTTTATGTGGTCTTACATTTTAGCTTATTGAACTGTTTTTATTCAGTAATAGGAAATTCACGAAATAACCACAAGTCCCAAGCCTTATTTTTAAGACAAGGTAAAATTTGGATGTAGCCTAACCTTAGACCCTGGTGTGACAAGTACACGCTTGGGTTTGAGACACACGTCGGGTTCCCATACATCGTCATCTGCCACCAGGTGGCCTTGGGCAACTAACATCTTTGAATCTCATTTTTCTCATCTATAAAATTGAAATTATAATACTTACAGGGCTTCTTCAGGATCAGGGAAAAGCATATAGTGTGCATAAAATGCTGAATGTGCCTGTGGAAACTTGTAATTAGTAACCATCGTATATTTTTATGAAATGTCTCATGTAACAGAATTCTAAAAGAATTAGTCTCCATATTGACTGAAGAAGTAGAAAACAAAGTCTTAACTATCCTTAATTTCTGGCATTGAGATCTTCTAGATAGCTCTGTGGGAAGGAATTATGTATTGGGAAAAACTCAGTCCTCTTCCTGTATTTTTCCTTTTCTCTCACATGACTGCCACACTTACAACACTTCTGACGACAGATGTGTGTGTGTGGGGGGGGGGGGTGGGGGGGTCCTCCTACCAGTCAATGCTGTGGCTCTAGCTGGGTGTTACAATTTAACTCCATTCTGGCACTGTCTACCGGGAGATAGCATCAGACCCCACAAGTTAAGCACTCTGACTCACAGTTGCCCCTTCTGATGTCAGTTGCCAGTCTAGGTTGTCACCTGTCCTTCTGACCGATCAGCTGTACGGTGGAGGTTCCCATGACCCCTTCTTGGATTCCATTGACTTGCTAGAGCAGCTTACAGAACTCAGGAAAAGTTTGTTCACTTTTGCCAGATTATTCTGAAAGGGTATATGGTAGAGGACCCAGATGAACATCCAGATGGAGGAGATGCATAGAGCGAGGGGTGCGGCAAGGGCTGGTGGAGCTTCTGTCCATTAAGAGTGCCACTGCCACTCTCCCGGCACCTCCACCCACGTGTTTGGCCACCCAGAAACTCTCCAGACCCTGTACTTGGGGAGTTTTATGGAGGCTTCATCGCGTTGGCATGACAATCGTTAACTCCATTTCCAGCTTCTCTCCCCGCTCTGGAGAGTGGGTTGGGGCTGAATTCCAAGCCTCTCATCATGGCTTGGGCTTTCTGGTGACCAGCCCCCATCCAGGAGCCACCAAGAGTTACCTAGTTAGAACAAAAGACCCTACTGTCATGCAGGAAATTCCAAGGGATTTAAGACTTCTGTGTCAGGAACCAGAGACAGAGACCAAATGTTAGAAGGAAAGATGCCTCTGGTGCCCTTATCATTTACAAGATTATGAGGGATTTAGGAGCTCTGTGCCAGGAACCAGGGACAGAGACTAGTATATATTTTGTTCTGCTACCTCACAGGTTAGGTGGTGGTTTATTGCCTTAAGCACCAAACTTAAGATATTTTGACAAAACGTTTAGACGTTTAAAGCATAATACGATTTTTTGATTTAAATAATTTTAACCATTTGACAGAACATTTGAAATGTGATATGTGTGTCTCCTTTTAAAAATGAGTACTGATCACTAGTATTAGGCTGTTGTGGTCTGTTAAAATCTTATTTTAATTATTTTCTTTTGTCATTGAATTTCTTAACGTGTTTTAAAGATAACAGAGGAAGTCACAGAGTCATTTAAATGTGGGTGGGGAGGAGAAGGGTTTTGTATTGTGTCACTCTGTGATATACAAATCTTGCCTCTTCAGATGGTCTTCTGATTCTTGACTTGTTATAGATAGTTGAGGTTACTAGATTGCTTAATTCTGTTTTCAGGAGATCTTGTTGTATCTTATTAGTGTTAGATTTTCAGAATTTAGTCTGTAGGGTATTGCAGTATAGAAGAATTTAGCACACTGCTTGGCAGAGTAGGTATGATAGTTCCTAATTGTTATTCTGCTAAGGCTCAGTGACAAGAAATTTTATGAGTTTATAGTTTCATCTTAAATTTAATTGTCATTTATATTTTTTCTGTAATCTGAAATAACAAGAATTATTTCAGTACAAGTGTACTTAATTGGATAAAGTGAGGCTTCTGAATTTTGCATATATATGTACACATGTACATATATAGGTACACATACACTCTCATATACATGAGTATGTGTTAATCTGAACCATTGGATCACTAAACAATTTAGAGATATTTAGGAATTTTCAGATTACCTGTAGCATTGAATTTTAATGGGTTATATTAGTCAAGATACCATTCTACCACAAAAATGTGATTTCTCAAAAGGTCCTTATTGTAGGAATTTTAAGGTAATGCAGTTTGTTTTAAGGAGGTCATGTAAGGGGGGCACGTGGTGGCTCAGTTGGTTAAACATCTGACTTCAGGTTCATGGGGTTGGGCTCTGTGCTGATACCTCGGAGCCTGGAGCCTGCTTTGGGTTCTGTGTCTCCTTCTCTCTGCCCCTCCCCTGCTGGTGCTCTGTCTCTGTCTCTGTCTCTCAAAAGTAAATAAATATTAAAAAAAAAAAAAAAAAAAAAAAAAAAAAAAAAGGAGGTCATAGACCATTGTCAGTTGCATTTTTTGTTTTGTTTTGTTTTGAGATTGATGTTTTCTTACCTCCATTTTTCAAGCTACTTCAAATCTTTTTTAAAAACAGTTTTAGGGTGCCTGGATGGCTCAGTCGGTTAAGTGTCCAACTCTTGATTTTGGCTCAGGTCATGATCTCATAGTCATAAGATCAAACCCCACGTGGGGCTCTGCGCTGAATGTGGAGCTTGCTTGGGATTCTCTCTCCCTCTCTGCCCCTCCTCAGCTCACGTGCTCGCTTTCTTTCAAGAAAAAAAAAATAGTTTTGATAGAGGTAAGATATAGATAAATAATTTTATTGATTAAAAGCCAAAACAGTATTTTACTATAATAACATAGTTGTTATAGCAACGTGTGGGCTCACCCAGAATTAGAATCATATTGGAAGTGTGTTAGGGAGAGGTGGGAGATAAGGTCATAAAGGGAGTGAGGGAAAGAATTTTCAGGTTAAATTTCATCATTTTAGATCACAATTTAAAAATACAAATTGCATGTTTTACATAATTGCATTTACTACTCAGTTTTTAGATGTTAATTAATTTTGCTATCATGTCCTAATTGCATAGAGTTAGCAATAAATGGGTTTGAAAGGTTAAGTGGTGAATATTGAGTGGATTAGCCACGAGGGATTGTTTTATACTTATGGTGCCAGTGCCTCCTCACTTCCCGTTGTGAACTTCAAACAGTTAGGGGCAGTTTGAGATTTCTAATTTGGTGGCACTGAATCTCAGCTCATTGGGGGTTGCTGCATTTTCCTGCCTCTACAATAGGTAGAGGTATCTGATGGGAGGAGTAAATCATGTTCATTGAGAAAAATTTTTGTAGAGAGACAAAATACCATTTCAGCCTTATTTTTCAAACTGCCTCATGAGAATAACAATACATCAAAACAAATGAACATTGATAGGCTAATTTTGGTGGGACCTGTTGATTAGTGTTTGTTTAGTGTTTAATGCCTTGAATCTGGAGTAAACAGCTTTTGCTTTAGTTTGTTGTCTGAAATAAATGAACTTGACCATTGTATTTTAGATCATAGGACTAGGGCCTTTAATCAAAACTTTTTACTCATGGTGTAGATGGTGAATTAAAATGTTAATTTTTACCCTTTTTTACTTTGTCCTCCATTATTCAAAATAGTTATGAAGCTAAAACCCTGAGTAGCCTCTGCTTGTCCGGCTTCTAAAGTAGGTATGATTAAATAAAATTTAGGAAGGATATTTAATGTCAGAATATTCATTCTCTGTATCTTCTCACTGTTTTCCAAGCTGTTATGATTTATTACTGGTTTGTAAAAATAATGTATTATATTATCACAAGCATTAAAAAAAAAAAAAGTAGAAAATACCAGACAGTACAGTTGGAAAAATAATTATTTTGTGAAACTTTTGTTACATATACATACATGGATGTAAACAGATAATGTGTGTACTATATTTCCAGGGGTTACTGTTAAGAAAAAAAATTGGAAATCTGTTTTTATAAGATTAACATTTCATTACATTCTTTTGAGATTTATATATACATATGTACATACACATGTATTGTTTTTTCATTTAAAATTTTAACAAGTCCAAATAAATGTCCAGATTAAACACTTATTTGATGTCTAAGTTAAAGCTACATCAAAAGGTTTTATACTGAAGAATTTAGCTTCTGGTTCCATGTACAATAAATGAGGCATAATGAGAAAGAAGTGCCTGTATGTATGTATGTATGTATGTGTATATATACACACACACACACATACAAATAAACAAGTAAAATATATAAATGTTTATGATATGTAAATAGAAAGACTTTCGTTTAGTCAGTTTGACCTACATGTACCTGAGACGTTATATTATTGTTAATGAGATGATCATTTAGAAAGGACTTGTATGGAAACCCCATGGAGAAAATCTTACCTTTAATACCTTAGCAACTGAATCAGTTCCTTAGTGCTACGCATTAACTGCTTTAGGATTTTATAAGAAGCAAGATGAGAAGCATGCACTGCTTAATGACATTAAACTGTAATTTTTAGATTTTATGTGTATGCAAATACACATACTTTGAGAAGGCTTAGAGGAAAACAGGTATTATTTGTGTATCTATAAGGATAATCCTTATAGACTTAGGTTTTTTTGGAGAGGGATCTGAAGGAGAGTCCATTTGTTTCAATAGGAACCAAATCCATTGATGTAGGGAGGCATGAGTCTGATTCTATTTGATCAGCTGTAATTTATTTTTTAAAGAAATCTCTATGCCCAACATGGGTCTTAAACTCAACCCTGAGATCAAGAGTTGCATGTGCAGCCAGGTGCCCCTATAATAAAGATTTAAAGACATTTAATAAAGATATTTTAATAAAGATGTCTCTAAAAGAGTTAAATTATTGTGCAAGGACTAGACAAAATGGTCATTTTTTCACTGGATCATCATGTTGGCACCTTAGCAGTGATTTACTTATTGACCTGTGCGTTGAGTTTATTTTTTTAAAGTTTATTTTTTTTGAGAGAGAGAAAGAGAGCACATGAGCGTGCACAGGCGAGGGGCAGAGGGAGAGGGAGAGAGAGTTCCAAGCAGGCTCTACACTGTCAGCAAGCCCAGCTCAGGGCTTGAACTCATGAACTGTGAGATCATGACTTGAGCTGAAACCAAGAGCTGGACACTTAACCAACTGAGTCATGTAGGCACACCCTGTGTGTTGAGTTTTAACTGGAAAGGTGGCTGTAGTGAAAATTTTCATATAAATTTTCATATAGTTGAAGTTTAGGCTCTTGATGAAGTTAAGTGTGTTTAGGCATGACTATCTTATGAGAGGTCCTCTAAAGCTGTTCTAGGACTGAGTTCCTTTACGAGGTATTCAAGCCTTGCCAATGTTTGAGCTTTTGACGACTGTTAGAAAAGTCTTCAATGGACCCAATGTAGGAATTTATGTTAGTTTCTATTTTACAGTGTCATTAATGTGATATACTCCTGTAATTCTTATTCTGTGAACCTTGAGACTCTTAATCTATCTTTCATTTTTGGTTTGTTTTCTGTTTTTGTCTATTGCCTGCACTTCCTATCCAGTTTAGAAACCATGACCCATATCTTCTGCCTCCGTTTTGTTGTTTGAGGACATTTATCATCATGTCTCTTGGTTTTTAATATTTTGGTAAATTCCTAATCCTCAGTCAGTTTACCTGTGCTGGAGATACTCAGAACAGCTGGAAAAATTAAATTACACAGCTTTATAGATGGGTACTCCTATACATTCCTGTTTCTTTCCTCTGGTTCCTCATGAAACATAGAAGATACTCCCATGTCTAATTATCTCCTGTTCTGTACAGTGGGCACATCAAACATTCTTGCTCTCTCCAGAATGTATCCTCTTGCCCCCTCAATCTTAGTAAATAGTGCTGCTTTCTTCACAGAGACAGTAGAGGAAACCAGAAGGAGCTTCATCCACTGTTTCTTGTTGGACAGCTCAGCTAGACCTTGTGGTGTCTTACATACGACTTAGAAAACCTTTTCTTCTGTGTTTCTTATCAATGAATGGCAAATTTGACTCAAATTTGAAAATGGGAGCATTGTCATGACTTTTCTTTCCGTCTGCCCAAACCCCAAATCCAGTGGATTCAGCATCCTATCTCTAGTCTCCTTTCTCCAAACTTCCTTTGATCATTGCAGTTCAGGCCTCTGTCTTCTTTTGCCTGTAATAATGTAGTATCTTTCCAGTTGGCTTCCAGTGTTAAAGAAAAAGTACCGTTTTGTTAAGGAAAAAGTTTCGACACTTGCTAAAGAAGGTAAAGCAGACTGTATTTAAGGGAGACTATCCTGATACGGGTGTAGTGGCCATACAGTGGAGAAGAGAGATTGGACCCAACCCTGAGTCTAATGAGGACAAGAGGCATTTAAATCCAAGAAGCAGGGATGGGGATCAGTGGGTGGAAAGTTACTAAGAGGAAACAGCAGAGGTAAGGGGGTCCTTATTAGACCGACTCAGCAGAATCTGGGAGGGAGGACAGGGTGGTCAGGTATCCAAGGTGGTCAGACATCAAGGATGAGGGATTTTCATTAAACTCATTTGTCAGGATTCTCACTCAAACTGGATTCTACAAGGACAGAGAGGAAACCCAAGGTCTGCTCAGAGAAGCCCGATTCAAGTTTGGTCAAAGGAGAGAGTCTTTGTCACCAGTTTCTACATTGTCACCTTGCTAGGGGATCTTGGTACCAGTGATTATAGTTCCCTTTTTAAAGCCTCTTGCTCTAAGGATGAATCTAAAACTTATCTGTGCCCTGGAAGGTCTGGCCCGTTTCCCTTTCTCTACCTTTTTTCTGCCTTGTCTGCTCTTTCCTCTTTCTTGTATTTCAACCATTGTCAAATTCGTTTAGTTATTTGAACACACTGGACTTTCTCATCTCTGGGTCTGGGTATATTAAATCCCTACTCCTAGCATAGTTCCCGACACATAGTAGGCACTCAGTAAATATCTGTTAGATGATTAAGTGAATAAAGGAATAAATGAAAGTATCTTGTAGTATAAGGATAGATATTAAAATCTCTGAAAAAAATACATAGATCTCCAAATGATTGAGGTAGTGAAAAGATACACTTAAAATCACATATCCAAATGGAGAATTTCTTAATAATGTACGGGCATTTTGGATAGTTACAATAGTGCTTTCAGTAAGATGCAGATTTGTATAAAATGAATGGAAAATCATTTGCATTGAAGAAACCCTTGATCTAAAGGATGGTGCTCCCATTTCCTTAGATTTAGGTTTGAATACTATCTGCTGGCTACATTATTGACTGCCTCCTCTGTCTCCTAGAATTCATGACCTAAGTCGCCATTTAAGTGAGTATGAAACCATTAACACCTGGAAAGACAAGTGACAGTAAGTGCCTTACCTATGCTGAAACCAGTTTTTTTTTTTTTAAACCTTTCAAAATATCCATGTTTTTAAATGAAAGCAAAAAAAAAAAAAAAGCCCTATGTGACTTGCATCAAACCTGTCTAGAAAGGAGTATTTCGTTTTTACCAGTAAGGATCTGTTGTACACATACAAAGTTAATAATTCTGTGTGAATAAAATTATATTTTCAAGGAGCTTAAAATTAGGTGGGAAATAGTGGTGAATACGTAAAGAATAAATTCAATTTCACTTAAATATAAAATGTAAAATTAACATAGGATGACTAGTGAAGACGGTCACATGATAGGATGGTTCTAATACCTAATATTTAATTGTTTTGTGCCTGGAACTTTTCTGAGCTCATAACCTTCATTATCTTGTTACATTGTTATAATTTATCAGTTGTAATACATACTACAGATAGAGGACACTGAGATTCAGTGAGATTAAGTAATTTGTCCAGTTTTGCCTAGCGAGTAGTAGAGCTGGGATTTGAATTGAGGTAATCTGAGTCTAGAATCTATATTCATTAATGTAATTAATGTTTTATCTGTAGCCAGAGTAAACTTGTTGACGGGTTGCATTACGTATATATAGGCACTGTTTTCCGTAGTATTTAGTGTTAATTTTATATCTAATGTAATTTATGGAGATAATTTGCTGGATTAGGTCATTAATTAGAAGCTGTTCCTCAAATATATGTAAGTCATTTTAATTAATGAAATTTTATGCAGTGTTTCATTATTTAAACATGATTTTGCTTTCTGAGTCCTACTTTATTTCTTCCTTAGCCACATATTCTAATGTTGCTGTTATTTTCCAGGTGCTCTGACCACTGCAACATGTACTTTTTGTCTTCCAAAGATACTATGTTTCTTGTTTGTTGTAGTTTCTTCTTTCTCTTTGTACTTGTCAGTTTATCTTTTAAAAAATTAGTATCGGGGCACCTGGGTGACTCGGTTAAGCTTCCAGCTTTTGGTTTTGGCTCAGGCTGTGATCTTACAGTTCATGAGTTTGAGTCCCGTGTGGGGCTTTGCACTGACAGCACGGAGCCTGCTTGGGATTTCTCTCTCCCTCTCCCTCTGCCCCTCCCTGGATTGCACTCTCTCTGTCTCAAAAAATAAATAAACATTAAAAAAATTAAAAATTACTATCAAGTTAGTGAATTTTGGGAGGGAGAAGAGGTAAACCCAAACCCAGTCTTTGATCTGTCATGCTCCTTGATGACCCAAGTCATTTTTCTTTACTTCCTTGCCTTTTGTAAGCATAAAATGAGTTACTATTGGAAGAAACCTTTATTTATTTATTTTTTTTCAGATAAAAATGTGTCTTCTGGGGTGCCTGGGTGGCTCAGTCAGTTAAGCATCCGACTTTGGCTCAGGTCATGATCTCACAGTTCATGAGTTCGAGCCCTGCGTCAGACTCTGTACTGACAGCTCAGAGCCTGGAGCCTGCTTTGGATTCTCTGTCTCCCTCTCTCTCTGCCCCTCACCTGCACCCTCTCTCTGTCTCTCTCTCTCAAAGATAAATAAATGTTAAAAAATGTGTCTTCTGTTAGAGAACAAATATGGAAAATATTGGAAGAACGTGAAATAAAATGACCATTTGTTTGAATTCAATTGAGTTAGTTGCTGAAAATACTTAAAGTTAGATGATGTGCTTTTCAACTTGAGGATAATTGCCTGATGAATTAATTTCATTGAAATTTGGGTCATTTGGAAGATAAATATTATCTTCAATCCATAAAAGAACTAGTATCAGAGGAAATAGCAACAACCATTTGTTGTAATGGTTAGAATTTGCTAGTTTATCTGCACAACAATTAAATTTGGCAACTTTTAATCTTAGATTTTTAAACTACTGTTTTATAATGGACAGCTTTTACCTTAGTAAGTGAAAACAAATAGAATGGTTTTGAATATTCCAGGCAGGATTCTTTGGTTGCCTGGGATCAGAAATCTATTTAAACTTGCTACAGTTAAAGAGATCTTTATTGCAAGTATGTAGAGTTTTTGCTGGGATCCAGGAAAAGCTGAACGCAAGCTTCAGAAAGGGAAGATGGCTTCAGAGCACAACCTCTCTAATCTTCCTCTTCCTCATCTCTGACACGTGGCTTCTTTATGAAGTGCCCCTTGAAGTCACTTGCGTCTTTTGTCCTCATCTGCTTCAATTTCTCCAGTTTTTTGTTGTCAAACTGACAGTCTCTAGTCTGGATCCTTCTAAGCAAGGTTGAGTCTATGACTTTTAATTTACCAGATTAACCAGATAACTCCCTTGTGGTGAAATGCATACAGGGAGAAGTTGTGATGATTTTTCTAGTGGATTCATTCAGTCGATTGGAGGAGTTAACGTAGAGATGCTCTGTATTTCAAAAACCACTTTGAAAGGGGAAGGTTTATAGGTGAATAAGTAAGGCCCGAGGACTTTTTTACAATGTCTTAAAGGTACACATATGTAAAAAGATTTCCATCCTGCCTTTATTTCTCTAAGAGCTACTATTATTAAAACTACAGTAGGGATAGTGTATACAGTAAAATTATCCATATGACATCCTTGGGATTCCTGTACACTGAGAACAAGTACCTTTCAGTAAGACCCTTCAAGCTCAAGATGCATTTCTGTCTGTAGAGTTCATTGCTAAATGCAACTTTTATATAAGGATGAAGGCTTCACTTTATGTTCGCCTCGGTGGGCATCCATGCTGACTTCTGAGGAAGAAGCTGGTAGATTTTGTTTGTTTTACTGATCTTAAAATACTAGAGATAAGTAATAGCTGTCAGGTGTTTCTAGAGCAGCGGTTCCTCAGTGGGTCTGCGTGTTGGGGTGTGTTTTGTCCCTTAGGACCTCTGGCGTTCCCGGAGACATTTTTGCTTATCGCAACTGGGGAGAGGGGGTTTGTGTGCTACTGGCACCTAGTAGGGAGAAGAAGGCAGATATGCAACTGAACAGCCTGCAGTGCACGGGACCTCTCCCTACAACAAAGAAGCATCCAGCCCCAAATGTCAGTGGTGCCCAAGTTGAGAAGCTCTGTTGTCTGGAGTCAAGGATCATAGAGCCAAAAAAAGGTTACAAGGTTCAAAAGAGACACGATTTTGGAGTTAAGCACTGGTTTTTGAATGCCTTAGGGGAAGTGAGAGAGGAGATCATTTCTACCAAAAGCCTGTGTGTAAATATATCTGAGTTTACTATATTAATCTGTATTTTGACTTTGGTAATTGTACTATATTTAAACCAGTTTTAGTTACATTTTAATTCTTACCAATCATACTACTTTTTAATTTCATAGGTATGTTTTCCTAATGGTAGTCCAAGATGAGACCTACAAGAATGAAAAATTCTTTGTAATTGACATTTAGGAGTACTATAAATGAGTATTTTCTTAGTGCAAATATGAATTGAACTACATCTCCTTCATCCCTAGCATTTACATGTGAAGTATTAACTGAGAAAAAGATGCTTTCCCAAGAACAGTTGCTACTTTTTATAATGATGTATTTTTTTTTTGAAAGTTTTTTTTTTCTTTTTTTTAAGATTTATTTATTTGAGTAATCTCAGCACCCAACATGGGGCTTGAACTCATGACCCTGAGATCAAGAGTCACATGCTCCACCGACTGAGCCAGCCAGGTACCCCAGAAAGTTTTTTGATAAAACGATTTTTACTTTATAGTGAAATATATTTGTGAACTAGATTCTTCAGTTCTTTAATTCTCATGAAATTGTAGATAAATCTCAAAATATTTTTAAAAACAAAATTCCTGAAAGGCTATAGGTATTTGAAATACTTTAAAAAAAAATGACTGTGTGTGTGGGGGGAGGTGCTGGGTGGCTCAGTTGGTTAAGCATCTGACTTCGGCTTAGGTCATGATCTCACAGTTTGTGAGTTTGAGCTCCGCATTGGACTCCGTGCTGACAGCTCAGAGCCTGGAGCCTGCTTCGGATTCTGTGTCTCCCTCTCTTTCTGCCCCTTCCCAGCTCGCACTCTGTGTCTCTTTCTCTCAAAAATAAGTAAACATTAAAAAAAAAAAAAAAATGACCGTAGGGTTGCCTGAGTGGCTCAGTCAGTTAAGCATCCAACTCTTGATTTTGGCTCAGGCCATGATCTCACAGTTCATGAGATGAAGCCCTGCGTCGGGCTGTATACTGACAGTGTGAAGCCTGGTTGGGATTTTCTCTCTCCCTCACCTCTCTCTGTCTCTCCTCCACTTATGTGCGCTCTCTCTAAAACTAAAGAAATTAAAAAAAAAAAAAAAAAAAGACTGTAAGTCTGCTTCACTATAACACATTGATTATTCAGTGTGCATTGTAAAATGCCCATATAAAAAAATATAGCTGTCATTTCCTAAATATTCTAATATATAAATGGAACAATTTATTCAGTAGCTCTGTACCGTCTGATCTGAATGACGTTAATAATGTTCAGGCTTCTTAAAGCAGCTCCCACAGAAGATTTTTCAAACCCTGAATTTCCTGCCTGAAACGTGAACTCTCCATTATCATTGGACATCCTGCATGTCTGACGATCGCCACCAGATGGTGATCTTATACGTTGATAAAGCCGGATCCTTGGTGAAAACTGAATTGGTTGCCCAAATTAAGCCATGTGAACTCAGCAGTGGTATTTAGGAATGGTGAAGGGTGTGGACTCGCTATGCTTCCCTCTGAAACATGTTTTAAAATGAGGTATGTTTTCATTTGTTTTGGAGGGTTTTTTCTTTTCTTGGCTCTTCGGTTCACGTTTATCTATGGGAAACCAAAGTAAAATAATATCCCCATAACTTTATTATAATACTGATGCTAATTTATTGTGTTAAAGTTTTTGCTTTTGATCGGAGTTATTTTATGGCTGTTACCAAATTTCTGATAGATTTAAAGTAGTATTTCAAAGTAATTAGGTGAGTGTGTTTGTGATTCAGTACATTTTACTTACAATTCCCTAAATGAGGCATAGAAGCAACTAAAGTTATATGTAGAACAAATAAAACTATATGTAGTTCAACTTCGGGGAAGGTGCGTGGCCTGGTGGAAAGAGCATAGGCTTTGAAGTCAGATGGCCGTGGATCGGAAAGTGATCAGCTGTGTTACCTTGCAGAGTTCTTGTGAGGATTGAAAATAAGGCTTGTAAGTGGCTCTCTGAAAAGTGCATCTCCCTGGAGGCAAATGGATGTGATTTAAAATTTTACCTTCTTCCAGTGTACCCTGTGGGGCCTTGGGAAAATGACTTAACTTTTTAGAGCCTAAGTTTCTTCTTTTATATATTTGGGATAGTAATACCTCCTCCTAGAAATGTTTAGGGTAGTAAATGAAAGAATGCATGTAAGGCATAGAGAAAGTTTTAATAAATAATATCTGTTACTTTTGTCCTCTGATACCATACAAGCTAGTAATGACCCCAGTGTAGGTCTGTGTGTAGTAAGAAATACAACTAAATTCCTGTCCATTGCTGTTAAGGGAGATTGTTCTTCCCACGTCTCTTTTTTTTAAAGAGTTTAGGAAAATATGAGAATGTAGCAACTTAAGTTAAAGAATTTAAAACATGTTTTTCTTTTAATTAAGAAAAAATGCGGCTCCCCCCCCCCCCCCCCCCCTTTTTTCCTGGGCAGATAAAGAAACTTCACTGGGTCCTTTGCTTTATGTCAGCAGCATCCTTTACATCGTTAGCCATCACGCCTGTATTGTGTTCCTCTGTGGTCGTCCTTGCCCCGTCAGTAGTTTCACTTGCCATGAGGGAGGTCTAGAAGCAGATGATCCTCCTTCTGACTGTTGTCACAAGGCCAGTGCAGCCTAACACACATCATAGTGCCTCTGTCATGCACCTCACTTCATCTCCTCATGGGGGCATTTTATTATCTCACATCATCCCAAGAAGAAGGGTGAGTACCGTGAGATACTTTGAGGGGGACAGACTGCATTCACATAACTTATTGTAGTATGTAGTTCTGATTGTTCTATTTTATCATTGTTGTTAATGTCCTGTGTATGTAAGTTATACATAGCTATATGCACAGGAAGAACATATACAGGGTTTGGTACCATCCGTGGTTTCAGGCATCCCCTGGGGGTGTTGGAACGAATCCCCGCTGGTCAGGGGACTGCTGTACTGGAAAAGTGACTTCACATTTGTAAAGGGAACTTAAATGCAGATTTCATGTTTTTAAAGTCATTTTGATTCCTGTACAATTCTACACCATACTTAACGTTTCTAGATTTTTTTCCCCTTTGGCTGATTAAAATTCACAATTAGAATTCTGTTTTTGTATTATTTTTTCCTGAATTTAAGATAAAAAAATCAGTTTATGTGATTATGTAATTTTCTGACCATGATGCTGAGAAAATGCTAGTTTCTTCCCACTGTGCCTACAAATTTATTCTTTTTTTTAAAGTTTCTATTTAAATTCTAGTATAGTTAACATACAGTGCAGTATTAGTTTCAGGTGTACGATACAGTGATTCAGCACTTCCATACAAGACCCTGTGCTCACCACAAGTGTTCTCCTTAATCCCCATCCCCTATTTTACCCATTCTCCCACCCACCTCCCACCCACCTCCCACCTGGTAACCCATCACAAATGAGCAAAGGAATAAAAAAGAGAGGCAAACCAAGAAACAGGCTCTTAACTACAAATTCATTAAAAAAAAAAAAAATGGCGGGGCGCCTGGGTGGCTCAGTCGGTTAAGCGTCTGACTTCGGCTCAGGTCATGATCTCGCCGTTCGTGAGTTCGAGCCCCGCGTTGGGCTCTGTGCTGACAGCTCAGAGCCTGGAGCCTGTTTCAGATTCTGTGTCTCCCTCTCTCTTTCTGACCCTCCCCTGTTCATGCTCTGTCTCTCTGTCTCAAAAATAAATAAATGTTAAAAAAAATTAAAAAAAAAATGGGAATGTGTTGAGGAAAATCTTGAACCGTCTTCTGACCTTGTGAAATATGCTTTCATAATGTTAACTTGCCTTCATATCAAAGTTGTATTTATTAAAACATGAATTGGTCATAGTTTTGAAGAATTGACTAAACTGATAATTTTTCATTTTTAGGGACTTTTTAATGTTTATCTTTGGTATTAAATTTTATACTATATACTGTATACTTAACATCTTTAGAGAACCATCATCTTTGTTGAAACAGACCAATGTATTATCCCCTATACTTTGTCTATGTTCATAGAAACAGTTACTCACAAATATGTTTTACCCTTTGTAAAACATGAAAATGTGATCGTATTAAACATAATAATTCTGCAGTTTGCTTTTTTCTTAACATATTAATTGATATTTATTGAGTACAACCTCCTAGTTCTGTCTCATTCTTTATATTCTACTACCGTGTAATGGTAATTAACTATTTCTGTTTGTTTACTTTCAGGTTGTGTTTTGTTTTTGCTAGTTTGAACAGTAAGCATGCTTGGCCTTATCTAAATATTTTCGTGCTTTTATTTCTGTGGGGTAGATACTCAGAAGTTATATTGCTGCACAAGGAATATTCTTAAAGATTAAAATAAAATGGATTCTCGCTAGCTTATTCTCCAAAAATGTAAGTTGAGAAATTTATATTCCCACTGAGAATTATGAGAATGTCTGTGTCTCTTTACCTTCATCAGCTGTAGATGCTAATTACAATTTTTTTTTTTTTTTTTTTTTTGCTAATCTGATGAGTAAAATTTGCTTAACCTCTAGTGAGAGTGTCCATCTTATCATATAGTTATTGGTCATTTGTATTTTCTCTTAAGGGAATTACTTGGTTCATATTCTTTGTCCATTTTCGTATTCCTTTTACTTCTTTTTTACATCAAGAAGCTTCTGGTATTAGAGATATTTAATGCCATGTCTGTCATGTCTACATATATTTCCTTGTGTTCTACCTTGTCTCTTTGTGATGTTCTTTGCTTTAGAGAAATGTTTGATTTTTTTTTTAATGTTTGTTTAGTTTTGAGAGAGAGAGACAGAGCTTGAGCAGGGGCGGGGCAGAGAGAGAGAGGGAGATACAGAATCCGAAGCAGGCTCCAGGCTCTGAGCTGTCAGCACAGAGCCCGACGCAGGGCTTGAACTCATGGACCACGAGATTATGACCTGAGCTGAAGTCGAACACTTAACTGACTGAGCCACCCAGACACCCCTGATTTTTTTTTTAATAGAGTGAAATAAATCTGTGTCAGTCTTTTTCTTTATGGCTCCTAGATTTCTCATCTTGCCTAAGAATATATCCTAACTCCAATAATATAAAATACTGTTTTAAATTTTAGGTATTACCCTTCTAATTAGCTTAAAAAATTTTTTTTTCATGTTTATTTATTTTTGAGAGAGACAGAGACAGAATGTGAGTGGGTTAGGGGCAGAGAGAAAGAGGGAGACACAGAATCCAAAGCAGGCTCCAGGCTCTGAGCTGTCAGCACAGAGCCTGATTCAGGGCTTGAATTCACGAGCTGTGAGATCATGACCTGAGCTGAAGTCGGACACTCAACCGACTGAGCCACCCAGGCACCCCTACCCTTCTAATTATCTTTAATCCACCTAGAATTAATTTTTACCTCTGGTTTGCTGTAGACAGCTGTATTTCAACAAAATGGAAAACCAAAGACGTCTTTGCATTTAATAAATGCATTCCTTTCTGTTTCGTGACTCTCTTTTGTCTTACAAAATATTTAATATATCTATTATTTCTGTGCTGATACCATAGTCTTCATTATCATAGTTTTATAGTATACTGGAATGTTAGGCAAAGTGCTCCCCCCCCCCAACTTTTTTCGTGATTTTATTGGGAATCGATTATCTTAGAGATAGTGGAATCTTATGACTTGTATAAAGACTGAAGTCTTCAGTATTTTGCATTTTAAGGATTGCTTTTGGTATCTAGTCAATAATTTTATCATTTTTAGGCAGATTCTTTTTATTCTCATTATATTGAAGTCACATTGAAAGAGATCTACTTTTGGGGCGCCTGGGTGGCGCAGTCGGTTAAGCGTCCGACTTCAGCCAGGTCACGATCTCGCGGTCTGTGAGTTCGAGCCCCGTGTCGGGCTCTGGGCTGATGGCTCAGAGCCTGGAGCCTGTTTCCGATTCTGTGTCTCCCTCTCTCTCTGCCCCTCCCCCGTTCATGCTCTGTCTCTCTCTGTCCCAAAAATAAATAAACGTTGAAAAAAAAAATTAAAAAAAAAAAAAAGAAAGAGATCTACTTTAATACTTGCGAGTTTCTTGAATGTCAGAGGTTTAGTGACATTTTCTAATGGTCCGATCATAAATCTTGATTCTGGAACTAGATAGTAATGTTTAAGTGATCCTTATACTCTAAATGTTTTTTAACATGGATTTCAAAATTTTAGAATTCACCAGAGGACACAGCTTAGAAGGCTTATTATAAATATTGCACAGAATGTAAATGTTAATCAGTCTTGATATAAAAATAAAAATCTAATTCAAAACAGAGATATTGAAGAGATTGTATGTGAAAAAGGTGTGTGTGTGTGTGTGTGTGTGTGTGTGTGTGTGTGTGTATGTGTGTATGTCAGGGGAGTGGTGTGTGAAAAATCCTTGTTTTTCTTTTTGTAAAATTAGCAGATACTGCCTAAAACGAGATATTATTTAAAGTTATGATGGCGACTCTCGTTATGAGAGAACAGTTACAAGATGGAAACAGAAAGTACCTCTGTCTGGTGAGTGGCTGTGGTATGTGAGGAATACTTCTTTGGGGAGTCTTGTGTTAAGACTTGATTTCTTCCACCACATACAGGTTAATTTAATAATTTACTTCAAAATGTAGTTGCTGTGTACTCATACCGAAAAATCCTTAGGATGTATTTTTAAATTGTTATGTACATAACAGTGACTTGTAACGTGGCTACCTTTTTTTGTAGGCATGTATATACTTCTGTTTGCACTACAGAAATGGAGACAAGGTTGAAAATGGAGCAGAGAGAACAAGGGAATAAAGGAGACTGTTTTGATTTACATAAGTGTATGGCTAAATGAAAGAAGCCTGATACAGAATAACAAATACAGTGGGATCTCACTTATTGCAGACTTATAGAAGTGGAGAGTAGAATGGATGATTGCCAGGACGAAATGAGGGGGGTGATGGTCAAAGGGTACAAAGTTTCAGTTACACAAGATGATTAAGTTCTGGAAATGTGTTATACACTACACAGTAACAGCATGCAGCTAACAATACTGTATTATATACTTACAGTTTTTTAACAGACTAAGACAAATGTTCTTACCACACATAAACACATAATAATAATAATAATAATAATAATAATAGTAGTAGTGGTAGTAGTAATAAATTGGGGAGGTGACAGGCAAGTCTTTGGCCTTGGTGGTGGTGGTGGTTTTATGGGTGTGTGTTTATTCCCAAACTCATCAAGTTGTATGTATTTCATATGTACAGATTTCTACATGTCGACCATATCTCAGTAGATCACCTTAAAAAATAAAGATTGCTATTACATAAAACTGAAAAATCTTTAAAGAAATAGCCAGGTTAAAATTCCTGAGCTTATATATTGAGTTAATAGCTTTTTATCAAGAGTAGTGGAATAAAACTTTACCTTTCTATTTAATCTGTAAACTTGATTTTTAACATTTAATTTGAATATTGGCTTTAGTAGTGCCCAGGATACCATCACAACAGGGAGCATGTTGGAGAAATGAATCTTTTGTATTTTGATGAAGAGTTAATTTTGTTTTGCAATTTTGGAAATTAAAAATCTATGTATGTGATTCCTTCTTGTCTCCCTGGGAGCTCTTAACCTTCCTTTTCTCTTCCCCTGCCCATCCTCCTCCCCCTTCTTCTACCTAAATCCCTGTGCTCAGGGTTTTATAATCCAGTTGGGGGAGACCTATGCCTGACCAGGATTTTAAGCTCTTAAATACTAGTGGGGAGGGCCAAGATTTTCTATAGGAGGTAAATTTCAAGAGGCTATTGTAGGAATTGGTATTGAACCTGATTGTTTGCAGATGCTTTTTATTCTGGGTGTGATGTATTGAGAATTTTTGAAATCAGTTTTTCTGATTTCTATTTGCTTTTTTAAAATTTATGGGGGCGCCTGGGTGGCGCAGTCGGTTAAGCGTCCGACTTCAGCCAGGTCACGATCTCGCGGTCCGGGAGTTCGAGCCCCGCGTCAGGCTCTGGGCTGATGGCTCGGAGCCTGGAGCCTGTTTCCGATTCTGTGTTTCCCTCTCTCTCTGCCCCTCCCCCGTTCATGCTCTGTCTCTCTCTGTCCCCAAAATAAATAAACGTTGAAAAAAAAAAAAAAATTTATGTTTACTTACCAAGTATAAATCACAGAAAGGTTGAATATTTTTAAAATATGATAGGGGCGCCTGGGTGGCTCAGTCGGTTGAGCGTCCGACTTCAGCTCGGCTCATGATCTCATGGTCTGTGAGTTCGAGCCCCGCATCCAGCTCTGTGCTGACAGCTCAGAGCCCGGGGCTTGTTTCAGATTCTGTGTCTCCCTCTCTCTCTAACCCTCCTCCGTTCATGCTCTGTCTCTCTCTGTCTCAAAAATAAATAAACATTAAAAAAAAATTAAAAAAAATAAAATATGATAAATTATATGCTTTTGTGTAACTTGATGCCATTGGGGCTTCTAATTTTTTTTTTTTTAATTTTTTTTCAACGTTTATTTATTTTTGGGACAGAGAGAGACAGAGCATGAACGGGGGAGGGGCAGAGAGAGAGGGAGACACAGAGTCGGAAACAGGCTCCAGGCTCTGAGCCATCAGCCCAGAGCCCGACGCGGGGCTCGAACTCACAGACCGCGAGATCGTGACCTGGCTGAAGTCGGACGCTTAACCGACTGCGCCACCCAGGCGCCCCGGGGCTTCTAATTCTTAATCTGGTATAGGTCTTCAGTGAACTTAAGATTACATTTTGGGAAATAGATATTTCTATAGAAAATGCCATTTATTTGCTTTGTTAAAGTAAAGACTTTGATGGTACCGGGGAGCAAATGTGTCTACCCAAAAAGAATGTGTTTAATTTAATTGAGATTATATTTTATATGAATTTGGTAGACATTTTTTCATTCATGTTCAGTTAGAATTTTGTTTTAATCATTTCTGGTTGGATATTTTTTTCCTTACATTTCTTTTTTTTTTTTTTTAATGTTTTTATTTATTTTTGAGACAGAGAGAGAGCATGAGTGGGGAAGGGGCAGAGAGAGAGGGAGACACAGAATCTGAAACAGGCTCCAGGCCCTGAGCTGTCAGCACAGAGCCTGACGCGGGGCCCAAACTCACAGAGTGTGAGATCATGACCTGAGCTGAAGTTGGACACTTAACCAACTGAGCCACCCAGGCGCCCCTTCCTTATGCATAGTTGGAGTAGAGGAAAAGCATGGGCCGAGAAAGACTAGTTTTGAATCCTAAACCTACTGCTTACCAGATCTGTGACTTTGCAGAAGTAATTTAACATCTCTGAGCTTTAGTTAGAGTTGGGAGGATTTAATGAAATATCTGAAGGTTAAATGTGCTATAGAAAAACAGGATATATGCAATCGTGTTTAGCATAGTTTTGGCACATAATAGGTGCTCAATAAGTATTTTTATTATTTTCTAGAAACCCAGAATAACAGAATGATACTTTTTAGTCTTCGTTCTTTAAAATGTTTGTTGGGGGCGCCTGGGTGACTCAACTGGGTAAGTGTCCGACTTCAGCTCAGGTCATGATCTCACAGTTTGTGAGTTCGAGTCCTAGGGCTGTTGCTGTCAGTACAGAGCCTGCTTCAGATCCTCTGTTCCCCTCTCTCTGTCCCTCCCTGGCTTCTGTTCTCTTTCTCTCTCTCAAAAATAAAAAAATATTAAAAAAAAAACTTTTTACAATTCTTAAAAAAATAAATAAAATGTTACACAAACAATATCATAGAGAAACTAAAAAGAATATAATCCACTCACAACACTTTATTTACTTATTCATTATTTACTTATCTATTTTTAAGTCAACGCTGTGCTCCGTGTGGGGCTTCCAACTCATGACCCCAAGACCAAGAGTCACATGCTGCACAGACCGAGCCAGCCAGGTGCCCCCTCACTCACAGTCTTTAATTCTATATTTTAAACATAAAGCCTTTTGCAGTGCTTTAGCAGTGCTGTCCATGGACCCCTGCCAGTCCCTGAGATCAGGGGATCTGTAAGGTCAAAACTATTTTTATAGTAGTGTTAAGACATTATTTGCTTTTTCCACTGTTTTGGAATTTGTATTGATGGTGCAGACACAATGATGAGTGAAATGATGGGTCTCTTAGCCCAACACAAGGCAGAGGTACCAAACCGCACTGGGAGGCATTCTCTGTTTAAAAAGGGAAATGAATTTTTCACTTAAGGATGTCCTGATGAAGCACTATTTTAGTAAATCTGAACCTTTGAGTGCACACTGCTTTAATATTCTGAATGAGAAAATAGGAAGTATGCATGAAAACCCTTTCTGCTACATACTGAAGTACCAGTAATTGTCTGGAGTAAAAAACACTGGTGTGATTGCTTGAAATGTGAGTTCAAACTAGCTGCCTTTTTACTTGAAAGAAAAACTGCAGACTAAACTGTGGTTTATTCAGACTTCGCATTTGGCAGATATTTCTTTAAAAAGCTATGAAATGAGTGAACCTGCCACTTCAGGAAAAACAGCTGGTAATATTTGTTACCAGTGATAATAAATCTAGCTTTCATGATAAAAAAGGAAATTTGGAAAACGTGTCTGCCAGCCTGACCTTGTCAGTTTCTTAGTAGTTGAATGTCTCTGATAAGATTACTGATATTAACAAGTGTAATTTTTTAAAAATTGCATAATGAAATGTGAAGTTTGGAAAGTTTCTAGTACCCAGTGAAAACATATTTTGCAAATGGGTGAGCCATTCAAAGTGCATGATAGACCAGTGGATTTCAGTATACAATGTGTAACAACATTCATTTGTTTTATTTGTTTTAATATATTTCTTTATTTTTAAGAGAGACAGAGTGTGAGAGGGGGAGGTGCAGAGAGAGAGGGAGACACAGAATCTGAAACAGGCTCCAGGCTCTGAGCTGTCAGCACAGAGCCCGCTGTGGGGCTCGAACTCAAAAACTGTGAGATCATGACCTGAGCCGAAGTTGGTCGCTTTAACTGATTGAGCCACCCAGGTGACCCATCATTTGAAATTGTTTTAGATTCCACCTTGCAAACTGACATTTAAGCAATGACTACTTTTGGGATGCCTGGCTGGCTCAGTAGAGCCATGTGACTCAATTTCAGGGTCCTGATCTTTATCTTGGGTGTAAAGCTTACTTATAAGTAAACAAACAAATAAATAAGGAAAAAAAGACTAGTTCTTAAGTTTGGTGATAGGTATCAAAGAGGAATATCCACCTTACTTGAAAAGAATATTAAAACACTCTTCCCCTTTCCAACAGTATTATGTGAACCGGGAATTTTTTTTTTTTTTAGTTGTGTATTTTGAGAGAGAGCTCACGTGCATGCACACACATACACGTGCGTGCACACACAGACACACACACACATACGAGCGAGTAGGGGAGGAGCAGAGAGGAGAGAGAGAATCCCAGGCTGACCCCGTGCTGTCCATGCAGAGCGTGACACGAGGATCGATCTCATGAACTGCGAGATCGTGCTTGAGCAGAAATGAAGAGTTGGATGCTTAAGCGACTGAGCCACCCAGGCTCCCCAACCCGGGATTTTTTATATAATTCAATCAAATAAATCGTATCCTCGATTAGAGAAGTGGATGTGAAAATCTAGTTGTCTTCTAATAAGTCAGATATTAGAGATGACCAAAAATGTAAAAGCCTTTTTTCTCACTAAATATTTTATTTTTGGAAATGATTATGTTTCAATAATGTTATTTACGTTAACATGCAATGATTTTATTGTTTTAAGTTGAATTTAAATATTTTAAAGCTTTCTCAGTTTTACTTCCACTATGATAAATACAGGTGTTAAACTTGTGTAAACAAAGGCCCTTTGAGGTCTTCTGTCATTTTTAGAGTGTAAGATTTTGAGTCTGAAAGTTGGAGCAGTGCTTCTCATTTCCTTTTTTCTCATTTAGCTGTTATCCATATGAATACTTCATTTTGGTTAGAATAATTATAAACCATAATATGATTTCCTCGTCTTGCTATTAATATAGTTACACCAAGTTGGCTTAAATGTGGTAATGATAAGACTTTTTTTTTGGTTGAAAACATCTTTGGGTCTTAACTGAAATTAATTGAAAGGGCTAGATTTAACCAGCAATGTTGTTGGGAGTTTTTCCTTCCTTCCCTCCAGTCATCGCCATATAGCTTTAGAGTATGTTGTCTTTCGAACTAACCCTGCAGAAAGGTTTCCGTTGAAAACTGATTGCTTTGTTTCTCTTTTGGTGTTTTCAGTTACAACTAAATGTGTGTATTATACTCGGAGTCTCTTCTGTGACCCTGTATAAGTTATTAGCTTGGAAGATTAGGTAACGTAGAAGACTGTGATTGGCTGTACCATGAGAGCAACTTAGAAGAGTTCATTTGTGCAAAGCACAGTGACCTAAATCAGATTTGTACTCACTGTCCCTGGAATCTTCAAGGGACTTAACAGCATTACGTTGTCAAAGACAAGGCATTTATACGTTACCATGGAAAGATTTCGCCTGGAGAAGAAGTTACCTGTATGTATCTAGTTGTGATCTTGTGTTTTATTTACAAACAGATTTGGCTTTTTCAGTTTATTAGTGAAGCTTGAAGAAATGTCAGGCTTATTAGCACTGGCTTAGAATAGTATCATCCTCTGTGTCCTTGGCTGTGGAAGTCATCTGCTGAAAAGAGTAACTCCTTGTGAAAAGTTAGCAATGATTGTAGCATCTTTATTATTCTATAAAATTTGGTTTTTGATCAGTTAATATTACTTGAATAAGGCTTTTAAAAATTATTTTTGGCCAGGCTGTTGGGAAAGAGATTAATTTGTGGTAGGCATCTTCTGATGCTGTTTTAATAACAGATTTTGTAAATCTCAAGTGTCAAAAAAGGATGTGACTAGATTTATGAATATATTGTTAATCTTTGCCTTTCTTTTTTCCTCAATATTATGCCTTTGACATGTTAAAGTTTGACTTTTGATCATTTGGCCAAGAAAATACACATCACAGATTTTGCTTTTGCAGGTAGGAAAATGACTTAGGCGAAGAATTAGTGAAATGTGTTATGTAGTTATAAAATCTGTTTCACATAAAACCTCATTTGTTTGATTATGCTGCGAATTCTTGCTTGTGAATTGAATTTAGGTTTTATCATGTGTCGATGATGGGCTTTTTTGTTTTTAAACCAATTTACTAAATTTCAAAATATTGAGTACCTTTGTATGTTTGAGCTTTAATTGTGTTCGTAAGGAGTTTTTGAGTGAATCCAGTATAAATTTTTAGCCGAGTGTCTTGTCCTTTGAAACATACTCGACATTCAGGTATTTATTAGAGAACTTAACTAAGAGTCCTGCTCAATGTTAGGATATAGTGGTGAGGAAAACAGACACGATTTCCCACATCTTGGAACTTATTTTTCTACTGGAAGATAGTAGAAAGAAGTTAAATGAGTAGTTGCATAAACATGTAAAGAAAGCCAAAGAAGTAGTTACACAAATATGTGATTATAAGTTTTGAGAAATGGTGTAAAGAAAAAGTACTATGTGTCCTCAACATATGTTTTAGTGACCTTGGTCTGTTGTCTAGTGGATAAAGAACCCATCTAATTGGGACTAGAGACCTGGCGTTTAATTTTAGTTCTTTGACCAGCTCAGTGTGATCTTAAGTCACTTAAGCTTTGTGCGTGTGTGTGTGTGCGCGTGCATGTGTGTGTGTGTAAAATGTACATATAAAATCAGAAAATTGAACCAAAAAAGTAAAACCTGTCGATACCTATGAGGTCTCATATATTCATTAGGAACGGAAAAGACAATTCATTTACCTCTGGATTTCTCATCACTGGGAGCCACGCAGCTATAAAGTAATTGTTGAGCTGGACATTTGACTGTATTGGCTTTTCATTCTCTGATATATCCCTGGTACCTGGCATAATGCTTGGCACACAGTATGCACTCACTAAATATTTGTTGAATGAATGGATGAGTTCCTTAATTGCTAGTCTTTAAATGAATGAGATTTCTTTCATCATCTGTTGGATTTATGGGGATCCAGGGGTATTATCCAGGGGAAGAAGAGGCAAACAGACCATATTGCTGAGGGATTTCCTGCCTGTCTCCTGTTGGGTTTTCACTAGAAAAATGCAATGGAACTCTAAAAATACCTAGGTAATGAGAACCCCATGCTGACTGAAGATGGGGAATCATGATAGGAAACCTACTGGGCCTTCTTTTGCTGAAAAACATCTATTGGATCTTTGTGTGTGCATGGTTTCTTCCCTTTGGTGCAGAATGCCTGTGCCTTTCTATGCATTTATACCACCAATGAAGTCTACATCGTTTCTTTAAAAACCTGTTTTGGAAATGGATTTTGTTACTATGCTTATTTCTGTCAATAACTATATACATATTTGATAACCCTAAAATAAGCGATTTCTATATGGTTTTTTTTGGTGTGATGTACTGAATTAGAACTTGGAATGAATGCATCTCCTCGTAGAAATAAAGTAACAAATATTTGTGATTTATAATTTCAAGTAGAACCCTGATGAGGCTTTCCATTTGCCCATGACTCTTGTGCCTTGTAATGAAGCGTGTGACAGTAGAGTGTCTCCAGTGATCCTCTTTACTGTTGGAGGCCATTAATTGCCAGTTTTTATTGCCCCATACCTCTTTCAGCTTTCTTACTCTTACATTCTTCCATTTATTTTTTTTTTTTTTTATTTTTAACGTTTATTTATTTTTGGGACAGAGAGAGACAGAGCATGAACAGGGGAGGGGCAGAGAGAGAGGGAGACACAGAATCGGAAGCAGGCTCCAGGCTCTGAGCTGTCAGCCCAGAGCCCGACGCGGGGCTCGAACTCACGGACCGCGAGATCACGACCTGAGCCGGAGTCGGACGCTTAACCGACCGAGCCACCCAGGCGCCCCTACATTCTTCCATTTCTTCACTTTTTTCTTTTGAAATTTTTCTTTTAAAACTCATTGTCTTTAGTTTTAACGGTGGTATTTGAAATAAATTTCTGAAGGCTTTTTGTTACAGTGTTTGAATCTGCTCAGTTCCTCCTGTGTCTGGGGACAAAGCATTTTTCTCAAGGCTTCAAAATTATTTTTTTTTTTTTTTTTCCTGTGGGGATTGCATGATTGCCTGAGTTTAAAATTTTTAGTTACAGGCGCCTGGGTGGCTCAGTCAGTTAAGTGTGTTAAGTGTCTGACTCTTGATTTTGGCTGAGGTCATGATCTCGGGGTTCGTGAGATTGATGCCTGCTTTGGGCTCTGTTCTGACTGCGCAGAGCCTACTTGGGATTCTCTGTCTCCCTCTCTCTGCCCCTCCCTGCTTGCATGTGCATGCTCTCTCTTTCTCTCTCTCTCAAATTAATAAACATTAAAAAAATAAAAATAATATTTGCAATTTTAAATTTGCAATAATTTCCCATATACCTTTTATTTCTTTTCCGCTTTTTTTTTTTTTAGAGTAATGAATGGATTAAAAAATACTAAATGAGTTCTTTAGAAACTATGAATATCATTCTTTGGCTTTTTATTTTATGAAATGGTGGTCATTGATTATTGATCTCCCTTTAACTGGATTAGGAAAGATTATTTGCCTTACTCTTAAGCTTTTTGGCCATAAATTTAAAATTTTCTAATTAAGTTCACCTCTTGGTGGTAGTTGGGGATATGGTTGGGAATTGGAATTATTTGGAGGAAATTTGTATTTTGGGGGACAACATTGTTATTTATATATACTTTGGTAAATTACCTTGCACATTTTGGGGGTAATCTTCTAACATACAGATCAATTTTTAGAACTCTACTAATAGATTTGGGGTTCTGTGTATTACAATGAAAGTGTATAATAATTTTACAGTATTGTGAATTGGAATGTACTTTTCATTTTCTGAAGGATCAAAACCATGTAAATGAAGCTGGCAGTGGTCCCAGGCAGGCCTACTAAAATGATTAAGGGCACGAAGCAGTCTTTAGTGAAGAGCAGTTTAAATATGTAGGACTTCAGTCTGAATCATAACCCAAGGACGTGGTATTCAAACTTCGGTGTGCATCAGAATCACATAAGGAGGTCATTATCCATAGACACACTCGTTCTTCATCTCAGCCTCCTGAATCAGCATGTCTAATGTAGAGCAACGGCAGGTGAATTTTAACAAGTTCTTTAGGTATGTCTGAATTTACAATATGTTAAAAAAATCTCTTAAAAAATTTTGTTTAATGTTTATTTGTTTTTTGAGGGAGGGAGAGAGAGTAAGTGGGAGAGGAGCAGAGAGAGAGGGAAACATGGAATCGGAAGCAGACTCCAGGCTCCGAGCTGTCAGCACAGAGCCCGACGTGGGGCTTGAACTCACAAACTATGAGATCATGACCTGAGCCGAAGTCGGACACTTAACCCACTGAGCCACCCAGGTGCCGCCACCCCCCCACCCCGCCCTCGCCCCCCGCTGCAATCCCTTAAAGTAATAGTTTTATATTGTTATGAAAGTTAGTTGCAGCATCTTGGCATTTTCTCCTAGATACTTACGTAGGCATTTCCTGTGAATAATTCTATATGACCATAATACTGTTCAGGATACATTTTAAGCCTTCACTTCACTTTTAATTAGGAAACTAATAGATATTTGTTTGTAACTCATAAGGCTTATCTAATCTAGGGAAGCATTTTTTGTAGAAACACAGAATAGTTTCCTCATTTAGTTCAGTAAAAATGGGAGCCTTTTGGGTGGGTTATGCCCTGTGCTTGGCATTTTCATGTAGTATCTCCTCCCACCGTGCACCAAGATAGATAGGTAAATGACTTTCAGAACACGGCGTACTTAAGCCTCTGTATTCACACAGTTAAAATAAATCAAAGCAATGTAAACAATAATGAATTCAGAAGTCTGTCTCTACTGCCATGGGTAATAAGTTTTTCTTTTTCTTGTATGTCCTTCCCAGTGTTTCGTTATGCAAAATCAGATGTTCCTATTCTGGGGGTTTTCTTACACAGAAAGTGGCAGACCATATATATTGTTCTCTACCTTGGTGTATTTCATTTTATAATAGATCTTAGATATTTTTTCATGCCCGTACATAGACTGTCCTCGTTTTTTTTTTTCTTCCCCCCAGTAGCTTGGTATTCCATTGGTGTGTAGCCATACCTCTATTAAGGGACTCTTGGGTTGTGTCCAGTCTTTTCCCGTTATAAGCTGCAATAAATAAATAACCTTGTGCATGTGTCCTTTCATACATAGAGAATTTAAATTTTCATTATGATCTTTTATGGCTAATTCTTAAATCTACTGTCTTCTTTATTATGGAACACTGGTACTCTGAATAGTTACCTTATTTTATAAATAGAAATGGGATAGAAATTCGACATTAAGGCAAAATAATTTTTTTAAGATTAGAGTGAGTCAGTCTTACATTGACATACTTTGGGTGCTTTTTTAATTCTTCCGTGTATTTGAATTTTCTCAATGCCTTAGCATTATTTCTTTTTAGGAAGACTTCATAGGCATCGGCCTATGTCACTTATCTGATGTTAAGAACATTTTGATGTCAGGGGTTGCTCTTTGCTGTTACTGGTTTTAGTTTTCCACTATATTCTTGGAGTTAAAAAATGAGGAAGAGTTTTTTTCTAGATGCTAATGTAAAAATAAGTGATATTTTAACAGATAGAAATTTGAATTCATTCTCTTTTTAAATGACTAAAATTAAACATGTTTGTAACAAAAAAAATCTACACACTACATGTGTGTGTAATTGCTTTCCTAATCATTAGTGTGAGACAGTGTTAGCAGTTTCAAAGTTAGCCTTCCGAAGATTTATTACATACGTGCATTTTTTTGTATATATGTTAACGCAAATGTAGTTTATACGGTATATTAACATACTTTATGTTATATATTTGAAGCATTATCCTAAAATGATAGGATTTAAAATGCAGTCTATTTAATTCAGAAATGTATTACCCCCTTGAAGCATTGATAGCTTTGTTCTTAGCGATTTTCAGTATTTAGCCTTATGCAGCCTGAATACTTTGTTGTATTACTCGTAATATGTCAAGATGACCAATTTGTGTGGCTTCCTTAATGTAAATGCATTATAGCAGGTTGCCTTTTTGATTCATGTTGCACAGCTGTCGAAAAGCTACGAGAAATTTTTAAGAGAAGGGAGAAATGCAGACGAACCCTCCCCCCAACCCTGTCTTTACAGAACTAGTATTGTAAATTTTAGACTTTAAAAGTTTGAACTTTAGTTTGTTCTGCAAGTTACACATGAAAACATTCTTGTTGAAAGCCCAGTCACAATAAAATGATCTTCTTACCTGGCTTTAAGTTAAGTGACTTAGTTAAGGCTTCACAGACACTATGGAACGGGAGCAAAGCTGGGTGGGTCAGGAGGGGATATGCTGATGGCACCCTTTTTTCAACATGCCACTTTTTGGACATATTGGGAGGATTTTTGTATGATAGATGTTTAGGTGTCCAACTTAAGCTATTTTTGAGTGTTAGCTGATCGTGTTGGTAATACATCTAAACATGTAAGTGTATCTGTGTAGAAAGAAAATAGGTTTTTTTTGGTTAGGGGTAAGAGAAAAATGTTTTGCTTCCTAGCTTTCTATCTTGGCAATTGTTCCTGCTAATGAAAGTTTGGAATGGGAGCAGTTAATCCCTTTAAGAATACACAGTATGCTACCTCTTGGATAATTGTCCTTTAGGAGACTGCTTGTGTTTTGTACCTGGGCATGAAATCACTGGAGGAGAGCTACAAATTTTAGAGTGTGACATGCTTAATGGGTGGTAATTACTAACTACTCTTTCTTGTACTGTGTGTGTGTGTGTGTGTGTGTGTGTGTGTGTGTGTGTATTCCTATACTTTCTACTCTAGCCTTTCCTCATTACTAAGGGTATATGATTGTTGTGAGGCAGTTTGAAGAACCGTAAATCGTGTTTGTTTTTGGTCTTCTTTGTTAGTCCATTATATGAAAATATCTTGGAGTCTACACAGCCTGCTTCCTACTCCTTTAGATATGGAACCTTAGTAAGTCGTTTAGCTTCTCTGAGTTTTCTGTATTAAATTGAACACCAGTCCTTCAAAGTCCTATACAACAACCTCTTGATAGCCAAATCTATCTGATTATATATTTGGATATCTAACCTTCAGAAAGTAAGTTTGGATATCAAGATCTGCATTGCCTTAATGTACTGTTTCTGGGTTTCGGGAAAGTTATGGGAAGCATATAATTGAGGGTTCGGGTAGCAGGGGATTTGTTTAAAAACTTAATCAAATTGTTTCAGTTTCTGAATTTTCAGATAAGAGAACTTAGACACAGAGTTTAGATAAGAAGGAACAGTCGTGTATGAATCTAGTGTATACATTGAAAAAAGGTATACACAAAAGTGTGATATTGTAGATCAGAAGTAGGAGGAGATTTCAGAAGATCATTTTAACCAACCTCCTATTTGATTCTTTCTTAAAGTAGTCTTTCAGTTTATGCTTGAACATTGACAGTGGTTAGAAGCTAACTGTGTCAACGGTTCTTTCTGGTTTATTCTGAGTGTTAGAGGAGATCCGGGACTATAAGATCACCCATAAAAATGGGAATGGCTGAAAACGTGTCTTGCAAAACTTGAAAAGTACTATAATTGGATGGATAAAAAGTATTCTTGAAAAGTAATACTCAGTGGACCATTAATGTTGTAATTAATGTTGCTATTATTATTATTATTATTATTATTATTATTGTTTAATTCTCTTCTATAACTCCAGTGGTCTCTGTTGCCTGCAAAAGTACCAATCATAGCATAAGGACCTTCAAAGAGAATGAATTAGATTCATTTTCTTTCTTGAAAGCTCTTTACTCCTGCTTTTGGAAGGTTTGTAATACTTCGATTCCATCTGAGTCAGAACAGTGTCCATTTCCTGTTGCCCGTCCTTTTGCCTGCTTTGAACAACTGGATCCAGGGTATCCACCTGTGTCTTCATCAAGCCCCCAGCCCCTTCCAGGTCATTTCTGGGTCTTTAGCCTCTTCCCTGACCATCCTTTTCCTTGCGTTCATCTTTTGCTTTGATTCTTTGGCAAAACCATCATAGGCTGGGCCCTCTCCGGTGTGATTGGTTTGCTGAACGACGTTTCGTATCCTGGGTTCCTCAGTGGGCCGCGTATGCAGCACAGATTCTGTGGGCTGCCCCATGTTCCTCTCGAAGTTCAGCCGGGCTTGTTCAATATCGGCCAGCTCTTCCTCAGATCCTTGGCATATCTTTGCAAACTCTTGAAAGTCTTCCTTCAGCGTGTCTCCCTGGTCCCGGGCTTGGTTGGACATAGCAGAGTCCTTGTCCACTGTTGCCTCCTTGTACACTGTTCTCTAGTATTAAAATGGAATAGACTTTGCTGAGGAACTGCAAGTGGTGGCGTCCTCCTTGCCCGCCCAGTCTGGGTGCCCCTGTGGTAGTCATGTTAGACAAGGTGCAAGGCCTCCGAGCGTTGGGAAACGTTGGCCAGGCCGAATATTTCCTTGCACAGCTGCAGTTGACCCATGCCGGGCCAGGGTCCAGGGAGGGCTACAGCTCAAATTGAAGACTTTTTGAGGGAAGGGCATCTGCTCGTCTGTCTCTGTCTGTGGCACAGAATCTTGAGCGTCATAACGTTTCTTTCAAAGTTAAGTTAGAAGCTTCAGAAGGGAAGTTAAAGCTAAAATTGTATTCTCTTAAAAACAGTCTCTGCAATATTTTACCATATAGATGTTTCTTTTTGTTGAACTGAGGAAGGGAACAAATATGAAGGTAGACTTAGACAACTCAAAGTTAGGATCTCCTTAAAGGTTAAATTTTGTCACAGCTTTTTCTTTGCAGAGAAATGAAAAGTTCTTCTAATTTTGACTGGCTCTTGATTAATTTGCAAGTGGAAGTGGTGCTACATATTTAATCTATAGACTCATTTTTGATCATTTTATGTGGAACCATAATACAACCCAGTATAGCTGCATTCAGTGTTCACTTTTAACTAGAGGACCTAAGAGCAAAGAACAATAAAGAAAACATTCCATATTGATATCTAAGGGTCACCCCTCAGCCCCAGTTTTCTCTCATTTCTGATCTGGATGGTCTTTCTGTTGAAGTGAATATACATACCAGTTACTTAGTAAACTGCCATAGAAGGACCAGTGAAAAATTGTCACCTCAATTCTTACCAAGAAATTTTGAAATAATCTTCTGTGGATTGGGGGGGGGAGAAAAGCCTAGAGGAATAATTTAAAAAGAATGCAGTTAGGTATAATAAGAATTGAATTATTTGCGAGGTTCTTTGCGAGAAAGGTAATCTGTTATCTGTTTTTTAACTATTTCAAGTAATGCCCCTATTAGTAGAAGGTCCTTGGTGTATATTGATGTCATGAGTAAATGAGAATAATTTCATTTTAGGGTCCTGATGAAGAAGCCGTTGTGGATCTTGGCAAAACCAGCTCAACTGTGAACACCAAGTTTGAAAAAGAAGAACTAGAAAGTAAGTTTGTTTAAAATACCTTGTGTATAGCAGGATAAATTACTAATGAAAGTTTGTTACTGTTCTTTAAACTTTACCTGCTATTTGTGGAACTTTTCGTTTTTGTGAGGTAGAGCATACAATTTGGGAGAATGTTTTAACGCTTTTCTAAATAGAGTTTAAGGGATAATACAGCAAACACCCATGTAACCATACTCATATCTGTTAATAGAACTTTCCTTGATTATCTTTGTTGAAAGTATTGAGATAACGTAGATTTCAGAATCTATGGTTTTCAGACTTCATTGGTGGTTACCATTACTTGCCTTGGGAAATTGAAATACCACAGTTGCAAAATCAGTTGATTCTTTTTTTTTTTTTTTCATTTCTAGCAAGCTACGTAATATGTGTTTTTAGCAAACTAGAGTGCCAGACTAATAAGCTACAGTTATCACTAGTTGTCATCTAGACGTTCATATTCTAGGTCTGTTACATCAGCCTTTTGAAGTGCTGTAATAACCTCAGCATAGAATTATGGAGCAAATGAATTATTTGCTAGTCTGTCTTCCAGGAACAAGTCTTGGCAAATGGTTTCTTTTTTTTTTTTTTTCCTTTTGAAATAATTTTGGATTTACAGAAGAGTTGCAAAGATAGTACAGAGTGTTCCTGTATACCCTTCACCCAGCTTTTTAAAATTTTAGCATGACCATCATAAATTAATGAAAATGAAGACAGATATTGGTATATTTCTGTTAACTAGAGTACAAATTTTATTCGGATTTCACCAGTTTTTGTACTGATGTGCATTTTCTGTTCCAGGATCCAGTTGAACAGTTCAGGATCTGGTAGTACATGTAGTTGTCCCATCTCCTTGGTCTTCTCTAGGACGGTTTCTTGGTCTCTCCTTGTTTTTCATGACCTCAGCATATTTGAAGGGTAGTGATTAGAGAATGTCTCTAAGTTTGGGTTTGTCTAATGTTATATGAACAGACTGAGATGATAGATATTTGGGGAACAAACCACAGAAGTGATGTGCTCTTTTCAAGGTATCATGTCAGAGGACGCATATCAACGTGACCTACTGGTGACGTTAACCTTGAATACTTGGTTAGGGTGGTGTTTGTGGCAAATGTTTTGATAGATTTATTTTGGGGTCTTTTTGGGAACTACATTTTTAAGTTACAGCTTTTTGTGAAAGCTGGTACCATATGGGGGCCTTAATCTGTTGCTCTTAAAAAGGACATGGAAAGAGGCAAATAAGTCTTCTCCATATTATGAGATGAAAGAAAGCCCTGTTTATTAAAATTGACTTTATTTTTTATTTTTTAATGTTTATTAATTTTTGAAAGAGAGAGAGAGACAGAGCATGAGCAGGGGAGGGGCAGAGAAGGAAACACAGAATTTGAAGCAGGCTCCAGGCTCTGAGCTGTCAGCATAGAGCCCTACGTGGGGCTCAAACCCATGAGTTGTGAGATCATGACCTAAGCCGAAGTTGGACACTCAATCAAGTGAGCCACCCAGACGCCCCTAAAATTGACTTTGAAAGTCTAGGCTTAGGGGCGCCTGGGTGGCGCAGTCGGTTAAGCATCCGACTTCAGCCAGGTCACGATCTCGCGGTCCGTGAGTTCGAGCCCCGCGTCGGGCTCTGGGCTGATGGCTCAGAGCCTGGAGCCTGTTTCCGATTCTGTGTCTCCCTCTCTCTCTGCCCCTCCCCCGTTCATGCTCTGTCTCTCTCTGTCCCAAAAATAAATAAACATTGAAAAAAAAAAATTAAAAAAAAAAAAAAAAAGAAAGTCTAGGCTTACTAGGGCTTCTAGAAGGAACCTCTGCTATCTATAAGTTTAGGGTTAGATTTTGTGAATTCCAGGGACTAGGGCAGTTGAAATGTTTAGCAATAATTTTATCAATTAAAATGTGTGGTGAATCCATCGTTTAGCATTTAATGTCACCCCTCAAATATGTGTGACCCAGAACGTGAAGAGCAGACTTAGCTATAGGTTTGTTCTTTTGCTTCCCTTGTTTATCCCAGAGCCATTAGCTTTACGCACCTTGTACGTATCTAAATTTCAGTATCAAGTTTGAGGGAGAGATTAAGTTTATCTCAGAGTTTGTCTGAATAGGTCTTTGACAGAATAAAGTTAAAGGTTAAAGAAAAAGGAAAGAAAAAGTTATAACAGAGGACACCAAGGGTGATAATAAGAGCCAAATAAACGATAAGGCTTGAGCTCCCAATCTTCAGATTCTGGCATATTCCCGTTTATCTATTCTTTCTAAATTGGAAACTCCTATAATTTATTTTCACTTTGGTGTACTGGAGCTATGTGCCAGAACCCATTAATACTAATGTGAGTACAACTTTGTAATTCCCAGGGCACAGTGATGAGAATGTGACTCTTTAATTGACATTTTTCTGTAGTGTTCAAAAGAAAATAGTTTCACTAAAATTAGATAGTAATCATGAGTTTTTGTTATAATTTTTTTTTTATTTACTGAAGTACAATTTATTTAACGTAAATTTTATCATCTTACAGTGTATAAATTAGTGGTGACTGGGTGGTTCAGGTGGTTAAGTGTCCAACTCTTTTTTTTTTTTTTTTATGTTTATTTATTTTTGAAGGAGAAAGAGACAGAGTGTATGTGGGGTGGGGGTGGGGGCAGAGAGATAGAGGGAGACACAGAATCTGAAGCAGGCTCCAGGCTCTGAGCTGTCAGCACAGAGCCCACCTCGGGGCTTGAACCCACAAACCACGAGATCATGACCCGAGCCAAAGTCAGACACTCAACTGACTGAACCACCCAGGCGCCCCTGCATCCAGCTCATGATTTCAGCTCAGGTCATGATCTCATGGTCGGGGTCTGGGCTGAGCGTGGAGCCTTCTTGGGATTCTCTGTCTCCATCTCTCTCTGTACCCTTCCCCTGCTTGTGCTCACTCCCTCTCTCTCTCTCTTTCAAAATAAATACATAAGCATTAAAAAAATAAAGTGTGTAATTAATATTTTAGAGTATGTTATCTGTATTGCGTAGCCATCATCACACTCATTCCAGAACATTTTCATCATTGCTCCCCCCCCCCCCCCCCACCCCAGTGCTATATAAATGATTTTTAATTTTGGGATTCTCTGGTAACATTAAAAAACATTGGTAGTTAATTTGTACAATTTTTTTTTTTTTTTTTTAAATCTAGGGCCTACCGTATATTAGGCAGAGTACTAGGTCCTGGAAGATGTTTAAGCAGATAATTTTAATTCATTGTATTTCTATAGGTCTAGTTCTCTTTTACTTTGAATGTGATTATTTAGTTTACTGATAGTAATATATTGGTAACTGAAACAAATCAAGAGTGTCACCTTTTTCAAACTTAGCTGGGTATGTGTGTTTTGGGCAATTCACATTTTTTGCTGCTCTGGATATTTGTAAATGACTGCAGAATTGCTAGGAGTATTGATTTTGGGGTTACAAATAAATTTTAGCAAGTTGGCAAACTGGAAAATAAAGAATTCACAAATAATGAGGATTGGCTGTATATTCAAATCTCATGTAAAGATGAAGATCTTGGGTTTCTTTTTTTTTTTTTTTTTTAATTTTTTTTTTTTTTTTCAACGTTTATTTATTTTTGGGACAGGGAGAGACACAGCATGAATGGGGGAGGGGCAGAGAGAGAGGGAGACACAGAATCGGAAACAGGCTCCAGGCTCTGAGCCATCAGCCCAGAGCCTGACGCGGGGCTCGAACTCACGAACCGCGAGATCGTGACCTGGCTGAAGTCGGACGCTTAACCGACTGCGCCACCCAGGCGCCCCAGATCTTGAGTTTCTTGAAGTATTTATTTTCTGGCCATTTTAATGAGATTTGTTAGGAAAAGAGTGTCCTTGACTATTCATATTTTAGCGTGTTAATTTTTAAATGTACATAATGGCAAATAGCAGCTGTGTGTCAGAAGGCTTTTGCATGGTTGCAAGTTAGTTAAATTTGTAGCCCACCACCCCTTTCACTTCACACAGCTTAGATAGGAACTTTACTTAAACTATTTAAGAAATCAATTTCATGCCTCAGTATTTGATATAGTGCTGCTAGCTGTCCTAGTTCCCTGATTAAGTTTTATTTAGTGGGCAAAAGCAGAGACTGCCTTTTATAACTGTTTTGTTGGTTACAATACAAACTCAGAATAATGCAGCATCAGCAGTGGCCTTTTATATTCCAGAAGCATATGATAACCTTATTGTATTGCCCCCCCTCCCCCCATCTGACAATTCATGCCCTTTAATTGGAATATTTGGACCATTTACATTTAATGTAGCTTTCAGGAATTTGGACCTTACTGATTTGGGATTTTCAAAATTCTAATAAATATTTATAAATGTCCATTTGTGAATATTGATTATAAAGTATTATCATTAAGACATATCTCTTAAGAATCTCTATCACCTAGGGTTGACATTAAATGTAGATGGAATAAATTTATGTCTGCATAGTATGATATCTTTCTCAAAATACGTTTTTAGCCTTGCAAACTAATGCTTACACAAGTAACCTGTTTATCTAGTATGTTTATCAGTCAGTGGTGTTAACCCATGATGTAACATTCTGTTTAGTGCTCTGTAAAATAAAATAACAGGAAATAACACTGTTAATTACATGAACTTATATATAATTCTTTTTTATCAAAGCAAAATTTGGTATACTATTGTGTATATTACCTTTCTCCCTTTTGGAAAACCAGTAATGTTTCTGAACTTTTGGCTAGGTCATCGAGCTGTTTATATTGGTGTTCACGTCCCGTTTAGTAAAGAGAGTCGTAGGCGTCACAGGCACCGGGGACACAAACATCACCACCGGAGGAGAAAAGATAAAGAATCAGATAAAGAAGATGGACGGGAGTCTCCTTCCTATGGTAAGAGAAGACAGTAGTTCTCTGTTAACACTTTAAAATTCTCTCCTGGAAAGCTTTGTCAAAAAAGTGGAATATTTTCTTTCTTAGATTTTATGTCTGCTGTAATTTAGACATACATATTTTATAAGTCTTGAAGAATACTAATTGAAGTAATATTTTTTCTACAAGAAAGATACTTAGTTTATAGGCTAAGGTCTACTTAGGAGAAGTGAAAAAAGGAAGGGCCTTTGTTTTCTTCATTGTATTCCAGCTTTGGAATCATAATAGTTGAGTCTTGACATGTACACTTCAGTTTGATGGGATTTTATTTCTTTTCTCTATTACCTGTCTCATCATTTATATATGCAGGGAACAAATATCTGGAATCTTCAGGCTCCTGGACAAGATTAAATTTTTTTTTCATTTTTAAATACATTTTTTGGCTAGAAAATTTTATCCACTAAGTTGAACTACTCGGTTATCTGTGCAAATAAGAGTGCTCTGAGTTGATAGTATTGTCTATGAAAGGACAAGATTTTTGTTTGAAAGTAGACAAATATAGAAATGCCAATAGACAGGAAATCAGGAAAAAAAAAACGCATAGTGTAGAGGAAAGAGAATGTTACAATAAATATTAATGGTACTGATTTAAGTGGCCCTGAGAAATGCGTATGGTGAGAGCCAGAAAAAACCGCTGTGCAGCCTGAGGAGGACTCTTAAGACATTGCAGGTAGTGGACATCGAAGGCATCATTATTTTTTTAGGACATCATGGGCCTACATGGCCATCTCTACACGGGTCCTATGAGCATTCTAGAAAAGTTACGTGAGCAGTACCCTGTAGGCACTTGTGTGCTATGCCAAAGGACCATTTTTGTGAAGAAGAGGGAACGATGCCTATGTGTAATACAGCTACAGCATGTACGTTATGCCTTGCCAATTCTGTGCTAAGCATTCCACCAAGCTCTTGACATACACCCTTTGATTTAATCCTCTCTGCACTTTTAATCTAATTTTATTTATTTTTCGTTTTTATTTTAATTCCAGTTAGTTAACATGCAGTGTTATTCTAGTTCTAGGTGTGTGATATAATGATTCAGTTCCACACATTACCCAGTGTTTATCATGACAAATACACTCCTTAATCCTCATCATATCTAACTCATCCCCCTAATCCTTTCCCTTCTGGTGACCATCAGTTTGTTCTCTGTAACTAAGAGTCAGTTTCTTGGTTTGTCTCTCTGTCTCTCTTTTTCCCTTTGCTTGTTTTGTTTCTTAAATTCCACCTATGAGTGAAATCATATGGTATTTGTCTTTGATTGACTTATTTCACTTAGCATTATACTCTGACTCCATCCATGTCATTGCAAATGGCAAAATTTCATTCTTTTTTATGGCCCAATAATGTTCCATTGTATATATATACCACATCTTTTTTAATCCTTCCTGCACTTTTTAAAAGACAGATATTGTTTTCAGTGTGTAGATGGAGACACTTCAGCTTAGAGAGACTAAGTGTGATGGGAATCTCTTAAAAAGCTGTACTAAAAGATAGTACATATATAAAACAGTAATTTGCAGACATTGGACAACAGGCAGTATGGGACTCTGACCTCTGAGAGAGGGGAAGCAAGATGATCCTTGTGCTTGTCTGAGCATATTACCTAGAGACAGTTTTTCCAGGCCACAGCACAGGAAGGGAATCTGGAACAGAACCTTCCTTGAAGGCTCTCAGAGTTGAGATGGAGTTTGGAATTTGGGAAGGCCAAAGAAGCTAGTCAGGTGTGGAGTGCCAGAGAATAGAGAGCTATACACAGAGGCGGTTCCAAAGGTTGAAGAAGGATTCTTTGAATCTTTGGTGGAGTACTAGTTTAAGCCAAAGGAAACTGCTTGAGGCCTGAGAAGTAACCATCAGAAGGCAGTAGGCTAACTAGTTCTTGGATTTCACGTAAGACTGGGAATAGGGTGTGTTCCCATCAGTCAGAGTGGAAAGACCTTGACATACAGGGCATTGTGTAGAGTTCTCAGAAGGGTATTGCCATAATAGCAGGTCTTAATTAGTTTTGCACTAAAAACTGCAGTAGATCTCCAAAAATTTTTAAAGCAGGTCTTGAAAGAATTAAATTAAATTAAAGGTCTTTGCCAGAACAAAGTATAATACTACTAAAAGAAATACTGTAAAATCTAGCACTTAAACATGTAAAGTTCACACTATCTGATATCTACAAATTACTTGAAATATGAAAAATAGGAAGATATGAGCCATAACCAAGAGAAATAAATCAGTAGAAACAGATCCAGAAATGACAGAATTGATAGAATTAGAAAACAGCACGTTAAAGCAACTACACTGTTTACTTTGAATGTTCAAGAAGATACAGGAAGATGTAACTGTGATGAACAGAGAATTTGGAAATGTAAGAAAGCCCAAATGGAACTTCTAGAAATGAAAAATAAGGTATCTTAAATTAAAAATACCCTAGGTAAGATTAACAGAGGATTTGACTCAACAGAAAAAAAGGATCAGTGATTTTGAAGACAATAGTGATAGAAACTACCCCAAAGTGAAACAGAAAAGCCTAGAGTGAATAGAGCATCAATAATTTGTAGACCAATATCAGTTAGTCTAATATATGTATAATTGGAGTGCCAGAAAGGAGGGTGGCAGAAAAGAAATTTGAAAAAATACTAGTTGAAAAATTTCTAAATTTAGTGAAAACTCTGAATACACAGGTTCAAGGAGTTCAACAAAACTTAAGAAGAAATATGAAGAGAACCCTACAAAGGCACATAAAAATTAAATCGCTGAAACCGGGGTGTAACAATCTTAAATGAATATGCATGTAGTAAAAGCTTCAAAATACATGAAGCAAAACTGATAAAATTGAAAAGATAGACAAATGTATTGTTGTTGGATACATTTATAAGGTTGTAGATTTCAACTCTCTTTTGTCAGTAATGGATAGAACAAGTTAAAAAATCAATAAGGATATAGAATACCTAAATAACATTATCAGATGGATTGATAGTCACATTCATTGAGCCCTCGACCCAAGAAAAGCAGAATATTCTAGTCCATAAACAAGTCTTAATACATTTAAAAGATTGAAAGTGTATTCTCTGACCACAGTAGAATTAAACTACAATAACATCAAGAAAAATCCCCAGATGTTTGGAAATTAAACAAGATGCTTCTCAATAACCCATGTGTTAAAAGCAGTCACAGCAGAAATTAGGAAACATTTTGAACTCATAAAAATAAAACACAGTACTGGCAATAATTGAGATAAAATCTTGTGAAGTGAGAACATGCTTCTGATGTGCAGGTTCCTTTAGCATGGTACTGTGCAAAGTTAGACTGCCCATATATATTGAGAATTGTTAGATGAGCCAAAGCAATGCATAAAGGAATATTTATAGCACTTAACCCTTATATTAGAAAAGGAAGATCTGAAATGAGTGACTTACATTTCTAACTTAAGAAACTAAGAGAAAACATAGAGCATAGTAAACCAAAGTAAGGAAAACAAAGGGAAAATATAAACCAAAGCAGAAATAAATAAAATAAAACTCAGAAAAACAATAGCAGAAATCAGACTGAAATCTGATTCTTTGAAAAAACCAGTAAAATTGATAAACTTGTAGCTAGAGTGATTAGGAGGAAAAAAAAAAAAAGATAAATTACCAGTAGCAGAATATTTCTGTACATACACTACAGATATTAAAAGACTAATGAGGGAATATTATGGATGATGTTATGCCAACAAAATTGATAATGTAGATGAGATGGGGAAATTCATTAAGAATAAAAGCTACTAAAAATTGATAACCTAAATTACCCTATATGTATAAAGAAATTAAATTTGTAGTCTAAAACAGTTCAGCAGTGGAAATTTACTCCCACAGAGCTCATGGATGAATTCCATCAAACATGTAAGGAAGAAATTACACAGACTTCCAGACAATTGAAGATGAAGGAACACTTCCTAATTCATTTTTATGAACCCAGCATTACAAAAATTAGATACAGATATTATAAGAAAATGAAATTACAAACTAAGTATTTCCCATGAATGTAGTTTCAGAAATTCTTAACAAACTAAAAACATATTTTATACAGCAGTATCTAAAGAGGATACTATGACTGTGTTAGGGGGAATAATGCCTACCAAGATGTCCCAATTCCTAATGCCTGGAACTTGTGAATGTTAATCTTACAGCAAATTTGAATTTACAGATGTGATTAAGTTAAGGATTTTGAGATAGGGAAGTTATAGTGGATAATACAGCTTGGCCAGTTACAATCACAGGGGTCCTTAGTAAGAGGCAGTCCAAAGATCAAAGAAGTAGTGGATGTGACCACAGAAGCAAGTGATTGTAGTAAGGGGGAAGTGTTCAGACCCCAAGAATGTAGGCAGCTTCCAGAAGCGAGAAAAGGTAAGGAAATGGATTTTCCCCTAGAGCCTGCAGAAGGAACCAGCCCCATGATGTTAGTACTGTAAGACTCCAGAATTATATATAAGAGAATAAATTTGTGTTTATGCCACCAGGCTTGTGGTAATTTGTTACAACAGCAATAGGAAATTAGTGTGATAACCTGTGGAAAAGCAGAGTTGGTGTAAAGTTTAACTATCAATATAAATAATCATATTTATACTATAAAGGAGAAAAGCCATATAATTATCTCAGTAGGTGCAGAAAAAGCCTTTGACAAAATTCCATCCTCATTTATGATAAAACTCTCAGCAAACAAGGAATAAGAGAAAACTTCCTCAGACCGATACAGAGCATCTGTTAAAGAAACTTCTTTAATGTCACGTTTAGTGCTGAAGAGATGTAGTGCTTTCTCCTGATTTGGAGAGAGGCAAGGTTGTTCTGTGCTGCTTCTACAGAACATAGTACTGGAGGACCTAGCCTGTGTAATAAGGCAAGAAAGAAATTAAAGGCCTACAGCTTGCAAAGGAAGAAGTAAAGCTGTTTTTATTTACACATACAGGATCATGTATCTAGTAAATCCTGAGCAGTCTATGAAACTACAGAACTATGTGAGTTTAGGAAGGTTGCACTCTACAAAATCAATTATCTTTCCATATATTTCTCTAGTAGTAAAGAACAGCCAGAAATTGCCACTCACAGTAGCACCAGAAATACTGCTTGGGGATAAATCTGATGAAGGAATTGCAAGACCTAAAAATGTTGAAAATTTCAAAACATCAGTAACTTCAGTCACAGTATGTTTTAGTTTGTCCTGCATAGGTCCAAGGGTAGTCCTTTTATATGAAGATCCATGTGATATACGTACTGGAAAATTTTCTAATACAGTTTTTATTGCTTTTTCCCCATTCTTTGTATTTTCTTCATTCTGGGGTTCTTCCTGTTTGATTGTCTTTTTTTCTTTCTCTTTTTCTTTTTCTTTTTCTTTTTCAAGGTTATTTGTTTTGAGAGAGACAGTGTGAGCAGGGAGGGAGGGAGAGAGAGAGAGAGAGAGAGAGGGAGAGAGAGAATCCCAAGCAGGCCCTGGCTCCAGCGTAGAATGTGATGTAGGGCTCAGACCCATGAACCTGAGGTGAAACCAAGAGTGTAACCCACTGCACTACCCAGGTGCCCCCTGGTCGATTTTCTTACTCTGTTCTCTACATCTCTGAACCTTCTGTTTCCCATCTTTTTATTTGTCATTGATGCAGTCTGTCTAATTTCTTCAGATCTGTCTTTTCCTATGTGAATTCCTTCTACTCTTTAACCTGTTCATTGCACGTGTAAGTGCCTGGAGGTTTTGTTTACTTTGGTGTAAATTTTGAGTTTGACTTCCTGTCTCCTATTCAGCAGGATTCGGTTTTGTTTTCAATTGGTGCTTTTGGTTGTTTGGTGGCCACAGGGCTTTCAACTGTCCTGGACTAGGATTTATACTGATTTCTCTTGAGAGCCTGTACCGTGTAGTTTAAATTCAGATGCCACAAGTGCGGTATCTGTTTCTTAACAGTGACTTGTCCTGCCTCCCTAACCTCAGCTGACAAGAGTTTTACTTCTCTACGATAGCAGGAAAGGCCACTTTCTGTAGACCCCTAGCTTTGCTTTTTCTCATCATTTTTTGGACCTTGGAGATTTTCCTTTTTCACTCTTGAATTTAGCTACATATTAGATATTTTTACAAATTCTGTTTTCTCTAGCATGTTCTTGTATTTTGAGTGAGAAAGAAGTCCTGTCTTTGAGCACAGTGTTCCATGGTTTTGGAAGTTGCTTTTTTTTTTTTTGTTTTTACATCAGTTATAAGATTAGTTTCACTTGTTTATCTTTTTTTAAAGATTTTATTTTTAAGTAATCTTTAAACCCAACGTGCAACTCAAACTTACAGCCCTGAGATTCAGGGGTCAAATGCTCTACCAGCTGAGCCAGCCAGGCATCCCTTATTTGTTTATTTTTACCATACAGTTTTTCTTTTTTTGTCTGTGGAGGTGACCTCTGTGTGAGACTCTTATTTTCAGATTGTTGGTCCTCGTTTCCTTCAAAATTTATAGTATTTTAATAAAAGAGTTTATTTATTTATTTATTTATCACAAAAACATGTCACTTTCAAACTGAGTTTATCTTTGAATGAATTGTGGCAATTTTTGAGCGTATTTAAATTCTTTTGTTAAGACACACCATCCCAAAGAGTTCAGTTCATTCTTGGCACTGAAGATGATGATGAAGAGCACATTCCGCATGACCTCTTTACGGAAATGGATGAACTGTGTTACAGAGATGGAGAAGAGTACGAATGGAAAGAAACCGCCAGGTAGTAATACTGAGTCTCAGTATTTAGTTGGCTTTTCTTGATTTCTTCTTGTAATGTAAATGTAATGAATTTATGAGCTACCTGGTGCTTTGAAATACCGAGCAGAGAATTTCCTCGTGTCTAGAAGTTACATCTTCAGTGTATCTCTTAATTCTCAAAATTCGTTTTCTTAAGGAATACTTTAATACAGCACAGAAGGCAATTATGTTAATTGTACTTTCTAATGTCTTTGACTAGAGAAATACATTTGAAAAAGTCATGATCCTGCTGCATATTTTCAGTTTCAAAGAGAATTAGAAGTGGAAACTATGGAAATTCCACAGCGGGAATTCCACTGTTGCGATAGAGTAGGAGGAGGAGCTGTAAGGTAACCTGGGAGGATAGATACTGTGGACTATTAGTTTGATTTGCAAAGATGTGTCTGTAGCCAAATTTTGTGGTTGTTGGTGGTGATCTTTGTTTATCTTTAAAAGAACAGGTTTATGTGTTTCATATTAAAAGAAGCAAATAATAAGGATTTCATTATTTATAATCCTCATTATTTGTAAAATGTTTTTTATGTGTTACACATTTCAGATGGCTGAAATTTGAAGAGGATGTTGAAGATGGCGGTGACCGGTGGAGTAAACCTTATGTGGCAACTCTCTCTTTGCATAGTCTTTTTGAACTCAGAAGTTGCATCTTAAATGGAACAGTCATGCTGGATATGAGAGCAAGCACTCTAGATGAAATAGCAGGTTATAGTAGTCTGCCTTTTTTAATATTTAATTTGCGCTGCAATTAGGGGTATTTAAGTTAGGGAAATGTGGTGGAAGTTTAGACCCTTGATTTAATAGCTCTGTGTTGAGTTTCCATCCTGTGTGGGACCACACGAGGAGTACACATATAAAGAACACCTTTTGTCTTTAATGGAGTTTAGGAGATTGAGTTAGACAGTCCCACCTACAGTACCAGCAAGAAAGTGACTAGTGCCATAAGTGGGACATGCGGTCTGTTTCGGGAAATGTAGAGAAAAGAGCTTTTGTTTTTTCAAGTTTTGGACAAAGGTAGCTGGGGAGGATCCACGAGTACATTAAATGTATTACCTATTTTTAGACTGAACACATGGGAACAAGGAACAGGTGGTACAAGGAAAAAGAAAGTAATCTAAGGAGGAGGAGGAAAAGGAAGAAAGGTCTAGAAAGTATAGAGAGGTATGAATTTCATATCAAAGTCAGTTCCCTGTGAATGTACAGATTTCTTGAGTAGGAGACATTTACTTTGGCTTTGCAGTGATCGCATAATACAATGTAATATTTTCATTATTTACAATGTAATGTTTTATAATCCAGGGTCCACTTGTATGCCAGTCTCTAGTCATTGTGTTAATGTTACAGTTTACCTGCTAGGTAGGTTGATTCCAGTTTTCTGTTAGAGGACTCTTACAGGTTTCAAAACTTGACTCTTTATCTCAAATTAGTGGCACTGTTTTTTTAAAAAAAAAAAAAGATATAGATATAGATATATATTTATTTATTTATAGGTTAAAAGTAGTTACAAATACAGTTATAAAAATAGTCCAGCCCCTACAATAATGTATCATATGGCATTACATCAATTCCCCCCACCCCCTTCACACCCCGATGTACTCATCTTCCTAGAATTTACTACTTCATGATATTTTACCTTTTCATTTGCTCACTGGTATTTCTACCTCTGGAGGAGTGAGAGCAGAAACTTGATCTGCTTAGTTAAATGCTATATTTCCAACCATAATAGGCAAATAGTTAATTACTGAATGAAGGAGTCCAGATATCCATCTATAGTTTTGATGAAAAATATGAAGTGAAGCAATAAAATACCTTCATGTTTTAGGAAGCCAGTATTATTGAATATTCACTTTAATAGAATTTATTGTGTCCATAGCAGGAAAGCACTTGCAACTACAGGGAAGCTATTAGTGTGGCCCCTTTATAAAGGGCCCCTTTATAAATAAATAACAGGACTTATTAAAATAAGGGTCTCCTTGTAACTTGTTTATTTTCCTTAGATAATGTTCATATTTATCTTACGTGTACATTATACAATATCAGAAGAGAATAATACTTTCTAGAACTATTTAAAGATCTTATTTTTCAGTAAGGTTCCACTTACAATTTATTGCTTACTCTGTGTTACGGTCATCCAAGTGTTAGCTTCTTTAGTAACAATGGCTGCTATCTATTTATTTTTCTTTCAATAGATATGGTATTGGACAACATGATAGCCTCTGGCCAACTGGATGAGTCCATAAGAGAAAATGTCAGAGAAGCTCTTTTGAAGAGACATCATCATCAGAATGAGAAAAGATTCACCAGTCGGATTCCCCTTGTGCGATCTTTTGCAGATATAGGCAAGAAACATTCTGACCCTCACTTGCTTGAAAGGAATGGTGAGATAAGTTGTGGCATCCAATTTTCGCTAACCCTTCCGCTCTAACAGCATTCCAGTCTAGTACAGTTAGCATTTGGGAGAAGAAAGATACTTCTTACAGATAATTCTGTGGGTCATTTTAGTATCCCTTTTATTCTTTTTAAAAAATAATGTTATCTTTGTATTTAAAACATATCATTTCTAAAATACCATTCTTGACAACGTGACCATTAATCTGTAGAAATCGTTTAGATGAAAAAATTTAAAATTCACTCTCGTTAAAATGGCACATTTAAGTATTGGTGACATACAGAACACTGTCACTATAGCTAATCCTGAATTCCTTCTTCCTATTTATTTTGCTTTTTTGTTTTTGTCAAGAATTCTCGTATAATAAATGAAGGAGGCATAAATTATGATCTGTAAGTTTAATCTTCTTAAAATTCCAAGTCTTGGGTTTAAACTTTTATTATCTGTATTCGAGTTTTTCATAGTGATTTTTCTCTTCGTTTCCTGAGTTTACTTTATTTGCTGCACAGAAACTAGTGTTCTGGCATTGTTTTGATGATTTCACTGCCCTTTATTTATACAGTTTGTGCAAGTTTTTATGGATGTTTTGTTCTTATGCTAGGGATGACCTCCCCGATGTCCTCCTAACCTCTGAGAGTGGCACGGACCCACATGTTCCAGCTCTCCGCCCTCACTCGTGGTCTGGTAGTGGTCATGTGGGGATACAGCAGTGTTCTTGTAGCCGGTTACCTCTGTCCCTGTTTTAAGACTGGAGCGCCCGGAGGCTTTGCCTGCCTCTTTTTAAAGTAGAAGAATACAGCCCTGGGGTTCTATTTTGGCTCTCAGAAGAGAGCTCTGAAGACAGTGACTCTGCAAAACCTACATACAAAGGGTTGGAGTTGCTTATGAGGGTCATTCTTGCCTCTAGCTGCTGCCATTACTCAAGGCCTAAAAGGATTAGAGTGAAGAGGAGTACAAGATGGGCCACAGTGTCTCTCTGCTCCTCCTTTCTGTCCCGGCAGTAATAGTATGGCTTTTAAGTGTTCTCCAAACAGCCATTGGTGATGGGATTTAATACATTTGAAGTTTGACAGTAATCGTCTTTTGCAGCTCAGTGTAAACATACTCAAGACCATCTTCTGAGCGTTTGACCATTAGAACTCTTCTTAATCTGTTTAAGGTTATGCCTCTGTATACGTAAGTGACCCTAAGAATAAAAGAAAGAATTACACTTACTTCGGGGCGTAAGTGTAATTTTAAAGCAAGCCACCTGTGTCACATTTTACCTCTCGTTTTCATCTTTCATGTAGTGTATACTCTCAACTTTTGGGAAATGAGTTCATTTACTCAGAGAGACCCTATTGAATCTTTTTTGCTCATGTGGATGGTTCCTGATGATTCCCTGATTGTCATTTGGTTCCTTTTAATCGTAACACAATGGCTGTTTTCTTTTAAATGCCGTTTTAGCATGGACATTCTGTTATTTTGTTGTGTTGTAGCTGTAAGCTAACAGTTTTTCTGCATGTAGCTTTTGTTTTAAACTAAATGGTGGTGGTTTGTTGATTCATATGTCTTGAGATCTCTTGAGTATTTGGCTTTGATAACTTAGATCATATGGGATTGTCTGTCATACCATATTTTTCCTAAAATCAGTGTTATTTTACTAAGGTACATGTCATAGAACACGAGGTGTTTGAAATATAAATATATATGACCTTTGGAAATATGCTAGACTTATTTCGTTATTGCCATTGTTGGTGAAAAATACTTTATTATCTAGCTGGATTAAACAATTGTATTATTTAATTTTATCTGCTGTATTAGAAATGGAGGCATATTTCAGGACATGTGTTAATATCTTTAGAGAGCGCAAGAATATCCTTTCAAATCGACACTATATTTTTATTTTTAAAAAATTCCTATAATTTGTCTTATGTTTTAGAATTTTACCTGGGAGCACTACCAGTAGATGATGCTCTACTAATATGAAGATTTGATACCAACTTTAAGTTAAGAGTTATTAGCTAATGTCGACTTTTATTGTGAGAGATAATTGTCTGTAGCAGTTCAGTACAGTTTAGGAAAAATACACTGAATATAAGCTATCAGTACTTGTAAGTTTTGTTTAGGGTTTTATTTCTTGGATTATTCTTAAATCGTATTCTCATTTGCTGTTTATTATTTATCAACTTTGCATTGATATTGTTTTTTTTTTAAAGCTATATGATTGGGCATTGTAATTACTAACAGAATATTCCCCTGCCCAGTCTGTCATTTGCATTGTTTTGTATTTTTTGTTTTGTTTTTTTGGATACACCTTCAGGGAATGAATGGTAATTCCAGCAACTTTTCAGTGACTTTCTCACATTTAGAAATCTCATTGCCATGCTAACTCTGATAGCATGGATTTCAAATTTGGGGCTTCGGAGCTTGCAGTTTACATTGTAAATTGATTTTGTGAGTGTGTGTGTGTGTGTGTGTGTGTGCGCGTGTGTGTGTGTGTGTGTGTGTCTCAATTTGCCTTCTGCAGCGAACTTCATCGTGTTTCATTTATTTGTTTTGTCTCAGGGGAAGGCCTGTCAGCCTCCCGCCACTCTTTGCGAACAGGCCTGTCCGCCTCAAACCTTTCCCTGAGAGGAGAGTCGCCTTTCTCCCTTCTTCTCAGTCATCTTCTTCCTTCTTCAAGAGCTGGAAGCCCTGCAGGCTCAAGGTGTCCAACCCCAGTACCCACCCCTCAGCACAGCCCTCCTTCCAGCCCTAGCGTCAGTCGCCCGACCTCCAGAAGTTCCCAGCAGAGTCAGCCTCAGGCCCCAGAGCTGCTGGTCTCACCTGCCAGTGATGCTGTCCCCACAGTAGTAATTCATCCGCCCGAGGAAGACTCGGCAGCGCCCACAGGCCAGGAGCAGAAGGCTGAGGACAATGTTGGCATGACTCCAGGCAACTATTCACACCCTCCGTGTGCGGTGCCCCCTGCCGCTGCCTCTCTTGCACGCGGAATGCCTCTCAGCACGGAGCTTTAGCAGCAAATGTACCTCATGCTTACAACTTTGACTTGTGCATGGTTTGTTTTCCTTATAGCGTATGGTAGAAGGGAGCGTAATTCTTAGAAAATTTTAACCTCCAAAGCGACTCCAAAGAAGATACACATAATGTAGCCCTTTCAAGAATTTTCAGACGTTTTACAGGTCAGGGCATTTGGATAGTTCAGAAAAACGTAGGAATTTTTAGAAGCGATCTTTCGATTTGCCGTGATTTTTAAAAAACGGTGGCTTTTCTTCTTGTGCGCTTCATTCATGATGTGGTGAACGCATGTCGGACATAAGTTGCATGAGGCGATATGCCTCTTAATCTACTGTTCCGTGCTTTTATCCAAAGAGTGCGGTGTATTTTAACCTTCCTGACACAAATAGGATCGAATGTTCTCTTCCTCATTTTGTCTCTGAGAAGATTGAAGTTCTCCAGTGGCTACCTGGAAGGAATCATCATGATTTTAAGGCTAGTTTTATATTTGGAATAGACTTTAATTGTTCTCTGTTGAATGCCATATCTATCTTTATCCAAATTCACCTTGAAATTTTCAGGACCTGTAGTCGTGGCTATAGCAATCCTGTAGTCGTAGCGAGGATCTCTTTTTGTCTGTGAATTAGAAAAATTATTTCTTAGTGGGTAAAAGGGGCATAATTCATCTACGGTTATATATTATGGTAATATTGGCTCTCTGTAATATATTGGTTATACATATGTTTAAACATCTGTATCTTTCCACCCAGTTGATATAAAGAAGTCTTCTTTAGTAACTACTTCTTACTGACAGCTAAGCGTATGACATAGGAATGCGAGCTACTGGTTTTCACCACACAGGTATTAATTACTGCATGTTTCCATAATACTGAGAACACCTAACACTTCACTGATAGCTTACGTTTATTATATTGGCCTACTTAATGTCTAGGCAAAGTGGTGTAAGTTAGGTGGATACACCCATCTTCAGAGACTTCAGACTCAGAAAAGTTAAATAACTTCCCGAGTCATGCAACTAGTAAGTGACAAGCCTAAGTCCTCCGACAAAGTCCTCATGGTCCTACCACTAGATGACAGACTTCTCTGTATTGAATTTCCCCAAACATACCAAGTATGTTTCATCAAGGCTCATTGTAGTTGCCAAAATGTATATACTTTTAGAAATAAAAAGATGGAAGTAAGGTGGATAAATCATTGTAACATTAATTATGATGACAGTTACAGCTACTATTGTTTAATATTGTTCCACACACAGTGGCATAATGATATATTAAATATATCGTATTTATAATTCTAACAATTTGATGAGGTTCATCCCTGTTTTACAAATGAAGAAAACAAAGACATTGAAGGTATTAAGATCATACCATAAATGACCAGAGCAAGGAATTGAACTCAGATCTATAATATTTCATTGTAGATTTTGGTACTTCATGGAAAATATATAATGAGGGAACTGAACAAAAAGAAAGAAATAACTAGAATTATTTACTTGGAAATAATTAGCACTCTTTTTTATTTTATTTTTCCTTAAAAAAATCTTTTTTGACTTTATTTTTGAGAGACAGAGACAGAGTGCGAGTGGGGAGGGGCAGAGAGAGAGCGAGACGTTGACTCTGAAGCAGGCTCCAGGCTCTGAGCTGTCAGCATAGAGCCCAGTGCGGGGCTCGAACTCATGAACCGTGAGATCATGACCTGACCAGAGCCGAAGTCGGACGCTTAACCAACTGAGCCTCCCAGGCACTGCTTTTTTAAAAAAATAAAATTTTGGGGGGCACCTGGGTGGCCCAACTGATGGTTAATCAACTGATTAACCATCTGACTTCGGCTCAGGTCATGATCTCACAGTCTGTGAGTTCGAGCCCCACATTGGGCTCTGTGCTGACAGCTCAGAGCCTGGAGTCTGCTTCAGAGCCTGGAGTCTGCTTCAGATTCTGTGTTTCCCTCTCTCTCTGCCCCTCCCCTGCTTGTGCTGTCTCTCTTTCTCTCTAAATAAATAAATAAATAAATAAATAAATAAATAAATAAATAAATTTCTTTCAAAAAATGTTTATCAGCACTTTTAATTACAAGGAACCAGCAGATTCCATGGACACTGTCAGTGCAGAGCCTCATGCAGGGCTCGATCTCACAAACCATGAGATCATGACCTGAGCCAAAATCAAGAGTCAGATGCTTAACTGACTGAGCCACCCAGGCACCTTGAACAAAAGTGATTTTAAAGTTAATTCCTTGCATTTGTTTTTACCTGTATCTAGGCATTAACACTCAGCATTTCTTGTTTTACCAGCTTCTATGAGGAGCTATAAATTCTCTATAGTAACTAGGAGGTGACATATGAGTTCACAGTGGCTTGTTAGGCCATATTGTTAATGGGATAAAAGTAGCAATTACCTGAAAATCGAGGAACATTATTAAGCTGCTTTTCCTCCTTTGCTAAAAGTATGCCATGAGATTTAAAGAAAATAAATTAGAATGGAGGGAATTTCTAAACGTAAGAAAAAGCTCCTAATTACTGTTTGAAGACATCTATAGAAGGTATGTAATTAAAATAATAGGGACAGCTATATGTTATTCCCTTGTTTAATTGCCTTTGGTGCTTCAAGCACCTAGAAACTCTGGTTGAGTGTCCTTGAAGTCTGATGTTATGTTACAGGAGGAAGGTGGCCTCAGTATCATTTTGGACAGGGAACGAAGTTATTTTCCTAACAGTTCCATTTTAGAGACTAACTACATGTAAAAGAGTTAAGCTGTTTTGTAGTATTTGCAACAGTCTTCTGACTTTCAGCCGTGGCGCTATTGACATTTTGGGCTGGACATGCCTTTGTCATAAGGGGCTGTCCTGTGCAGTGTAGGATGTCTGACACCATCACGGGCCTCTGTTCACTAGCCGCCAGTTACACTCCCTAGTTGTGACGACCAAAAATGTCCCTACATCTTGCCAGATGTGTCCCGGCGGACAAAACCTTCTCACTTTGAGCACCTCTGCTCCAACTCCTTTTTTTTTTTTTTTCTTTTCAAGTTTTTTAAGTGTTTATTTTTGAGAGAGAAACAGCATGAGCAGGGGAGGGACAGAAAGAGAGACGGAGACACAGAATCCTAAGCAGGCTCCAGGCTCTGAGATGTCAGCATGTTTCACCGGCTGAGCCCCCCAGGCGCCCCCCCCTCCCCCAACTACTTTTATTTTCAAACCTTTAGTGACAGAAGACTCTGATATCTTTGATTTATCTTTCTCTAGTTAGATATGCTGTTGTGAGAAAAAAATGTAAGGACAAAATAATAGATTTACCAAACTATGATTTTTAAATCCGAGTATTGATTTTATATGTACATACATTGCTTCTTCTTTTAAGAAAATACAAAGAAATTCAGTCTTTCTATCTGCGCTAATGATACTTTTAACTTTGGGGAATTTACTCACGTAATCCTGAGCACCAGAAATTTACTGCACAGACGGGGAGACTTCCTTCACTGATTGAGGAAACAGCTTTATCTTAGCTGAGACTGTGAAGGACTATGTAGACAAGATCATGGTGAACAGCTCTAACTTGTACTTGGCATGCCCATTTTAATAGGTTCCGGATGACCAGGTTAACCTAGCCGAATGACTTCGGATCATGTTCTGGCTTTATCAGTATGGGTTCCTCCTCATTTCTTCTTCCCCTTCCCACTGTGTCCTTACGTTCCCCCCATGGTCTTATCCCGCTCTTCTCTCCGGAAGCCGGTGGCTGAGGCAATTCTGGGGAATTGCACATGTTTTCTTTTGATTATGCATCTGTGGATATAATACATTTAGTAGTTAGAAGTATATGTACTGATGTTTATGTGCAGCTGCCGCCAAGGCCTTGATGATAGTCTTCATTTTCCTGTATGGAAGTCAGTGGAAGCCACTGAAAACTACGGGTCAGCTTTTTTTTCTCCACTTGGGCAGTGTATTTTAATAAAGGAATTAATAGAGGAACGGACCTTGTTCTGGAAGTTTAGAGACAAAGGTCAAAGAAGAGGGATCATAATAACTTGGCTAAGCTAAGGTGGTGAGAAAGGAGCTAAGTTTTAGGAAATAGTGTTTATTTCAGAATTGTTTAACACTTCCAGAGCATCTAGCTAAATAGTTTGCATATGCCTTTTTTTTAAGGTTTTATTTTTAAATAATCTCTACACTGAGTGGGGAGCTGGAACCCACGTCCCCAAGATCAAGCATCACACACTCCACCTGCTGAGCCAGCCAGGCGCCCCAATAGTTTGCATATGCTTTTTATACTTACGGTTTTGGGTCACGGCAACATTCTGTGACAGAGAAGGGGGTATCAAGAAACGTCTTTGGTCATTGAGGTTAAGCAGTAGGCCCAGATGACTTCGTTTCAGTTATTAGTTACAGTGTGTTTCAGAAAAATGAAAATTCCATTAGATGCATCAGATGTAGCCCATGTGCTTACAGTTCAGGCGCTTCACTAATACTGACTTTAAAGTTTATAGGATTTAAGCACAAACTGCTTAACTGGATTTCTGTGGATCACTGGATTGTGGTGAGTGGCAGAGTTAAAGTTAAGTCAAGTGTGTTGTAATTCACTCCAGCACCTTTTCTCCTGTGGTACTGTGTGTTTGGGGCAAGATTATATATTCTTGAACTAGAATATCCTGGGTGTTTTTGAAAAAATGAGATACATTTAATGGTAGAAATCTGTGTTACATACTTGATAAATACTGAGATTGGAACTTTTTGCAAAATTCATAGTGGTAATGATTGGGTATAGGCTACAGGTTATTTTTAGGTTATTTTATTGTGAAATATTGCTGCTGAATGTTACCTGAAGTGAGCATTCTAATGATTGCACATTTATCTACTGTTTGTAATCCAAACAAGCTAATTTTACAGGTTTGTCTGAGTCTTAGTTTTAGTGAGTTGAAGTCACATGGCTACCAAGTGGCAGAGAGTGCTGCTTTCTTTTTTTTTTTTTTTAATTTTTTTAAATGTTCATTTTTTGAGAGACAGAGTGTGAGCGGGGGAGGGGTGGAGAGAGGAGACACAGACTCCAAAGCGGGCTCCAGGCTCTGAACCGACAGCACAGAGCCCGATGGTGGGGCTCGAACCCACAAACTGTGAGATCATGACATGAGCCAGAGTCGGACTCTTAGCGGACTGAGCCACCCAGGTGCCCCAGAGAGTGCTTATTTCAACACAGATATGTTTGACTATAAAACCCTTAGTCTTTGTTATTTATATTGTAAAAACATTGCTACTATCTTTCCAAGTTCTATTTCTTAGGAATAACGCAGGAGGCAGCACATAAATACTACCTGAGAAATGAAATTGTTGAGGAAGTTGTTATGGTGGATTTCTGAGTCGCATCTAGGGTTTCTCAGAAAGTAAACGATGTCACTCACGTCAGTGTGCCACATGCAGTGCGATTCGCGTGTATGTCAGATGTGTCAGAAGCGCGTTCCCCAGGTGCTCGTAGTGTGAGCTGACCCAGATCTCCCATCTTCTGTGCTCCTCACCTACTCACATTTTTTTTTCTTGTTGGCAAAAGACCACCGTTTTCGTACATTCCAGTTATTTTAAATGTTAAAATAAACAGCCTCATTGTTGCTTAAAATTTTACTCTGGTCTTGCTCGTACGGTACTAACACCTGGCACTTTTTTTTTTTTTTTTTAACCTTGCACATTTGCTTTTGATAAATTATCACTTTCAGGATATGAGCAGAGTCCATCTAGAAAGTGAATTTCCTCCTTACTAATTTGGATTTTGTTGTTGTTGTTCTTAAATTCAAATTCAGGTGTTTTGGCCTCTCCACAGTCTGCACCTGGAAACTTGGATAATAGTAAAAGTGGAGAAATTAAAGGTAATGGAAGTGGAGGAAGCAGAGAAAATAGTACTGTTGACTTCAGCAAGGTAATTCTGTCACTCACTGTAAACCTTCATAATCATCCTTATTGAGAAAATCACTGGCAATGTGGCTTTATTAGCGCTGATTATGATAATTTTTTAATAGATTGGTGTTTATAAGCCTGCATGTGATGCTTGTGATATGTAACTTAAGTTCAGAAATTATGAGAAGGGTAATAGTCCAAGAGCATTTGAATGACTTTGTTTACTAGTTTCAGGAATCTCGACAAAAGACTATCTGAATAATACGGGATTTCCATCTATACCTACCCATAGATGAAACTTCAATACCTTTTGAATTACACTCATTTGTTCTGGGGCTGCCCCCCCCACTGGAAAGATTAATTTTGGGAATGATGTTATAGCACTGGCGATTCAGCCTTTTCTTGGCCGTAATAAGATCCCAGAATTACTGTCTTAGGGTGTCAGTACTTTCTGGAATGTCCCTGGGAGACAACCGGCGTTTGCCCATGGGTAGGTAAAGGCATGGATTTAAAAACAACTCCCCTATCTGAACTATGATTTTTTGTTTTGGTAGATGAGTATTTAGATGAAATAGAAAAAGAAAACTTCAAAATTTCAAAAGAACAGGGCAAGAAACTCCCAAGTTCAAATTACAGTGGACTATAAAGCATACTCTCTGAGTACTGCTTCTGAATCGTTGATTCTGTGTGGCTGTTACAATTTTTTGATAGTATCAGTTTGCTTGCTATAAGATGCTCTCTATGTTAACATTGTTGTATCCAATTTAAGACTTTTAATTAAATACGATTATTTCAAGTAAGATTCATTTTTCTTAGGCTTTTTATTTTATGGTGCAAAACCTGTAAATCGCATTTTGCAGAAGAGGAGTACAAATGATGGTTTGCATTGTAGCTTTGCTTCAGCTACCAGTTCTAAAATTACAAAAGGCCTTGCATAAGGTACATTAACTTATGCAGAAAGGCTACCGTATTTTTAATTCTTCCTGTCTAACTTGATCATATTTTGACTGGTGCTTCTGTTGCTTCAAATGAGTGAGGAGTGTTCCGTAACTATACTGCAATTTATCCCTGTTAAATGGATTAAATGTAACTTACATTATAGATCTCCTCTAGACATGGCAGGTGCCGTTTATTTTTGTTCCTCTGTCACAGTTTTACTTTTTTTTACTTGGCCTATCCTTGTGTACACCTTGTCTCCTGTCGGGCAGGAGTCTGCCTCCTGGCACTGTAGTTGTGGCACACTGGGTGTGGGACTCAAGAGGCCCGCTGTAAGTGCTGCTTTTATTTTTAATAGATAGCCCTGTAAGTGGTTGTTTAGTGATGTGTGTGAAACTGCATATAAATGAAATTCCCATACTTTGATATTCTGTTTATAGCCTTTTCTTTGTAATTATACACAGACGACTAAATTTGATGTTATAGCACTGTCCTATGTCTATAGCGATAAATGGCTATTTATTTTAGTTTTAAATAAAAATAAAAAGAACTTTTTCCACTTAATGAAAATACTGGGGAATACACAGAACGCTCTAAAATAAAAAGGACTTATAAAAAATATGTATAAAATACAAAGGGGCTAATTCATTTCTAAGATTAAGTAAAAATAATCATGAAATGAATATTTTTTAGCACTGTGTATAATTTCATGAACCATTGTTAGTTTGTGAGCTGTATTTTTGTCCTTAGTAGTTTTTAATGAATAGTGCTATAATCACTGAAAATTTTCTCTAGTTTGTATGTTTGATAACTTAGATCTCTGAAGTAGTAAAGATTATGACAATTAAAACGGTTGGGAGCATTGTTTGATAGATGTGTTTTGCTTGCTTTTTTGTATTTGTCTACTCCATTCTTTACATGGGTGGGGATTTTGGTGTTTATCCATTAGATCACCAGTTTTGATTAGCAAATAGTAGTCTTGAAAGCATTGTTTTTCTTTCTTATTTCCCTCAAAATAGAGTTATAAATGCCATGCAGATTTGATTTTTAATTATTATTTATTTGTCAATAGGTTGATATGAATTTCATGAGAAAAATTCCTTCAGGAGCCGAGGCATCCAATGTTCTGGTGGGAGAAGTAGACTTTTTGGAAAGACCTATAATTGCATTTGTGAGACTGGCCCCTGCTGTTCTCCTCTCGGGGTTGACTGAGGTCCCTGTTCCTACCAGGTAATGTTCTCAGCATGTCCAAAATCTGAAAAGTTTTGTCTATTGATAAAAGGGATAAAAGCTTACTTTAATTAATATTTTCATTGCACTGGATGCTTTGACTAGTAGAGCATAAAAGAGTTCTCTTTCTTTCTGGAATTAAAAAAAAAAACAAAAACAAAAAGAAAGCATCCTTTGAAAAATACTTAGCTGGGGGCGCCTGGGTGGCTCAGTCGGTTAGGTGTCCGACTTTTGATTGCAGTTCGGGTCGTGATCTCAGGTCGTGAGATCGAGGCCTGTGTCGGGCTCTGGGCTGACAGTGGGGAGCCTGCTTGGGATACTCTCTCTGTGCGCCTCCCCTGCACTCTGTCTCTCTCTTTCTCAAAATAAATAAATAAACATTTAAAAAATAATACTTAGCATTTGTACCTTTATAAGAAGTTTGGTGTTTTAGGAGCTTTGGTTTAAAAGACAATGGCTCAGGTTCAGACAGATGTATTATGCCCTGTGGAGTCAGAATGGAGTTGAATCCGGAAAGGTCAAGTCTGACTTAATTTTTCATTTATAGAATGAGGATATGATTACTTCCTCATTGATGATTGATAAGTACCTCTGAATTAAGCAAAATGCTTTGTTCTGACCTGACCAAAATTTTCTGTTCAATATATGTAATTTAAAAAGGGGGAATATCCATAAGAATTAGCAAGTTGTGTTATAGAGGATGATCAGTTTGTTAGTTAACTGATTTAATTATAAACTTAATTGTAAATAAGAGTAATTTTTAAAATCTTTAAAAAATCATTCATATAATATTAAATATGAAGAACTAATTGCCATTTGATTGGAATACGTGTGCCTATTTTTAGTATGCTTTCCTGAGTTGCATTAGTGGTGCAGTGTTAAGGTAAGTGAGAAAAAATAATTCCATAGATTCACACTTAAATTCTCATAAAGCAAGAAGGTGAATGCTTCCAATTTGGACAAGTGTGAATATTAATATTTTACTGTGGTGTTCATGAGGATGTGGTAGGCAGCTAAATGCTTTTTTATTTAGACACTTACCAATAAATAAATAAAATGTGAGGTTTGATGTTAAATTTGTGGAGCTATACATAAAAATTATTTTTCTTTCCATAGTCCCTTATTTACTCATTAGAGTCTTTCTCCAGACTGTGGTTTGAGGGGTTGTGACTGTTTATTTGTACACACTGAATTTACTAGGCAAACCTTACTTGTAAGTATTTAATAGGATTGGTATTTACTCAATTTACTCATTTACCTTTTTTTCAGTACAGATTAGATCAAATTATTTACTCAAATTCAAAAGGGTAAAGGGAATGGGAACTTGTAATGTAGAACACTCAATTCTTGAATCACTCGTTTACCGTAAGGAGGATGGGGAGCAGGAGGTCGGTAGAAAGTTTATGAGTGCCTTGCCTAGTTTTGACATCTGCTTTAGTGTGAGTAGAGTTGTTGTCATTTTTTTTTTTCTGGTGATTGGTGTGCGGGGATGGAAAATTGTATTTAAGTCTGTGTATTTTAATGTTTCTTTAGGTTTTTGTTTCTGTTACTGGGTCCAGCAGGCAAGGCACCACAGTACCATGAAATTGGAAGATCAATAGCCACTCTCATGACAGATGAGGTAATTAAAATGCCCTATGAGGTGGACACTGTTTACGTGGTATATAATATAAAATCCCTTTGAAGTGGAATTTCAATCCTTTCGAAATGGACACTGAATGTAAAACATATATGTCAATTACAGTTCTCTTTTTGTTCATAGTGAAGCTTAAAAAATTGTCCTTGCTGTTTGTACTCTTTTATTCACTCTTCAACCATTTACCTTTGGTAGGATCTTCAAGACCTTTCTGTCAAGATCACTGGATACTCTTTGTCCCCCAGCCCCTCCTCATCTGAGATTATTGACTACCTTCTTGAAATTTTCTCCATCTTGAATTTCAGGATATCATTTATTTGGGTTTTGCTCAGGACTTTGTCTTTTCCCCTTTTCCTGCTTTTTTTCTCCATAATTTCTCGCTCCCATTTTTGAACCCCTTCATTGAGCTTGGCCTATATTGACCAGGACTTTTGTTTCTCTTTGGGGGAGAGTTTTGTAATCAGGTGTTAGACATGTCTGCCTTATGTCCCTAAAGCATCTGAAATTCCACATATCTGAACCTGACCTCCTTTCTCTGCCCTGTCTCAACCACTTAGTCACCAGATTCTACTGATTTACCTCAATGTGTTTTGCATTTAGTCTGCCATCTCCTTTCCATCTCCACGGCCATTTCTCTGGCTTGGACGCTCTCACCCTTTTTTCTTTGGCAATTAACATGGACTTTATGGATCTTTCTCTTACAGTATTTTCCTCTACACTGCTAATAACATGCAGATTTGAATATATCGTTAATATCCAGATGTATCTTGCTATATATGTATGTTTATATTTAATTCTTGACCATTGTCTTCAAAGGGTTTCCCTGATCAAGCCTCCGCATATTTCTTGAAACTTTTATCCTACTACCACTACTCACCCTTCCTCCCCCATTTTTTTTCTGGCCACATTAGCTTCCTATTAGTTCTGATGATTTATGCTCATTTCTGCCTCTGAACAAATACAGTTGCTCTTCCCTTTGCCCAAGTGTCCTTCCATCATCCCATCCCACCATTTGCATGGTTTTTGTCTCATTTCATTCAGATTTCTCCTAGAGTGTTACTTCCTCTTAGACCTTCCTCGGTCACCCTTTTCTTCTCCATCAATTTTCTTTCCTTAACGCTGCTTTATTTTTATCAGAGTATTTATTATTACTTGCAGTTACATACTTAGGTAATTACTTGTTTTGCTGTCTTTCCTCCTGGGGAAAAAAAAGAGTTCTGAATGCAGGGACTTTGCCTTATCCATGTCCAGTGCACTATCCACCGTGCTTAAAATTGTGCCCAGCAAATGGTAGGCAGACAGTAAATATAAGTGATCAAGTACCTGACTTTTTAAGTAAAATATTTTGCAGATCCATGCTCATTTCTTAGGATAAATGACCCTAAAATGTCATAGAAATCGAAATGACATGCTACAGTATTATTTTATTCTGTAATGACTAGTAACCATTTCTCATCCAGAATACTCTTTTTAAAAAAGTTGTTCCGTCTTAATGCATCACTCTTTTCTTTTGTTGGTTGATTGTTATTAATTCATCTGATAATGCAGTTAGTGGGTTACTTTTTATGGTTGTTTCCCTGGGTGGAATGGAGACCTGCCTGGGATAAGAGTTTAGGTAATTACCTTTGTTTCAGATTTACTTGTAATATCTAGAGTAGGTTTACTATATGTAGAATTTTCTTTCTTCTTTAAAATCCTTTCACTCAATTTTTTTTTTCTGTAGATTTTTCATGATGTAGCCTATAAAGCAAAAGACAGAAACGACCTCTTATCTGGAATTGATGAATTTTTAGATCAAGTAACTGTCCTACCTCCAGGAGAGTGGGACCCTTCCATACGCATAGAGCCACCAAAAAGTGTTCCTTCTCAGGTAAGATTGCACACAACCCTGTGAGTTGCTTTGTCCTAGTTAAAATATCTTTGGATAGGTTATACATTTTTATGATTCACAAATCAAAACTGTATAAACGGGTACACTCAGAGCGGTTGTGTCCCTGTCATGTTCCCTTTACCTTCTTACCCCTGTACCTACCTCCCATGGAGCATCATTGTCCTTCTAGTTTGTATTCAGTCCAAGGGGATGCAAATATAGCCCTGTTTCCTCCTTTCTTACCAACATACCACATGTCCTGTTCTGCACCTTGCTTTTTTTTTAGTATAACAGTATATCCTGGAGATGTGGATCAGAAGACATCACAGAAATATGTCTTATTTTTCTCACAGCTCTGTTTAATTTCATTTATGGATATACTATAGTTTATGCTGTTTCTGGGCTCAGGTTGTCTTCAGTCTTTTCCTTTTCTAAGCCGTACCACAATATTTGTATGCCAATTTAGTCTTGTGCAGGTGTATCTGTAGTGTCGGTTCCCAGAAATAGGATTGCTGGCTCACGTGGAACCTTTTTATAATTTTAGTAGATATTACCAGAATCCCTTCTTACTGGGTTGTGCTGTTTTGGACACCCACAGTGATGAATGCCTCTTTCCCTACAGCCTCGCTAACAGCGTGTTATCAAACTTTTGGATACTTGTCAGGTGGATAGGAATCTTTATCCTACTATGTCAGGTATTTTAAAGTGGTTTTCATTTACATTGCTATAATTAGTGAAATCGAATATTCCTGGATATATTTTGTTCATTGCAACCCCCCTGCTCCCGAAACACACAAAAACCACACCTTTTCCTAACATTTAAATCATTTGTTGATCCTTTGGAGTTTATCGTGGTGTATCATGTGGAATATGCATCTAGCTTTATCTTTTACCTACATTGCTGCCAGTTTGTTCCAGTTTATTAAAAAGTTGAGCATTACTCCCCTTGATTGGTGTTGTTGCCTTATCATTTTGTAAATTTCCCTTTGCTTTCAAGTCCTTCTGGAATTTCTTTTCCATTCCATTGGTCTCTCTGTTCATGGACCAATTCCATACTTTAATTTCTGAGGCTTTTTGGCATATTTTAATATCCAGTAGGTCTAGATTCATTCTTGACCCTTCTGTTACTCTTGCTTTCCTGAATTTTCTTGGCTGTCTTTGTATATTTATTTTTCTATGTAAGCTTTAAAATGAGCTTTTAATTTCCAGAGCTAAAACCTGATTTCTAAAAAACTGTTTTGGCAGTTAAATTTGTAAATGAACTGAGGGAGAGTTGACATCTTTTAACATTGAGTCATTCAAGAACATGGTATGTTTCCCCCTACTTGTTTTCCGATTTCAAGTTAGTTTCTGTGTCCTTAAGGAATGCCATAAAATTCTCCTTTATCTACACTTTATATACTTGGTGAATGTATTCTGAGCATTTTATCTTCAAGGTCTGTATTGTAAATGAGGTTTTGTTCTGTTATATCTTCACTTTGTTACTTTTATATATAAAGGCTCTTTGTTACTGAGTATTTCTTTTTTATTCTCCTCCCTTTCTGAGTTCTTTCATTGTATGTAATAGTTTTTCAGCCATGTCATCTGCAGTAAGATATTTTGATCTCTCCTTTTCTCCTTACAGCTCTAGTGTATTTTCTGTTGTCTGATTGTATTGGCTGAAATCTCTAGTAATGTTGAGTGGCAGTTGACTTTAAATGGGCATTTCTTAATTTGTTCCCAATTGTAGTTAGTGTCCCTAATGTTTCTTTCATTAAGTTACTGACATTGAAGCCAAAATACACATTTTATCATGCTCAGAAAGAATCCAATTAAAGTCTGTTTCATTGAAATTTTTAATGTAAGTGGATGTTAAATTTTTCAAATGGCTTTGTAGTATCTCTGGAGATGATTGTATGACCTTTGATCATTTATTGTGGTAGACCATATTAATAGATTCTTTAATTTGAAAACACTCTTGCATTGAATGAACCCAAATTTGGCTTCAGAATGCTGGTCGCCTACATCTAATATTTTAAGTTGTTTGCATCACTGTAAGTAGATTGGTCCGTAGTTTTTTGTGCAGTCTTCTGGCTTTCATATCTTTCTTCTATTTATTTCATATCTGTAAATTTTCCCTTCCCTGTTTTTTTAAAACTTTAAATAGCTAGAGTAATTTGGTTCTAAAAGTCTGGAAGAATTCCTTTGGAAAATTTTCTGAGCCTGAGTATTTTGTTGTATGGTGGACTTTACAACTTGCTTGTTTCTTCTGCAGTGATTGGTTTGTGTAAGCTTTCTCTGTTTTCTGGGGTCAGTATTATATTTTCCTAGAAAATTGCCTGTTTCCTGTTTTTCTGGTTTCAGTTTTGGGGAAATTATGCGTTCCTTTGTATTAGCCATTTCTTTAAGGTTTTTAATTTATTTGCATAGGGTGGTGTATGTACGTACGTGTGTGTGTGTGTGTGTGTGTGTGTGTGTGTGTGTACAAAATTTCCTTCAGTTTGAAGCTGCCTCCTTGTCATATCTTTTACTGTGTGTTAGCTAATGGTTTATCCTGTTTCTGAAATAGAGCAGCTTTTACAGCTTGTTTCAGTTCTCCTTTTTTAAAGAAGCGTTTTGTTTTCTAACTCCGTTTCTGCTTTTAGTGGTTTCATTTCATTACTTTCACTTCAGGGAAGAATCTGTTTTCATATTTCCTGAGCTGGATGTTTAATTCATATATTTGTATCCTTTTGTTTTTCTTAATATAAATGCTCAATTTTCTTGAATGATGGTTTTGTTATATCCCATGGATTGTGTTATGTAGTGTTTTCCATTTCTTTTGTTTTTTAGGAATTCTGTAGTTTTGTACTCTTCTTTCCCCTTTGAGCTAAAGTGTAATTTAGTTTTAATTTTGACATTTTCAAGCGCTAATCCTATGATTATAGATAAGTCTTGCTACGCTATAAATGTCGAACATATAAACCAAGTAGTGTAAGTTTGTAGCTCACCCAGGGTTTTTGACCAAGGGGATCTCCTGGGATGGACACCCTTCCCCTGTCCTTCTTTCCTTCTCACAGCTGTGTCACGCACAGCCCATTGACCGCTGACCTCTGGAGGTAACAGATTAGAAGTTACTTCCTTGGTCTTCAAGTGAAGGGAGGGGGAGCCTTTATCACTCACGCAAGTCTTGAATTAGTAATAATAAAATGTAATAGGAAATTGATTTTTATGAAAACGTGCTTTTAAAAGACAACTCTTGTGCTACTTTCATCTTCGGGGAAGTATTGTGGTAAAAGGAAAATGGCATTTACTTTTTTATTAACATAAAGTGTATTTTTCATTAGTATGAGCAATATTTTAAATATTCTGGTTAGAGAGATGCTGTTGGATATTTATTTTCCTATTACTGAGTGACAGTTTGAGATGGTGGGTATGAATGTGTTGTATATAGTATATTTGGTTTAGGATACAAAATATAAAAAGCCAATCAGTCATAAAGTTGAAATGTTAATAGAGACAAATATTACATAACTGTTCTAATGTGCAGTTCATTTCAAGTGGACGTTTATATGAGGTATCATTATTTCCAAGGGTATTGATTGGATAATGCAATCAATATAAGATCTCCTGTTCCCTCTAATTCAGGAGTGCCATCTGAACTTTTTGAAAACAGAATTCTGAAAATGTGTTTTTTGTGAAATTCAGGAAAAGAGGAAGATTCCTGTATTTCCCAATGGATCTGCCCCCAGCTCGGCTGAGACACCTAACGAGGCCGGTCATCATGCCGGGCCTGAGCTGCAAAGGACCGGACGGTGGGTACAAATACTGATTCAGTGTGGGTGTCTTTTGAGGACTAGGGGTTGATTTGATGAAGAAGGCATAAAAAGTCTTTTTCTTTGCAAGTATATGGAAGTTAATCTTGTACAGTGTTTTTTTTTTTTTTCTATGTTTAAAATGCATCATTATATAAGTGTATTTTGTTGAGGAAAATTATTTAAAACTAATTTTACTAGTAGATGCTTGGATTCTTTATATCAGCCTTTAACTTAAAATGAAAATATTATGGCCCATACGATAAGAATATTGAGCAGTTACATAGAATATAGTGTAATTTACATTACCCATTCAGAAGGTTCTTGAAGAAGGTGTGGAGTGCTATTAAAATTCTCCGTATAAAGTTACAGAATTATGGGAACAGAGAGGAATTACAACCAATAGTTTGTGTGTGTGTACATAGATTTAAAACTCTTAAGTGAACATTGTATCATGAGATAGTGTAAAATGAGACAGCAAAGCTAGTGAAACCATGGTAATGATCCCTGGAAACCTAGTTAGAAAAACTGTTGAAGGTGTTAATTTTGGGAATAAAAAATAGAAATATTGCTAGGTGCGAACATTGTCTGAAAATATTTTGTAGAATAGAGAAATGTTACGGTATTTCCATACTGTAGAAAAAAGCATGTGGATATTGATACTGTTGTCCATGGGTGGTGGCTGTGAAACTAAGATTTTGAACCTTCCATATTTGTTTAAGACATCAGGATACTTGATAACAGCCACATTATTAGGGGTATTGATGACATATGCCTAAAGGACGCTATCAGAGAAAAAGAACAACTGGCATACTGAACATAAAATTTAGAGAAACTTGAACACACAATTTGTTCATGATCTAAATATTAGTCTCTGCAAGTATCCCCGAACACTAGCAGTTACTGTTACTTCCTCGGACTTCAGGCTGAGATCGGGTTAGTCAGTGAGAACTACCAAGTCAGGCCCCCACTGATCTCACGGTCCGTCACATGAGAGCCTCATATAAACTGTTGATCAGTTGTTGATTTGATGATGTGGTTTCATTTTCGACATGATTATTGACACCTTTTTTTATTGCAAGTTGATTTCCCCCGCTGTCAGATTATTTACACAGTAACTTCTGTCAACTTGTCAATGTGCATTTAGTATTTAGTTTGCAATATTAACTTTTAAAAAGGTAGAATGGTAAACCTTGAAACATCCAAAACATTTTAAAGCTTAAGATTACTTTTTTGGTGTATTTTCTGCATAATGTATGTTTTATGAGTCACAAAACCTTTTTGAATTATTGATTTGTTACTATTTACTGAGTACCTACTATGTCCTGGGCAGTGTTCTAGACACTGGTGATAATGGCAGTGAACAAGGAAAAGTCCCTGCCCCTCACTGAGGCTTATATTTTAGTAGAGTGCTTTCAAGTTAGATGTATCCAAAAGTTAAATTAAAAAAAAAAACAAAAAAAAAAAACAAAAAAACACCTACATTGAAATGCTAAGGCTCTGATGTGCAAATACACATTTTAAATTTACCAATTTAAACCTTAGTTTTCTCCACATGCACGTGAACTTGAGTACATATCCAGTAAATTAAATACCCTGCATTAATTTTTTAGGCTTTTTACCTGGACCAGAAATATTTATGTGATTGAAGTAGTAATTTTAAAAGTAATTAAAATTACTCAATTCGCTACTGAGTCTAAGCACAGCATACTAGATTCATAGTAAAGGGTATCTGAGGACTTACGGTTTATATTATAATTGCCTTCCTGGTATTTCTGACACTTGCCTTTAAGATTTATAATGTAGATACTAACTGATAGAATTGCTTATGCATATTTTCTTGAATGGACTGTTAGGTTTTATTTATTTTTATTGTATATTTTCTTGTACATTTGTGTCTGAAATTACATTTACTCATATAAAATCATTTGCCTGCAGTCTTCTCAGTATATAGTCCATAAAATACAGATGTTTATGTGTCTTTTAACGTAATGAGATCTGCCTTTCCTCTGTCAGTGGATGAGATTAAATGAGTGTATCTTCTGTAATTTATATCGTGATTTAGCTAGGATATTAATTTCTGTTGACAAAACACTAGGCACCAGCAGTTTTATGTAGCCCATAGATTTAGTTTGAACTAGCTAGAAGCCTCTAGTGTACAGTTTGACGAGTTTCATCTCACCTATTTAGGCTTTTTGGTGGTTTGATACTTGACATCAAAAGGAAAGCACCTTTTTTCTTGAGTGACTTCAAGGATGCATTAAGTCTACAGTGCCTGGCCTCGATTCTTTTCCTATACTGTGCCTGTATGTCTCCTGTAATCACTTTTGGAGGGCTGCTTGGAGAAGCTACAGAAGGCAGAATAGTGAGTACAAAGATTGGTAGTGGCCAGGCTCTTAGCTCTTCAGAGGCAAGTGTCTGTGTGCATTTGTCTCACTATTCCTACTTTTATTTGAAGAGTCTACCCACAGCATGATTAACCTGTCCCAAAGCAGACTTCCCCCAAGGGTAATTGCTATGGAAAACATGGGGAAGCCATTTGAGCAGGAGAAGATGCACAGTTGAGGTAAAAAAAAAAAAAAAAAGAAAAAGAAAAAAGAAAAAAAAAAGAAAGAAAACAAGAAAAAGAAAAAACAAAGTTGATCCTGGCCTGCTGGATGAATGGTTTTATAAACTGAGTAAAAGGCTTGTATTGTCTTTGTTGTGGGGTGTGGGGAAGGGTTGGTGGTGGGAGACAAATTGAACTGGTTCTGGGTGGGTCCAGGGTGGGTGAATTTATCAGCGGGGCTACTTCATATCCTGTAAGGCATCATGGGATTAGTTAGAGCCCTGGGATTAATGTTAACTCATCAGCCCTGGTGGGTAGGCCCAGACTAGATAAGTAGCCTTTGCAAGTTGTAGAAAAATGGTGGATTTCTAGTGTTGTTTATTTTGCTGTTACTAAAATTGTGTAAAAGTAGCCAACGTTTTAATTGGAAAGTGTAACTGAAAACTGCATCCGTATTTTGATATGACTAAAATGAAAGTTTTTATGACTTTTTGTTCTTGGTAATGCTGTATGAGGGGCTGTGGGAGGCATAAGAGTATCCAGTGCCTTGTAGAATGTTGAAAAAGACTTTTTTGTTTGTTTGCTTAAATTTTAATGGAATTTAAATGAGATGGTTTGCAGTTCTTAAGTGTATTTTATTTAATTACATTTACTCTTAGGAGGAAATTCATTTTTTTCCAGATAAAAGGTGAAAAAAAATAGCCAGAAGCTAATTGATCATTATTCAGTTAAACTATTTCATGATCTGAACGTGAGACAAATTTGACAACTAAAATTTCCTTTGAACTCAATTTATTTTTGGTTGTTTAGATTCTTTTACCCCTCAATCATTTTATCAAGGAAATCTGTTTTTAATAAGTTGCTTTTTATGCGTTGTTGCAAAATATACATGTAACTCTGCTGGTCCCCCTGGAAATGCGTCTTACCTGTTACCATCGTGGAAACAATGCCGCTTTGCTTTTGGACTTTCCTGCACTGCCTGCCTTTCTCATCCTGCTGTTTAATGTACCCTGTGCCTGTGATGGTGCTGTAGGCATCGGGGGGACATAGACAAGTGTCAGATGAGCATGTGTCTTCTGTCCTCAAGGCTCCTAACAAGACAAGAAGATACGGTAGCATGTACCTAGGGAATACGTCATGGTGTGCTGTGGCACATGTGAATGAGATCAGGGGGAAGCTGTAGCAGGTGGAAGGACCACAGTGGGAAATCCGGAGTATTACCGAGGAAAGTGATACAGAGATGATGCGTTTGTTTTCAGGTGCTTTGTCGGAACGTCAAGTAGGAGGTACAGTTCCAGAGTTTGTACAGTGGAGCAAGTTTGTAAGGAGCAAGAATAAAGGTTGGGAATAGGTGACGGTGACAGGGGAGATCATTCATAGTGAGGGGAGAGGGAAAAGTACGGAGTTAACGTTTGTGGACCGGAGGAGGAATGAGACTGCGGAGGAAAATGGCCCAGCAGATGAGACACAGCACCACCAGAACTTGAAAAGAGGAATCAGGATGATGGACGTTTGCAAAAGCCAAACTAGAGGCTCTGAGAAAGAAGAAAGATTAGCATGGAGCGGTCACTGCTGTGCAGTGGAGAGGTACAGGGAAGACACTGGTAGGGCTTCTGGTGGGTAAGATGGAGGCTTCTGATTGTGGCCAGAGGAAGGCAGTGTGGTAGGGCTCTGGTTTCTTAGGGAGAGAGACCGTTCTGCTTGAGAATGAACATAAAAACCATTTACAAATGAGGATAAGACTAGATCTGGGTGAAGAAACTAGTGAATGTGCCAGTAAAGGGCTTGGGAGAGGAGTGGTGGACACAGTGGTGAAAGGAAGGGCTTCCTGCGACAGGTTCTGCCTTTTTAACACCATGTTGGGAAGGGAAGCTATTATTCTGTGCCTGTTTGCCCCCAGTTAGCATTTCTTTATTTGCCATCTGCTTGCTTCTCTTCTCGGTTTTTTGCTCTCTCTCGACACCCTGTAGACATTTTTTTCCTTTGCCTTGAGCTCTGCTTCAGTTCATTCCTAAATATGCGTATTCTGATTGAACCAAGTATTTTATAGTGGCTTAGCAGTTAATACGGGCCCTTTGTTTTGGCCGATGTATGTGAGTTTGGTCCTATTTTATACTAATAGTTGAATAATACTTTTACTGCATACTGTTATTTTGTGATTTTGATTTTGGAAGATGCTGTTATTGCTGCTGATAAGAATCTCTGCCATTTATTGAGTGCATTCTGTGTGTCAGCTGGTAGGCTGGTAGGTGTTTTCTCAAACACCGCTTCATTAAGTTCCCCCGGCTCTTACCGCTCCTGCTGAAAAATGACTAGGGTTGGGCTCGAAAAGTTTGAATAATGCCAGTGGCTTAGCATCTGGCAGTAAAGGGTCGTCTGCTCCAATCTGGTTCTGAAGCCCTGCTCTTCTGCTGCTGTGCTGCCTCCCACGTCCAGGCGGGGTGCTTCTCACGAGCTTCTTTTCCTTGCCTTTCCCAACGATGATGGGCTTTCCCCTTTCTTGATAGTGCATTCCAGTTGATCTTGATGTTGTGAGTGATGAACTGTTCTTTTCTTTCTGATCCCTCCCCTGTGTCTAGTGGCATAGCCTGTACCCCTTATCATCTAATTAACTAATGAGTTAAGATGTCCTATTGGTAGAGGCTGACGTACTAGCTTTGATTTACACTTTCTTGAGTCTTTGATTTTCTTATTTTACCTTTTTTTTTTACCTAGCTTTAGTAGTCACATACTTCTTCATTGAATGGTTGCTGAGTTTTTAAAGGAGATATTCCATCTATTTTATGTTAAAAGCATTTTATTTTTGATGTCTGTTGGTTAAGCCTATCATATAAGAGTAATTTCTTTGAAACGTGTGGAAATTGCTCTTTAGAAATCATTTTGCGACTGATAGGATCAGTTGTTAATTTCTGACTTACCTATCTGAAGGAGTCTTTTCTTGTAGCACACCATATCGAGTATTTAATGTTTCGTATTTTTTTAATGAGTTATTTCAGACATATAAAAATATGCACAATAACAAGTGTATTTGTACTCCCTACAGACTTAAGAGATAAAATACGTATAGATAGAGTTAGAATCTAGGCTTCTCTTCCATTTACTCCTCCCTCCTGCCTCCCACAATACTGAGTTCTGTAGAAAGGTTGATTGCAAAAGCTCACTTTTAATATGAAAACAAAGCAGTTTTCCCTATGTATTTGAGATGTATTTGTAATTGTCCATATTTAAAGTAGAAATTTAAGAATCAAAAGTTGTGTCTGCTTTGTGTGTTTAACTACTTGATTTGTGTTTTTATTTTTCAGATGTCTTATGTGTGTTTCAGTAGGTCAGAGATAATGTTTATGATGTATTACTTCTATTCATTTCTTTTTTCCTTAAACAGAGTGCAATAGAGTCTCTTTTTGGAGCATCATTAACTGGGATTGCCTATTCGTTGTTTGCTGGGCAACCTCTAACAATATTGGGGAGCACAGGTCCAGTTTTAGTGTTTGAAAAAATTTTATTTAAGTTCTGCAGGTACGTAATAGTTATTTACTTATCACATGTGTCTACATATGTGTATAATTATGTTGTTTATTAACTTTAGTTAAGTGCATTATATATTCAGTAGCTGAAAAAGACAGTATATATATTTTCAGTATTTGGGGGCTACTGTGTGGTTGACCCTACTCCCGTCCCTGCTATTGTACCTACCCCGTCACCGTGTGTATAAAATCAGTGGATTTGAGTCCTGGTCAACAAATCACTTGTGCAATAAAAATCCTTTGTGCTGGCAAGCATCAACCCAGCAAGAAGGAGTTAATCTAATTGTTGATTAGCTGGTATGTTGGTCTTTTAAAGGAATTTTAAAAAGAGGTGGATCTTGGAGGCTGTAGCTGACTTTGCCAATCAGGTCTATTTGGCAGAATGAATTTTAGCTGCCGGAATGAGATGTCAGTTTCCATTGGCAGGGTTCACAGTGTGGGAATCAGTTCTGGGTACTGTAGCTGGTAGAGTTGGAATTTGACATGGCCAATAGTATTCCTTTTGTGAGATAAATGCCATTGAATATTTTATTTAGCCTGAAACCACTTGATCCTATTAAAATATCTGATTCATCTGACTCATCTTGTTCTGATTGCTTCTTCACTGAACAAGCTGATTCTGATTCCAATCTGGCATGCCAGCTGCATAGACTAAGACAGAATGCAATGACCTGAAGTGTTCTGGACTCTGTGGTCTTAAAGTAATTTCTTATTTGAAATTGAATTTACAAAATGAAGTCACTTTCTGTGGCGATACTGGTGGCAGAGGAGATGTTAGTGATGGCTGTGGAGGAGACGGGGTGTGGTTACCATGTTAACGTAGAGCTTCCGGGTCTTTAGAGAGTCCCATGTAGTTCTGTAGACTGCACGTCTGTCTTCTACTCCTCAGAACTGATTTCTAAAGTGTGGTCTTTGTTTTTGAAGTACTGATTGCCTAGTGGATTTTCACTGTAAATCTTTTATATAAGTAAGCTGTTATAATTCTGTTATCTTCAGTTGCAGCAGAAACATACCGAGGGCTTTCTTTAGTCGTTATTCTGTAATTTACTCTTTTTAGGAAGCTTATGTTTTTAGACTCTTGTTATTGCTTGTTGTGAAAATCTTAATTACAGATATACACTGCTGTGTGTGTATGTTGATCATGTCACATTTTTTCCCTAAACAGAGATTATCAGCTTTCCTATCTGTCTTTAAGAACCAGTATTGGTCTGTGGACTTCCTTCTTGTGCATTGTTTTGGTTGCAACAGATGCGAGCAGCCTTGTGTGCTATATCACTCGATTTACAGAGGAGGCTTTTGCAGCTCTTATTTGCATCATATTCATCTATGAGGCTTTGGAGAAGCTCTTCCACTTAGGAGAAATATATGCATTTAATATGCACAACAACTTAGATAAACTGACCAGCTACTCGTAAGTGTTTCTGTTTTCCCCAATATTATTAGAATGTATTTTTTGCAGCAATGTCTGAGCCTAAAAGCATTTATTTTGCATGTGATGCTCATGGTATATCTAGCTGTAACTTACCCAACTAGCCATGTGGAGGCTGATTTGTTTGTTACAGATGAGACTTGACCGACGCACTCAGTAGGAACATAAATACAGTTGAACAAATTCAGTCATTTTTATTTCCAGAAACAACTTTCTCAAATGTGTGTATTTTTGGTCTTCTGTTTGAATTGGATCAATTTAAATGCAATTCTTTGGCAACTAAGCACTGTATATTTGAATCAAGCAATTTTGTTAGATCTTGTGTTCCATCTAGTATTCTGTAACCAAGTCCTGAATGTAGGACGCAGTGATTTTTATATTCCTCGTAGTTTGCATTTTCATTAACATTTTTGAAGTCTGATCATTTTTATTTGAAGTTGTTTTTACGGTGTAATTTCAGTACACTCTGATGCTGTTTGGTGGACCGTTTGCTTTGTGATAAGAAAAGCATGAATTGAACATCTTTTAAGACTCTGGAATAAAATAGGATTTGAAAAGTGATCATAATAGTTACAGAAGATTGACAGATGTATTCAATTAAAAGTCTAACATATCTAGGTAGATGCCTGTATTTGCTGTCGGTAGCATATAGCATTTAGTATAAATGTGATCCTGCATTTGATTGACTTGCAAGGAGAAAGTGGTTACCAAAATACTGGGGTACAACTGTGTAGTGCTGTTGCATAATTCATATCACATTTGACTTAGTTATTCATATCCTAGCCCCTTTTGTGTATGAAGAAACAGCCTCATGGAGGTTAAAACTTGCCTTGGGTCAAACACAGCTAGGAAATGATAGAGCATGGAATGAATCCAACGTCCAGCCTCTTGCCTGTTCTTAAACAGCTGATAATCTAATTGGGAATATTCCTATGTGTTTCTCCTTTTTATTTTTTAAATCCACAGTTAAAGATTTCTTTGCTTGTGTGTGTGTGTGTGTGTGTGTGTGTGTGTGTTTCTAGTTTTTCTTTAGGCGAGTGAGTTCTGGGGATATAAACTGAACTTTCCGATCTCCTTATGACTTTCCTAGTTCTATCCTGATGAAAAATTGTTTTTCATTTATTTCTTTAAGAATGAAACTTAAGATCCATAAAGGATGAGCATGAGTAGGTAGGGCTTGTCAGAGTACAAAGCGGAAATAGGAGTATCTCTGTATTGGGAGCTTTGTGCTTCGTTTATGTGTGCCTGGGGAGGCAGAGCTGCTCCCGTGGGGGTCAAGTAGGTAAGATTTAGTAGAGTGGCCTTACTAAATATGGTAGTATCTTGTCAGGTTTTAAAAGAAAATAGCACTGCCCCCCCCCCCCCCAAGGAATACATCTAACAAGTTTCATTAAGATATTCTTTAAAATATCATTGTATTGATATTTGTATTCGTTACATTTTATGTATATAAGGCAAACCTCGTCTGTTCCATTGTTTCTGATGTGTTTTCACTTTGTAGTCTCCATGCATTGCAACATGGGGAGAAAAGTTAGATTAAAAGCTACCACATTGGGTGATTGATATAATACAATCTAAACATGAAATGTAGGATCCTTAAAATTTTACCCTGTTCTCATTTCTCAGATGTGTATGTGTTGAACCCTCCAACCCTAGCAATGAAACCCTCAAGGTGTGGAAGGAAAAGAATTTAACAGCACATGATATTTCCTGGGAGAATCTCACTGTTTCTGTGAGTACATTATGAGATAAAGGATTTTGCAAATAATAACCTAGTTCTTTAGCTTTTTCTGAGTAGACCTACATTTTCTTCTTGATTAGTAGTTATGGTATGTTTTCAGAACACAGTGTTGTGTTGACCAGATAGGAGTTACCACATGTTTATGTATCACACAGTAGGCTGCAAAGAATGAACCCGGTAAGGGGGATAAAAACGGACTAAATATGACTTCCAAGGTATAATTATTAAAAAGATGTGCACATACTTCTGGTTTCTCGTTCCACGTAGATTGATAAATTCACGGGAGGTGTTTGCTATGACTGTGGTTGCACATACTGGAGTTGGCAGTTTAGAACAGCCCACATCTTCTTGTCCTGCTTGCTCTGTATCAGTTCATCTGCTCCATGAACAGCTTATTTAGAAGATCCTGAGTGCTTTCCTCATGCCTCAGTGTCAAACTAAACCTTGTTCAGAGACTTGTAGAGACTTGTAGAGACTAACGTAACTTAAGCGCCTCAGGAAGGAAGAAGGACAAAAAACATGCAATGAGCACCTACTGTGTACTGAATACTATTACGTGTTCTTATATTCTGTTGGGGCATATTGTCCTAGCTGTAGAATATCTGTTTTGGGCACTTCCCAGATTGGCATTTGAGATTAAGTCATAAAGTGATTGTAGCAATATCAAAACCAAGATCCCCTGAGTTTCTGTGGTGCTTTTTATATCATATAAGCAATTTTATATAAGCAATTGTAGGCCATTTTTTTCTCACTAAATATAACTCCTAACTATATCATTGGAAGGATATCTGAAATTTTATCTCATTGATAATTTATGTCTCTATGGTCCAGTATAGTAGCCATTGGCCACGTGTATCTATTTAAATTGAAGTTAAATACATTTAATTAAAGGTTCAATTCTCAGTTGCACTAGCCACATTTCAAGTGCTCGGTCACCTCGTGTGACTGCTGACTGCTACGTTGGCCAGTGGAGACATCGAACCATCATCATAGGAAGTTCTGTTGGACACTGCTGACTTAAAGCATTATATATCAGTAATCAACTTAGATTCATGCTTGACTGCTTTCTATTTAAAAAGTCATTTTCGCTACGAAAGAGGTAGAGTTAACAGAGTTGCTCAAATGAAAGTGATTTGTTTAAAAAAAAAAAAAATCTCATTCCATGGTGAATAGGAGGTCTTGATATTATAGATACAGGTCTTTTTGCTGTGTCTTAATATTCAAAAGGCCTGGGTTTTGTTTTGTTTTGTTTTTTGTACTTTTAGCTTTTATTTTTGTGAGCCATATTGTAAATTTGAGGCTTTACTCATTTCAGCACATAGAAATTGAGAATAATGGAACCTGAGACTATTTTTCTCTTGGTAAACCTGAGTTGTGTCGTTAAAACAAGTCTCATTAGAATATAAGTAAGAGAAAAATGACGTTAGAGGCATATGTCCTTTTTAATCTCTGTTTGCCTTTATTTTTTTTCCCCAAAAGGAAAATCTGGTCAAAATATTTCTATTATTGCATTTATATTATGCTGTATCATTAAGTTATTGATTTTTTTTAAATGGAAATACTGTTTGAATGATTGATTTACTGCTCCTAGTCCCATGCTTTAATCCTGAGTCTTGAGTGAAGTCAGAAAAGCCCAACAACTTTTTAGTCCTCATTTGAACTTGGCACTTTTGTTTTAAGTGACTTGTTTAGAAGTAAGGGAAAGATAGTAAACTTGTGGGCCATCAAGAATGCATACAAAGTGTTCAGAAATTACTATTCACTCTGAAGCTTTCACTAAAGAGTATGTGGAGTTGAAAGAAAGGACTGTGTGATGTAACTTGGCAAAATACTGTATTTTCGTTCAGTGATTTAAGATTCATATATTTTTCAAACTATAGCATCTCTGAACTCAGGGTATGTCTTACGGTTGATGATGTGTTAAAGTTGACTTGGCAGTGTTTTTTCTTCCTAAGTAAAATATAAAATAATGGCCTGTCTTCAGTCACTAGCATCTTAGAGTCAATAGAGTTCATTAGTAATTTATCTGAGAATCTTATTCTCTCCTTTTTCTATTTTTTCCTCCTTCCCTCCCCCTCCTCCCCCCCAGGAATGTAAAACCTTTCATGGTGTGTTTGTAGGGTCAGCCTGTGGTCTTCATGGACCTTATATTCCAGATGTGCTCTTTTGGAGTGTCATCTTATTTTTCACAACATTTTTTCTGTCTTCATTCCTCAAGCAATTTAAGACCAAGCGGTATTTTCCTACCAAGGTAATTGGGATGTGATTTTGGAGTTCTGGTAATATTCATGTTTTTAGTTTTTGTTTCTCTGGTTTATTTCAAAACTGTAATAAATTGTTTGAGGTTAATACTTGATGTCAAATAGGTGTAAAGCAATTACTTCTAGAGAAAGATGCATATTACATGTCTGAACTAATAGTAGGAAGATCATGGTGCCATGAGGGATGGTAGGTTAGTTGTGAAATGTGTCTTTTATCTTTTTGAAAGTATACTAGAAATAAATGTACTTCATTGACACATTATTACTAATTAAAAACCTTATTGACACTTTCTAGTGGCATATTTTAATGTGAAAGATATGAATTATTTAGAAAGGACACACAGTTTTTCTGTGTTTATTTTAACTTGATCCTTTTAACATAGGTGCGATCGACAATCAGTGACTTTGCTGTATTTCTCACAATAGTAATAATGGTTGCAATTGACTACCTTGTAGGAGTTCCATCTCCTAAACTTCATGTTCCTGAAAAATTTGAGGTAAGGGTTAAAACATTTGGTTATTTGTTACATGGGAATACCAGATTATTTAAAAAAAATTTTTTTTAATGTTTGTTTATTTTTGAGAGAGAGAGAGGGACAGAGTGTAAGCAGGGGAGAGGCAGAGAAAGAGAAAGAGAGAGACAGAGACAGAGACAGAGACAGAGACAGACAGAATCTGAAGCAGGCTCCAGGCTCTGAGCTGTCAGCACAGAGCCCAATGTGGGGCTCGAACCCATGAACCATGAGATCATCACCTGAGTTGAAGTTGGATGCTCAACTGACTCAGCCACCCAGGTGCCTCTTAAAGTGGGACACTTTATAAAAATATATATATATTTCTCACATACATAAAAAATGACAAGATGAACGATCTCGCGGTCCGTGAGTTCGAGCCCCGCGTCAGGCTCTGGGCTGATGGCTCAGAGCCTGGAGCCTGTTTCCGATTCTGTGTCTCCCTCTCTCTCTGCCCCTCCCCCGTTCATGCTCTGTCTCTCTCTGTCCCAAAAATAAATAAACGTTGAAAAAAAAAAAATGACAAGATGAGAAGAGACAAATGAATCTACTTAGGAAACAGGCAAGAAGGTATCCAAGTTAGTCCCATGAGGGAAAATGAATGAAAATATTAATGGTAAATAGTTGGGAGTCATTTAAAAACTTTGACCCTCCAGTCATAGCTGGAGTTTGATAAGGAAGTGACTCAAACTTGAATTTAAAAGTGTAACAAAGAGATTCTAGCTAAATTTCTAGAAGGGTGGTGAATCTGATAATGAAATGGAATTCTGCATGTATCGTTTTCCAGCAAAATCAGGAGAGAATCAAATGTATTCTTCAAGGAGAAAAATGATACTTAGCTGACCAATTAGAAACCCTTTGCTTCCATCGGCAGACTGTAGTTATGTTGTACATAACAGACCACAAGTGTATTACAGCATCCAAGAATTGTTTCCCTATCTAAGTAGGAGTTGTTAACTTTTGAAGTTTCTGGGGTTTTCTTATAGTTGAGTATTTGTGTCACTGGTTATGTTTATATTTATAGCAAATTATATGACTTCTTTTAAAGATAGAAGATTTAAAGGGGATTAGAAATAAGGAATACAGTGAATATAATTTTAGTCTGTTTTTTCTTTCACTGGAGGAAAGAATTATTTTTAAAATGAGTGGCCTCCAAAGTACAAGTGCATGGGTGGAAAATGATCCACTAAAATTATATAGAAGGTCTCCTTATATTTTTATTTAAAAATAAGAGAAAATTAGCTTTATAGTATTTACTATATGAATTTTACTATGGAGCACCATTAGTAACGTAACACATAGATGCGTATAGAGCCATTGGATATACTCATTTTTATTCAAATTTTTAAAATTCTGCTGTTGAAAGTATATAATAAAATTTGGATACCTTTGTTTAAAAGCATAGCTATTGAACCACTAAAGATTTTAGGCCTTAATTAAGAGATGAGTATATGGAACTCATTTTATTTTTACCAAGTCTTAGAAATAAATGTAACTGTAAATTAATACTGGTTCGAAATATTGATGTAATTTCCTGCAATCCTGGGCACAGTGCCTTATTTTCATTCCTAAATATATTTTTGTTATCCGTTCAATGATCTAGCTTTGCAGTAGCAAACTGATTTCAAGGGTCATAAGATGCATTGGGGAAGTAAATCAAGGAACACTTAAGAATTGTGCATTGTATAGGTAAAATATTTTTATTCAGGTACAGTATTGGATATTAAGCAGTTTAATGTGTATCAGTGTGGGAAAATTAGAATACCTGCATTTGAAAATATTGAATTTCCTCTATGTGTTGACAAATGTTTTCATGAAGAAAAAACAGGCTTAAGGTGAAGTTTAGGTAGTGAAAACACTTTTAGATTTCAATATATCCAATGCCCTCCAAGAAAACTAAAACTCTCTTAAGATCTTTTAAAATTTTTATTATGAAACAGATGTTATGTTTCAGCATCAAAATGTATTTGTACCAATTTGTCAATAAATTTCATAAAAAATAAAAAAATTAAAAAATTAAAAAAAAATAAAATAAAAAAAATAAAAAAAATGTATTTGTGTCTAATAAAGTGCCAGGTTTTTGTCAGTAGATGCTTTGGAAAAGTATGTCCTGAGGCCCCAGTTCTGATTTAGTACTGACCCTGCTGAGATCACTAGTCTGCAAGATCTTCAAAGCAGTTTAGTTTAGGGGTTGATCTAGGCAGTAGATGGACCTCACTTTATTTGAAGTAGGTTAGGAGCCTGTTGAAGTGACACTCTGCTTCACTTACCTATTTGTCTATAACAAACTTCCCCAAACATTAAGCCTTTAAAACAACAATCCCTCATTTGTTCATAAATCTGTGGCACTTGGTACTTAAACCTAGTAGGGTAGAGTAGGGTCTCTTGGTTTGGGATCTTTTGTGTGGCTGCAGTCATCCATTGCCTTGATGGGGCAATATACTCCATTCAGATGGCTGAAACAGCTGGGGTAGTTGGCTCCCATCTCTCTCTCACTTTATTGTCTCTCATCCTCAAGAAGACTTATCCAGGCTTACTCAACAGCTTGATCTCAGGCTTCCAAGAGAGTTAGAGAAGAAGCTGCAAGGTCCCTTGAGATCAAGACTCAGAAATCACACATTTCACTTTGGCTTTATTTTGTTGGCTGAAGTAAACCATAGAGACATCCTAGGTCCCAGGGGAGGAAATGGATCCCACCTCTAGATGGAAAGACTGACTACTTGCACTAGCGACTTGCATCGAGGGATGGGAAGCATTCTTGTGGCCGTCTTTGCAAGTAATTCCCTCATATGTCCCAAGATTTAATTTAGTCCTTTTTTGATTCCTTGGCATTTCTTGGAATAGACACAACCTATGATGTGGAAATTTGTGCAGTAGGAGGGAACTTCTTCCTTTCTATTCATCTTTAATTTTTTAACAGCCTACTGATCCAAGTAGGGGCTGGATCATAAGCCCGTTGGGAGAAAATCCTTGGTGGACTTTGTTAATAGCCGCTATCCCAGCTCTGCTTTGTACCATTCTCATCTTTATGGATCAACAGATTACAGCTGTCATCATAAACAGAAAGGAGCACAAATTGAAGGTAATTTTTACATTTTGTGTCAGGTGTTATTTCAAGAGTTTGAGGTGTTTACATAATAACTAGAAAATTGAAAGATGTGAGGTGGAAGGAAATTATTTTTTCTCTCTTTATGAAGTAGTCTAGTCCTTTAACCCAAAAGAACAGTTTAGACTTACAAGTATTCATGTTCGTTTCACTTTCCAGAAAGGAGCTGGCTATCACCTTGATTTGCTCATGGTTGGTGTTATGTTGGGCGTCTGCTCTATCATGGGACTTCCGTGGTTTGTGGCTGCAACAGTGTTGTCAATAAGTCATGTCAACAGCTTAAAAGTTGAATCTGAATGTTCTGCTCCAGGGGAACAACCCAAGTTTTTGGGAATTCGTGAACAGCGAGTTACAGGGCTAATGATTTTTATTCTCATGGGCCTGTCTGTGTTCATGACTTCAGTGCTAAAGGTAAAAATCTCTTCACCGCAGTGTTTTAAAATCTTCTTTGTTACAAAGTGTATATGTGGTTGTGTGAAAATGGAACATTAAAATAGCTAAAATTAGTTTCATTTTCTGGAACTTATTTAGAAAATAATATTTTGGCAACTGGTATTTAGTACACTAGGCATTTCAGTGTTAGATGCATCCATTTTAGAAATATTGTCAAAGGATAGTATTAAGGACTATAGAGTTTTGGAAGGAGTTAGTCCATGTAGCTTATGATCTAAAAGAAGAATATACCCAGAGAATTTTATAGGCATCTTAAAGGAAGTAATATTGAAACATGGATGAAACAATTCTTTGACCAAAATATGAAAATAATATTGCTGTTAAATAAATAAGTGCGTTATTTCTGATAAACTAAATGAAATAGAGGTAGTAGCACTCGTTAGAAAAACAAAAACCACTAATATAAATGAAGCATGCAAGAAATTAAACTTTATGTTAAATATCTTTTACTTATATCTGACTTTTACTGTATATATCTTATTGAATCTAGTGATTAAGAAATGTAACAATAACAATAGCAAGTGTAGTGAAGTACCTAATCTGTAATTTTCTGTTTATTATGGATGAACTCAATTCCATTTTTTTCCCTTGGTGTTGTAGTTATTTTTATTGCAAAGAAAATTATTCAGTTAAGAGTTGTGTCCATTTATACATTAGGGCAGAAACTTAGAGCATATATGTATGTTACCATATTAACTAAAAAAAAAAAAGTTAAATACTAGAATTCTTTGGCCTTCATTTCATGAACTTTCTAGTAACCAATTAATTCACCAAATATTTGTTGAGTACTTACTGTGCTATTAGGACTAGGGAAATAATAATAAACAGGATACATTACTGTCTGCTTTTAAGACCTTGGCAGTCTAGTTAGTTGGTGAAACAGGTAAATGGGCAGTTACTGCCTAGTGTAAGTGTATTGTTAGAAGTACTTGGCATAAGAGGAGGAATACTTAGTACCTCTTATGGGGATATTGTCCCCTATTAAGGTAGGTTGCCTTTTAAATTTTTTAAGTATTGACTGCGTATAGGCAAAAAATTTCAAATAGAACAGCAAGAAAGCTCTAACATGAAAAGTTAGTCTCCCAGTTTTCCCTCACTTTCTAAAAGCCGCTCTCCAGAGGTAAACTCTTTTTAACTTCTCTATTTCTTATTTTGGTGGCTACAAACATTCTAGTTTTACCTACTTTCATAATTTTACTTTTTACTTTATTATTTTTATACTGAATCTCTTTACCTATAAGACAGTGAATCTCAAAAGTTTAGTCCAGGGACCTCTTGGAGTTCACAAAAGCAAAAGTGTTTGGGGGGAGCATGTCCACAGTACCTGTTAAGAACATAAAGGGGGTTCTGAGACCAAAAAGCCTGGGAGTCTGTCACGTAGGGGTGGATGTTTCATGAGGATTTAGCACACTTCAGTGTCCACTACCCGCTCTCCCAACTGTCACCTGCGTTGGGTTGATTCTGTTTTTAGCTTTATTGTAATGGTTACTAACATTTACTTTCTCTGCTGTAATTACAGTTAAACTGTCCATGCTTTTTTTTTTCCCTGTACGTTAAATTATAAAAATGTAAACCTTCTGGGAACACATAATCAGCATTATGATGGTATGATATGTATGTTCACTGAGAACTAAGCAGTGTGATCTCCCTGCGTGGAGACAGAAATAACCCTATTTCACTAATCTGCTGCTGCTGTTTAAGAGTAAGCGCCCAAGCCTTAGGACCCAGTGTTTTCTTAGTGTCTGTTAACTTCCCTTACTTTGAAAAAGAAAATTGCCACTTTTTCTTACATTTCTTCTTTGTATTGCTAAAGGAATTCCTGGAGTAATTTTTTTTTCCTGTGTGATGCCATGGGTGGTAAACTTTCAGAGTTCTTGCTTGTTTCAAATTATTCTCATATTTGATTGATAGACATGCATTTCAGTGTTCAAAAAAATTTTTTTTGAGATTATCTTTTCCTATAGATCAGTGGTCCGAATAATATGTGTGATAGCTCTTTGTTTTTTGTAACTTCAGAGGCACTTTTTTCCTTTCTAGAAGTTACCACAATTTCCTTTTTACTCCTGGTGTTCTGAAATTTCACTGGGATACTTAGGTAAATAGATGGATAGAAGACTTTCATTTATCCTACTTGTCTCTCGATGGGCCATTGTTCTCTGGAAACTTACGGGAATTTTCTGCCAATTCCCGTTTATTTTGTCTTCTCTCTGTTAGGTATTTCTTCAACTTCACTTAGGTAGATACTAGACCTGGATATGTTCTCACATTCCTGTCCTGCCACCTCACTGTTAATGAACATTGCCTGTTTTCCTTAGATTGATCTCTTTAGTCTCATCAAAATCATTACAAAATTAATTTTAATTATTTTGATAATTATATCTTTAGATTTCCCTCTTTCATTCTGATCATTTATTTTTCCTGGCATTCTGAAGTTGCTTTATGGATAAAATATTTTCCTGAAATTTCCTGAGGATTTATTAGTACTTACTAGATTTTTAACTTGTTTTCTTCTCTTTCTGAAGTACTTTTTCCTCCCACATTTCTTAGGAAGGAAATACTTGGTTGTTCAGTAAAGTGAATGTGGTTTTCCTCTGTAGCTGTTAGGTCTTTTTTCTTTACAGGCCTCTCTCTTGGTGAGAGTGCTGTTTGTGGTTTTTGAGTAGATGACTGGAGCCTGTTAATGGCTTTGCTGTAGGGTGCCTAGGCACGGCAGGTAGTCAGTTGGGGATGCCGCTAACTGCCAGAGTAATATGGACTGTCTTTTGGGGGTGGAGTTCAATTATTATATCAGTAAACGGTACTGTCGTATAATAGTTACTATATGGAAGTGATAGCAATAATAATAACTCCTGCCTTTTTTAATTTTTAGTTTTTTAAAGTAAGTTTTTATTTTAATTCCTGGCTAATGCTTTGTGAGTGATCAGTACTCACCAAGTGCTTTCCTGAGTATTTTAGTATTTGAAATCCTTTCATCTTAATGCAGTCGGTTGCAGAAATAAAGCATAGAGAGGTTGAGGCTCCAGAAGAGGTTAACTGGCTTTTTAAACCAAGCAGTCCAATTGCAGTGCTCATGCTCTTAACCACTGAACATACTCCCGTTTCCGGAAGAAACATGCAGAAGACCAACGGTTTTTCAAGGTTGCTACCGTTTACTAGCATTTTCCTTATTTCTAGAAGAGTTAGGTCTTACCTCTGAAAGATCTTTTAATTCTGTCTGCATAGGTACTCACTGTGTTTTTGTGTATTTGTTATTGTGAAATTGTTTGAGTAGCACGAGTTCTCATTCTAACTGTGGTCGTTTTACTTGCAGTTTATTCCCATGCCTGTCCTGTATGGCGTTTTCCTTTACATGGGAGTTTCCTCATTAAAAGGGATCCAGGCAAGTCTGAAGTACTTAATGATTTTGTTGAAAGGCTTACAAATACTTTAAGTTTACAAAGATTGTTTTCATGATGGTAGTGATGTATTCTCAACTCTGATATTTTGGGGGGCAGGTTAACTGGTGACTTCAGATCCACATTTTCCAAGTGATTATTGCTTACGACACATTTTCCCCTCAAGAATGGGGTCATGAACTGATATGGTCCTTGCCTATTTTTAATTGACGCCAATGAAAGGCCTTGTAACTATTGATGAAGATTAGTGTAGTGAGAGGGAGGATGTCGAGGACTAGAATGGTAATCCTGGCAGTTTGCATGGTGCGAGACAGTTTGTAAAGCCTAGTGTGTCTTATTATCTGTGATTGTCGGAACAACACTGGGATGTAGGAAAGGAAGAAGTACTAATTTTGCCAGCTAGAAAACACAAATAGAGGGACTCCCTGAAGGTTCTTAACTAACTGAGCAACAGAACCAAGACTGGAACCCAGTGCTTTTCCTACTCTGTCTTGTTTGTAATTCTTCCTGGGAAACAAACCTGATAAAATTTAAGGATTTGAATTCAGTCTTTGTGTAAAACATTTAGCTCATAAAGCCCTGTTAGTACCACATGCCCACCTCCTGTCATGAAAAGCATGTTGTCTAAAGTTGCCAGCAGCATCTTGTTTTTTTCAGTAGTCCTGGATCTCCTCCTCCACTGGTCAAGAAATGACCTCATTAACTCACTTGCCTCCCCCCGGCTTTACAACAATTTTGTGAGGTAGACAGGTCTGGTCTTACTCCTAATTTATAAATGAGGAAATTAAAGCTCCAAAAGACCAAGGAATTTGCTCATAGCTTTCTTTCCAATGGATAAAAAATTGGTGATTGTACTTCAGGCTGTATTCATAGACTTGATTATGTTAGAGTTTGGAAAGAGCCTTGAAAATTGTTACCTTTATTGTACATATTAGAAAACAAGTTCAAAGAGATTAAATGACTTGCATATTTGCTTGTAGCAGATACATTTATCTAAATATTTTAATCCTCCAAATTAAGACACTTTGGTTTGAGTTTTCTGATTAAATCAATTCTGTTAGTTCAAAAGGATTGTTGATACCCTTTCCCCATTCCACCCTGCTGGGTCCCGGGCTTCTGTACTGAAACTTCTCCTATACTCTCAGAACATATCAAGGAAGTTCTAGTTTAAATCACAAAACTCTTAAGGTTGAATGTAATTTCTTTTCCGAAGTAACAGAAATGATATTTTTGTTGAATAATTGTCTTACTTTGTTTTGTTCTCCATTCAATACGTAGTTCTTTGACCGTATAAAATTATTTGGAATGCCTGCTAAGCATCAGCCCGATCTGATATACCTTCGCTACGTGCCTCTCTGGAAGGTCCATATCTTCACGGTCATTCAGCTTACTTGTCTGGTTCTTTTGTGGGTGATAAAAGCTTCAGCCGCTGCGGTAGTTTTTCCCATGATGGTAAGGTTGTTTGGTTTTTGTTTGTTTTTTTCGGACTTTGTCACTATTTATAATAATGTATCAATTTACTTATTTATGTATTAATCATTAATTCTGTTGAACACAGTAATTATTTTACTAACATATTAGTAATATAATGTAGTAATGTATTAGTAATATTTACATATGAGAAAGAGAATAGCCCATTTTAAGCACCATAGGTGTTTTGAAATATGAATTGGCCCTTTCTAGCTATTAAACCAGTCACTTTAGAAACCGAATTCGCTTGTTATTTTCTAAAGTTTGTTTGTTTTGTTTTTTTAGTCCTTGGGCTGTAGAATGCTGTTTTTTTTTTTTAATTAAAAAAACATTTTTTTTTAATGTTTATTTACTTTTGAAGGAAAGAGGGACAGAGTGTGAGTGGGGGAAGGGCAGAGAGAGGGAGACACAGGATCCAAAGTGGGCTCCAGGGTCTAAGCTGTCAGCGCAGAGCACGGCGTGGGGCTCGAACTCACAAACTGAGAGATCATGACCTGAGCTGAAGTCGGTCACTTAACCGACTGAGCCACCAGGCGCCCCCTGTTTTGTTTTTTTAAATAACATTCGGAATTTAAGATGTTTATGGAACAAAGATGATAGCCAGGTATAAAAAGCAAAGCAAACAAAACAACATATTTCTTTTATAGGATGTTTCAGTACATCTTTCTCAGGAATTGAGAGATCTAGAAGTTAAAAAAAATTTTTTTAGATCATATTAATAAGACAGTATTGTTCACTAAATTATCATAGAATATCACATTTTGCAAATGGGGAATATTCATCCTTTTGTAAATACCGTGTAAACATTGGTTAGTACATGGCCACAAAGAAAATCTTAAAAAATTAAAAAGCTTAAAAATTATCCAGGTAATATTTCCTGATCACAGATAAATTACATTGCAAATGAATATTGAAAAACACTAAAGATATCTTTAAGTATTTAGAAATTAAATGCTGAAATAATCCCTGGGTAGAAAATTGAGTTAAACATTGTGGGTATTTCAATGGAGAACTTATAACAAAGTCTGTGAGATACACCTAAGATATACCTAAAGTTGTAGAAAAATGTATACCCTTTACAATATATATTATTAAAGAAGAACTTAAACGCTACCAATTTTTTTATTTGTAAATATCGATAATAAATAAATTCCTTCCAAGCTTGAGTAAAGAAGAAAAAAAGAGCAAAATATACAAGATTAAGAGAGAGAAGAGATGCATAACCATAGCTATGGAGGAGATATGAGGGGCTTTAAGAAAATGCTACATGAATCTATAGGAATAAGTTTGAACATTCAGAGTAGAGGTTGACAAACTATTTCTGTAAAGGGTCAGATAGTAAATTATCTTCAGCTTTGTGGGTCATAAGATATATAGGCACTTCTATAACAGGAGAGAAATGTCCACAGTTTCTTATTGTTGAAATCTAAAAAGTAATTGTCCAGTTTTTTTTAAATGAAAGACTACTAATGAGAAAAATGAAATTCTTTCTCATTTGGGATAATTTTTCTGTCATTTAATGAGGTTCAAAGTTAGTGTTCCCTATTATCAAATCAATTCCAAATGTTCATCTTTACAAACTATTATTAGGTCATAGTCCATACAAAACAGGTAGAGCCAGATTTACCCAAGGGCTGTGGTTTACCTACCACTGATCTAGAGGAAATGGATTAGTTCTGTTCTATACATACATTTCTGGGAGTTAACCCAAAGAGAAGTATAAAATCTATGGATATGTAGAAGTCAATTGCACACAAGACTGGGAAAATGGTTAAAGATCTGCTCTTGGATCCTGGGCCCCAGATGGGTTAACAGCAGAGTTTTAAAGAACAGTTAGTTTCAGTACTTCTTAAATTATTCTCAACCAGGGGCACCTGGGTGGCGCAGTCGGTTGGGCGTCCGACTTCAGCCAGGTCACGATCTCGCGGTCCGTGAGTTCGAGCCCCGCGTCAGGCTCTGGGCTGACGGCTCAGAGCCTGGAGCCTGTTTCGGATTCTGTGTCTCCCTCTCTCTCTGACCCTCCCCCGTTCATGCTCTGTCTCTCTCTGTCCCAAAAATAAATAAACGTTGAAAAAAAAATTAAAAAAAAAATTATTCTAAACCAAAGGAAAAGATGGAAACTTCTGCATTTTTTGGTCATGAAACACTAGCAAGGTCTTAATACCAAAGCCCAATAAAGTATGAAAGAACGATGGTGACTTGTCAGTTACCAATATAAGTGTAAAAAATCTGAAGATATTAACAAATAAATACATTTATAGTGTTTCTATAAGTAATATATGATGTTTAAATAGACTGGGATACTTGAGCAGCAAGCAAGAATTATCAACATAATTAAAGATAAAAAGACTTTTTATAAAATGCAATCACTGTGAATAAAAATTTATAAATGAGTTTTAATATAGGGAAGTCAGCTATTATTATTTGATATGAATTGAAGGTTCTAACTGATATAAGAATAATATAATAATTGGCAAAAAGAAGAGATAACATTATTTGTCAGTCATGTGATTATATACTTATTAACTCAAACGACTCAAATTAAAGAAAAAAAGACTAAATAGAATTAGTAAAGACTAATAGAATTAATAAGAATTTTGTTAGGGCAGGTGGTTACCAGAAAACCATTGGCTTAACCAAAGAAATGTATTATATGGTAGCTGTGGATCCTAGAAATCTGAAATCAAGGGTGGATGGGGCCCTCTAAAACCTGTGAGGCAATCCTTTTTGCCTCTTCTGGCAGTTTGTTGAAAATCTTTGGCCTTCTGCGTGTTGCAACTGCCTAACTCCAAACTGCCTTCGTTGTCATGTGTTCTGTGTATCACTGTGTCTTTATAAGACCATTTTTGAGGACACTGGACGTATTGTATTAGGAGCCCACCCTACTCCAGTATGACCTCTTAATTATATCTGCAGCAACCCTATTTCCAAATAAAGTCACATTCTGAGGTACAGGGGGTTAGGATTTCAATACATCTTTCATGTGGGACACAATTCAACCCATAAAATGTGGAAGTACATAAAATTAAGACCCAAACAAATAGGAAGATATACCATGCTCTTTATTTTGCATTCTTAGTATTGTAAAGATGTCACTTCAGGAATGAGTTGTATGAGTTTATTTGCATGTGTTTGTGTGTATGTGGGGAAGTTGTTGTCAGTGTGAACTGGGTAATTTTAAAGCTTATGGAGAAAAATAAATGCCAGAGTCACAGAAAACAACATGGATGGTAGAAGTGTTCTGTGTGTTGTTCGGGTGTAGGTTTCACAAATATGTACATGTGTCAAAAGCATCAAACTGTACATATGGTATTTTTCTATTTTAATGTAAGTTGCATATTAATAAAAAAGTAAAGCTGTAATAAATACCAGAGGAATAACAAAACAAAGATAATTAAGAATTCCTGGCGGGGTCTGGGGTGAGGGAGGGACTTGATTGTTCCTATGCTGCTACCATACTGTTGTGATAACTAAATATTTAAAATTTGCTGTCAGGTGAGGGCAGCTAACATAGTATGGAATTGACATGGGCGTAGACATAAATCAGGAAAATAGAATTTATCAGAATATATGTGAGAATTTACCACTTGAATACCATAAGTGGGACATTTCATTAAAGATGATAACTCATCTACATGGGAAAATGTAGTATATAGTCTTGGATGATTTGACTCTGAATGGAGAGCTAAGGTTGCTTCCTTACTCACTACCTTACTCAGAAAGAAACCATAAATGAATTCAAGACGTAAGTGTTAAAATGTAGTAGAAGATTTTGAAGAATATTATATAGTCCAGTGATTGAGGATAACTTCTCAAGATAGGGAAACCCAACTGTAAAAGGAAGAAAGATCTATTTAACCACAGGATAATTAAGTGTTTTTTATGAATGTAGTAAGTAAAATCGTATTGTGAACTGGGAGAAAGTATTTGCAACACATAAGGCGAATAAAATGCCTTTATCTAAACTACACAGAGGTCTTACGAATTCATGAATAAAAAGTCATAAAAAAGCAATTGAAAAACAGGGAAAAGACAGTAATAAGGAAGATGGTAAGAAGAAAGGGAAGAAGTCCAAATGGTCAATGAACATTTGCAAACGTTTCTTCAACCTTAGTAGCAGTTAAAGGAAAGCACATTAGGGGCGCCTGGGTGGCTCAGTCGGTTGAGCGTCCGACTTCGGCTCAGATCATGATCTCGTGGTTCGTGGGTTCAAGTCCCATGTCGGGCTCTGTGCTGACAGCTCGGGGCTTGGAGCCTGCTTCAGATTCTGTCTCTCTCTCTGCTCCTCCCCTGCTCACAGTCTCTCTCTCAAAAATAAACAATGATTAAAAAAATCTTTTTTTAAATAAATAAATAAAGGAAAGCACATTATATAATTGAAAAGTTTAAACCTAATATTGGGAAATGGATTCACTAATGCATTGCTTAGGAGATTTTTAAAATTGTATCTATCTATATAACGTGTACAATTTAAAGTCATAAAAATTAATAATCTTGTTTTACTGTGAAGATACTATGTATGCTTAATTTGCTTTCTAATTTTATGCAGAGTGTAAGCGATTTATATAGGAAAATATTAAAAATGGTATTTTTAATATCTTTTCTTTGAGCAGGAAGTTTGAAAGATAAATAGGTAACTCACTTTCTTTGAAATAAGATGGTATATGAAATGATTTTTAAATAAAATATATGCATCACTTTTTGGTTATTTATCATTTGATACTTTTTTTCTCTTCAAATGATATAGTTAATTTTTAGTTAATATTCTCTCCTCCACTTTTTTAAGGTTCTCGCATTAGTTTTTGTACGCAAACTCATGGATCTGTGTTTCACAAAGAGAGAACTTAGTTGGCTTGATGATCTCATGCCAGAAAGTAAGAAAAAGAAAGAAGATGACAAAAAGAAAAAAGAGAAAGAGGTAATAAGACCAGAGTTTTAAATTTACACTATTCATTGTTGCTTAATACTTCGTACCAAGTAGCAGGCACTCTTATGGTCACTTTACAGGAATCAGCTCCTTTAATCCTCCTAAGAACCTTATCATTATGAAGTGTAGGTACTTTTGTCATTCCCAGATTACCTATAAGGAAACTGAGGCAGAGGGAGGTTAGTAGGTAACTTGTCCCAAACATAAGTTCTTACCCATTTTACCAACTTGCCCCCTCAAAGCCCTGACCCAAAACCAGCCTTTTAAAAATTACGTATCTAGGGGCGCCTGGGTGCCTCAGTTGGTTAAGCGGCCGACTTCGGCTCAGGTCATGATTTCGCGGTCTGTGATTTCTAGCCCCGTGTCGGGCTCTGTGCTGACGGCTCAGAGCCTGGAGCCTGTTTCGGATTCTGTGTCTCCCTCTCTCTCTGACCCTCCCCCGTTCATGCTCTGTCTCTCTCTGTCTCAAAAATAAATAAACGTTAAAAAAAAAAAAAAATAAAAATTACATATCCCATGTGTACTTAATTAACAGTGACAGAATTTAGCAGTGTTAAAACATAGGTAACAGAAATCTTAAATTCATAAGTACATTTTAGCGTACATTTAAATTTTAACATTTTAATCTGACATCTACATAATGACAAAAAGGACTTTAAATATCATTGTACGAAAAGTACAATTAAACTCAAAATTACTTTTTCCACCTAATTTTTGAGAGAAAGCAACGTAGTATATACCTTATATTGTGTAGTATTTACGAAAATGCGTTTATTAAACTTCATGGACAAATATGTTTAAGGCTTGTTGGTATTTTTTTCATAGTTTGGATTAATTATGCAGTGCTGATTTATGGCAGAATTGCTGGCTTTATGATTACTTTTTAAGAAAAATCATGACTCTTTAATCAGGATACTAATTGGAAATACTGATTTGAATGGAGTCTCCAAAATTTTTTAAAGATTCTTGTTCCCTTTAAAACTATATCATATGTGCAAATGTTGATGAGCTTTTGGTGAATTTTCAAGTACGGTAGAATTTATTTATGAAATACTTAGGTTAAAATTGCCTGCGTATTATTTTCTGTATTAAGTCGGAATAAGGGTCAGTGTGTATAACAGGAGACAAAAGTACAGGGGGCTTAAACACAAAGAGCTCCTGGGCTCAGGTAGAAGAAGTCTTAGAAGAGGGGTGAGCTAATGTGACAGTTGCACCGTGTTGTCTGGGCGCTCCTGGGCTGCGCTGTGCCGTCCTCAGCACCGTTTCCATACTCAGCATCCCCTCCTAGGTCGAAATGGATTCCGAGCTGGAGCTGTCATATTAGCATGAGAGACTGGCAGGAAGGAGGAGGGGGGATAGGGTGAGAAAGCAAAACCTGCCCTCCCCTTACTGTCCTGTTTTAAGGAGTCTCTCCGGAACTGTCATCCAGTAAGTTATTTGTGCATCTCATGGCCACATGGAGTTGCAAGGGATGCTGGGAAATTGAGCTTTGGGTTTTGGGGTTTTTTTTGATGATGACTTTTTAATTATTTTTTTTTTTACTGTTTATTTATTTTTGAGAGAAAGAGAGAGAGAGAGCGCGAGCAGGGGAGGGGCAGAGAGAGAGGGAGACACAGAATCCGAAGCAAGCTCCAGGCTCCGAGCTGTCCGCACAGAGCCCTTTGCGGGGCTCAAACTCACAAACTGTGGGATCGTGACCTGAGCCGAAATCGGACACTTAACCGACTGAGTCACCCAGGCGCCCCATAACGCTGACTTTTTAAAAGCTGGGCGTATTGCCACCTTCAAATAGTGGGATTTCTGTTGTTAAGAAGAAGAGTGTGAATGCTCTCCCAGTCCATCCAGCCCTGCCCCCAGTGATTATGACGTCATGATTTTGGGTCATGTCTCCAATAGAAGTTGGCTCTCCATCTGGGGTGACATTTCTCCTCCGGGGTCATATTTCAATGTTTGAGAAATTTTTCATTGTCAGAATTGGAGGGGCATCCAGTAAGTGGAGGCCTAGGATGCTACTTAACACTAGGACTAGTGTTACTTACTTACTAGTCCTAGTAAGGACTGCCCCTTACTACAGAGAACTGTTTGGCCCTGTCAGTATTGCTGAGATCTAGAAACCCTTCCTTTACAAATGAGGTTTTGCTTACAGTGTATTGTAATGAGGTTTCACAGAATTTTATCTCTTGTTCTGTGCTAATAATTGATAATAAAACTTATGTAGCTAAATCTATTTTTAAAATAGTATTAGTGGTTAAACTTAAATGAACGTTATAAGCATTTGCAATTTAGTCTTTCCAAATGGTTGTGTTCTGTTGTGCCATAAGTATATGTTTCTAATAGTAAAAGGACTTCCAGCCATGGCAAATATGTTATATTTCAATAATATTGTCAGTTTGGGTTTCCAGTTCTTGAAGATGTTACATATTAATTGGTCCTCCTGGAAATATTCTGGGAAAAGTAATCTTTTTGTGTATGTGCCCTGAAGGAAGCTGAACGGATGCTTCAAGCTGATGACGACACTGTGCACCTTCCATTTGAAGGAGGAAGTCTCTTACAGATTCCAGTTAAAGCCCTGAAATATAGGTGAGATAAAACTTTATCTTGTAAAATGTATTTTGTATACACTTCAAGTACATGAATAAACCATGTAATGCTTCAGTAAAGTAGCGATCTTTATTTTTAAAAAGATGACAAAACTGGCATCTAGCATATCAACTAACCGGGGGCTGCGTGAATTCGAAAGGGAGTCGCAAGGCCCTTCCCTTCGCAGGTGATAGGCCAGACTTAGACCAGAACATTAAACCAACCCACATGCCAAGCAGACAAGAGCTACTTGTCTTGTGTCACTCCTTCTGTTTTAATGAAGTTTAAAGTCAGAACACAAAACTCAGAATAGTCCCATTCTCTCAGTAGTATAGGTTTTTCCCTTCTGTCCTTTATTGGGGCTGTGTCAGCGTGTGCTGAAAGATAAACGTTGGTAATCCATTGTCTGATAACCTTCCAAATTTTGACTGTGTGTAGAGGCCCTGGAACTCTCCTACTTTGCAAAGGTGTGACTTGACTATTGTCAGTGAGGGCTCATGTCATGGACAAGTTGCGTTTCATACATAGTTTATAATGTATGATTTTAGTGGTTTATATGTAAATTTAAGAACCAAAGATGGTGGTAAATTCTGTCTTTAAACTCTGTGTACTTTTTTGTAGTTTTAAAGAATAAAAGTCTATATTATTTATGCACATATCTGATTTCTGGTTCCACATTTATTCTATTTCTGATTAGCACTTGATAGTAGAAAAGTCAGGTATAGAATGTATATAGGTTCCGTTTAATAGAAAAGGTTTGTTGGTATTTATTAACTTCAGATTTTTTTCATTTTTAATTAATCTTTATAGTTTTTATAGATGTTGTATTTAGACTTGTACATGTTGATTCGTTTTGATAGATGAATTCATAAGTAATGTTCCCTCTATAATTTTTACTGTTAATTTTCATTGTTGGTATTAAGTACTCTGTGTCACCTTTTATGATTTTCCCTCAAATCTTTCTTATGTTCTTTAAATTAAATGCCAAGTATAGATGTCTTGATATACGCAGCTATAGTGCTCTGCTTTGCTGGGTTCTGTAAATATTTGTTCAATGAATTAGTGTATTAATTTTGTTGGACTTAAGACTATAGGAGCTGCCATGATGGTTATTAGTGACTCATCAGTTTGCTGAAATTATTTGCCACTTAGTCTCTCTAGTCTGCATTATCCCTTTCTCAGTATGATTATACACGGGCCTTGACAAATTTAAGTGGAATCTATACTTACACTGTCTGATATTTAACAAAAAGGATGGTTATCTGTACATATACTTTTGTCTCTTTAAGTGATGGCACAGGCCATGATAAATGCTGCTTTGCTTAAAATTTGGTCATCACGAATGCCAGAAATCGGCTTATCTGTTTATCTGTCATATTTTATAGTCTTAAGTAGCTTTGGATTACCTGCCATGAAAATCAAATGAGGTAATGCAGGAAAACATTTGGAAACTGCAAAACTCCATTAAACATGAAAGGAATTGATTTTTTTCCCCATGTAGTTTTATTTTGGGGGATAACAAAACATGTACTGTCTTCAGAAAAGTCTTAATTTTTAGTAATGGGAAAGTTCTTAGAGGAGGACATTTTGAAGCTAGAAAGTGCTTCAGGAATGTCTCTCTTCAGTTATTTGAAGTTGGCAACAAACCAAAGAAATGTTTAGTCACAGTAGGTAGTTTCAAGTTGGAATGGCTCTGCCATTGTGAATTTGGGCCTTCAAATTTTTTGCACCTTAAAAAAATTGACTTGGTAAAGCACCTTTTCCTAGAGATTCTTTAAGGACCATGTTACACTTCTCTGCAGTCTTATTTCTTCGTTTATTTATTTAAATAAAGTTTATTTATTTATTTTTTTAATGTTTGTTTATTTGAGAGAGAGAGACACACAGAGTGTGAGTGGGGGAAGGGCAGGGGGAAAGAGAATCCCAAGCAGCCTCTATGCTCAGCTTGGAGCCTGACATAGGGCTTGAGATCATGACCTGACCCAAAATCAAGAGTTGGACCCTTAATCCACTGAGCCACCCAGGCGCCCCTGCAGTCTTATTATTTTAAACGATATTGGATTTAAAGTGTAAACAAAGCTAGCACTTTTCTAAAGGACTGCTGTTTAGTCATTTATCACATAGCTGCTATCACATTGTGAATTTAAGGTCTAATTTGACATTTGTGTTTGTCACTTCTATGCATGAAATGTTACTTTTTGGTGAAGAAAAAGGGCTTGCAAATATATTTTTATTAACTTCATAGCACTTTCCTGTGACTTGTGACTGATAACCTCGAGCCCCAGATTATTTATGGATATGATCATTATTGGATTCATCTCAAAGGAATGTTGCAATATTTTATAAAGACATGGAATGGTTACATTTTTCTCTTCCAATGAAAGGACAGTATTTCGTTCTTTTGATTTTGATTTTGATTGTCTTTTCAACCATTATTTTTAAAGGTTTTTTTAAAAGCTATTAAAAATCAGTTTTTTTAAAAAAATAATAATCTCAATTTTTCTTTCTTTAACTGGGGATATTTATTTGATGAGATTGAGATTTTTGCCAGGTATGAAAGTTTTCTAATTGTGTTGAGGCTATATTTTTTATATTTACAAGCACATTAATGTAGTCTTTTATGTTATTTTAGTAATACGTTTAGAGCCAAGATGATCATCCTTGGGCATCATTGCCAATTTATAATCTTAACTCCTAGCTTTGATTATGCAGAAAGATACAATGCTTCGTGATATCTTTAGAACAGAACTACATAATTCTGATGTTTTTCTAGACCTTGGTTTAAGTGCAAGACAAAGAGCTTTCTCAGCTTTAAGTTGATGAAGACAAATATTATATAGTCAAGAGCGACAATATTAATGCTTTTGCAAGTACTGAATACTAACCAAAAAGTATATTTGTTCTTTAGTGTTGATCCCTCAGTTGTTAACATATCAGATGAAATGGCCAAAACTGCACAATGGAAGGCACTTTCCATGAATACTGAGAATGCCAAAGTAACCAGGCCTAACACGAGGTAGCTGTAACTATTTACGCATTTTCTAACCGTAGCCGATTTTCAGTTGACTTCTGCCTAGATAGCTATTTAATAAAACCATTACATTTAACTCAATCTGCATAAGTTTTATTCTCTTAACAAAACCAGCCTTCTTCTCTTCTTTCCTTCTTCCTTTCATCTGTCTATCCGTCATTTCGCTGAATACTGGAAATCAGATACAAGTGCCAAAGAAGTTATTTTTTTAAACTCATGGTTGCCTATTTCCAAAAAGAATTTGAGCCATTTTAGAATAAAAGTGAATATCACCTATGGTAATATGGAATGAGTATATAAAAGATCGGAAACCATGTACAGAAAGATAATTATTAGGGGTACATAAATTCTATAATTGGATGCTCCCTCAGTCATTCTTTCTGATGGTCCAAGCAAAAAGACAGACATGATTGTTTTCCTTGTTTGGTTTTGTCTTGTTTTGTTTTAGCCTGCCATTTCTTCAGGTGAAGTAAATGTTTTCCTAGAAGATAGTTGGAAGAAATTTAATCCATGGATATAACGGTCATTCAGTTTTATAAGGGAGCATGGACTCCATAACTATTTCATACCTCCTTCCTTAGATTTTTTGTTAGGTGCCCAAGGGTACTTGATTCCCTTGGGTCTGTGGAGAAATGAGGTGTTATCCAGCAGTGTACTCAGTCGTTCATACTCAGCAGGTATTCTGTGTCACTTTGTACCAGACTCGTTTTGTGTCGGTGTATTCTGCTTGGATATCCAATCAAAACTTTTCCAGACAAACAATCACTAGCTGTTCCTCATTAGCTATTATCTTTCTGGCCACTGTCTTTTGATAATCATTGGTTAGGTTTTGTTCATTCCTTCCTTACCTCTTCTTAGAGCTTTGCTCCTACTTAATCTCTATCCTTTTTTTTTTTTTTTTTTTAAATCATTTCTTGAGTTCTGATTCTCTAAGCTGGACTATTTCCTTCTGTCTTTGATCTTAAAAGTTTTTAAGTTAAACTCTTTGTCATTTTGTATATTCCATGCAGCTAGAATTTAGCTTGATATTCTTTTTACTCTGAATTTTCACACCTTGTCAGCACTCGTGGCTGAGATTATTTTGATAAATGTAAAGACCTTACAATAATATTATTGTATCTTTATATTTCTGCCTTTCATTCAGGTTGTTCCTCAAGTCAAAATCAAAGGGAAAGAAAGACAGTGTTGGGGTTATGTCATTTAACAGAAAAATGTTTGGGGGTCCTTCTTCAGTCTTATCTGGAGAAGGCAGCAAACCACAGTGTATTTTCATTTATGAGTTAGTCAATTAAATCCGTGTACATGGAATCACTGTATTTGATAGTAACTTGAAAATATAAAATAGATGTGTTCTGATCTTATATTTGTGAACCAAATTTGGGAAGAGAAAGTTTGTAAATGTGTTACATTTTGCAGGAAGTTATTTGATGCTTATCTATATTAGCAAAGATCACTTTTTTTTAATGGATTTGTCAGTGAAATGTCACATGCTACAACTGTTTATTTATAAAGTAAAACTAATAAACTTAGTCATAAAATGACCCATTTTAAGAAACTCCTCTTCACTTGTAAGAAAAACATTAATTTCAGTGGCAAACATATCCATTGAAAAAAATCTAAGAATTTTTAATATTTGTCTTTCCAATCAAATTTACTGATACGAAAAGAAAGCAATAAAGTAACAAATAACAAGTCATTAGTATATAGTATTTATAGTCATCTCAAAAGGGTGATTATGGATGCTAAGTGTTGGCCGTGTTTAGAATGTAGTATGTATCCATTTCAAAATCATTTATTCTCATTCTTTGTTTTAAATAGCCCTGAAAAGCCTGTCAGTGTGAAAATAAATTTTGAAGATGAACCAACAAAGAAATACATGGATGCTGAAACTTCATTATAGAATTGAACCAAGAGGAACTATATATATAGCTATACAGCTATATATATATTTTATTATATGTATATATATAAAATGTGTGTATTTCATGTCACTATATATAACATTATTGTATGTCATGCTATTTAATGCGTGACTACTGTTTTTGAGGTAGTGTCTGAAGTTTGCTAGGAACACCATGGAGACTGTGTATATGATGAAATAGTCTCTTAGAAATGAGGTACATGGTTCTTAACTCTTCAAATATTTATTTTGTTGGAAAAACATTTTGTGTTCTGCGGTAGAAAGATGTGGGGAAATGCATTCAATCTGCTTTCCTTGAAATCTCTTTGTCCATCAGTGGTAATTCATACCAACCTTAAGTGACGTACTTTGTCCATATATTTATAATTTTTACTTGAGTTACTAAAAATTTTTGCATATTATTTCACTTCTGTTCGTTCTTTATGGGAAGAACAGGGAGTCTTTATGCCAGTGTTGTGGGACAAATGTAACATGTCACGGCTTCTCTGCATGTGTGTTTCATTTATGCAGATAATCTGTATGTTTCATAAGCAGTGGAGATTTCTTGGCTATAAAGGTGGAACAATAGAAATTTTCTAGCTAAGAACTATAGTTTCGACATTTATGTTTTTAAAATTTATTTTAAATCTTAAAACACCACATTTAGGTTTATATTCTGATAGACGAGTAAAATTGCAGGTGATTTTATAATTTAACCTATAGCAGTCATAACTTTATGGATTTTAGAAGCTATAAAATGCAAATTTATAATAGTTAAACTTTGTTGCCTTTGTAGAAATATTTTCTGAATCCTAATGCTTTATCAGAGCCCAGAATGCCCACTCTGTTCTCTGCCTTTGCTGTCTTTTACTTAAAATGTGGTTTAGTTTATATCAGGTTCAGGTCCTTGATTATTTTTCTATTACAAGTAATATGAGGAAATAATCAGGAGTCAGAATTCTCTTAATGGGTTTATGATCAGTATTACTTTATTCTAAAGAATTACCTTTCATTTTCTTGTTTACGTTGTTATTCTTTCTGTTGTATAGATACTATTTAATAGATTGTTATGTGATTGCATTTTAAAATATTTTATTTATTTTAATTGATATACTTAAATATTATATAAACATTTGAAAAGATAACAAATACAGAGTAATTTAAATTGTTAATGTAAATAGTTGGTGCTCACTTGCATTTATGGTTTATTATCTGAAAGCAGTTGACAGATTTTACATCTTTGATATAAAGCACTGCCATATTTGTATTTTAAAAGGAATTTAGACATTTTATGTATAGCTCAGATTGATGGCATTCTTTCTAGTTTGTGTTAGTATTGTTGTTTTTGCTTTTCTGAGCTGCCTTTTTAACTTCTAGCACATCTTTTTAGCCGTCTTTTATATACTCTTAGCTCTACATGAAATAAATAAATGTTGTTCTTGTTAAGCCTGTAGGACTGGATGAATGGGGTTGTGAAACTGATTTGGCAAGAGGATAATTTACAAAAACCAAATGAGTATTGAGAAGCCACAGAGAGAAATAGCAAAATTGTGACATGAATATTAAGATGAAAATTTTAATGAAATTCCAATGCTCCCTTTAATCATTTGTAATTAAGGTACAAAAGTATGAAAAGTTGATCTTCTAGAGGATCATGAGGAATGCCAAAAGCTGATATTTTAGCAATTCTGAAGTGTTTTTCATCCGTTCTAAACTACTTACTAATAACTCAGATGTCCTTTCCCATCTGAGACCATATTGTCAGATTCTAGTTAAAATAAGGGATTTGACTTCTGCTTCACATGGGAATTTGGAAATGTAGCTACGTTTCTTTAGAAAACATAGCCGGCATCATTTGGTACTGCCTGCTGAAGAGTTTTAGACTCTGTTGGCAATCGATAATTGAGTTATTACCCATGGTGCTTGTTATTCTTCGTGAGCTTGCACTGAAATGATTCCTGTTTATCCACAGCAGCATAATCATTTCCAAAGACCCCAGTATTTGCTGCTACATTTTGTAAACTCCCCTGATGGACCTGAACAAGGGGGATTTCCTCACATCATTTCTTTGTGTCTGGACACCATAGGGTTCACAAATGTTCTTATTTTACAGGAAGGGGTTTTAAATTTTAAACTGAAAACTACCTGGCATCATAGTGTTTCTGTAATTTTATTTAATTATGTATAGTGATAGTCCAGTGCCAGAAAAACCATGACTTGCAAAATACGTTGCACTCAAAATGTTTTTGCTATGTTTCTAATTGTCAATGGTTTCTGCTTTCTTTTGACTACTTGACTTACAAAATGATCTGATATGACTACTCCATTGAAGAGCAAAGGTAACTCATGTTTATTAAGTAATTAACTGCTTGTTTTACGTGGTTATGATATTTTTCCACTGTTTTTGAAAAATAGCGATCGTGGATAGTGTTCATTGCAAGACAAGTGAAAAATATAATTTACTACATATATTGATTTTTAAATGTTGCCTTAAATAGGTGTAAATGAGCAGTAGTAATTGCAATGTACTGATTTACCTCAAGGTGCAAAATAATTAAACCTGTACATATTCCATTTACAAAATAAGTTAATATAAACAGCCCTGCACTTTCTTAGATGCCTTGGTTTCCAGGATGGAACTTAGTGCTACTGAATATCCTGGCTACAGAGCCACCTCAGGATTCTCTTCTCTCCACCCTGTTTTATTTATTTATAGATGTCTGTTTACAGAGACTATAATAAATCCTGATGTTGACCATCTGAAATTTACTTTCTTTTGAATGCTATTTCACTCTAAAATAGCAGCTTTTGAGAAAACAGTGAGCTAACTTCCTTATGATAAAAGGATGATTCTGTATGTTCTCTAATAATATTAGGTATGTTGAAGTGAAGCATACAAACTTTCTAATGCGTGTGTGTGTGTGTGTGTGTGTGTGTGTGTGTGTGTGTGTGTGTTTATGTGTGTGTGTGCACGCGCGCAAATGATGTTAAAAATCTTAAATCTCTTAAGTTGTTGAAAAAAGCTGTGGCGTATCAATGTTCACATTTGCCAAGTCTTTGTAAAACATGTAGGACAAAATTTATGTGCTAATGCATGTGTTTATAAAGCAGATTTCTTTACCATTCAGAAAGATTAACTTTTGCTTTCTCCATCCAAACAGCATTTCTGTTTCTTCCTCGTACTTTATGTATGTATATAATAGCTTTCTAAGTTTTTCCTTTCACAAAGACAGGTTCCAAATTCCTGTAAAACATAAAATGGTGTCTGAAACTGAGGCATTACACCGGAGCTTGCTGTCTTTCAAGGATCATATCACGGACATCAGTTCTGTAAATGCGCTCAACAGTTTGGACATGTGAATCCCGTTTTAAAGTGCTCAGATTTTGGATGTGTAAGCCATTGATATAACGTTGTGATTCAAACATGATTAAATCAAATAACTTAATGTTCTGAATTTTATTTATGTAGATTACATCATTGTTATCATACACAGTACAGATATGTGAAGTGTCTTTTGGTTTAGTCCAACAATTATTTATGTTTTAGAAAGTAAGCTTAAAGATTGTAAGGACATTGAAAATTTAAAATAGTGTTCAGAATTCAAAATTTGACAATGTTAATGTAAAGTCGGGTTTTTTTTCCTATCATATCAAAAAGTAATATAAGTATCAATAATAGGAAAACATATAGTTGGAAATGGAATCATCTACAGATCATTTTTAAACTTTAATTTAATTAGCACATACCGACTTCTACAGTTGACTTATAGCAATTGTTAAACCCCAGTGGTTTTTTTAATCAGATTTTTGTGCATTGATTTTTGTGTTGTGGCTTTTCTTTTGTTGCTTTAATATTAAAAGTTTGGGGTGTTTTGTTTGTTTTGTAGGGGAGTTATCTTCTAATGTTTACTATGTTTAAATAAATAGAAATTGAATTTTATTGTTCATTTATATAATATTTGATAGCTTGGTATAATTTCACAGTACAGTTCTAATTTTTATGACTTTTATAATTACAATGATAATATTTTCTTTTGTAATAAAATCCAAGGTAAATCAAACATTTAAAACGTAGAACTGGGTATTTTTCATTTATATGAAGTACAAGTCTCTACCAAGTCTATAATGTGAATGATCCTGCCTTTCAAATTTGTTTCATAATTGTTAGAAGAAAACTATTTTTTAGAGATGTTATTGAAGTTGAAAGAGCAATAAAAGTCTACTGAATTAGTTGTTGGATATTGTCTTTGTACTTTGTTTATTAGAATTGCTGCGTAGCTTCTTCATGTGGAGGGATGGGGGTGAAAGAAAAATAGGTGATTTCTGTTTCCTGCTTCCTAATATTCATATATTTCAGTAAGGAGACAGAAAAGAAGATGAAACAAAATATTATGTGTTTCACAACAGCTTTTTGCTATTAAGAAATATTAAAATTAAATCCCTTTAAGAATAGACTGGTTCATTATTTAAGACACATCTGTTTAGAATTTTGCAATATGATGTGGAATTAACACACGTCACATTTCATGATGTGCAGTGAGTGTGTAAATTCTGAACTCTCTCAGACTGAAGACTTGGAGGTTTTTGTTTATTTTTAATGGCTAATTATGATTTAAAAAAATTTTTTACTTAAAATTTTTGAAAAAATTATTTCAGAGAGGGCATGAGTGGTGGGGGTGGGGAGAGGGAGAAAGAGAGGGGGAGAGAGAGTGCGCACATCTTAAGCAGGCTCCATGCTCAGCGCATGAGCATTTTGGGGGCGCCTGGGTGGCTAAGTCCATTAAGCATCCGACTCTTGGTTTTGGCTCAGGTCATGATCTCACGGTTCATGAGGTCGAGCCCTTCATTCGGCTCTGTGCTGTCAGCACAGCTTGGAATTCTCTCTCTCCATCTCTGCCCCTCCCCTGCTCGCTCTCTCTCAAAACAAACTTAATTTTTTTTTTTTTTAATATTAAGTTTTGGGAGATGTAGTCACTGCACTAATTGACTCATTGGTCATTTTGAGCAATATTAACATGAGATTGAATAGGTCTTATATTTGAAGAAATATGGAGCGTCACTGTGGATAAAATTGGGCTCTGGATTCAAACTGTATAGGTACTACTGCACAGAACTGTGTAGAATCATGTAGGTTCTACCCTGCCTGAGTCACTTAGCCAGCTGTGCCAGTAACCAGCCGGGCAGCTTAAGAAACTTACATCTCCATTTCACACTTCTAAACTAGAATGAAAAATAATGACTACCAGACGATGTGGTGGAATAATGAAATAGTGTGTGTAAGAGGAGCACTGAATATTTTTCATTTTTTAAGGCTTGATAATGGGAATCATCTTTTGAAAGCTTTAATGACATTGGTTTTTGTTTTTGTTTTTTCCCCAAGAAGCTTCAGACCTTCACAAAAGGTGAAGAGACGTGCCTATGCTAGGTGAGCGGCACAGATGTCTTGAATGCCAGGTCCCTTTTATTTTCACAACACCCTATTCTCATTGCCTGAAGTGTGCAGTGCACTCGAGTAGCCAAAAATGTGTCCCCGCCGTATGCAAAGCATGTAGTGTTGATCCTTTCAAACTAACCTACCCTTTGCTTTGGGAGAGAATTGGTTTTCGTCCATAGCACTTCTTGAAACTAAGATGAAGCAGCTCTTTTCCCATTTTACTTCACCCATTTTACTTCAAATGCAAAAGGTTGGGCACGCCAAGTCCAGGAAAATCCACCGAGTTGAGGAAGCCTGTCCCCAGGCTAGTAGCTCTCGGTCCCGGTGACTGGCTGCTCTCTCCAGCTTGCAGCCTTGGGGCTAGAACCTGCGCGTTCCATGGTTGCTACGGTAACCCTGGGGCAGGTGTCACCCGTCGCCATGGCGCTCGGTACGCCGCAGCACGGCTGTTCCTGATTGGCCGAGGCGCACCGGCGCAGCGGAAGAAGAGGTGTCGGCATTGGCTCAGCCGGCGCCGGTTGGTGGCCTAAAGCGGGATTTGAGTGTGCCAACGGTGCGGCCGGCGGTGCAGTCCCCCGGGTGGAGGGGACCGGCTGTGGGCGGGGCGGCCCCCCCCCCCGCCCCGATCCGTTGCCGCCGGTGGCAGCAGCAGGGACGATGAGGAAGAGGACTTAGAAATTGGCCTACAGGAGGGACGCTCCCTCAGGCGCGGTGAGTGGGGCGGGAGCGGGCGTTGCTCTGCGCCGGCGCGCGGTTTGAGGCAGGGTCTCCAAGGAGAGGCCCGCAGGTCCTTGAGGAGCAGCCCCGAAGCCTCCGGGCGTCAAGCTCCACTCGCCTTGGGCTCGGGGCAGAGAGTGCGGGCTGTCGCGGGTAGGCGAGCCTCCGAGAGCCCGTCTCCTAGCAGGTGGGTTGGTGTCGGGCGGGGGGATGGCGGGCAAGTGCATCGACGGTGTTGGATGGCCCGTCCAGCTCCAGGAAGGAGTTATCTTGGTTACGTGGCGCCCGAGTGTGTCTTCCGATCTTTCCCGATACGCCTGCCGCCTCATTCATGAAAGGCTTTATGGGTGCCGCTTTTCCGCCTTCCCCTTCTGTGATGCTGCTTTGCCCCTCTGCTTTTCTGCGCCACGTGGGGCGAGCCTGTCCGCTTCCATGCCTTCAGGCCTCACATGCCTGCCCCCCTTCATCTCCAGCCCTAGGCTGCTCCATTAAGGCCCAGACCCCCAAATCCAGCTGCCAGTTAACTCCACACGTGCGTAACGCTAAAAGCCATCTCCCTCCACTCCCACCGGCCCGCCTCACCCTTGGATTCCCTATCTTGGGCAGCCCTATCCGTTCAATTACCAAAATCCCATTCTGGGCAGTATCTTTGGCATCACCTCTTCTTCCGCATTTCCATCAATGATCAAGTCTGTACCCTTTTTAAAAAATACTTATTTATTTATTTATTTAGAGAGTGAGTGGGCGGGGGGGGGGGGGGGCGGGTGTGGGCAGAGAGAGAATCCCAAGCAGACTCCACACTCAGCACAGAGTCTGATGCGGGGCTCTATCTCACGAACCAGGAAATCATGATCTGAGCTGAAATCCGGAGTCCGAGGCCCAATCGTCTGAACCACCCAGGCGCCCCAAGGGTATATCTTCTAAATAGCTGCCAAACCAATTCCCACATCACCATCAACATGCTCACTGTATTCTCACCAGTCCCTTGGTTAAGTTCAGCAGCGGTCCCATCTTTCCCGCTTCCAGCCTGGCCCTATCTAATCCGTTTTCCCCATGAGTGTTAGAGTGACCTTTCTAAATAACGTGAGGCCAGCTCGCTTCCTGCAAAGACCCTCCATTATCCTACGGCAGCCTCCTTAGTCAGGCCTTCCATCAGCCATTCTGTCTTGTCCGTTCCCAGAACACGCCATGTTCTCTCCCGTGTGTGGCAATTGCACCTGTTGTTCACACTGCCCACGGTGGACTCCAGTTTTTGCAGCCTCCCCAACCCCGTTCTCACTTGCTCCCCAATCTTCCTCTGTGTGTTGCCTCGTTACTTTTCTGCTCCCTTCTCTAGACCCTCTCTGCGAGGCCTGGGGCTCTGCCTGTCTTACTCAGCACTGTTGTCTCTCTCTCAGCCCCATGCACAGAGTGGGGGCTCAACAAAGACTGGGTAAGTGAATGAATCCCTAAAATGAGAAGGCACCGTTCTTCATGACATCCCTATGAGTTCCAGAAAAGTCAGAAATGATTTCTGGCCAATGAAGCTTTTGTGTACAAAATACGAAAGTTGAGCTGATGGGTTTTACTTAGATTTTAAGACCCTTGGTGATTGGAAACTGTTTCAACTCACAGTCTTTCATAATCATTAGGATGGTCGCTATTATTGTATGGTGTATGTTTCAAATGGGAAATAGGGACTACAGCATAGGTTGTAAGAGATAAGCTTTGGAGTCAGAGATACAAGGAATTGAATCCGGGCTTCAGCATTTTAGTTCAGTGGCCCATTACTTAACCTCTCACAAGCTGCTTCTTCTTCTTCTTTTTTTTTTTTTTTTAAAGTTTGTGTATAATAATTTTTTTTTAAAGTTTGTGTAAAAATAAATATTTTTGAGAGAAAGAGACAGAGAAAGAGAGAACAGGGGAGGGGCAGAGAGAGAGAGGGGGAGACACAGAATGCGAAGCAGGCTCCAGGCTCCGAGCTGTCATCACAGAGCCCGATGCGGAGCTCAAACTCACAACCTGTGAGATTGTGACCTGAGTCGAAATCAAGAGTGGGATGCTTTTTTTTTTTTTTTTTAATGTTTCTTTATTTTTGAAAGAGAGAGAGAGAGAGAGAGAGAGAGAGCGAGCGCATGAGTGGGGGAGGAACAGAGAGAGAGGGAGACACAGAACCTGAAGCAGGCCCCAGGCTCTGAGCTGTCAGCACCAGCACAGAGCCTGATGCAGGGCTTGAACTTGTGAACTGTGAGATCATAACCTGAGCTGAAGTTGGACACTTCACTGACTGAGCTACCCAGGCACCCCAAGAGTTGGATGCTTAATGGAACTCAGCCACCCAGGGGCCCCAGTCAGCTTCTTTATCTGTACAGTGGGCTGATAATAGCACATATTTCATAGGATTGTCTTAAAGATTAAATGTGCATACTTCCTATCAAGTGCACAGTGCCTTATACTTAGTAAATTTTCACATATTTACAAAATTGAAATATTTACATGGATGTTTGCAGCAGCTTTATTCACAATTGCCAATATTTGCATTTTAGTGGGTAAATGGATAAACCATGATACAACCAGACAATGGAATATTATCCAGCACTAAAAAGGAATGAACTACGAAGCCTTGAAAAATCATGGAGGAACTTTAAGTGGAGGAACACTCCATTAAGTGGAGGAACACTTTATTACTAAGTAAAAGAAGCTAATCTGAAAAGGCTACATGTTGTATGATTTCCACAATATGACATTCTGGAAAAGGCAGAATTTTGGAGACAGTAAAAAAGATCAGTGGTTGCCAGGGCTTGGAGGTTGGGGAGAAATGAATAGACAGAGAACAGAGGATTTTTAGGGCAGTGAAAAGACCATATGATATTAGACTGATGGATACATGTCATTATATATTTGTCCGAACCCATAGTATGTACAACACGAAGAGTGAACCCTAAGGTAAACTGTGGACTTTGGGTGATCATGATGTACCAATGTAGTTCATTCTTGGTATAAAAATTGTTTTGGTTTTTTTTAATGTGTGTTTATTTTTGAGAGAGAGATAAAATGAATAAACATCTCTCTCTTCTCCTCCCCCACTTGTGCTCTGTCTCTCTCAAAAATAAACATTAAAATATATATATTTAAGTCATTTTTATTTTATTTTTTATTTTTAAAAATTTTTAACGTTTTTATTTATTTTTGAGAGAGAGACAGAGAGAGAGCGCGTGAGCGAGCATGAGTGGGGGAGGGGCAAAGAGAGAGAGGGAGACACAGAATCCAAAGCAGGCAGCAGGTTCTGAGCCATCAGCACAGAGCCCAACGTGGGCCTCAAACTCATAAATTGGTATAAAATGTACCATTCAGGGGGTGTCTGGATGGCTCAGTCTAGCTCAGGTCATGATCTCACTGTCCAGTCCATGAGTTCAAGCCCTACGTCGGGCTCTGTGCTGACAGCTCAGAGCCTGAAGCCTGTTTCAGATTCTGTGTCTCCTTCTCTCTCTGCCCCTACCCTGCTCATGCTCTGTCTCTCGATGTCTCAAAAATAAATAAATATTTAAAAAATTTTAAAAATGTACCATTGTGGTGAGTGATATTGTTAATATGAGAGGCGATGCAGGTGTGGGGGCAGGAAGTATATGAGAAATCTCTGTACCTTCCTCTCAGATTTGTTGTAAACCTAAAACTGTCCTAAAAATGTCTTAACAAAGAAGAAAAAATAACACACTGAAGGTAAGAATAGTGAAATTTCCACAGTCAGCCCACAGAAGTTATAAATCAATCTTTTAATTTATTCAAGTGCAATTTCTAGGACATCCTCCTACTTGGTCACAAACTTTTGTGTATTGTGAACAGCTCCGTTACAGGTAAGACACTCATTCATTCAATGAACAGTCACCATCTGACGTGTCCAGGGTGTCATGTCAGATAAGGGTGGGTCAAAAGAAACTAACCAGTCAAGTCTTGAGTAGGTGAAAAAGGGCCTGGAATGTTACTCTGACTTTCAGAGCCAGTCCATTTTTGAGACTGAAGTCAGAGTGAACTGAGTTGAGCACTTGGACAGGGAGAGGAGCTAGAAGGTCATTCAAACAGTTAATGAACATTTGTTGAGCATCTGGGAATTGAGCAGTGACACTGTTCCTTTAGAATTTATGTTCTCGGGGATAGTAGAGCAGGGCCCGTAGGGCACAGACTCTGGAGTCAGATTGCCTGGGTTCAAATCCCAGCTCCCTCACTGCTGGATATGGGACCTCTGGCAAGTCACGTCACCTTTGCATCTCAGTCTCCTGTCAAATGGTGTTGTTTTATTACGTGAATCAGTGCCGAATCAGTACCGGCAGATTTCTTAGAACTGTGGCACGTCCGTAGGAAGTACCATGTAAATGTAGCTATTTGTATTTCATTCTACTTGGGAGAGAGAGACAAGTAAAGAGGTAAAAATAAAGTAGGGTAAGGGGATAGAAAGTGTCAGCCCGGGGACAGGCTTGGATTTGGAAACGGGTCTCACATTTTTGAGAGACTTGGTCTTCCATAGGAAGATGAGCTTTAAACACACTCATGAATCTGGCTGACATGTCTGATGATTAAAGAAACGATGAAAATGAGTGCTGAAGAAAGTAGATGGTTTCTCAAAATTACTCATACTTACCTAGAGGTAAGGCTTACGCTCATCTCAGCCAAAATTTCTATAGTCATAATAAAGGTCATACACTCAAGTCGATCGATTTAGTATCAGCTCAGAACGTATTAAATCTTACATTGGGGATAATTATAACTGACCCTCAGCAAAGTCAGAGTGACAAAATGACAATTAAATGGCTCATATCTGGAAAAGAAAATTAAAAAAAAAAACCCTTGTATGAAAATTAAAATAACAACTAGAGGAAGAATGGATAAAGCGCAGCAGCCATAATATTGTCCCTGGGCTGTCAGGAAACAGTTACACAGTATTCAGTGTATTTTTCATGAAGGACAGGGAATTGTTAATTTCAGGGACATGTGTACGAAGTAATGTTGTTTTCTTACAGTGGTAAACATTTCTCTAGAAAATTCACTTAGGCAGATAGAGAGCTGGATAAATGCCACCAATAAATGAGAGTTAGTACAGCATTAGATTCACAGGGAAGGCTCTCCCTGGCTATAAATTCCTATTCTGCCACTTACCAGCTGTGTAACGTGGACACATTCCTTAACCTCTGTGGGTCTCAGTAAGTCATCCGTGAAAGGGGACAATAGTGGTAGCTGCCCTCCAGGTTTGTTAGGAGACTTGTATTAGTTAGCATTACGGAAAGCACTTAGAATAGCACTGGCACGGGCTAAGCACCATGTAAACATTTGCTCTTGTTACAATCATTGTTTTATTACTAGATATGAGATCTTGGCCAAGTTTCTTCTCAGTGCCTCAGTTTCTCCATCTGTAAGTTGGAGATTCAACAACACTACCTACCACTTAGGATCATTTCTTAAAATATGTATATTTTTAAATGTTTATTTATTTTTGAGAGAGAGAGTGAGAGACACAGAATCCGAAGCAGACTCCAGGCCCCACACGGTCAGTGCAGAGCCGGATGTGGGATTCAAACTCATGAACCCGAGATCATGACCAGAGCCGAAGTCAGACGCTTGACTGACCGAGCCACCCAGGTGCCCCTAGGATTGTTTTGAAGATTAAATGAATTGAATACATCAAAGTACTTATTATGATAGTAAACCTTGAATAATATTAGGTTTAAAAAATTAAAATCAAGACTACTTGTGACTTTGAAAATAAAGCTTTTTTTTTTTTTCTCATTTTGTGTCTACTATTCATCATCAATGAATCAAAGCCAGTGAATATAGACAAATGATTTAAAATTAGTATGACAGGGGGTGCCTGGGTGGCTCAGTCGGTTAAGGGTCCGACTTCCACTCGGGTCATGATCTCACAGTACGTGAGTTCGAGCCCCATGTTGGGCTCCATGCTGACAGCTCAGACCCTGGAGCCTGCTTCAGATTCTGTGCCTCCCTCTCTCTCTGCCCCTCTCCTGCTTGTACTCTCTCTCTCTCTCTCAAAAATAAACCTTACAAAAAAATTAAAAAAAATTAAATTAGTACAACAGGCTCTTCAAATTGAAGTAATAGTAATATTACCCACGATAGTATTTATAAACAGCTATCATAATAACACTTATATTTCTACAGCTATTGACAGTGTTAAAGGGGTTTTGCTTTATTTCATTTAGTTACAACTACCACTTTATAATGGGGATATTGTTGTTTCTGTTTCGTGGTAAAGGAGGAAGCTCATAATTAGAGAGGCCCAGGGACTTCCGGGGCCATGCCACAGGCGCATGGAAACCAGGTCTCGTCCACCACCATTGCCCCTTTTGACTACGTCTCAGAGGTGCAGCCAGAGGAATTCACACTCTCAAACCTGTGAAGTCTCCTCAGTGGAGACCACAGAGTGATATAGTGTGCACGTATACGCTACACTAGACGTAAATGTGAATACTCGTCTTTTCTTCAGGAAATTTTATTGTCCTGTTCACGTATACTTGAGGTAGCCCATGTTTGACATGAGTATCTTATCTGCTTTGTGGCTTCCTTGTGTTTATGATGCGATTTTTGTCAAACCAACGTTCTGTAACAACTGGATCTGGTCAGCTGGGGCAAACTTATCGTTTGCTGATAATTTTTTTCCCATTATCTTTATTCTCTATGTTTCAACAATGATACACCAGTTATACTTGGAGCTGCGCAATCATGTTTCACTTGGGACTTTTTCATTCATTCATTCACTCATTCATTCATTCATCAATCATCCATTGAATACTTCTTTTGTTATAAACCAGCAGTGCTGGATGCTGGGGATGAGCAAATCCCTATCCCTCTCTCTGACTAGTTTAGTGTAACTAGAGGAGACAGACATGTGTATTTATTGAATTATTGCCTGAATCTACCCTTTCATTAAGAACTGCAAGGCGGTGCCTGGTGAAGCTGTGTCCCCATCAAGGAGGTCAATGAAAAGTACCTTAAAGAATGGACACTTGAGTTGAGACATGGCAGATAAGGCTTCCAGGCCTTCCCATAGCAATCTGCTACTTGAGTCCAGGAGTAGAGATCCTGGGGTGTCCAGGAGAATCAGGTCTGGAACAGGGTTTCAGAGACCAGGTATGAGTGGAGCTGGCTAGCGGAGGCAGAGGCATCATCTCTTGGAACACCTCGTTGGCCTTGTTAATTTTTGTGGTTACCCCCAGAGAGATGGGAGGCGCACAAAGGCTTAATTGGTCAGAGTTGCACCATATGAAGGGTGCTTTGGTTGCTGTGTGGAGATCAGGTTTTGTGTTGTTGGGTAGAGAGAATAAATGGAAGTGGAGGGACCGTTTAGGAATGGATTGCTGTAGTTCAGGCGAGTGATGAGGTAGACTAGGGTGTTGGCTCTGAGGGTCGAAGGAAGTGAATAGATCGGGACCATATTAGAAATAGGAGAAAAATAGGATGTAGTGGCCAAACGACTGAGGGGGTGAGGAAGAGGAAAGTGCCATTTTTCTGAGGTGCACCCAAAGGGCCGTGCTCTGAGACTTTTTTGTGACTGTTTTGTTCCATGCGTTGGCTATAGACTTAGAGGCTGCCACTCGTTCGTGTACCATCTTCCACCTCGGTCCACATTCCTCAGCCCCAGTTCGACTTCTACTCACTGTCTCCCCAAACCACTCCTAGGATTTTGCCTCCATCCCTTTATTCATTCACTCCCCTGGAAAGTTCTTCCCAAGCCCTACCCATTTTCCTGGGCCTTCTTCAACTCCCCAGTTCATGAACCTTTCCATAACGTTTCAGCCCACAGCAATCTTTCTTTCTCCTGAATTCATTCAATTTATAGTCTCCTTTGGAAGTCAATTTCCCCTGCTTTTTGACATTTCTTGTGTTCTTATTTGATCCCATGTATTAGTCTGTACCATAAGAAACTATCCTGTTTTTGTTTTTTTTTTTTTTTAAGACCCGATATCAGTAGTTTTCTACTGCCTAAACTACATATTTGTGATTTCACACACACACTGAGATGTGGATAGGTTGTTTTTGCAGTGCCCGGTGATGTCGTATGCACAGTCAGAGCATGAGAGATAATAAAATGCACTTAAAATAGGGTGTTACTGGATGAAATTTAATTCTATTTCATGGCTTAAAAGTATCTATAGTTTCTTGCAGTGCTGCCTAGTGTTAGGAACATGGATGTGTTAACTCAGTGTTCTCTTTACCCTGAAAAGGTCCAGGGGGTTGGGCTGAATCCATATTGACTTATTACCACCATGACTCATTTATTATCGTGACTTATTACCATGATGGCTGACTTAGGGGGTAAGACATTTTTGACCATGTCTTATTCAGTGCAGTAGCTTCAGGGCTTCGCATAGATGAGGGGATCAATAATCACCTTGAGTGAATATCATTGTCCCCTTTCTCACACAGAAACAGAGAATAGAATGTAATCTTGCTATGTTTGGGGTCAGTAAGAAAAGAGAAGTTTGGTGTGCTACTTAAGTTACTTTCATTGACTGGTTAATAAAAATGTTCCCTTCATATCATCTGGACCTTTTTTGCCTTTTCAATACCACCACTTAACATATGGGCCTCAGATTTCATTTAACACAGGTGCACGATAAGCTATGTCTTGAGCAGGTTTGGGTAAGCAGCCACATGAGGCGTGAACAGACATACCACAGGCATCATCAGGCAGTGGCAGTGGAGGGGGTCCATAAAAGCTATATTCCTATCTGCAGATGTTTCCCTTTAGCAAGAATGGTGTGAGTTTGAATGGGACTAAACTTGGAAAAAGAAAATGATAACGGTACCTGTGGCCACATATTCTAGTTGATTTGGGGAGCATCACCAACTTAGGCTAAGTTGGACTTAGCACAGTCCAACTTAGGTCAGTATTGGCCAGAGGAAAATGAAGGCAGAGTCTTAAAAAAGAGACTAACACACAGCAGATGGTCAATAAATATTTGTGGGAATGAGTGGGAGACGGCTAGAATACAATTGGAATTTTCTTATTCTTTGTACCTCCAAGTGCTTGTTTAAATAGAAAACAGAAAATTGTTTAAAGTATAAACTCTCTGCACAAGGAAGGTGTCAATTCTACTGACTCAGGAGCAAGGCCATGATAATACCTGCCCTTGGCTGGCGACATACTCCTGCCAAAGGAGGTTCTGTAGCAACTGTGTCTTTGTTTTCCTCCATAGGATAATATTAAAATACACCGCCTACCTATTTCACATGAGTGAGCAAGGAGGAATGAATAGATGTTTGCAAGCACCCCAGGGTCCAGGAGGTGAAGTTATGCAAGCATCAGTTGTTATTAGATCACCCTTTGCCCTCGGCTCAGGGCCAATGTCAACAGGTCGTCCCCTTCCCATCTACCCGGAGCTTGCCATTAGGATTTAGGCCCTGAAGGTAAACTGGGCTGTGTTCTACTTTTAAAGGTGCTCTGTGGCCTTGGACACCTTTTTCCTCTCTGGGCCTCAGTTTCCTCATGTATTAAACCAGGTGCACTGAATCACGATCTTCAACTGATGACCGGTCTGTTTTATTTGTCCTGTGCAGGAGTTTTGTTTTGCTTCATTTTTAATGTGAGTTTGAATCCCTTTAAGGGAGGGTGTACGCTTTCTCAGTTCTGACTGAGGCCCTATGTATGATCTCCTCTATACCTGCCATTCACTTACATTCTGTTCCAGGGCCTGGAAGGTGTCAGAAACCCCCACACTAGATGTTCTTTAAGGTTTTTCATATGACTGTTTCTGTTCTGCTAACTCCACACGTGTTTCCCATTGAAGAACAATAACAATGTGACATAACGGATAAAATCAAGACTATGGTTTAGAGAAGCAGACTCTTTTTCAGCTGTAACAGGTATAAGCAAGTCACATTTCTTATAGGAGTTCCTTGACTTTTTGATCACTTTACTTTCAAAGAGAGAGAGAGAGAGAGAGAGAGAGAGAGAGAGAGAGTGTGTGTGTGTGTGTGTGTGTGTGTTATTTTCCAGTCATTTGACCAATTTAACATGACACTTTCTGTGCAGAATAGTTTTTTAAAACACAACCAATTTGGAAAGACCAAGCACTATAGCTCTGTGAGATTAAGGGCTATTATTCTTTGTAAAAAGAAAACACTTTCTCTATTCTCACAGCACTTTTATGAGCTAAACTGCTCAAGTGGCCGATGCAGTTTGTTTATTTTGAAATAATTTTAGATTTACATAAAAGCTGCCAAAATAGTACAGTGAGTTCCCTTACACCCCTCCCTCAGCCTCCCTCAGTGTTAGCCTCTTGCATCACCGTGGCATGATCAAGATTAAGAAATTAACACCCAACGAATTCATTTTAACACAGTTTTATTATTTCTGGTTAAAATTCTTTACATAAATTGTATCTTATTTTAACCACTTTGTTTTCAAAGAGCCACTATTAAAGGAATATTGAGAAAAAAAAATGCCACAGTAAAGGACTTAGAGAAATGATGTCTCGTTTTCACTGCCACTAGTTACGGGGCAGCAAGTTTTCTCAGTTTCTTTAATGTCTACTTGAGCACAGACAGAACTGCAACTTGTAATCTGATACGGAGGTTAACTGTCATTCATCAAAGGAAATAGGGACTCCCTTGTGTTGGTACAAGGAAGTTATAAGTTCCTTTTGTGGTAAGCATTATAACAATTTATTTTAGTGCTTTTTCAAAATAATAAACCTGATGTAGCCCAAGTGGTAATTAACTGGAGTCATGTTAAACTCTCTTACTGTTATTACTTTCCAAGTGCTGTTTTTATCTTAACCATTAGTAAATGTAGTAAGTAAAGTGTGGTATTTCCAAAGATGCAGCCTAAGTGATTAATAAGAAAAAAGGTATTAGTGGGATTTGGAGCTATTTTCCATAATGAATCAAATGACTTTTCTGTTTTATCTTTAGTAAAGATGAGGCCATTTAAGGATCTTCTGAACAGTTAAGTCAACTGTGGAATGAAAAAGAATTTCCGGGTAGAGAATCTGAAAACCATATCACAAATACCCACCACATTATTTAGTCAGTGGGTTTATATTGTACAGTTTAGATTAATTACAGTCAGTCAGGTGATGTTACCGTAGCCCGGATTTCTTTCTCTGTTATATGTGTTTACCCTGCAATTACCAAGAGATCATGAGCAAATGAGGTGTGTTTCTCTGGGGACTTCTTTTAGCATTAACCCACATTTCAAACGACAATAGAAGATAGGAATTACTTTTGAGAATCTCTTTGAAATGGATTAAAAAATTCAACAGTGAGTCAGTACTGTGATTATGTCTGTACTTGACTAGGACTGTAAACATCAAACTCATTTGGCGATCCTGTGAGGCATGGAGAGATCATTTCTCCTCCCTCTGAGATAGTATTTGGGTCCCATGACTGAAATGGGCAAAAGGAAAAATACTGAAAGTTTCTGTTCTGAAAGTAATATGCACTAGGATTTTATGTATAATCTTTCACTTCTGTGCCCCCTCCCTTTTTTTTTTAAGAAAAAAAAATACTAAATTTCAGTTTTCCCACTCAGAATCAAAGGAAAATCCACCTGAACACAAGTGTTTATGTAGCAAGTCTTGTAATCTCTTTGGCCTCGTCTCCTCTGTAAAATAAATGTCAGAAAATGCGTGGGTTTCAATTTTTTTTTTTTTTTAGCAGTGGAACCCTTTTCTCAAATGAAACTGTACACAGAGCCCCAGAGAGGTGGGACCGCTCTGGTTTTAAGTGGGGAGCCCACGTTCAGTCTTCTTGGCCTTGTTTCTCCTTTCCCCGGGCTCACTCTCGCCCTCTCCTGGCTGTCCTGGAATCCACAGCTACTCAGGTCCTCTCCGGCTCTACCCTTGGGGCAGTGGTTCTCAGACAGTCATCTATCTAGGATTGCTGTGAAATCAAGATTGCTCTTTGGAAGGAGAGACTTCAGATTTCTAGGCTATTCAGGTGGTCTTCAGACTGGTATGTTACTGGTCCACGAGGAGACAAGTACAAAATTGAGAGTGTTTAGAAATGTTTACAGCAATTCAACAATGCTGCGATATTTAAGCACATGATCAGCGGGCTTACTTTGCTGAACAGGATATGGACCAACAGTATTGGTCCACGATAGATTTACGAATTTGAAAAAACCTAATAAGTTGTTTAAAAAGCACTGTTCATGAATATTATCTTACATAAAACTCCAGTTTTCCTCCTGAAGACTAAATAATTGAGATAATTCCTCAGTGTGTTCAAGACTTTTATAACATTACAAATATTCATCAGTTGATTTGATTTATGAGGAAGATTTATGAAAGATTTTTGAATTAAACGAGTAATGACACAGGTTTGTTTTTGAAATAGTTCTATTATCCATTGATCCATTAAATTTTTTTATACAGTAAATATTTGTTGTTTGCCTTCCTTGTGTGTGGTGAATAAGGGAGGTTCAGGGGCACCTGGGTGGTTCAGTCGGTTAAGTGTCCGACTTCAGCTCAGGTCATGATCTCACAGTTCATGGGTTCGAGCCCCATGTCAGGCTCTGTGCTGACAGCTCAGAGCCTGGAGCCTGCTTCAGATTCTGTGTTGCCCTCTCTCTCTGCCCTTCCCCCTCTTGTGCTCTCTCTCTTTCTCTCTCTCTCAAAAATGGATAAACATGAAAAAAAAAATAAAAAAAATAAGGGAGGTCCAATTCCTGCTTTATGGGGGAATCAGGCAACTGCAATATTTTGTGCACAGATTTGCGATGTGGGGAGTCCAAGCTGCCCTAGGACACTGAGGAGGAGTGCCAGGCTTGGGAGGTTCAAGGAGGTTGTTATCCTACGATCCTAAAATAATTGTTAAAAAGCAAATAATTCATGCACTTTGCGAAAGATACCTCAGCCACTCCTTACAGATTATGACCCAAATGTTTTCTGAGCTTTTGTACTGTGCTTGTATCACGCCATTTGCTATTTGGCATGTGGGGATGTACTTGGGGATAAGACAGACACGATCTCCGCTCACATGGGGCTTATGGTCTGGTGCAAGGATACCGGGAAATGGACCAGAAGATTTCCAACACTGACGAGCTGCAGAAAGAGAGGAAACAGAGTGGATGTGGTAAGGATGAGTCTCTGGGGGTGAATATGTTGTACAGGTTTGTCAGAGGAGCCCGCACCACCGAGGGGACATCTGAGCAGAGACCCGAATGACACAAAGAAGCCAGCCTGAGAATGAGAGAGGAACAGCAAGTGGCAAGTGCCGAGGCTTTCAGGCAAGGGTGAGATTGCCACCTTCATGAGCCAGGGAGAAGGCCCGCAGGGCTGAAGTGCAGTGAGCGAGAGGGAGAGAGGGTGGAAGGATCGGAGAAGTGAAAGTCACGGACAAGGTCGAGCAGAAGAGGGAAACGTGAGGCCGTGCTGAGTGTGCATCCACAGCGAGATTCTCGTACCGTCGTCACCCACAGCCCTTCTGTTGTGGTTGGTGATCACAGGGACGGGGTGAGTATCCCACCCGGAGCCTGTCGCATCCCTGGGACCGGTGGTGTGTCGGGGTGTTGACTTCAGTGTTCCTTTGCTTCTTATAGCCAGTTCCTGTGTCTCCTTTTGGGGAGACTCCCCCCAAGCTCCTGGAGTCTCTTTACCCCCAGACAGAAGTGTATGGGTGGCGGTTAAGACCTTCTCCAGGGACCCTTAACCAGTGACTCGTATAATCTCTACTCCAGAGCTCCCCGTGGAACCATGCTAGGCTGCCCTCTGGAGAGCTCTGGCTTTGGGGAGCACCCTTGCTTGATCTTTCCGGAGGACCCTTCCCCAATAAATTGTCTCGACTTGATGTAAACTGCCCTCCCGGCCATCCCCAGGTTTGGATTATAACCGTTGGCGTAACGTGATCATTTTTGTTCATTAAAAATGGAGTTAGAGGAAATAGTTCAGCATTCTCAACTTCTCAAAGTTTTCTTCAGAATACTTTCCATTTCACCAGCCATCAAGTGGAAAGGATTTTGTTTTTTTATCCTAAGGCAATTGTCTGTTTCTACCGATTCCGGTGGATTTGTTTACTGTTTAATTAAGTGAAACGTTTCCAGAGACTTATCTATTCTCACTCTTCCAGCTCACAGAGTAGACTTTAATTTTAAATTGATAAAACTATTAGATGATTATTTCCTGTTCACACACCAGGTCAATCAAATTATGGAGATTAAACAAGGGAATAAGGCGGGGTGTTTAGCAGGGTATGATCTGGATAGAAACGCTTTCCAAGGCTGGCAGAAGCAGCCTGTGAGCTTTTCCACACGTTTTCATGTGCTAATCTTTGTGGCTTTCGTTTCCTACTTCTAACACAGTCTGTAGCTATGGTTTGCACGGGAATTGGAAGCCAGCAGGCCAGTGTGGAATTTTCCCTGTGCCCGGGAGGGAAAAGTAAAATCAGATGCTATTCATTTTGACTGGATTTCCATTTATTTTAGAACATTTGGGAGCATTTTAATATATCTATATAAAAAGCACTTGGATCTTGGGCTTTTAGAAATTATTTACAGATTATCTGTCATCCATTCTTCCTTTCTTCCACTCTCTCCTCCTCCCGCCCTCCTTCCCTTCCTTCTTCTTTCTTTTTTTAGAGGAAAGTGAAATCAAATCTCTATCTGAATCCATCACAAAACATATTTTGAAGTCATGAAGTGGGATTTTATGTGCTTATGGTAGAATAGTATGCCTGTGGTAACCTATTTTATCTTTAGCAGTTTTTAGTCGGAGATTGGACATGGTAAATGTTCAGTAAATATTTATTGATTGTATGAGTCTGTGGTGTTATATCCTAAGCACAATTCTAAAATATTATATTGCGCTTTTGTTGGTGTGCATCTGTGAAGAGAGCCTTGGTCCCCAACTCTTAATTCCCGCTCAACTCTGTCATAAATATGACAACTATACTGGAAAAATAATTTTTAAATCCTTAAACTGTCTTTGCACATTTAACTGAAGTTTTGCTTCATTCTGTTGCAGTGAAACACCCATTGGCACATTCCTTTTTGCTTTAAATATCTCTGAAACACTTGGATTTTGACCATAGATTTCACAATACATGGAGGCATGCGATTATAAGACAGTAACACATGCTTTTTCATGCCTGAAAATAACACTGAAGTCAAGCTGTGGCATTAAAGCATAGTTGGAAAATTTTACATCTAATCAAATTAAACTGATAGTATATTTAATTTTGTATTTGCTATGTAATTGAAAGCATGGGTATCTTCAACCTTTTGTTTCTATTCTGGAAATTAAAACAATTGAATCAGAAATTGATTAAGGAAAAAAGAGCAAACAAATAAGTTGCCTTCTGTTCGTTGGTTAAGTAATCTGTACTATTCCTTACTTACCTTTTGAGAGGATGTGGGAAACAGTATTAAAATTTATCCTGGGAAAAGTGACCATGATGACAGCAAAACTTACCTAGAAGATTGAAATGCCTATTGGGTTGTATTCCCAGGCTGGCCAGTCTCACTGTCCAGATTGTTTAAAAACAAACTTCAATTGAGTAAATTTTAAAGATAGGGAACAAACTGGAGGTTGCTGGAGGGGAGGTGGGTGGGGAGACGGGCTAAATGGGTGATGGGCATTAAGGTGGGCACTTGTTGGGATGAGTATTGGGTGGTATATATAAGTGATGAATCACTAAATTCTACTCCTGAAACAAACAAACAAACAAACAAACAAACGCATTTCTCAGCTGGAAAAAAAAAAGATCTTATTAACTTTATTCAGTGATTCATGAATTGGACAACATCCACTCCTTTCAAATCAAAAGGAGCTCTTAGGAGTTTTACAGGCAGAAGGGAGCAAGAACAAGGAAGTTACACTGGTCAAAAAGTGGATTGGGTATTGCAAGGTCACTTTTCTTCAAAGGTATAGCATGAGTTTATCAGGCAGATTATTTAATTAATGCTGATGTGGTGATTCCTGATTGGCTAGTTTAAATTTTCATACCTGGGAGTGCTGAAAATATAATTAAGTTTGGTGACCTGGGGCTTAACATAAGTGACTCCATTTTGGGCCTGTTGGCTTGCTTTTGACAGGATGTTTGAGCGAGTGCAGGGGCTGTGCAGGACTGACCCAATTCTTGCTGAGTTCTCATTGACTACAGTTGACTCACCTGGGGTGGCAGTTTGAAAGGTTTAGGAATTCTGGAAATCCAGTGAAATTTTGTGTATTACCTCTGACACTGTAACACTTATTTGCAAATGGCTGGGGCTTTTTCCAGGCTCTTAGAAGGATCACCTATGATGGAGACGAACTCCTTGAATTAGCAGCATATAATTAAGGATACTTGTCGAGAAAGACAAGTAGGATGGCATAAAAACATTAGTTGGGCTTCGGGTATTTGCTTATAGATGTATATTTTGGAAACCCCTAATGGGGGCACTTTTCCTGACAAGCAGAAACGTATATTTGTTGAGACAGTGGGTCAGAATATTTGAAACCGAGAATGACTCAGAAAACAGAGGCTTATGGGCTAATATACCTATAAACTATGCCCTAAATGTATCTGAAGGCCTTTGAAAGATAAATAATAAATGCTATTCATATGAACATTTTTATTGTTGTGTTAGAAATAAATGTTAGCTTTTACCTACTTAAGTATTATAAAGTGACTTTCGCCTGAGAATATTTTGGAGCACAGACTCCAACTAAAGTATTCCCCTCTGGTTTATTTTGAAAGGAATGCCATGTTAATTCTGGGGCATTGATGTTTTACAATGCCTGATCAAGACAAAAAGGCGAAGACCACAGAAAAATCAACTGAAAAAAAACAACAAGGAGTCACCACCAGGTAACCCCTTACTGAGTCTATTTGAGAAACAGAGTAGACCTTTGGCAAGGGCTACTCTGGGTTATGGTGTTTACTGAAAGGTTTGCTCATTTCTAGAGGTTAAAGGAAATGGATACATTTCAGTCTCTACAGGCAGGCCTCGGAAGGGCAACACCATGGGTGGGTGCCACTAGTTCATCTGGAATCTTTGGTTGGTTGACACTGTGTTATTCTTTCTCCTAGGGACTATTCAGATCTTAAAAGACTTCGTTGCCTTTTGAACGTTCAATCAAGCAAACAACAGGTAGTATGTTCAAAGGATGTGCATGCATTGATAAAAGAGAACTCACATGTTTCCAAAGGGATTAATTTAACATTTTTATGAACAGTGTATCTATTTTTCTTTGTTCTTTTATATGTTTTGTTTTTCTTTATCTGGCTGTTTCTCTCATACCTTGTTCAGTCCTGCCAGAATTCAGCATCTACAGCCTTTTCATTCTTCTTCTCTTTATTTTCTGTTTATTGCCATGTGTCCTAATTATCAAAGCTCTTCAGTCTAGAAACAGTATACTGTTCTATTGAATGCCTACCGTTTGACTCTTTGGAGTTTTCGGAACTTGATGTTTTCCAAAACACAAATTACTGAATTTTCTTTCTTCTCCCCTCCACCCCACCTCATGCTACCCAGTTCCTAGAGCACGACTCTTGATGTTTGCTGCAAATTTTATCTCACTGAAAATTCAGAGGCGAAAAGAGTCAATTTGGCTATTTTTCTGATAGCTTATATATATATGTTTAATTTTTTAAATGTATATTTATTTATTTTTGAGAGAGACAGAGCATGAGTGGGGGAGGAGCAGAGAGAGAGGGAGACACAGAATCCAAAGCAGGCTCTGGGCTCTGAGTTGTCAGCACAGAGCCTGATGTGGGCCTTGAACCCACAAACTATGAGATCATGACCTGAGCCAAAGTCGACGCTTAACCGACTGAGCCACCCAGGTGCCCCAGCTTTTTTATATTTTTATCAGACGGAGAAAGAATGGTACCTCTGCTTGAATTTATCTTTAAACTTTTCTTTTTGGTTTTACTTCTGTAAGACTTTGGAGAATCATGAGATTAGAGGCTCTCTGTGAAGATTTGGAGAACAGCACAGCAATGCTAATAATAATGACAACAGCAGACACTTAGTTAGCACCTCTAATGGTAGGGATGGTTCTTGAATCCCAGTGACCTGGCACCAAAGTCTACTATGTCATACTTGTCTAAATAAATTTGTTGAAGAACTCTTGTATAGTAGGAATCTTGATGGATTTTGTTATATCCATCAAACTAACAGAGAACCACAACATTTTCATCTAGTTATTTATAGTCAAGGATGACTTTCTAGTGAATTGATGGCATATGAAGGCCAAATAGTATAGATTCTGTTTAGGGAACGTTTACCATGTGTCTGGTGCTTTATTTGCATCTTCCCGTTGAGTGACCACGACTTCTGCTTTCGCAGAATAGGAAACTGAGGCACAAAGAATTAAGTGACTTTCTCGAGATCATACCGCCAACTGATGGCTGGAATACAGGTCTGGGCCCAAACACTACATCTTAGCAATATATGCCTCTCCCCACTGAGTTGTCTTTTAAATGACTTGGGAAATGAGATTCCAGTTCAAAAAATAGTTGGATAATCTTTGATTCGGAGTAAACACGGTTGTGAAATACCTTTTCACCTATCAATCCTTCTCTGTTATTTCGTGCTATGGCCCCCAGGAGCAATTTCTTCCCATCCAGCTGTGTCAGCAGTCACTCTTTCTCTTTGTCTATCTCTACTCTGCTAAAAGAATCTCCCTGGCTTGCTGCTCACAAGCCTTCACGGACAATTGCCCCACATCACATCCATTCTTTTTTAGAAGGTAAGCAAGGTGACTCAGCATATGGTTTTGATTGTAGTTCCCATTCTTTCTCCCTGTCCATCCTAAGATGTAACCATGATGTCAGAGACTTCTAATTATTGCTTTTGCAATCCCTTCTCCCAAATTTGTCCTTCTCCCAAATTTCTTTCTTAAAATATCTTATCTGTTTCTAAGACCCAAATCTAATGACACCACTTCTGCAAACAAGCTTTCTTTTATCTTGTATTCTCGAAGTGATCTCTGTCTTCCCAAAGCACCTTTTCCCGCCCACAGTTGTAGCCTTATAGTCTTCCTCATTTTGGAAACACTTGTCTACGTGTCTTATTTCCAGACCGGACTGTATATTTCCCAATGCCAGCAACTTTGACTTTGCCTCTGGTTTACTGTAGCCTTCGTTCAGTGAGTTCTTGGTCAGTTTTTTTCATATTGAATTGTGGCTAAAAATTGAGTTACATCATGAGCATGTATAACCATATGGCCAGGGTAAAAGAAACACCAGTGATGTCTTTTTTTTTTTTTTCTTTTTCTTTTGTTTTTGCCTCTAATCTTCCAACTTTGAAGTTCATGCTGACTAGATCTATTGTATCCCCTTTCAACACCACTTCCTTGTTAACACTTGGAGGGGTTAACTAAAGTGAATTTAATAGTTTCTTCTTCTTTAACAAATTTTAGAATTTGTAGTCTGTTGTCTGGCAAGTTCACATGGCATAGCTTTTCGTCAGCTGTTTCATATGTACAAAAACGCATATTTGTAATCCTTGAATTATTCAGAAAGTAGATGGTTCTAAGAAAAAATGAAAATGTCCTCACTAATATGAAGGTCCTGAGGTTCTCAAAATTCATTCCTAATTCTATTTAATTTAGCAACGATAAATGTTATTCTGAACACCCTCTTCTCTTTATAGTAAAATAATATGGAGAAGAACGATATTGGAAAGAACAAATCCAGCATTTGTTTATATCTTGTTTGTGAGAGAAGGAAGTAAGGAGGTTTATGGATATACATAAAGTATGACAATTTATGATAAATTGAAGCCAAGACCAAAGAAGAAAGAAGAACAAGGGTCAGGGACAAAGTAGTTAGTGAGGCAGAAATGCCCATCGAAATAAGCAAGTGGGCCACACGTTTGGCTCTGAGATTTTTAGCAGTCAATTTGAAAAGGGTAATTTGGGATTAAGGCTCACTCACCTGAATTTCTGTTCTAACAAGACCTGGCCTGTTATTTGCAAATAGACCAAAAATGGCCAATTAATCTGTTGCAGAGGAAATTTGCTTTGCGGTTTAGGCAGAGAATTGCAAAGAACTGAGTGTCCTTTATTTGAATCTCTAATGAGCCAAGTCACTTCCCTGTTGTTTCCTTGTGTCCCAATATTCTACTTTCGTTCTTTGTCTTGACTGCTCTGTGTATCTCTGTGTGTCTTGCTTAACCACATTAGAGTTTGTTGTTTTGTGGGACAGTCCCACAGTGTGACAGAACTGGGGACAGAGACACACTGAGGGGACAGAGGAGCCCCCTTCGTCATAACAAGGTTACAGTAATCCTAACCTGGTAAAACAAATCATTCAAGGAAAGGAATTGCCCCAGGGTTATTGAAGCAAAGTGAAATGACAAAGTTGGTTGGAGATTTCACCAGAGGTTTTCACAAATATTGAAGTGATCTGCCAAGAGCTGGAATTCAGATTTTTCCCCCCTACATCCAAGGCCACGGGGAGCTGAGAAATCGGTTTGCAGTAAGTAAAAAAGATAGAAGAAAGAACAAATGAAGAACAAACAAATTACAGACTAGTTAATTGCCCCGAAATAGAAGAAGTTTTGATAAATACTGTGGAAAGAAAAGGTATAAGGCACAGTGTTCGTGTTCTGAGAGATAAGGTATGGAAAAGACATTTATAGATGTGACCAGGCAAGACAGGAATCCTGAATGAAGGGTGCAGACAGTAGGTGTATGGATTTTGACAGGCATAAGGAGGCCACTTTTGGCTCAGATCACAGGGAAGGAGGTGGTTCTTGAAGAAATGGGCTGGTTTTCCATCAGTGGAATTGGTGGAAAGGTATTATTGGTGAAATGAGTAGAATAATCAGGTATCTGAAGCAAGGAAAATAACAAGCATTTAAGTGAAATGGTGACTGGATGTTTCTATTGGAAGGAGTGATACATAATACTAGAGGAAATTGGGCAGCGTCTGAAGGCCCATCTGCGATTTTGTATGAGCCCATAAGCAACAGGGAATGTTGACATTTCCAAGCAGAAGTGACACAGTCAAATTTTTAGGAAAGTTCTGTGCTTCATCCTGTAGTCTTTCTTCTTTCCGCTCATGCTAGTCAGGCTGCTCAGGTACCTCTCATTTTCTGGAGTACACACAGATGTCCTCTGTCTTGCAGCCTGTAAAAGTCTGTCTGGAATACTCTGAAATACTCTTGGCATCCTGGTCCGTGGCCCACCCTGTCTCTCCCTTACTTTCTGCCACAACAAACCCTGGTTCACTCAACTTGCAGCCTCTTCTCGTGCTGGTTTACCCCTCCCCCACCCCACGGGACTCTGACCTTGAAGGCAGAGGAGGGTATCAGGCATGATAGGTGCTATAAGCGAGGTCCACACAGTAACGCCACCAGGGACGGAGTGAACAGCTCTGCCAGGAAGGCTCAGGCGGGTGCTCACCAGGAGGCTGAGCTGAGCCCTGAAAGGTGATCAGGAATCAGTCTGCAGCACATGCCCAGGCATGGAGTGGTCAAACACTACGGTAGTTTCTGGGACAAGTGACCGGTTTAATGCGGCCAGAACGTGGGGCACGGTTTTATATTTCTCTGGCATGTTTTGTTTATTTATTTATTTGTATCATATGGACTTGCAGATTCGTAGTTTATTCTGTGGTGGATTTATTTTTCAGTACTGCATAGCAAATCATTCCAAAACTTAGTTGTTTAAAACAACGATCGTTTACTGTGTCTTACCTATTCTGCAGGTCATGAATTCAGAGCAGTTAGCCTGGATGGTTGTGGTTCAGGTTTCTGCCACCGGGTGCCCACTAGCCATGATTCTTTCAACATCAACTGGGGCACCGCTTCCAAGGTGGCTCATTCACATAGCTGGCAATGGGTGCTGTTTGTGGGTGGGAGGCTTCTCTCCACAGGGCTGTTTGTCCTCACAGCATGAGCTGGGGATTCCCCAGAACTACCCCCCTACATGTTGAAAAAAATTTTTAATGTTTGAGAGAGAGAGAGTGAGAGAGAGACAGGCAGAGAGAGATGGAGACACAGAATCCAAGCAGGCTCCAGGCTCTGAGCTGTCAGCACAGAGTCTGATGTGGGGCTCGAACCCACAAACTCTGAGATCATGACCTGAGCCGAAGTCGGACATTCAACCGACTCAGCCACCCAGGTGCCCCTAGTTGTTCTTGTTGTTGCTGCTGTTGTTTTAAGTTAATTTATTTTCAGAGAGAGAGCATACGTGCAAGCAGGGGAGGGGCAGAGAGAGAGAGAGGGAGAGAGAGAATCCCAAGAAGGTTCCACTCTCTGTGTGCAGAGCCTGACTTGGGGCTCAATCTCCTGGCTGTGAGATCATGACCTGAGCCTAAACCAAGAGTCGGACGCTCAACCGACTGAAACCCCAGGTGCCCTGAGATGAGCAAGTTTGGTTCATGTTGAGCTGCTGTTATAATCAAGGGAGCCTGAAAATACATAAATAACTGTAAGATATGACAGGTGGCGTTACAAGCAATGAAGAAAAATAACACAGCATAAGGCAGAAAGAGTAAATGTTTAAGTCAAAGACGTTTAAATCTTGGAAACCCCTAAATTTGACTTGGCTATCATGTTAATTATTGTTTCGGGGAAAAAACTCATTCCCTTTATCTGGCCTCCAATTACCCCTTCCCCCATTTTGTTACTTTGTTTATTCTGTGCTGGATTGTTATCCTCACGGGCTCCGCGCTTCTATTTCTGTAGCTTCCAGCCATTAACTTCGATAGTGCCCAAAATAGCATGACGAAGTCTGAGCCTGCCATCAAGGTGGGTGGACACAGAACCCGAGGTCAGTGGCATGAGTCCACAGAAGCTGTTGAACTTGAAAATTTTAGGTAAGAATCCAGTATCTCCCCTGCCTTCAACAACCTATTCTAATTAGCCCAAAACTTTGTTTGTTTGTCACGGGAGCTAAAATTTACAAGTGTTTCAGAATTTACCATGGGGATTCTTAATAATTTCAGTGTTTAAACCATTCCCAGAAATAGTGTGTAAATAACAGCTTAGTGGCTTTAGGTAGAACCGACGTGGGAGTTTCAGGACACCTTGCTGAGACACCTCTGGCATTTGTTCTATGAGGAAATGGTTCCAAGTTGTTGGCCTGGCTCAGCTGATTCCAGGCTTTGTCTTCAGCATTTGGTCTGTCCATACCTTGCCAGCAATGAGGAGGCATAAAAGAAGCCGTTGCTCTGAACAGATATGGTGGCTAAGGACTGTGGTTGTCAAAGCAACTGAGGTTTTCAGTTGAAGGGATTACACCTCACCTTTAACATTGAAACTGGCAACCCACATTCATCTGTCCTGTCACCATTTAGACCTGCCAGAAGTTGCACATTTTTGTGGGCCACTCCCCTTCCAGGAGCTGGGTCTCTCGGCTTTACAATGTGCTGAGGTCATCTGGCACTAAGTGCTGTGTAAATAATGAATGGTATGAAATATCAACATGAATATTCTAGAATGATCATTTATTTATTTGACCTAGATTTATTCTCCCTGTCATTTTATGGCAATGAATTTAATAGTCTACAAAAGGCATATGACAGTAAATGGTTTATATTTAGTGAGGAACACTAAATTCTTTAAAAATGCTTACATATTCAGTCTACTGGTATCCATGTACTAAGAATGCCCTCGCCTGGCTAGGGTAGGGACACGCTGTCCAATGACCAGTGAAAGACTGCAAAGGAAGAACAGTACAAATGACAACATGAGGCTATAGAACTTGCCTTTGAGGTGATGTGTTCATGTAATTCCAGATTATTGGCTTAGATCTTAAAATTGGTCTATTTTAATAGGCACAAAAATAACATATATTTTGTAGCAGTGCCACCATTTTGTGCATTATCTCTTATCCTCTCCCAGTTTTAAAGTGGAATTTATAATTTAAAGTAGTATTTATAACTTCTTTAATGGGTTGTAATATCAGAAAAAAGAAGCCGAAAATGGGATATCTCCAGACTTTGTTAAACACACACACACACACACACACACACACACACACACACACGCCATATGCAAACAATCAACAACCACAGAAACTTGTTTACAGCCTAATGCGGTGTCTAGATAATATGCACCAATCATTCTTTCTCTTTGCATACCCTTTTCCTCCTTCTGAACAAGTTTAGCTATTAAGTGTTTATAGGGAATCCTTTAGTTAAATGGTAAAATGAAATATATATGCTTGATTATAATCTTTATTAGCTTTATAAGTTAATCCTTTTTTAACAGTGGACATGTGCCTTTAATAATGTGTTAAATCCTGAGAATCCTTCAATATTTGCATGAATATAGATGATCTTTGCCTGCATTGCTAACTTTGAGACAGGCTAAATAATTTTTATTACAAAATGCTTTTCTGTTTGTTTAATCTCAGTATAAACTACAAGAATGAGAGAAACTTCAGTAAACATCCGCAGCATAAACTATTTCAGGAGATCTTTACAGCCTTGGTGAAAAATAGACTCATATGCAGGTAAGACTGTCGCAGAAAAGACCAACAATTTACACATGAATGGCATATCTTATATATCTTATTTTTAGCATATGGTTTGAAGCAGTTTATGAGATTGGATACAACATACTTAAAGGATAAAACAGAACAAATATCATTTAGAAGGAGGCAAATGAATAGGCATTGCAAGTGATCTCACTAAAATCACTCTGATTAAATACTGAATTTTGCCAAATTTTGTGACAGATGAGGTAAAATGGGAAAACACCCATGTTACACTGTTTTTCTTATTTTTCTTACTATGAATTTGGATACTCAGGAGTTTATTTCCAGGGTCCTTATGAAACAGACACTGCGTAACCCCCTGGCCAACATCCTCATGGCACACTTTTTCAGTTGATACAAGGACTGATTAAATGGGCTGCCCCAGCTTTGACCTTGGGGAAAGGATGAATGTGTACCCCCCAGTACAGCCCAATGATGATATTTCTTCTTGGGACCAAGTTAAATGTTCCCTTTATTGATCTTCATTGTCTTAACACAAGTGCAGTGTTGGAACTATGGGGAAGGGTTAGCAAGACCTCTTTCTGTCTCACAAACATCAGGCGTCTTCGGTGAGCCATTGACTAGTGCTGGATTGTAGTCAGGACTGAATTTTCTATTCATTCTGGGCTGCTTGAAGTGAGAGCTGGTTATGCTGCTGCTAGTTATGAAGGTGGCTCCCAGCATTGTTACATGGATAGGACCTTGCCTTCTACTCTTCCCTGGAGGCCCAGGCTCTCTCCTGACAAGCAGCGGCTGAAAGGATGCCTATAAAGAACCGTGAATCTTCTGCATCACTTTGTGACTTGATTGAGATATCTGAATTCTGCCCCAGTGAGATGGGAAAAAATTACTCCTGTTGGAAAATAGGAGAAATATTAAGAATTTAATGTCTTGAGCAAGATAAGACTTTGACTTGGTCCAGTACAATAGCTGACTTTAAATAGAACAGTATCCCGGTGGGTCCTCCATGATGAATCAGCTACAAAACATGTCTAAGTGGCAGCCTAACGATTTGATCTTTAGAAGGGGCTTATTTGGTATTAAATATTCAAGGGTTGGACAGTGGCTGCCAAATACATTTGTTTAGTTTAAAGCAATCCAGGATTGGGACTGCATCTATTATGTCTTTGTACCTGATTTAAGCAGAGGATTATAGGACTGGTTCAGATGATACAAAAAGCCTAAAATCTTTATCATGGCTTTGGAATCGGGTCCCTGCTCAGTTCTTGACAGTATACTCAGATTGTTGAAAGATTAATGAACACTACAAAGGCCCTGAAATTGCCCTGGACTGTTTTCTCCCTGAGCTCGAACAGACTACAACGATGGTTAGTAGCAGAATAATTATGCCTGAAATGGTATTAGGAAATGACGTTCTTTAATTCATTGTGAAGACGGCTATCATGGACTCTTCAACGGATGTCTCATAGACCATTTATTGGGTCAGTACTTTGAGGAAGGAAGAATACTTCCAGAATTAAAGATGTGAGAGATGTCACTGTGTCCCCACTCTGAGGGCACTAGATGCAGAAATTGTTAGGGAAACTAATTGGGCAAGGGTTGGCATCCAACAGTTGAAAAGATCTTAACAATTCTGAAGTTAAGAGATCTCTTGTCAGGACCTTTTCAAATTCTTAGTGATTAATGAGGCATCTTAGATTGGATGGAATTACTGGCTTGCAACATGAGTAGTCCCTGGAAATCTTCAAACTAGGAAGAGATGATTATAGATCTCTTTGCCTTCATAGTACAAGAAGGAATTTAGGAATGTTGAACATCAAGGGCATCCTTTTACGTCATCCTTTGGCTGCTGATGGATTGTTACGTTCAGTTCTATTCTAAAAGCAAGGTTGGGTCAAAGATGGCTTAAGTGTAAAGGTCTTCCATTGTTCCTCACCCCATATGACCTTGCTAAGATAGTCAGAATTACCTCCCCCCCCCCCCCACCCCCCTTTAAATTTAGACTTAACAGAAGAATTACATCTCAGGGACTTTTCTGGTATAGCTTCCTATCCTATTTCTTTGCCAACATCAGATTTAATGTTGGCTGGAAAGCTTGGATTCAATGCATTTGAATACATTTGTATATCTACTGTGTGCAAGGAAGAGAGGGAATAAGCATTGGGGAAGGAAGAGAGAGTGAAAATACAAAGATGAATAAAACACATGATCCCTTTCTTCTAGGGACTCAGCATCTACTCTGGTCAGCAAAACAATTATCCACTATCCCGATACAAGGGAAAATATGGTGGATATAAACTATTTATATTATTACAACTAAAGACTGGGGGAGATTGAGGGGTGTGGACTTTGGTCTTTGGTCCAATTCAGGCTGTAGACGAGATTGGACACATTCAGGATGTTATGCCGTTCAGTTTTACCCTGAGGATATAGCTGATTGGAATTTTGTGTCACGTGTGGAGTGTGAGCCCTTCCACGTCTTCTGTCAGTTTATGCCCCAGTGATGCTGTTCTTATTGTTGTTCTATTCCATTCTTCCCCACTGCAGTCTTCCTCTAAACCATACTTCTAGATACTTCCTTTCTGGGTGCATTTCCCAAGATTGGCCTATGATTACTCCTTTGTTCTCAGAAGTGAAGATTGCGAGGCGGCATCTGAAATGAGATGGGAGTTGTTAATCCAGGGTGAGATAAGGTAACACAGTAAGCACTGCAGACACCTCGTGGTACATCTCAGAGGGCAAGTGAAAGTGGCATCCCTGAAGCTGAGGTTACTCCTGGTTACACGTGGTCACAAATCTTGACTCATGGCAGAGTACAAAAGCAAATTTTGATCTTCCAACTTTTCATTCAGCCATAATGTCATCTATTGGAGAGTCTAGTTAGAAAATAAATCCACCCCCTTTCCATTTCACCTGCCTGTCCAGGAAAGTACAAAGGGTGCTGGGTATCCAAGACCAGGTTGTTATGAGGTTGCATAGGAAAGTAAAAGTTGTCACAACATTGGCATATCCTCTAACTACTTATAAAATTGACCTCTACTCAAGGATCTCTTCTGTGTATCTGTTCCTCTGAGCTCCCTCTTTGTTGGTCCATTCCTTGCTGATTGCCAGATGATGTGCATATCCTGTAATACAGTGCAAATATAACATAGTTTTTCTTGTGAAATGAACTTGCAAATGTGGCTAAAGATGTAGAATATCCTGATGATACTAAAAAAATAATTATAGTGCTGAACTGTTAGAATCTGGCTAATGAGGCGCCAGCATAATTAGACCACTGACAAATTGAAGAAGGGGTATTAACGAGGACAATGACAAGGTGGGACTTCAAAAAAGTACATTTGGACCCCAAAGGTTAGGAGAGGCCCTTAGGAAAAATTGATGACTCTTTCTAATATATTTGCAAAAATGAACCTCTTTATGTTGCCGAAGCCAAAAGTGAATTCAAGGATGTTGGATCACGTTATGTGATTGGTCAGAAAAAGTGTGCCCCCAAATGTCAGCAGAATCCATTTTTGCTTTGTTCTAGTTATTAGGGCAGAGTTGCGGTTATAACTTAAATTTTGTGAAATGTAAAATAAAATATATCTTAGTTTATTTTTTAAGATAAGATTTTCATTGCAACTTGCTCCCTGCTATTTAATATGTTTGGTGTTATTTTAAAGTGGGTTCACTGAGCTGGTCTCTTCCTGGTGTGATTATTCTACAATTGCCAGAATATTGCAACTTTTGAGGAAGTAAGTATATATACCAGGTTCTGCCATGTCAGTTAAACCTGAACCACCTGATCCATTTAGCATGACTTTTTTGCTCCAAAAATGCAATCACTTTTCTAATAAGAACAAGTTGGTGTCCTTATTATTTTACATGCCGTTTTCTGAAATATCTACTGTAAATGTGGCGTATTTTGGAAACAGATTGCAAAAATCAATCACTTGGATATCTACCAGGTATGAAATTAAAATGTTCTAGCCTTCCCAGGAAAGCACTGCTTGTTCTTGGGCCACATGCAACCACTGGAACAAATTTTAACGTGGCCAAACCAATAAATGACAGTTTCCCATTAGTACATGACCTTCTGAGAGCCAGGCAGTGACTTCCAGATACAGTCTAGAGACCACATTTCCATGGCTAAAATCAGCCAATCCCCAAACACTTGGAGAGCTTTGCTCTGACAGACTGTGCCTTATAAGTTGTATATAATTACTCTCAATTCATCTTTTGTTTTACATAGTGATTAGCGGACTTTTTCTTCTTTGGAGATCTTGAAGCTAACGTGCCTAAAACAGGACTTTTGATTTTTCTTGCTCAACTTGCCCTCCCTCAGCTTTATTCTTCCCCACCTATTGCCTGGTCCAAACTGCCATCATCTCTTACTTGGACAATTGCAGTAAGTTTACTTGGTTCCCTGCTTTGATCCCCGATTCCCTATACTGTTCTCAATACTGCCACCTAAAGGATCCTTTCAAAAATCTGTTGGATCATATTAGTTCTCTGCTTGGAGCCTTTTAGTGGCTTTCCAGAATAAAAATTCCGAAGTCCCTATTCTTATTCTACAGAGACCTGCAGATCTGGCTCCTGCCATCTCTCCGACTTCAACTCCTAATACTTTGTCTTGGCTCACTTTGCTTCAGCCCGACGGACTTCCTTACTATTGCTTGCACAAACAATCACACTCCTGCTCAGGGACTATATACTTAACTCTTCTGCTGTTCTGACCTAGACTCACTCCTCACTTCACTTGGATGCTAATCTGCCCAGAGAACCCTTCTCTGACTTCCCTAAAATAGTATCCCCTGGACTGTCTAAACCCTTAAACTTTCTTGTCCTCCATTATACACCACCTCATATAAAGTTTTATTTGTTTGTTTTTATTATTGCCCTTCTCCCTTTAGAAGGTCAGCTCCATGAACACAAGTGCACGGTTTTGTCCTTTGCCTTACCCTGGGCATGTAACCATGCCTGGCTACCAGTAGGTGATGAGTAAATATTTGAAACCATTCTACCTCTGAAACTTCCATCAACTGTGTAGAAGAAACACATATAGGCAGTCCCCTCTGCTCAATATCTCTCTGACTTTAGGGACTGGCATAACCCATTGGATGGACTTCTGGTTGGGTGCATATTTGGGGCTAAATTTAGTGGGAAACACAAAGGAAGAAGAAAGACCCGCTGTGAATACTGGAATAAGCCGGTAAAGATGCCTTGAGTATTCATTTGTAGTTAATTTCTTCACGCATACTTTTTTTTTCTTCTAAGTCTTACCATGGCTATTTGGATGTGAATTTTACTTTTCTGACATCTCTCCCCCTCCAAAAAGAATACAGGGCTCTGTTGTAGGAATGCGAGATAATGTTTATTTTGAAACAGGCTTGATTGAATTTCTCCACTCTTAAATTTTGAGTCAGAGGTGAAAGTGTTGTTGTTGTTGTTGTCGTTTTGTGTATTAATGGAAGGGGCAGTTTAAATGACACCTCACCATGAAGATGCCACTTCTTCTGAGTGAGAAAGAGAGCGAAGCGTGGTACGAATGAGGACTAGGGTGAACCTCTGGCTTGTGCATCCGTCCCTGGGTTCAGCTGACCTCAGACCATTTGGCTGTCCCGTGTGGTATTTACCTTCCAATACCGCAGCTTCGTGACTGCTTTTTACATGGAGCTTTCACATCACACACAGGTTTCTTCCACTGTGCAAGACGGTGAAGGCCCTGCGACCACATTTCAGTTGCTGTGCTGCCCGTGCCACTTTCCCTTCCCGTTTTGTACTGAAAGCGGAGCGTGATGCTGAAAGCGATGTGGCAGGTGGTCATGGGCAAAGGCCGTGGGAGCTGATCACGCTGTTCTGTATTAATAGTCCTGTGAAAGAAGTGGCAAAAGTTCAGTCACAAGAGGGGATAAATATTTGCCCGCTCATGAATCCGCTGCTGTGCAGCGGCTATATTGGGACATACCCTCCAGGGAAACGCTGTCTTTGCAGACAGACAGCTTTTTCAGAGCTGCCCCAGAGGACCCCCGGCTGCTGTGCTGAACATTCCTGCTCCCACAGTGTACGTGTTGGAGAGTCACTGTCTCTGCAGTCACCCCCGCCTGTGAGACCTGGAGTCGGTGCTGGGGCGGGGAGGGACCCAGGAGTCAGGCCCCAGCTCTGCTCTCCTGTGCAGCCTTGGGCCAGCCTCTGGGTTCCTCCGGGCTGCAGTTGCTGGCTCAATACAATGAGAGCACCCGTCTTTATGGCCTGCCGCTATTATTCTCTGTAATTCTCTGGTTGCACTAAGTCGTGTGTTTCCTAGTCCCCCACCTCTTGGCAAACAGAGATATAGATCATCTTACAGAACACGCCATTCCTCTTGAATACCAGGGCTCCATCCCATGTGCTGCGTCCTTGTGGGGGGTTAGGGGCTGGGAGCCAAGGAAGGAACAACTGCTCCTTCAGAGGTCAGCGCTCAGAGAGCAGAAGCCAGAGGACTCAGACACCAGGAATTCTGTTTACATTTATAACAGCAGAGGCCAGAATCACGTAGAAATATTAATAGCTTTGGGCTTTAGTCCCAAAATTGCAAAACAAAAAATGCCATTTGCTTGGAACAGAACCTTTAACTCAGACTTTTCTGGAACTCTTCATTTATTTCTACTCCTTCAATAATAATAAGTTTAAAAAGCCTATCCTGGCATATTTTTTTTTTCTTTTTTACAGGGGGGAGGAAATAGGGGAAAAAGAGCTTTTTGTATTTATTTTAATGTGAAAAACATTGCAAACGTCATGACTTTTCCTCATGAAGAGTGTATATAGTTAACAGGAAAAATACCAGTGCACACATATTTGTAGCTTGAATCACCTCTTGATATGTCTCATGGCTTTTCCTCTTAAATAATGAAAAGCAATCAGCATTAAACCTCATTAGGTTTTTAGCAGCTGTTGCAACTTGATCATTATTTCTTTTAGGTCTTTGGGATGTCGGATCTCTGCACTCCAGTTCAGGCTCCGTGCTATCTTTAGCTGACCCCAGCACCTGAAGGGGAAAGTAGTCATGTGCCCTCTCCCTATTTATAAAGATTAGAGGTATTCTGTCTGAAATAGGAGTCTCAGAATAAGTGTCCCCATAGGTGATTGTTTTAAATTCAAAGCGCATTTCAAATTTGCAGTATTTTCCTCAACGCAGGGAAGTCGGGATGAACGATGGCACGGCCTTGGCTAACTGTGCCTGGCTGGCGGCACCGGCATGGGTTGAGTCCTGCCTTTATTCTCAGAAACTGAGCTTTGCCTCCGTAGCAAAGGTGTCGCTGTCATGGTGCCTGGGCGAGAGGAGGGCCAGGGTTTGACGGCGGGTGCGGTGGGCAGCTCCTGCCCGGAGCCCTGGTGATGGCGGGGAGAGCAGTTCTCAGCCAGTGATGCTTTTGGGACGTCTTGTTCGGCCTCTGTCTGCAGCCAGGCCTCTGTGAGGTGGGGTGGGGGGGATGGGGGGTGCTCTAACCTATCAGGAGCTCTCAGACATCCCCGGGAATATAAGAACATGGGAAAAGCATATTTGCCAACTTCCTTCTGGAAGGAATAGTGAGGGGTTTGGGGTGGAGCGGAAGGAGGTAGGGTGGGGCGTGACACCTCCAGTGGCAGTGACCGTAGATGTTCGTCCTGCCTTTGAGGAGGGTCGGTCTCATCCACTCAGGTTTGAGATGTGCGGGTTTGGGAGCAGAGCTGAATTTCTCAGGACCGTGGAGGAGGTGAAGCTGTATTCTACCACCAGTGCTAAGGATTAATATGAGGCAGGCCAGGCAAAGGTTGGCTTGGGACCACAGCTTAAGCAAATGTTCCACTTGACCGAGGGGCAGATCTTTAAAGTATCCTAACCTTGCTGGATGCATAACTAACCCAGCTGTGGGGGTGGGAGAAGTTATGTGGCTTCTAGTCTGGAACAGCTTTCCTTATCTTCCTCAGTTTTTCTTGGCTAACTATGGAATAACAGACACTTTTTGTTTTAGTGTTTTGTTAACATTTGCACCAAGCGCCACTGTTGGGCTAGCTTAGAGGACCGTGTGAGACAGTGTTGCCTGAGAGGGTGCCCGGGCTTATCTTTCCCCTTCTCCTTCGTGCTCCCCACCCTCCATGGTCTCCCCTGAGATTGCGTCCTTAGCCATTCACCTGTACACCAACCTTCGTCTCAGGGTCTGCTTCTGGGGAAACTGATCCAAGGAAATGCTTTTTCACGGTGTTCCCCAAACTGCCCACCAAAGTGCCCTGGAGGCTACAGAGAACCCCCAGGGTATCATGGAGTGTTTGAAATTTTCAAGGAGAAGAACGCTATGCAATATCTGTCAGATACAGTGCCAACTACTCAAGGTGCTGTATGATTTCCATATTAAGATTGGGCTACCTTCCTTTTGATGATGGCGTATGTTTCTGAAGCTGGGTTTTCCATGGCTGTTATGATAAAAAGCAAGTACGAGGTGAAAAGCAGGTGGAAGAGGAGAAGGTGGTGGTATCCAATCTGATCACAAGGCTTGAGAATTTGTTTACTGTTTATAGGAGCACACACACCATTAGTAAGTAAATGTGCTTAAGAATGAAATAAAAATATTTTTCTTAAAATGTATGCGTATAATTTTTTCAAATGGATCCTAGGTTATTAGGGCATAAGTTCTTGTTAAGTCAAATTTAATTATTGGAACTTTTAGCTATTTCTTTTGGTCAGGTGCTGCCCCTCGGTCAGCAAGGGCAGTACAAACCAAATGATGATGGCAGTTTTTATGCATTTCACACTAACATGGATTAAGTGTTCAGGTACCAAATGATAGTCCTTGTTGTAGATTATGCTCGAAATAAACTAATGCTATTCCTTTGTGTGTCCCTTATTGTCCTGCACTGTTTTGTGTTGTTCATGAACTGTCACACTGGCCTCTTCAACATGGGCAAACATGCTTTCTCTTGTTTTCTTCTTTCAGAGAGTGGGTTAATCGAGCCCCATCTATTCACTTTCTGAGAGTATTAATCTGTCTGAGACTACTAATGAGGGATCCATGTTATCAGGTTGGTTGGAAAAAATAAAGGTAGTTTTTACTTGTTATGAAGATGAAGTAAAGATCTGGGATCATGTTAGCTTTTTTTTTTTTTTTTTCTGTCTCACAACTCAATAGCTTTCAAATTTAGGAGGTATCTCAACTGCTATTTAAAAAGATATGAGAAATAATTTAATAGGGACAAACAAATCTCTATGTTTCTGCTGTATTAACTATGGTATTAAGTGGATGGGACTTCTGGTGTATGTTTAAACCATTGGCAGTTCAGGCCACACCTTTGAGTGTGTTCAAGGCTAAGCAGCTCCCTAGGTCAAAGTCAGCAGTGACAAGTGGGGGCCTTCTCAGGGAGTTCCCGAAGCAGCCCGTGGGAAAGGCAGAGACTGCAGTTTTAGCAGCTGCTCCAGAGTCCAGGCCCTTGCCCACATCTAAGTTGGAGGTGAGCACGGGACCTGCCGCTGGTCTCCGATGAGGGTTGCGAGGCCGAGAAACTTTCCCCCCTCTCACTAGTTACTTGAGTGTGCTGCTGCCTCTAGTTTAGTGTTTCTTAAATTTTAATGTGCACAGGAATCCACTGGGAATCTTGTAAACACCGATTCTGATTCAGCAGGTGCACGGTGAGGCCCGACCGAGTCTCTGCGTTTCTGTGAAGCTTCCAGAGGACGCCAATGCCACTGGTCCATGGCCCACACGTTGCACAGCAAGCACTTAGTGCTTTAGCAGTGAGGCTCTAAAAAACAAGCTTCCCTAACATTTCACCCAGACCTTCAAAATTATTTCTTCTAGTATCGGCTAGTAGACAGCTGCTTCCATAAAGCAGCAGTTCTCAAACATCTGTGTGCGTCAGAAACACATGGACGACCTACAGATCACTAGGGGCCATCACCACAGCTGGTCGTTCAGTAGGTTTGGGGAGGGCTGGAAAATCTGCTCTTCTAGTAAGTTCCCAGGTAAAGCTGATGCTTCTTGTCAGGGGACCACAGTTTGAGAACCACTGTTCCAAAGCCTCAAGATCGCTTATTTAGTCATTATTGTTACTGCTTGCCAATGTTAAATATTTAGAACGTTCCTATTCTAAATACGTGCTTCGGTGTTTTCACAGATTTTTCCCCCCTAAGAAGCATCTCCTTTTGCACCCTGTCCTGATGAGCTACTAGGAAGCTCAGGCCACTCCAAAGATCTTTTACTTTGGATTTGGTTTTACTGATGAATTGTTTGCGTCGGAATGCGTTTCTCTTCATTACCCCCATAACTATCTTTTCCAACCTTGGCACTTAAAAAAAGCGTTTCGTACTAGTCAGCTACAGAGCCCGCTCTGATATGAGTCTTGTAGGATTCATGGTGGTGCCACCTGTTTCCGTTAGACGAATCACCACTTCTTCGTTCTGTATTCTAAGCTGGCCTTGTGCTATTATAGTTTAGTGAGCCCTTTGACTGTGTGACTCAGGGCATTCTCCAAATGGCTTTCTGTCCTGGTTGCTCAGAGATTTTTGGGGAAGACAGCATCCTTTTTTTTTCCCATGACCAGCCGTACAGAACTATGCATTCCATGTATTTCTGAAGGGCCGTTTGCAATTTTGTGTGCAGCGTATGTCATAACGGTGGACCACGTGTTCCATTTTGCCCGGGTCAGTCCCAGTATGTGTTCCTTGTTCCCACTTAATTATTAATAACATCTCCTTTCACTCTCATGAAGGTAGGTTTTTAGCAGGGGCTCTAATTTTCTGACTTATGGAAGTTAGCAAAGTATTTGCCTCAGAGATTTTCTGTTTGTTTAGAAAATTGATGACCGTTGTGTCCTACTCTGCTGATCTCCATCAAAGTATTGCCTTTCTTAGTCTAATTCTTGATGGATCGGGACACGGTTGATTGCCCTGCTCTCTCCAGGAAAGAATTCAGTGACCTCATTGTTTATGGGATTTTGTGACTAAACACATATTAAAATGAAGTCCTTCCCCGATTTCTAGTCTTTCCATAGAAGGGTATTCTCTCTGAATATCTCCTCCTGGCACTCTTTCCACAAAGAAGAGCGTGTGCTCAGGCGGTTGTTGAACATCTTGAGTTGCCAAGAATTGTTGGCCGAAGTCACAAAGCTTTGCTGGGGTTTACTGTAATTTATGCCAGTTAATCTCAGCGAGCCTTCATCCTTGCTAGGCATTCCTTTCCTCGCTTGTTGAGTCTGTGCCGCAGGATCCACAGTGGCTGTTCCAAACCCTGTCCGCTTCTCATACTCCGATCCCCTCCTGACCCTGTCATCCTCACCAAATTACAGCATTGTCTGCTTTCTGGGAAAACCAAAGCCATTCCAGTGGGAACTCTCTTATTATCTCTTCTTTGTTTCTTGAAATATTAGGGTTACCTTGAAGCTTTATGTTCTTCTTGTCTCAGAAGAAATATCCCTCCTCCTTGCCAAGGCTTACCCATCTATCTATTCTCTTCATTTCTATGTCAGTGTCTCACTTTCTATTTTCTATTATTGTAAAAATGTCCTCTCCTGGACCCAGATGTCCCTTCGAATCTTCACCTTCCCTTCATTACTACATTTCTTGAGAGGCCAGGCTATATCTCTTGAACCCGCTTCCTCTCTGTCAGAACTGATGGGCTGTATTGCTTTCACACTGAATTCTTGTGAACAGGGTTCTCCCTGGAAGCCATGTTTCAGTCAGCATCCCTTGATCCAGAGGTTGCAAACTGGTAGCTCAGAGATTGGATCTTGCCTGCCAGAGACTTCAGTATATGCTTAACGGAGACTCCAGCAAGAAAAAAACCTGGAAGGAATGAAAGAGAAGCCATTTTGAAAATATGGAGTGCTTAGGGTTGTTTGCAATTAAAGGGAGACACGTGGTCTGAGGTTTCAAGTATGGTAGGAACCCCAAGCAGGATACAGAGAAATGGCCACCTGGACTTTACTGTGAAGCCGTAGTACATTGCTTATCGAGGATGAAGTGAAAATCTTAAAAGCTCCTAAGTACAATTATCTTAGCAACCACAGTAAAAAGGTGGGCAGGCTGAGTGACCTTATCCCAGCACCTGCATTTCTCAACTCTCTTAGCAGCCCACAGGCTTCACTGCATTTTCTGTTTGTCTCCACCGCTCCCAGGAGGCCATAGCTCTTCCTTAGCACTTTGTGTTTTTCTGTATTACTGCTCTTTTTCTTGACCCTGCCTTCCTAAATGTTAACCTTCCCAAAGTTCTTTATTTTTTCAAGTTTATTTATTTTGAGAGAGAGAAAGAGAGAGAGAGCGAGCAGGGGAGGGGCAGAAAGAGAGGGATAGAGATAATCCCAGGTAGACTCTGTACTATCAGCAAAGAGCCCAACAACTCAGGGCTTGATCCCATGAACTGCGAGATGGTGACCTGAGCCAAAACCAAGAGCCGGAGGCTTAACCGACTGAGCAACCCAGGCGCCCCATCCAAAGTTCTTTTCTTTCATCGTCTTCTCCCCTATCTCCCATGCTCTTGGCTTCAACTATCGTTGTTGGCATTGTTGGTTTTTTGCTCACAAGTACATACCTCCAGTCTCCAACTTTTCTCTTCGTGAAAGTCACAAATTTCCAGGAGTATTTTGGACGGCCATCTGGATGACACAATAGTGTAATGGTTCTCAAAGTGCGATTTGGGGACGGCTTATGGATCTCTGAAACCCTTTCAGGGATTCTACCAGGCCAAAAATATCTTAAAAATAATGCCACGGTGTTGTTTGACTTTGCACACTCACTGTCTTACATATATGCAGTGGCGTTCTCCAGAGGCTGTGGGATGCATGAAAATGTCACAGCTCTGATGGCTGATGGAACGTGTGCTTGTCTACTCCTCCTGTGTTTTAAAATGTTCGCACTTTTAACTTGTAATATGATAAGTAGATATACCCCACATAAACAGAACTCCTTGAGGTTCTCAGTAATTTCTAAGAGTGTGAAGGAACACAGAGACCAAAGAGTTTGAGAAGCACTGTGGTGGTGCATTCCACTCAGTAACTTTAAAATGGAGCTCTTTGATCCTTCCTCTCACCTTGAACCTTCAGAAGCAACTCTTAATCTTTTTAATGGCGCTACCTTGCTTCCAGACTCCAAGGTAGGAAACTTTAAAACATCTCTTGTATTTTCTTCTTACTTATCCCCTACAAATAGAACCTACCAAGGTTTTCAAGAGTACTGCTATTCCGTCTGGAAAGATAAGATGCCAGCACAGAGAGGGGCCTAAAATCAAGACCCAGAAATGAGCAGTGTGGAACCACTGTTGACTTTAAGCAGAGGAGTAAAGTGATCACATTTGTGATTCACTGTTAAGGGCTCACTGCAGTGTGCTCGACATTGATTTGGTTGCTGATTAGGTGTAGGATGAGAGCATCCAACGTCACTGACATCTTCAGCCATTGCAAAAATAGTGGTGCATAACGACATCTATTTTGGTGTTGCACTGTGCTCCCTTTTTAAAGAACATACTCTTTATCTGTATTATATTATTGTATCACTTTTTTAAAAAAAGGAAAACCTCGGAATAGAACAAGGACATTTGTTCACATACTGCACATTGGACTGAAGGTCAGATTGACTTGGGGACTTTCTCCAGGTCATTGGGTTCAGAAGTACAGAAGCCAGTCTTGTGACTCTGTGGCTTGTGAGCAGGGAGAAAATGCTGAGATCTGACAGGGCACTCGGGAGGTGTTGCTGTCATCCAAGTGTGCGGTCATATTTGCTCCTCAGGTTAGTAGTCAGAACCGTTAAGCCCAGGTATGCGCATGCGTAACTTGTGGTTTTGGTTTGCTGCAGCTGACACTCTCAGGTTAGAGCAATCCCATTGGTATGACCAAACGAAATATAGGGAGGACCCTGATTCTGTGAGCAATCTCCTAGCCTCGCTCCAGTCTCCATAGGAGCATGGGGGGCCGAAGCGGGGAGTGTTTATTTTGTAAATGAAGGGCAAATTTTTGAGCATGTAACAACAACATTCTCAGAGAGTGACAGACCCTCTCTCTCTTTCCTATACGTCATAACAGTGCTTCTCCAATGGTGATCCACGGGAGTTAATACTTATTCAGTGAAAAGACGTGTGCTTCAATTAATGATGTTTGGGAAAAACTGCACTCAGTTCTCCCATTGGAGGCTTATAATGCATGGCGGGGTGTTCAAAGCTCTGAGGGGCCCTATGATAAAACCAATTGTCAAACTCTGTTTAAAGTATTATTTTACAAGCTGATTTGAATTTGGCCATGAAATTATTACTATTTTTTAAATAGAATGTCTAATGCTACCCACTGCACAGAATAAAAGGGTTATTCCCAGAACAGAGTTTGGGACTTAGTCCCAAATTGTTAATACTAATTATTGGATTGATATGTTACTTGTCAAGGTAAAAACTTAAAAACGACCATGACCATGACCAATCATTTAAACATTATTCTCTCCCGTGGTGTCTTTTCACTTCCAAGCCTTCAAGTCAACAACTCCCAGATTTCAATCTTTTTCTCTCATGTCATTTTCCATGGTCTTTTGTACTTTTCTCAAGTGAATATCCCATCAGTAGCTCAGTATGTCCCAAATCGAGTCTTCTCTAACCTACACTAGACTCTTCCCGTCTCCTTCCTTATGTCTGTTAGTATCTGCCACCCCTTAGTCCCCAGGCTCAAATAGGTGACATCTTCTACTTTGTTCCCTTTCTTCTAGCATGTCTTCATGTTTACTTGATCACACGACTTCACAGACTATCTCTGCCTCTCCATTCTCCTTCCCACTGTCACCGCCAACCAACTGGGCTTCTAGGTGGCATTCTTTCCCTTTCTGGTTCATTCAAAAACCGGAAGGAAGTCCCCACAGCTGATTTCTTTCTTTCTTTCTTTCTTTCTTTCTTTCTTTCTTTCTTTCTTTCTTTCTTTTTTCGTCAGAGAGCATGAGCTGGGGAGGGGCACAGAGAGAAGGGGACAGAGGATCTGTAGCGGGCTCTGTGCTGACAGGCTGACAGCAGCAGGTCCGATGCGGGGCTCAAACTCATGAACCATGAGATCATGACTTGAGCCGAAGTTGGACGCTCAACCAACTGAGCCACCCAGGTGCCCCCTCAGAGCTGATTCTAATCATCCCTCGTTCACACATTTTCATCAGATGTCATGGCCCTCATGACAGAGGTCACATTCAAGCTCACATCTAAGCCCTCCCACAGTTTGGTCCCACCTGGCTTTCCTGACATTATTCCCAGTAATGCCCTTCATGGAATCACGGAAGTGCTTCTCCTGATGTTCTTTCTGCACAACTTCCGTGCACCTTTGGACCTACTGTCCAAATCTCCCTGGTTTTCCCCAATTTCTTCTCAGCAACTCTATCCATCCTTCTATGCCCTTTCAGGGGCTGCCATCCTTATGAAATTTTCCTTAGTCCTCTCAGCAGGATGTTATGTGTTCCTCCTGGAGCATCATAGCACTTCATGTATAAGTGTTTTATAACGCTTACCAAATTCTGTCTTGAGTGCCAGTTACTTGTATATCTAGCGTATGCTTGCCTAAAGCTCAGTGCAGTAGGCCTCGGTCATCTTCACTGCATATTTGTGTCCCCTTCAGAGCCTAACACGGGGCTTTTATGTAATAAGAATGAAAAAAAAATTGTTGAACAAACATAAGGAATTTTATGTGTTATTTTTACATGTATAAAATATTCTGCCATAACTAGGAATAATGTGTACAATATTCTTCTGTTTTTTAATTGTAGCTCTTCTACAGTAAAAACAATGATGAAAATTCAAATTAGTAGGCAGTCACAGAACTACTTTTTTTTTTTTTTCTTTTTTAGAGAAAGAGAAAGAGAGGGCACATGAGTGGGGGAGGGACAGAAGGGAGAAGGAGAGGGAGAATCTTAAGCAGGCTCGACGTTCAGTGTGGAGCCCAGTGTGGGGCTCGAATCCACAACCCTGGGATTATGACCTGAGCCAAAATCAAGAGGTGGATGCTCAACCAGCTGAGCCACCCAGGCACCCCACAAAACTATTTTAAATTGAGTTATAAGTGTGGCTTCATAGTTGATTGAAACATGGGTATGTTTAGTGTTTCCAAATTCACTTCACATCGAATAAGGAAACCTTGACAAGGAGGCCTGAAGAATCTGGGCCTTTTGTTCAGCCTGCCCACTCAGTTGGCTTCATGGTGGAACTAGATTGTTCTTCCCCACACTTGAGCACTCATCACCATGCACGTCCAACAGAACTGGAATGATGGCTAATATTTGTATTTCAAACGACTTCCTTGTAGGCATGTTAAGGAAAGAGATGCCAGTATAAATAAACAGGTTAGGGCCACTTGAAACACATTTGCCTGAAGATGAATGTCAATATGGATGATAGGAGAGCATTTGCTGTTAGTAGAGTTCCAAGCTGGCCCCTCTCACACCTGCAGCCTCACACCCCGGTCTCCCCCAATTACCACTTTTAGAATAGTTTTGTGAAGTGCCTTCTTACTGGGAATTGGATTTAAAGACCTGCATCAGGAGACGCTTACGATGATTATGCTTACCTTTGTTTAGAGTCAGGGTTTAATAAGACCATTATCCTCTCCATTTTAAGGAGGAGTCCCATAGAGCAATGCTTGCCAACTTTTACTGTTTGTGGATTACCTGGGAATCTGTGGAGATTCAGAGTATAATTCAACAGGAGATTCTACACTCCTTACTAGCTCCTCTGTAAGGCTGATGCTGCTGTCTGTGGACCACACTAGGCAGAGGCCCACAGGAAGGTCCTGGGAACTTGGTGATGCTGGATTCCATTCCTATCCAGGCTGGTCACTTAGGCAAAGTGGCTTACCTTTCTGGGTCTTAGTTGTCCTAATCTGCAATGTGAGGAGGGTGAAGGGAATGATATCTAACAGCCCTTTCCAGCTGTAATATTTTATGATGACATGAGAGGAAATAGAAAGAATGAGGAGTCAGGCTGAAGGTCTTAGTAAGAGTTTGTCTTAAATGTGGTACAAATAACAAACATTGAATTTATGTTAGAATGTGGACCTTCAAAAAATAATTATGTCTCATGATTTAATCAAGAAATTGCATGTAAAATAACCTTGCCCTCCACCCTCATCTTTTGTGTATGTTCTGTTGTTTTGTTTTATTAGGAGATACTCCATAGCTTGGGCGGGATTGAAAACCTAGCGCAGGTAAGATTCCTTTGTGGTGGCTGGCTCGTCTTGCCTTTCCATTTCACTCCATGGCTCGGGGCGAGGATTACGTAGGTGTGTGACAGCAGATGGCTTTCCTACCTTAGGCTGCCGGCCAAGGGGAGGAGCAGGCAGGGTGGATAAGTGTGCGTATGGCAGGATACTCACAGAGCAGGAAGGGACCCATGACATTTTGTTCCAGGTGATTTTACCCAGCCTGCCGAAACAAGAAAGTTCTATAAAAGGTCACATGTCTTTAATTAGTAATGAAAAGAAATAGGTGTTGGCTGGCAGACCAAATCCTCAGCATTGCACATACCAGATGAGGGGAGAAAATAATTGGTTATGAAGATGCTTATCATTTTTCCACAAAAAAAGAATTCTCGTGCTCACTGAAATGTTTCCAAATACATGACAATGTGAGGAATGGTTTTAACTTCACTTAATTTTCTGCTTTTGTAGCTACTGAGGGAAGGCAAACAGGTAACTGTATATGTTGAGCCAGTTAAATATTAGTATGATAAAACAAAATTTTCTAGGCAGGGCATTGGGTTGGAACAGCCCATTCTCCTAAAACCTATGGCATGTACAGAAAGAATGATTTTCATAATAAACCAATGGCCCTGCAAACTCATTCCATATTAATGGAAGATTAAATTTAATGGCAGTTTAATGCTAAACCTATCTTATTTTATTATATTTTCATTCCTGGGAAATTGCTACATCATGTCTAGTTTTTATTTTTAATTGGCTGGGGGCTTACCTCATTTAATGGCATAGTCTTTCATAAAATCATATTCTAAAGGATCCTCTTATCCACTTTCATTTCCCTTGTAATATTAGAAATCTATGTGTTACTCTGAGCCTATTTCTTATTATAATCAATTATCTACAGTGAGGGATTATCAGACTACCCCCTACCCATTTTATTCTGATTATTGGTATATGGGGTATGACGGTTGTGTGTGTGTGTGTGTGTATATACATATACATATACATATACATATACATATACATATACACGCATATGTGTGGTATTTGGAGGCAAATTACACCACGAACTCATTTAGTTACAAGTCATTTGAGGACTTTTGAGAGTTTACATAGTCTTTCCATGGTCCCTCCCTGAAATTCAGGGCATGCAAAAGAAGGTGAAGAATCTAGAAACTCAAGCTACCTTTTGCCCTTAAGTGAACCTGGCCCAGGGACCCGAGTATTATTTGGTGTATCTGTTGTGCCATCTACAGCTCATTTTCAGAAGTACACATCTTGTCCTTCATCTGCTCTCTTGTTGGTTTGGTCCCTCCTGCAGTACATGGAGATCGTGGCCAATGAGTACCTCAGCTATGGGGAAGACCAGCACAGTGTGGACAAGCTGGTCAACATGACATGTAAGTGTTGTCGCAGGGACACAGCAACTTTCCCGATTTGCTAGAATGAGCAGGATGGTCTTTTCAGCAGGAAAAAGGGTACTTGGAATACTTATGAGTCTACCCATCCACAGTCATGGTATTGAGAGTCTATGTCAGTAGTTCTATTTAGTGGCAAAATATACCCGGAAGGAAAACTTCAGATCACAACTCTTACCTTGAAAAGCCCAGTTTTGGGTGGAAGATTTTCAGTGAGTACAGGCCTACTTTAATGCAACAGAGACTTCCATAATGGCAGATTTGGGTAAAAATATTTTTTGCTTTCTTTGATGTCTATTAAAATGTCATAGGCTATTCAGTTTTCATCTATAAAATTGGGTTAATACTAATAATACCTACCTCATAAAATTTAAAACATTGTGCGCATAAAAAAAGAAAGAAAAAGACCCTGCTGTAATGATGATAACGTGAAATCATTGGTCTGTGGGTGTGGCACTCAATCTTCCCTCTTTGGAAGGCCCCACCTTCCATCCTCTCCAGGTTTGAAGATCTGTAGGCCCCCTGTTGTTGTTGGGTGCTGGCCCATTTTCTTTGTGTGAATGGTCTAATTTACAGTGTTTGTTTCCACGGCAGCACACTGATTCTCAGTTAAAGGGAGAAGAGAGTATGTCACAAGCCTTCGGCACCAGGAAGTTTCTTTGAGAACAGCTGTTCTCTTCAGCTGGGGAACCTTGCTGTGGCCATCACCTTCACTGGCCTCCCCCCTCCTCTTTATACTTGAAATCTTTATAGGGGGGAATCTTTGAAGAGTAGGTTTCACTTTGAACTTCTAGAGGACCCTGTTGAGGACCTTAAGGGGAAGGAGATGTTTGCCTTTTTTGTTGTCTCCATATTTATTGTTATAATACTAATATATGATTAATTATTAGTTGAGCTTAAGAGGTAATTCTCAGAATTAAAAAAAAAAAAGAAACCAAAAAACTCTGTTCCTTCTCCCTCCATTGTTTCTTTTGTGTTATCTGTCTTCCCATTTGCCCTTTCTCTGCTTGCCCTTCTGGTAATTCAGACCTGAGTTTCTATGAATACTGCTGCCTTTAAGCACTGAATCCCTCTTTCAGCTATTTCCTTTCTTTATAGATATTTTTCAAAAACTTGCTGCTGTCAAAGACCAAAGAGAATGGGTCACCACAAGTGGAGCCCACAAGGTGAGCCGTCCCAGAAGGAGTGAACACTTCAGCTCCATATGTCAGTGGATTGCTGCTGAATTTGAGAGCCCCATGATCAAGTTTCTTATAATTATAGTTCACAAAATCTACCCTAGAATTGTACATCTCTGCCAACCCTTTTATATTCTTTATTAGTCTAAGGAGCATATATGGAAATAACAAACAGGTTTCCTGAAACTCTTTTTTTCTTTTTCCTATGCCACTTAAGAACAACCAAGTTCATTGTTTTATTTAAATGTTGCTTGAGAAACCCTGGCTATATATATATGTAAACTTACCCTAGGTGTGTGTTAACAAGTGAACAAATAAAGCGTATGTACACATCTAAATACATTCCATATGGCACATGGGGTTATATTTGTTTGAACCGTATGAAATTGTCATGTCTATATGCCAATTTCATATGGTTCAACTTTATAATCAGATGGCATAGTATTACAGGCATCTGGATCGAATATGCATTTCAACATAAATGAATGCAGGTTTAATTAAAACAGACTAAATTTATATTTATAGTAAAACTGTTTAGGTGGGAGCTGCCTACAGCCAAGTTCTAATAATCTGTTGAGTTGTCATATCCCAGGAGGTTACTTCCTAGCATGTACCAGAGCAAGGTTGTCTAAAATGTGTTCACACATGCTGCCCATTGTGTAGGAGATGATTCTGGGTGATATACAAGTCAACACTTTTCATTTTGATAGCCACATGTATTTCACCGATACTATCACTGAGAATTTAAGGAACATTTTGAGTAGCATTAAGGAGGATATGGCAAAAATTGTGGAAGGGATATGTCAGGGACTGAAGTTTGGGGAACATTCTATTAGAAGATAGAGAAAAAAGTGAGAGAAGAATAAGAGGAGGGGATGAGAGAAATGAAGATAATGATAGCTTCATAAAAACACGAATGAAATCACAAAGGGGAAAAATTGGCATAAAAGAAACCCAAATCTCCTCATCAGTTGTTGCACGGCTTACAGCTCTGGCCTGCAGTGTGTTTGGGGGTGTACTTTTGGGGGACTCTGAGTTCTAAAAGTCTCTGGGGAAGGGGACCTCAGAAGAGGCAACTGATAATGTACAGACTTGCAGGTAAGTCATGTTACTTAGGATGATGCCTGGAAGCATCGATTCATGCTCTTTCAACATCATTTAGAAATCTCAGAGGCAAATGGAGTGCTTGCTAATGTTGATATACCTTACTTAGTTTGGGGTGGGGGGGGGAGAGTTTTCAATACTTTGGTGAAAAATAGTTCCTCAGTTTGGAAAGAGGCTACCGTAAAGCCTGGTTCAGAATGAGCTCCCGATGACTGGTTGCTACCAGTATTGTGGTTTCTATTATTACTCTCTCTACTTCTCCTTGGGGAGAGATCAGAAGAGGCAGAGCAGACCTCCTGGGCACATGAAAATAGAGGGAAGAGTGAGACCTTTGGCCGTGTAGCTTGGTGGCTTTGGCTTCCTGCCCTGGGTAAGGAATGGCTACAAGGAACTTGTCTTGAGTCTCAAAGCAGGAAGGGGCCCTACCCCCTGGAAGAGCTGGGTGTGGTGAATGTTTAATAAAACTCCTCTTGAGGTTAAGCTCAATGATCTTTGACAGAAACATTATACCACCCAAGAAGCTTCTAGCACTTACGCAATGAAACTTTCTTTTACTTCATTTTTCAGACATTAGTAAATTTACTTGGTGCCCGAGATACTAATGTTTTGCTGGGTGCCCTTCTGGCTCTGGCTAGTTTAGCTGAAAGGTAAGTGTATTTTACTGTACTTTTCAGTTTCACTGCTGTAGCAGTTTAGGTGGGAGAGACGGAAAATAGATCAGTTTCTCTAGTTGCTTACCTACTTAGTTATAATTTGTGAAAAATAAGCATGGAATAGCATTAATATATAGAAGAGGATCCTGGATGAAAAAGTATCATTTTAAAACTTAAGATGGAAAGGAAAATCCCAGTTTAAATTTTTTTTTTCATTTTTTCCTAACCAGAAATACTTACCTAGTCTTTTATCCAACCCTCAGATACTTCCACTTTCAAAATTACCACAATTTTTCTTTGACAACTGAATCTCCCCAACCTTAAAAAACATTCTCTCCTATGTATTTATTTTAACATCTAAAACATTTTCAAACATTTTTACCCTTAATACAATTCTGGGTAGCATGTTCCCTTTATAGATATCATGATCAGTTTAAGTAAAAGTGCTTTAAATATATTTTTATGCCAATAAGTGGATCAATGCTTTTTTCTTTTTATTTTTTTAAACTTTATAAGGAATAATTGACTACTCTCATTACATACGTTTAAAGTGCACATGATGATTTGATATACCTTATATATATGGAATGATTATCATGCTCACGACAGTTAATACACTCATCACATCACCTCCTTAACTCTGTGTGTGTGTGTGTGTGTGTGTGTGTGTGTGTGTGTAGTAATTACACTTGAAATCTGCTCTCATCAGCTGTCAAGTGTACAATATCACACTATTAACTATAGTGTCCATGCTCTACATTAGATCTTCAGTATTCATTCTTTTCATTACTGTAAGTTTGTACCCTTTAACCTGTATTTCCCCCTCCTTCTAGCTAGTTGCATCTGGCAACTATTCACCATTTCAATCTCTGTTTCTGTGTCATCAGGTCTTTAATTTTTATTTTATATTCCACGTATCACTGATATCATATAGTAGTTACCTTTCTCCGTCTGGCTTACTTTACTTAGCATAATTCCTTCCAGGTTTATCCATGTTGTCACAAATGGCAGAATTTTGTTCCTTTTTATAGACAGACAATAATATTCAATTATATACGTTACATACAACACACACACACACACACACACACACACACACACACACCTGTATAGGTCACTTTTATATCTTGGCTACTGTGAATAATGCCTATTATTACTTTTTTATGAACAGCATATGATTCTTTTTGGAGAAAGGGAATTATGTTATCATCATACTGTCATTAAACAAATTTGAATTTATGACATATGACATTTATTGAATGTGGGAATTTGATGTAGCCCTAGCCCATGGAGCTATATTGCTTTTTGTTTCTCCTCCTGAGATAATATGAGAACTGGAGTATTAGATAAATGGATATGGTAGAGTATGTCTTTAGTAATTACTAATAGTTTTTAATTTGTAGTCCAGAATGTAGGGAGAAGATAAGTGAACTCAACATTGTAGAAAATCTGCTGATGATTTTACATGAATATGACTTGCTTTCCAAAAGGTAGGATTGCTAATAGGGAAAAGACAATACCATAGTTGATGAAAATTATTATAATCATTTTTATGATGTCCTGTTATTTACATTGTTAACTGAAGTTATGAGTCACCTTGACATTTATTTTCTCTTAAAGTTTTTATAAATAAACTAGAACAGAGAGGGTGTATTGATTTATCTTTGGTTTTGCACCACTTCTGGATCTGGGCAAAGAATCAAATTATATAAGTCTTACGATTACATCCTTAATATTTTTGTTTATTGATTTTTTTTTTTTTTACATCCTGTGCCTTTAATGAAAGAAACTCTGAGGTGGCTCTATTTATAGTAATTTCAGATTATATGTTGAATAAATTATTAGATCGCTAAAATCTATTTTGCTTAAGTCAAGTAAAATACATTAAGATAGCTGCTGACTTGTTTCATGACCACCTGTTATTATAACTCTAAACAGAACCGAAAATGCATTCATTTTCACTTGAACTTACATATTGCTCTGAAGAATTACTGTATCCAGATAGTTATTGGGTAGTTTTTAAATGGAGTTGCAACCTACATTATCTGATACTTGGTTAAGTAAGTCATAATTTTCTCAAGAAGTAAAGCAGGTAACAGACATCAAATAATGAAGTCCTGACACGTAACCATAGTAAACCGCCTTGAATCTTTCTTCTCAGTTTCACCCTCTTTTCCAAACTATACTTACAGAGTTGCTTACCTGAGCCCATTGCTAGGAAAGAGCCTCTGCCCAGATGTTAGAATGCCAGAGATGAATAGGATAGAGTGTATAGTGTGGGAGAGAGGACGGGCATGCAGGTCAGTGGTTTCACCATTGTGCTGTAAGTGGCGTGGTTGATGGGTTCACAGGACACCGTGGGAACAGAGAGAAGAAGCTCCCAGTCAGAGCCAGGGGTCATGCCAAGTTTCTGGAAGGAAGACGGAGTTATCTAGGCAAAGGGAGAGAACAAGTGAAAACAGAATGTGCTCCCACATGGAGGCATGAAATGGTCTTTGTTCGAGGCAGTGCATGGTTGGGCACAGCTGGAACAGAGTGCAAGAGGGAAAGTGCCAGAAAACTAGACAGTTAATCTTGAGTTAAAAATATAGCTAATTTTTATCCAGCTTTCTATATGCCAGGCCCTGCTCTAAGTGCTTTTGTGTGTTAACTCATTTGATTGGCACAATAACCCTGTCAATTTCCATATTTTATAGAGGAAGCAGCAAGATGCCTTTAGCCAGGCCACCGTGGGCTCTTTGTGCCGAATAAGAGTGTGGTTTTTATCTGTGAACATTATGGGGACTCCCAGGAAGATTTTAAGCACGATCAGATTCATTTTGGGGGAAGATTACTCTGGTGGCAATGTGTAGGGTGTGTGACGTGGGGAATGTAGCCACACAATGAGCTCCACTTAGAACAAGGAGGGAACGTCTGGTGTGGAAAGTTCGAGGAGATGAGGAATACTATTTGCCGAAAAACATATGTTCTGAATGTCAGAGGACAAAAGTTTGGGAGGGATTGGGGCTGTGAGAAATTGGCTCAGGGGAAAGGAACTGTAGAGTCATGTGGGCATGAGAAGATTGGAGAGGCGAGTGACAGAGGGGCTTACGTCTTGGACGCAATCAAGGATCGCAAGAATGGGAGGAGCGGCGGGGTTAGCCAGCTACATGACTTGTAAGAGAATTAATCTCGGCAGTTGCCCAGGAAATAGGGGGCCCTGAAGGCTCTTGATTGGCAGGGGCAGATTGGGAAAGGAGAAGCAAGCGTCTTGGATGATTCTGTCTTCTGATTTGGGAAATTGAAAAGGCTGTTGTTTCATGAATCAACACTGGGCACATAAGAGGAAGAGCCAACGTGAAGAGGAGGATAATGACTTTGAGCTGAGACCCAGTGGGGTGACACACATGGTGGACTGCCATGTGGCTAGAACTTCTGGAGGTGGAGAGTGATGCCTGGGCCCGGCTCACGGTGCCAGGACAGAGCAGGTGTTTGAAGCCACGGGAAAGGATGCCGCTGTCCAGCGAGAGTGTTTAGGGTTAAGGATGGCTCTGTGAAATGTGCATCATCATCATGTTTCAGAGCTCAGCTGAACCCACTGTCACATGCTATCATTATCTTTATTTTACTGTCCAGATACTCACTGGGCACTTTGCGTTTACTTTCCTTGCATTGTAGGGTTGTTGTTGTTGTTTCTCGTTTTGTTTTTGCCATTTGTGTTAATGTCTTGTTTTTGTAACCACCTAGTAAGTTTCTGAAGACTTGGGTGGAGCTTTTATTTCTTTTGTCTTGAGCACAATGCCGGTCCTATTGTATGATATGTGGTATCTATTTGCTGGTTAGTAGGTTTTTAGCCAGACCAGTGGGCTCAGAGTGAGTGAGGCTCTGACTTAGAACAGCGGGTCAGCGAACTCTGACCTGCAGGCTAAATTTGGCTCCCTGCCCGTTTTTGTAAATAAAGGTTTATTGGAACATAGCCATGCCCTTGTGTTTTTATGTATTGTCTGTGGCTGCTTTTGCATAGATTGGCTCGGTTGGGTGGCTGGCAAAGCATAAAACACTGGCCTGCAATCCAGCCCCTTACAGAAAACATATGTTGACCTGTGACTTGGAAAATGTTACAGGGATGCAGTGATGATGGCTCTAGTCTAAATGTGAAGTCAATAACCCGCCGTGCCGGGGTTCTCATTCTCCTCCTCCCCCTCCCTTTCAGGTTAACTGCAGAGTTACTGCGCCTACTTTGTGCCGAACCCCAGGTAAAGGAACAGGTGAAGCTCTATGAGGGGGTACCCGTCCTCCTCAGCCTGCTCCACTCGGACCACCTGAAGCTTCTCTGGAGTGTTGTCTGGATTCTGGTTCAGGTTTGTGAGGATCCTGAGACCAGTGTGGAAATTCGCATTTGGGGAGGCATCAAGCAGCTTCTTCATATTTTACGAGGGTGAGTCAGAGGGGGCCTTTGGCCTACTCTGCCCCAGTCACTGAAGGCCGGGGGGCCTGCCATCCAAGGGCACAATTGGTACATTGGCACATTACCAGCTAACTTCCTCCTGCTCCTTGGCCATTGCTGTCGTGGACAGTCATTTATCCATGTCACAGACGTGCGTGAGCTCAATATCAGGGGCATGCATCTTTTAAGCTTCTTGGGAGCCCTCAAATATTTATCTTTGAATCACAAGCCTCCAGTTCCGTACCAGGAATATAGAAGGCCATCAGTCTGCAAATGCAGATTGAATGGAGACCCAAGAACCTGAAGAAAACATTTATCTTGCCCCCTTTTTCTTGACGTGCTCTATGCGTATTGTAATCCCAACAAATACAGTAATGTTCCTTTGAATTTGCTATTTTCCTAAGATGTCTGCATCTGCGTATATGTCATTCATCTACAAAGAGAAAGAAAACCTGCAATGAGAGAATAGAGGAATAACCCTTAGCTAAAAGGGGAGAAGACATTATTTATCAAATGATTAGCATGTGCTGACCCTGGTCCAGTTGCCCTTCTTTCCTCTCTGATCTTTCTTGCCTGAAGGTGGGTTAGCACCTTATCTGTCATTCAAAAGTAGAATTCTAATGACACCCAAGACTTGAGCGCGGAGAAGGAATGGTTGGTTAAAATAGTTTCAAATTGAAATTTTCTTGAAGTATGTGGCAATAAGTGTGTATTAGATATATTGAAGTAATGCATAAGGATATCTTTTGGTATGTCGGTGGGAAAGTTCTAGTACCTACAATTATCATAAGGCATAATTCAGCCTTATAGATACAGAATCAAAGTTGAAAAGGAGCACGTCTGCTTGAAAGGAATCACACTTGTAATCCACAGTACATAAATAAAGCTCAATCTAATAAAAGCAGAATGACTTATTCTTAATACGACCAGATATTATCAAATCAGTATTATTCAGACTTTGTGCCTGTTGTACCTCTAGGGATATTATGGAACTCCATGTTGTCAACTTCATTTTCTGTGAGGACGTTTCCAAGTATAAGAACAGACTATAGAGATGTGAACAGTAGCTTTGTTAATGATTTCTGTCGTTACTAAAACAAAGGAAAAAAAAAATAGAAACTGTTGACAGTGTAGTCACTTCTACGAATATCATAGGAATATCTCAATTTATAGTATAAATTATAAATCTCCCATTTGTACTGTGGCATAATAAGCTAGCTCCTTGGACGTTTAGCAAAAGTTTTTTATTTTTTTGTTTGTGTGTGTAGAATGCGGATGGTAGTGGTGGGCATTATGATTCACCAGTATGCCTAGTGCAATAGCTATGGACCACCCTCTCAGAGAGCACTTATTTTCTTTGATGATAAAGCGAATTTCTACCTGCTTAAGCAATTCTTCAAAGATAAAACCTACCTTTTTTACCACTTAGAATTCAGTTTAATACAAGGCAGCAGTTTTCCTCTTTTGCTCAAGATGTAACCATCCTTAATAGAAAAGAGTTCATCCATGTCTGGAGAGTCATTTTGCCAGTCCATTTCGATGGTGCAACGTTAGAAAACTCTTCCCTGGGAAAATGACATATGTCAACACTCATTCTACGTTAAATGTGTCTCAGTGCTCTGGGAGAATTTATTACCCCAGCTGGGTAAACACTGTCCTTTCAGAGCTTGTGCCTGCCCCGGAGCTGCCTGGGGCGGGTACAGGGGGTGGAGGTTGCCAGATTGTCTGCCGGCTTGAGTATGAACAGGGATTGTTGTCAAGGCAGTTTCCAGAAAGCCTGTTCACGCCCATTCACCTACAATCCTAAACTCAAGAGTGGTTCCTAAAAGGCTGTATACTCGAGTAGGGGGAGTGATCTCTAAAATTTGAGTTTTAACATAATTTTGTTGACAGGTAAGGTCACCAGTTGTGACTGTCCATACACCTAGCTCCATTACCTTCTCAATGCTAGTTGAAGGAAAGGCACTAGTGGGCTCTGATGACACGGGAGGGAAGCCAAGGAGACTCTATGTTTGTTAGATTTAGGCACAAAGAAATCCAGATTGAGCTGCTGCCGTAAAAAATAAGTAAATGAAAAAAATATGGTATTCACATACAACAAAAAAGAACAAAACAGGTAAAAGACATGAAGAATCTATTGTAGAAGATGTTACCTTGAGTAAACAGAAAAACAAAAGCTTTATTTTATCAAAGATGTTAAACGGAACATGACATTTATGACCTGAGATTAAAGATGAGATGCTAGGACAACAGAAAGGGGAGGAGAGAGAGATTGCAGAGCTAGGGAAAAGGCAAGGACTGAATAATCCACAGAACTGAGATGTTCATCAGAGTACCAGACAGAAACTGGAATTAGTACAAGGAAGGGCAAGCTTGAAAAAAATTGCACATAATGTGGAGGAAAAAGTCAAAGGAATGAGAACCATTAGAGAAAGAAGGATATGGTTTGCAGAAGATGAGTTTTGAACTTGTGGATACTTGATATCCTGGGTTAAAGAATAAAGCAGAAGGAATAAAAAAAATTCAAAGATGTAATAGAAGAGACCTTTACCAAAATAAGATTGGAATTTCTTGGAAAAAGAAAACTCAGAATGATGAAGACTGAAATGTAGTCAGGTGTATTGATAGCAGCAGAATAGAGTTGAAAAACAAAGGTGGACATGTGGAGCAGTGGGGAAATGGCAGTCTTTTCAATGAATAGTGCTGAGTCAGTTCAGTAACCATTAGGGGAGGAGGAAAGGAAGGATGGAAGGAAGGGGGAGAAGGAGGGAGGGAGGGAAGGAAGGAATGGAGGAAGGAAGGAAGGAGGGAGGGAGGAAGGAAGGAAGGAAGGAAGGAGGGAGGGAGGAAGGAGGGAGGGAGGGAGGAGGGAGGGAGGGAGGAAGGAGGGAGGGAAGGAAGGAGGGAGGGAGGGAAGGAAGGAATGGAGGAAGGAAGGAAGGAGGGAGGGAGGAAGGAAGGAAGGAAGGAAGGAAGGAAGGAAGGAGGGAGGGAGGAAGGAGGGAGGAAGGAAGGAGGGAGGGAGGGAAGGAAGGAGGGAGGGAGGGAAGGAAGGAGGGAGGGAAGGAAGGAAGAAGGGAGGGAAGGAAGGAAGGAAGGAAGGAAGGAAGGAAGGAAGAAAGGAAGGAAACAAAGGAAGGAAGGAAATGAAGAAAGAAAAAGGGGAAGGAAGGAAGAGAAAAGAACCCTTACCTCACACCATACTCAGAAATCCATTCTAGGTAGATTAGAAGGTGAAACAATAAAGATAACACAGGAGAAAACTTCACTACCTGGGAGAGGCAAACATTTCTTAAACAGGACCCACAAAGCACTGACCATGAAGGAAAATTGATAAATTGTGCATTAACTTTTCGTTTTCAGAGACAGAAATTTTGTTTCTGATCGTTCTTCCATCGGCAGCCTGTCGAGTGCAAATGCGGCAGGCAGGATCCAGCAGCTTCATTTGTCAGAAGACCTAAGCCCTCGGGAAATACAAGAAAATACTTTTTCTCTTCAAGCAGGTACTTATATAATACTATTATCTTATACTACTTGATACTGGTTAGCATATTGTTTTATTATTCTGTTATAAAATTAGTGTGATAATATTAATTAGGCACAATCCATGTAGAAGTCTGAAACTTCCTGGTACTTGTGTTGGGCTTGCAGGTTAGTGATGCCACAAGCTTTTCTCTCCCTTCCACATTCTGAACACATTGAGAAGTCAGCATAGAAGTCAGTTATAAAGAGAGCAGAATATTAGCTTTATTATCGGTAAAGCTGGAGTAGAGAATTCAGCTTGCTATGTGGCCAGAATCATGGTTCCTATACTTTCTAGATCTCAGAGCACCCTCCTTAAGGGAGACTGTACAATGCACATACTCGTTCCCTGGGGGCAAAGGAATGCCTTCCTTATTCCACGTGAGCTCCTAAAGAGAGGACAGAGCCTCTCTCGCCACACAAAAGCAGAAGCAAGAATGTGTGCGCACACTTTTGGCAGTTTGGCACAGCCCCGAATGAGGTTCACACAAGGGCACCTGGCCTTTGCGACAAGTGGGGCTTCGGTGCTGCTGATCAAGCTGGGTGCCTTGAGGTGGCTAAGGAGGGGAGCAGAGAGGCACTGGTGGGTCAGCAGGAGGGCAGGCAGGTCCCAAGAGGAGAACAGATGTGTCGTGGGGAGGACGAGAGGGGGTAGGAGAAAGGCAGGTGTTCTATGCTCCCTAGTATTTCCTCCTGAGGACTGGGGATGTTTCTCCGCAGGCATGTGAAGTCAGGGAAATAGGATCTGCTCCTCGAATTGCCGTTTCTGCTTATTCTGAAGGCCTCCATCTCAGTATTAGGGCACTTGCTGGGGGTTTCCTGTTTGAAGTCTCCCCAGGAAATGTAATCGAGCTGCCATCAGAGTTCCTGGGATTTCTAGGCCTCTCTCAAAAAGTGGATGAGACCCATGGTGCTAGAGGTCAGAGGGGCAGTTACCCCCATGTTTGGTGGTAGGCAGATTATTACCTGGGAAGGGGCACGGGGGGCCCTTGGGAGCTGGAGGTATCCTATGCTATTTATTCATCATAACGGCAGTAGTTACAGGGCATGTAGATATGCAGTATCTCACGAGACTGTACACTTAAGATATAGCTACTTCATACAGCTTGTTTTATTCTCCAATAAAAGGGAAAAATTTTTAAAGTTAAAAACATAAGTGCTTAGAAGTAGGGTCTGAGTTTTTGCTCGACCCACTTTGATGGCCACGTGGCCTTGGACAAGTGCCTTCACCTCTGCAGACTTCAGTTTTGCTCATGTGAAAGAGTGGCGGTCACCATGATATATCAGTGTTAGAGGGTTATCGTAGAATGATACGAGGATATACAGAATGCCTGTCGCCCAGTGCAGGGCTAGCACGAGGGTTGCATAAATGGTGCTGTAGGGTCAGCATATTTTTGGTAGACGAGAAGCAGTTCAGTACAGAACGTCTCGGAAGGCTGCCATGGTGGCTGTAAGGAGGCGGGAGGGGTAGTGCTCAGGGCGTGGGATTTAACATCTGACACACCGCACTTGGACTTCTGGCCCCTGGCACTTACCGAGTTCTGTGGCCTGGTCTGTCAATCTTTGTGAGCCTCTGTTTTCTCATCAATCAAAACGGTAATCATAGTACATACTTGGATTATAAGGGTCAATTTGGATAATGTATTTAAAGTTCTCATTTAGTCAACCATTGCAGAGGTATTTATTGAGCACCTGCTATGTGCCAGGCACACGCTGGGCACTGGGGATCATAATGGAGCCGCCTCCTGGTACACAGTAAGTGCTCAGTAAAAGGCGACTGTGGCGTGTACATGCACATGAATTACATGGAGAGCAGAGTTAGGCACCGCTGAAAGTCAGCTGCCCTTCCCCCAGGGCCGTGCCTGAGGGAAAGGTACTGTTTTCTGAGGAGTGAGTCCGCTAACAGAATTCCCCGCGGCGGTAGAATATCGAAGTAACAGTGTCCGGTGCAGTCAGTGAGGACGGACGCGATCATTTGGTGGTTTTCCTTCCAGCCTGCTGTGCTGCCCTCACCGAGCTGGTGCTGAACGACACCAACGCCCATCAGGTGGTCCAGGTGAGAACGCTGCTCTCCAGGGTCCGGCTGCAGGCCCCACCCGGCACCACTCGCGGACCACACCTCAGGGCAAACTCTGTATCCCCAGAACACAGCTTTTGGGATCCCATGCTGTGGTTTTCAAGTATTTTGATATGTCTTATTTAAGTTCTAGAACGCCATTTTATATTCCTTTTAATTTTTTATTTATTATTTCTTTTTTAAGATTTTGTTTTTAAGTCATCTCCACACCCATCGTGGGGCTCAAACTCACAACCCTGAGATCAAGGTCCACGCTCTGCCGACGGAGCCAGCCAGGCGCCCCCAAAATTCCACTTTATATTCTTATCCTTCCTCCTTTAACTCACTTGGGTTTGAAAGAACTGCTCTGTATTTCATTTCTCATGCTTATTGCCTACATTGTGTGTGATCTTTTTCATTTTCTTTATCTTTTTTTTTTAAAGCTATTTTAGGGGCGCCCAGGTGGCTCAGTTGGTTAAGCGTCCGACTTCAGCTCAGGTCATGATCTCACGGTCCGTGAGTTCGAGCCCCGTGTCGGGCTCTGTGCTGACAGCTCGGAGCCTGGAGCCTGTTTCGGATTCAGTGTCTCCCTCTCTCTGACCCTCCCCCGTTCATGCTCTGTCTCTCTCTGTCTCAAAAATAAATAAACATTAAAGAAAAATTAAAAAAAAAATAAAAGCTATTTTAAACCGCTTTAATTCTGGGTATATAGGATGCTATGAGTTGAGGATGGTGGTCACTTGAACTAAGAGTACATCAGGTTGTTCAGCTAGAGGTGACTGAAACACACGCCAACAAAATGTTTATTGCCCAGAAACCAGTTTCACAAAGCTTGATTCATTAATCAGTCCACTACATATACAGTAGTATATACTACCCGACTTCATCTTCAAAATACATGAGAGGTAGTAAGAGATCAGATCACCGATGCTCAGAGTCCCGAGGGGAAACTCAGCAAACCAGGAGGCCGCGGGGGAGCAGGGCATATGGACTTGGTCACATTGAGGTTCAGTTCCTAATATCGTTACCCGGTGGCTTGGCCACTGGAAAAAAAATGACTCAGCCTCCCTAATAGTTGGTTTTGTCATATATAAAGCAGGGAAATTATAGACAAATTCACAGAATAGCTATAAAGACCAAATGCATTAAGGCAGGTAGAGCTCTTCACAGTTATAATGTAAGTGCCCCCATATAACAGAGTTCAGTAAATTAAATATTTAATAGATAATCGAAAGGTAGCAGTAAGTTAGCACTTTTTGTTCATTCTGCCATGTGTATATTTGCATTAGAGTATAGAAAGATCACTTTCTATACTTTAGGCTTTTCATGCATAACCTTCGTTTTTTAAATCTATTACTCTTGTTTCTTTTATTTTTTCCATTTTCTTTTCCACAATGATTTATCTATGTGTATTGTTTAACTACCAAACTATAAAGGGAGAAATTGTATTTCATAATCAGATATTTAAAATGCAAAGTATAAAGATATTTGTATCCCTTTACTGTGTGCCATATTTTTATCCCCTATTCTTTGTTTTTAAAATATTTAAGGGGAGCCTGGATGGCTCAGTTGGTTAAGCGTCCAACTCTTGGTTTTGGCTCAGGTCATGATTTCGTGGTTCATGGGACTGAACCCTGTGTTGGGCTCTATGCTAACAGTGTGGACCCTGCTTGGGATACTCTCTCTCCCTTTCTCTGCCTCTCCCTTGCTCACTCTCTATCCCTCTCTCTCTCAAAATAAATAAATAAACATTAAAAAATGAAGTATTTAAATTACTTTACATTGACATGCTTTATTATTTATGACTTTAAAGACAGCTGAAATTTTAAGATTGTGGCTCCAGTGTTTGGTGCTACGTTGACATATTTAATATTCCCCTATAAGTTTACACAAAGTTCCAAAATTATACTAATATTTCTTCTCTAATATTAATTTTTGAGATTGTTTAGTTGCTTCTTTGTGCTTGTGTTTCTTTATGGCATTGTCACTGTCACTGATAACATGGCCCTTTTATTCTTCCAGGAAAATGGTATATATACAATAGCAAAGTTAATTTTGCCAAACAAACAAAAGAATGCAGCAAAAACTAATCTGTTACAGGTAATAAGCATGTCCATTGTTCTTTAATATCAGGTTACTGAAATCTGGGGAAACTTTAATAGTACAATCTGTAATTTTTAGCACTGGTCTCTGTACTGACCGTGAGGGAAAAATATCTGGTGAGGGAGGCTGGCGTGAACACAAATGCTGTGAAAACAATATAAAAGGCTTAACAGTAGTTTCTCTGGGGTGGGAGGTGAATTAGGTGATTTTATTTATGTATTTCTTTGCTCATCAGTAAGTTCTATTTTTTCAAAACATGGAATACTGGCTTACATGTCGGAAAATTGTAAGAGGAAATCGATATGCCATCTTTAAGCATGGACCACAGTCAGTAGCACTTCACCTTCACAAAGGAAGGCCTGTGAAATGGATCTTGGTGGATGAGAAGAGACTTGCTAAGTCAATAAGGAGATATGAGTGGGGCAGCCATGGCATCTGCTACAGGGTGGAAAGGCATTCTGCACAGAGGGAACACCATGTGCAAAGTGCGAGGGCCTGGCAGCTTAGAGTGTGCTTAGGCTGCTGGGTGGGGCTGGGGTGCGTGGTCAGGGGAGGGGCATGAGGCCTCGCGTGCGGGTAAGAAGGGGGCACGTTACTGCAGGGTCCCGTGTGCGTCAGGGGACAGTGTCCCCGAAGGCACCGGAAAGATAAAATCCAGTTTAAAGTAAGCCTTTGCAGTACTTGGAGCTCGTATTCCCCCCATGCCGTTTAGAAAAGGACATAAGACACCACGTTTGCCTCCATTCTGACTGAAGAGCTCCCACCCAGAATGACAGTCAAGACTAGCAGAGAATTCTTGGTGGTGTCTGTGGGCTGGCAGGCAGAAGAGAGCTACCCGTGACGACGGACAGGAGCGGGACTTAATTTCCTTGGTGCACCACAGGCGTGTGGACGTGACGTTGGGCAGCAGATTAAATCAAACCCATCGTGCAGATGCATTTTGTTAAGCCGGGAGAGGGTTTTTAAAACTTCAAATTGAAATGGTTTTTGAGGAACATTTGCGTCCTCCTTTCTCACTGCCTCCACTGCCCTCCACCAGGCTCTTTAACATCATTGTGTTGTCTGCCTGGCTTCTCTGGGCAAGTTTATTTGTCACCCTTCTGTATTCAGACCACTAATTTTATGAAGGATTCCACGTTCGAGTTCAGCAGACCTCGATCACCCCAGTGGTGGCCTATTATACAGGCCCAACTGCAGGCCGGGGGCTCTCTGGTTTTTTTCTTGGCATTGCACACTGTCAGACATTTAGACATTTATTTTTCTTTGGTAAAGTCTCACAGGCCTCTTTCTGAGTGTTCTCGGGAGTTACTGTAGATTGTTCTATTTGGGGAACGCTTAAGACTCTTTACTCAAGAGACCAATTTGTCAAGTTTGAGTCCAGTGTGCCTGTGGCTATTTTTATATGTCATCATTTCGAGTGTTTATTTTCTCATAGAAGCCATATAAATATCGAGGCATACATAGCAGGCTAGAAACAAAATAAACCTTGAGCTCCTGAAAATCTTTGGATGTTTGGTTTTCTCAGAGTAGGAATTTTATTTCTGGTCTCTGTTCATTTTGTACTTTCTAGAAAGGAATTAATGACAAGTCCTGAGTGAAACAAGGCCAGCGTCATAGCATTCTACACCATAAATGCTTTCTTAAAGCATGAGACTTACCCCAGGTATTGATGGATTTCATTTTCAGTCCTAAGCTTTGGCTTCCATGTAGGCCAGCCACTCACTCACAGTAAAGCCACTGTAATGTTTAGTTCATGATAATGTTATCCTGGAAATGTTTTCATTTGTCGAGCTACCATTTAAGAATCCCATATCCTTTTATTTTCCAGTGTTACGCGTTCAGAGCATTGAGGTTTCTATTCAGTATGGAAAGAAACAGACCACTCTTTAAAAGGTATGAGCTTAGAGAAATTTAAGTGATCAGCGGTCATGAGATTGACCTGTTTGCACACACCTGATTTAGATGCAAACAGTAAGAGAGGAATGAGTCAGTACGTAGAACATGTGTTTTCAGATTTTCTAGAATCCACAGATAACGCAGAATTACCCTAGTGATATCTTAACACTGAAAGTGAAGTAAATGCGGAAGAAAGAGAAGGAATCAATCACTCTATCAATCCAACTTTTCTTAATTACTGTGACTGCTATGGGTTTTAGTTTTCCTTTTTTCTTTTTTTGGGGGCATTAACATTTTATTCTATTATTTTTTAATATGAAAATTATTGTCAAATTGGTTTCCATACAACACCCAGTGCTCATCCCAACAGGTGCCCTCCTCAATGCCCATCACCCACTTTCCCCTCCCTCCCACCCCCCATCAACCCTCAGTTTGTTCTCAGTTTTTAAGAGTCTCTTATGTTTTGGCTCCCTCCCTCTTTAAACTCTTTTTTTTTTTTTTTTCCTTCCCCTCCTCCATGGTCTTCTGTTAAGTTTCTCAGGATCCACATAGGAGTGAAAACATATGGTATCTGTCTTTCTCTGTATGACTTATTTCACTTAGCATAACACTCTTCAGTTCCATCCATGTTGCTACAAAAGGCCATATTTCATTCTTTCTCATTGCCAAGTAGTATTCCATTGTGTATATAAACCACAATTTCTTAATCCATTCATCAGTTGATGGACATTTAGGCTTTTTCCATAATTTGGCTATTGATGAAAGCGCTGCTATAAACATTGGGGTACAAGCGCCCCTATGTATCAGCACTCCTATATCCCTTGGGTAGATTCCTAGCAGTGCTATTGCTGGGTCATAGGGTACATCTATTTTTAATTTTTTGAGGAACCTCTACACTGTTTTCCAGAGCGGCTGCACCAGTTTGTATTCCCACCAACAGTGCGAGAGGGTTCCCGTTTCTCCACATCCTCTCCAGCATCTATAGTCTCCTGATTTGTTCATTTTGGCCACTCTGACTGGCGTGAGGTGATATCTAAGTGTGGTTTTGATTTGTATTTCCCTGATGAGAAGCGACGTTGAGCATCTTTTCATGTGCCTGTTGGCCATCTGGATATCTTCTTTAGAGAAGTGTCTATTCATGTTTTCTGGCCATTTCTTCACTGGATTATTTGTTTTTCGGGTGTGGAGTTTGGTGAGTTCTTTATAGATTTTGGATATTAGCCCTTTATCTGATACGTCATTTGGAAATATCTTTTCCCATTCTGTCAGTTGCTTTTTAGTTTTGTTGATTGTTTCCTTTGCAGTGCAGAGGCTTTTTATCTTCATGAGGTCCCAATAGTTCATTTTTGCTTTTAATTCCCTTGCCTTTGGAGATGTGTCAAGTAAGAAACTGCTGCGGCTGAGGTCAGAGAGGTCTTTTCCTGCTTTCTCCTCTAGGGTTTTGATGGTTTCCTGTCTCACATTCAGGTCCTTTATCCATTTTAAGTTTATTTTTGTGAATGGTGTGAGAAAGTGGTCTAGTTTCATTCTTCTGCATGTTGCCGTCCAGTTCTCCCAGCACCATTTGTTAAAGAGACTGTCTTTTTTCCATTGGATGTTCTTTCCTGCTTTGTCAAAGATTAGTTGGCCATACGTTTGTGGGTCTAGTTCTGGGTTTTCTATTCTATTCCATTGGTCTGTGTGTCTGTTTTTGTGCCAATACCATGCTGTCTTGATGATGACAGCTTTGTAGTAGAGGCTAAAGTCTGGGATTGTGATGCCTCCCACTTTGGTCTTCTCCTTCAATATTACTTTGGCTATTCAGAGTCTTTTGTGGTTCCATACAAATTTTAGGATTACTTGTTCTAGCTTCGAGAAGAATGCTGGCGCAATTTTGATTGGGATTGCATTGATTGTGTAGATTGCTTTGGGTAATATTGACATTTTAACAATATTTATTCTTCCAACCCATGAGCATGGAATGTTTTTCCATTTCTTTGTGTCTTCTTCAATTTCCTTTCTATAGTTTTCAGCATACAGATCTTTTACATCTTTGGTTAGGTTTATTCCTAGGTATTTTAGGATTCTTGGTGCAGTTATGAATGGGATAAGTTTGTTTATTTGTCTCTGTTGCTTCATTATCAGTGTATAAGAATGCAGCCGATTTCTGTACATTGATTTTGTATCCTGCAACTTTGCTGAATTATGTATCAGTTCTAGCAGACTTTTGGTGGAGTCTGTCAGGTTTTCCATGTATGATATCATGTCATCTGCAAAAAGTGAAAGCTTGACTTCATCTTTGCCAATTTTGATGCCTTTGATTTCCTTTTGTTGTCTGATTTCTGATGCTAGAACTTCCAACACTATGTTAAACAACAGTGGTGAGCGTGGACATCCCTGTAGTATTCCTGATCTCAGGGGAAAAGCTCTCAGTTTTTCCCCATTGAGGATGATATTATCTGTGGGCTTTTCATAAATGGCTTTTATGATGTTTAAATATGTTCCTTCTATCCCGACTTTCTTGAGGGTTTTTATTTAAAAAGGATGCTGAATTTTCAAATGCTTTTTTTGTATCGGTTGACAGGACCATATGGTTCTTATCTTTTCTTTTATTAATGTGATGTATCACATTGATTGATTTGCGAATGTTGAACCAGCCCCGCAGCCCAGGAACGAATCCCACTTGATCATGGTGAATAATTCTTTTGATATGCTGTTGCGTTCGATTTGCTGGTATCTTGTTGAGTTAATGTTTTAAATGGATGACATCAAAATATATGCCTGTTCTTATGCGTTCAGAAATGCCAAAGTTGGTCTAATCCTTTGCTCTTAATCCATAGAAAAAGTATTTGTCTGGATGTCTTTCATAGGGTAGGTGCTCATTTGAAGGGGAAAGGGCTGGGTTTTCTTGGCTCACGAGGCTGTGCTGGTGAGCGTGACAGAAACATCACCCCCTTGGGAAGAAAACAGTCACCTACATGTGTGGTCTGCCTGGCATTTGTATCGGGCAGGCTGGCCAAAATCATAGGCCCAAGTTCTTACTAGGATTCTATTGTTAAACGGCAGAACAGAAATAAGAGCTTACGTTAATATAATGCCTTTTGTTCAGAAGCGTTGGAACATTTTATGTTGTTACTTTATTTACAAATGATCCTTGAATTTGAGGGAAGAAAAGTGAGTAAAATTATTATAACCTTTTATTTCAAGGCCCTAAACCCTTCATTTTTGTGGACTTAAAAGATTTTACTAAGCCCTTGAAACCAGTACGTTGGAAAGGATGCATAAATCTCTCCATTTTTTTTTTCATTTACCTGTATTTTTATTTTATTTTTATGAAACATTTAACAATGGGGTTAGTATTTACCTCCTAGGGTTAACATGAGGACTGAATCAAATGGCATTTATGTAAGTGTTCAGCACTCCATAAACACCCCATAAACATTCCTTCCCCAAATGTTTAATGCCTGCACCCCTAAATATCTCACAAATAAGGTCTTTGTATAACCTGTATCATAACGTGAGATCTGCTCTCTTAACAAATTTTCAAGTGTACAGCCCAGTATTGTCAATTGTAAGCACAGTGTTGTATCTCTAGAAACTTTCCTCTCTGGTGGCTTTTCCTTATCCCTTAAGAACTGTAGCTCTAGTTCATTTTTGTGAGATACGCTGGTGAGTACTATTTGCCCTCGCTTTGTTGATATCCTAAGGAAGTTAAATTTGCTTAATGTAATGAATCTGTGAATGGGTTAGCTCCCAAAGGGAAGGAATGAGGAACAGTTACCAAGACCTACATGAAGTGTATGTGTGTGCATTTTCCCTGTAGGCTTTTTCCCACCGACCTGTTTGAGATCTTCATCGATATAGGACATTATGTTCGTGATATCAGCGCTTATGAAGAATTGGTATCCAAGTTGAATTTGTTAGTGGTAAGTCCTGAGTTTCAAATACTTGGGCAGGCTGCTGTGTGGGCAGGATGCAAATTGTCACAGTGCCCATTTCCTTGTTTTGTTTTTTTTTGTTTGTTTTTTTTTTTTTTTGGTTAGGATGATGAACTGAAGCAAATTGCTGAAAATATTGAAAGCATTAATCAGAATAAAGCTCCTTTGAAATACATAGGCAACTATGCAGTTCTGGATCATCTTGGAAGTGGGGCTTTCGGCTGTGTTTACAAGGTGACGTTGCCCTTGGAGAACACTTCTCTGACCTTCCCAAGCAAACCAGATATCCCACTTGCACACACCCATGCAACCGGATTGGCGCCCTCATTATTGGAAAATAGATATGCAAATTAGATTTTTGCCCATCAGATAGCTGTACTGATGTTATCTCAGTACAGCTCTCAGCTCTAGAAATTGGCCACTGGTCTTTGAAGACAAGAGCCATTATTAATGTCTCACCAAAAAATAGTAAAAATGGCTTGTCCTAGTGCATGACACTTTCTCTAAATTCACACCAGAGTTTTCGATAGGTTCCCGGTAAAATCCTACTGAATGGTGCAGACTGCCCAGGAGAGAACCAGTTTTTTGAACTGAGTTTAGGGTACATACAAATAAAATTGTAAAAGTTCTGTTGCTTATTTAGATTATTTAGATTCCTTGGTTGAATCATGTGACTTATTAATCTATCTCTTTTCCCCCTCTTTGTACCCCCACTTTATTATTATTTTTATTTTATTTTATTTTATTTTATTTTATTTTATTTTATTTTATTTTTTGGTCTTATTTTAGGTTAGAAAGCGTAGTGGTCAAAATCTTTTGGCAATGAAAGAGGTCAATTTACATAACCCAGCATTTGGAAAGGATAAAAAAGATCGAGACAGCAGTGTAAAGAATATTGTTTCTGAATTAACCATAATTAAAGAGCAGGTAAGTGCTTTTCTTGTTTATGAAGATATGTACCTTACCTAAATGTCATCAGTAGAGTTCTTGTGCTATTCTTGTCCATGCTATTTAAGAACTGGTTCTGTTTAAAATAATTGGCATTGGGGCGCCTGGGTGGCGCAGACGGTTAAGCGTCCGACTTCAGCCAGGTCATGATCTCGCGGTCTGTGGGTTCGAGCCCCGCGTCAGGCTCTGGGCTGATGGCTCAGAGCCTGGAGCCTGTTTCCGATTCTGTGTCTCCCTCTCTCTCTGCCCCTCCCCCGTTCATGCTCTGTTTCTCTCTGTCCCAAAAATAAATAAAAGTTGAAAAAAAAAAAATTAAAAAAAAAAAAAAAATAAAATAAAATAATTGGCATTGAAGTGGTAACATTTTAGTTAGATTTTTTTCCTGAGGCTTGACATTGAACCACAGAAAGACTTTCTGGAGTTTATATCAAGGTTTGGGGTGCAGAATGACTGAGTTTACAAGGGAATGCCTCATATATGAAACATCGTTCTTTTTAAATTGCAAGCATATCCGTTTCCTTCTCATTAGAGTAGAGAATATTTGGTTACTTAGTTACATGCATAAGCATATGACTAACAGTTCCCTGACTTTTGTCAAGTGGAATCAAGCTGTTAACATTCTTCAAATACAGCTTATTAAATCTAAAAGTAGATTTCCAAGATAGGTTATTATTTATTGGCATGAGTTGAATATTCTGACATAATGTAACAACTCAATTACCTATCATTATGAAGGTGTGTTTGGGGAGAAAGAATAAACATGTCAGAAGAGAAGTGAGGTTGGATTTTGTGATCCAAGAATACATGGGTTTCTTTTTCAGCTTTCCTTATTTATACATTCATCGTGGATACTGTTCATTTATAACTCCTGTGGAGAACCACCAGCTTCACTGCGTTGTGTTCTCCAGGAGTTAAATTTGTACAGTGTCTGTGCTGGGACTTAAAGATCATTAAATATATATGATCTTTATTCACTGAAATCTGTAGTTCTTCTCCAGTTCACAAATTACAGTAAATACTATCATTAACAGACTGGATTTTAAGAAGCCAGTGTTTGCTCGTGTTGAGGGCACCTGCATCTTTGGCAGTGTGCTCTCTCACTCTAGCACAAGGCTGGAGCGTGGCTTGTGCTGTAAGCTGATTTAGTATCGTCATTTGAACTCCGATCTGGATACAGTCCCGGCCAGTGAGCTAGGGTCCAGAATATGACTCTTTTGCTTACCTGGCCCCTTATTGTTTAAAATCTGCTGGCCACTGGAGAGTTGATGAGGCAGATGTTGTTTTTAGCACATTTCCTAAGAAAAGAAAATGTCCGGGCGGGGACATTTAAGAGGCACGTGTTTGGACTTTGAGATAACTCAAAATTGTACAGTTGCACTCTTACCAGAGGACTGAACCAATGGAAAGGATAGTAAATAACCCTGAGTCCTAAAAGGAAGAGGGGATAGCAGACAGAAGTGACAGAAATGGAACTAGAAAAGGAGAGTATATTTTTTAAGATTAAGACTAAGCTGCAGTAAGAAAGAGGCTCCACAATACATTGGCTTAAACAAGAGGTCTCACAATGCAACGGGCTATTTCTCTTTGATGTAACAATCCAGATTGAGTGGACTAGGTTGGGAATGTTCTCCGTTTCACGCAGTCATCTGGGGGATGTTGGCTCTTCCTCTCTTACTGTGCTGCTGCCTCCTAGGGCATTCATTGTCTTCATCTGTAGGGTCGAAACTACCACAGGCATATTCACATCCAAAGAGGGAAGAGGAAGAGCGTGAGGGTCGGGGCATTCCCAACGTTTAGGACTCAGACCCAGGAGCACACGTTTCCCCTTACATACCCTTGGTGCGAACTTAGCGATAGTCCCTCTCATGGCTACAGGAGAGGCTGAGAGATACAATCTCGTGGGAAGCCATGTTCCACTAGAACTCAATTGCATTGGAGGATTGGGCGGGTAGGAGTTTGGTGGACAGTTACGAGATTCCCCTTCAAAAAAGCAAGAAGAAAGACCAAAAAGAAACGCAAGCCATTTGTAAATGAAATGAAATGAAATGTCAACAATTCTGAGATAAAAGAAATTTCAGTTTGCCTAGACACTTAAATTATAAAAAAGCAACTATAAACATTTTAGTATACTTGTAGAAAATGAAAGTTTCGAAAAAGCAGAATTTTCATGTGATATCCTGAGGTAAACCTACATCAGAGAGAAATTGTAGGGGCATCTGGGTGGCTCGGTTGGTTTAACAACCAACTCTTTATTTTGGCTCGGGTCATGATTTCACTGTTGTGGGGTCGAGCCCCACATCGGGCTCTGAGCTGACACTGTTGAGCCTGCTTGGGATTCTTTCTCTCCCACTCTCTCTGCCCCTCCCCTGCACACTTTCTCTCTCAGAATACATAAATAAACATTACAATAACAAGAGAGAAATTGCACTGAAAGCTTCTTGAAAGTGGCCAGGAAGACTTCACTCAAGACTATTGAGATAGAAGTCAAACTATGGCAGCAGGGGAGAGAGATTGAGCTCAACTCCAAATACAACAGCAATAGCTAGTATTTACAACCAACAGGCCAGGTGAGGGGGGTGTATAGATGGAAAATTACTCAAAAGAACTTCCTAAGCTATCAAAGATGGGGTGATGAGGAACTTGATTGGATATCAGGAGTGGGGAGATTCTTGCTAACCTGACTTGGCAGGATTCTTGACGAAACAAAGCAGGGCAAGAATGAGGCCTAGTCAAGAAGAGGGCTTAGAGAAACCTGACCAAATTTTGGCCAAGACGGGTGTCCTTGCCAACTATTATAATTTAAATGGAGTTAGTAAGTCTTAGATTATTTCAGTTTCATACTAACCAGTTTGGAGAGCATAGAAAGACACAAAATGTAAATAGAAACAAACAGTATATATAAATATTTAAGTGGTAAGGAGTGGTAAGGAACAATGGTATACATATTCAACACAAATTCCTTCATTTCTGTTTCTTCTCAATGCAGTGTGTGCGTGGTGTTGGGATGGGGAGAGCTAAATGAATTCTTCAGGTTACTTTGAGTTCTAAAATTTACCTAAAATGTTAAATTAGGTGATAAAACACCATCAGTTTTTTTTATTTGATAAAAGGCTCTAATGGGAGATTGCTATTTTCAGATTAGTTTTGTAGGTAGCAAATAAAAAGACATTTGTCAATAAAAGACAAATGTCAATAAAAAGAATCCCAAAAAATCTCAAATCTCAGTTAGATGATATCTTAAAATGCTTAATTTTATAGATAAATATAAATACAGTAATTTTCTTGTTGTTTTTACATATGAAGTCCAACTAAATTGTGAAAACAAGTTTATATATTGAAGTAATGTAATGTTTGTTATTTATTTTCTTCTAGCTCTATCATCCCAATGTTGTACGCTATTACAAAACATTTCTGGAAAGTAAGTATGAGTTTTCATGATACATGTGTAGGGGTGTGTGTGTGTGTGTGTGTGTGTGTGTGTGTATATATATATATACACACACATATATATGTGTATATATATATATATACACATATATATATGTGTATATATATATATATATATGTATATTTTATGTTTATTTTTTTGAGAGACAGAGAGAGAGAGAGACAGAGCTTGAGTGGGGGAGGGGCAGAGAGAGAAGGAGACACAGAGTCCAAAGCAGGCTCCAGGCTCCCAGCTGTCAGCACAGAGCCCGATGTGGGGCTCGAACTCACAAACCACAAGATCATGACCTGAACTGCAGTCAGACACTTAACTGACTGAGCCCCTCCGGAGCACTTCATGATATTTCTAATTAAGGAAAAGTATCTATATTATATACTTTTCCACTAGAATGTCACAAAATAAGCTTAATCAATTCTTTTCTTTTTTTAAACTATTTTCTCAATTTGTGGAAGACCTTGTGCATGTCTTTCTTCATCAGTGAAACAGTGGTATAATCAATGACCTAAAGATACAGCTATAAAGGACTTAGACTCCTGCCTGGAAGACACCGCATGAACAAAGCAAACAGTTATTTGGGCTATTTTCTCTCTCTCACACACAAAACCTTAGTAGGATCAGGTGAGAAGCAAAGTAGGGGGTGCCTCTGGGTGACTCAGTCGGTTAAGTGTCCCACCCTTGATTTTGGCCTAGGTCAAGATCTCGGCCTCGGGTCACCACCTCACAGTTCATGAGTTCCAGCCCCACATCCATCTCTGCGCTGACAGTGCGGAGCTGGCTTGGGATTCTCTTTCTCTGTTTCTGTCTCTGTCTCGCTCAAAAATAAATAAACGTTTAAAAAAATGAGAGAAGCTTAAGAAGCTTAAGAACAATGAGGGAACTTAAGAATCATGGCTTATTCAAGACAAGATGAAAAATTGTTTTGTTGGCTTAGATGACATTTTTCACGCCCCCAAATAAATTCAGAGGGGCTACGTCTTTGAGATTTCTTTTACTTGAAGTTCCGATAATGGCCACAAGGTGGCAATGGATCCCTGACTGATTCTGCAGGCAGGTCATCGGTGCGGAAGGTTGAGGTAAAGCCAAATTCAGTCACAGGTTTAAAACAATGCAGGACCTTTGACTGAAACAATGAAAGTACTGATAAACCTTGATGATGTGCATCGCATATGAGGTTTAAAAGTAAATCATTTGGAGGAAGGATGTACAAAGCAGTGGTTGGGACTTCCTCATTGCCTCTTTGTAAGTGCTATTATTATGCAAACCTATCGTGTACTGTGGCATTTTATGATTTTGTCCATCTCCCTCCCCCTGGATGAGTCAAAGGAACGCAGTGCTGAAACTGTCCAGTAAATCCTGGCCCCCTGATAATAGAATTCTTGATATTAGAGTCATTTCTTACAATTTAGTGCACATCCCATTAGAGGTCAAGATTGGCTTCTGACTTGAACTACTGAAGTGACACAACTTATCTTAAATTAGAAAAAAGAATACAACTTTTACAACCTGACATCTTCCGAAAAGAATTGGAAGTGGCTTAAAAATACCTAAAATGTGATCAAAGAGATTAGGGAATTGTGAGAAAAGGAACTAAAAGGTAGCAAATTAAAAATGAAGCTAAGGGATGGGGGATGGGTGAGACGGGGGAAGGGAATTCAGAGTACGCCGAGTAATGTATACACGCGGCACACTCAGAACTAATACAACCTTGTACGTTAATTATACTTCAATAAAAAAAGAAAGTCAATTAATAGAAGAGAGGAAAAGTTATGCTAGGGGTAAGATGAGTACATACACTGAGTGCTTCTTGGGATAATGAAGAATGGAAAACAATACAAATGTCTACCTCTAGGAGAGTAAACGATGATCCCTCTGTGTTGTGGAATACTATGAAGGCAGCAGAAAGAAGGCACGGATCTGTGTGCACAGATATGTCGGGCTGTTGGGTGAAAAAGTATTAAGTGGTGGCACATGTATCGTGCGATTTCATTTCTGTAAATATTGTGTACATACATATTTTATACGTATCCAAAACATCACAGATTACGCACATCACTACATTGTTAATAGTTTCATATCGGTTTTGGAGGAGAAAGTAGAATTTACTTTGTTTCTTGGCACCCAAGGTAAGGAGATGAGCACCGTTATGAGGTTCCCAGTCGCCCTAAGATAAAACCCCTGGCAGTCCAGCTCTCTCTCTGCTCTAGAGGGGGCATCACAGAAATTTCCATCATGGGTTGTGTTTTCAGCTGTGTCATTGCAAGACCGTGGCACGATTCCAGTGCGAAATTCTGTCAGGTACATCAATGAGGCTAGGCAACAAACAGTCCGCTTCAAAAATACAATTTTCTGAATGTCTGACATGATTTAAGGGTAAAATTTTAAACTACTGAGAGGAACGTTCTTCAGGAAAGGCTCCTGGGCTTGGCATCATATACTCGTTCTCTTTAGCACCTCCCAGTCATTCCACATCTTGGTGTGTGTCGAAAATGATCATTTTTGCCAGCGTAAACTTATGCTGGGAGGTAGCCTGTAGCCGGAAGAGACTGTCGCTGGGCTCTAGCTGCCTGGAGAGCCCCTCACCCCCATCGCCCCCAGGGCTGAGTGGATCTTAGCCCCTCTCTAATTCCTTCAGTGCCGTGCCCTGCATACACACTGGGAAGCTCAGATTCTAATTCATATGCATTTTTCTAAATATATTGAATTTAAATTTCCGTTATATTTCCCTTGTTTTCTCATAGATGATAGGTTGTATATAGTTATGGAGCTGATAGAAGGGGCCCCTCTTGGAGAGCATTTCAGTTCTTTGAAGGAAAAACAGCATCATTTTATTGAAGAAAGACTATGGAAAATATTTATACAGGTACACTTTCATTTTCATTAATTTTTTAAAACAACAGCGAATTTCTGAGCTGATTTCTTAGAGATGTGTGTAGTAATCATCAGCGGTTACGTGTGTATTTGGGGAAATAAAATTTGTTTTTTATTTGCTGCTTCAAGCTGTGCTTAGCTCTTCGGTACTTACACAAGGAAAAGAGGATTGTCCACAGAGATCTAACGCCAAACAACATTATGTTGGGGGATAAGGACAAAGTAACAGTGAGTAAGTATAAGAATCTTCAAAGTTTTTAAGAACTCCTGAATATGATTCAAGAACAGAGTTGTTCGATAGAAGTTTCTGGACTTAAGGGAATGTTCTGTATCTGCACTGTGCAGTGTGGGGCTTTGGGGCATTTGAAATGTGGCTCGTGTGACTGAAGATGTGAATCTTAAATTCTATTAAGTTTTCATTGAGGTAAACATTCCTATGTGACGAGGGGCTACTAAACTGGACGTCACCGGTGTAGTTCTTGATTGAGTTGCATTTTTCCCATGTGAGAGAATAAAGTACTGGTAGGATGCGTCAGGATTTACTTCCCAATTCAGTGGTTTCTAGGTTTTTTTCTCTACTTCATGTGAGTGCATTGTTTTGAACTCTTAACGGAGACTGTGCTAAATGGGTGACAAGTGTACATATCAAAGGCTGTGAAAATTCTAGACATTTGTATATTTCAGTATCAGTTTTTATCAAAATAGTTTCAACTGAAGCAGGTAGGTCTAATGTTAGATAAAATTGTATAATTATCTCCACAACTGTGTAATTCTCAATCGTAGCTTAAAAGTCACTTTTCAGCCTGACTGATACATCAGCTTTCTCCTGCTTTTCACTCGTGAATAGTTATGTTCCTCTCATAGACTATGAATCGTTCACCAACTCTAAGTAGGGCTACACATATCTAAATCAGTGGTCTCTGAATACTTTTTGCTCATGACATTCCATTGGTAAAACATTTTTTTTGTAATACACTGCCAAAGTATAATATGCTCACTTATAAATTCTATACACAGAACACTATACAATTATTTGACATAATGTATATAAGTCTACAAATAAAATATAAAGGGGTACATTAAAAAATCACAGATTTCAATATTTTGGGGGGGCCCTCCAATGGGTTGCCTTAGGCACTCAGCTCTGGAGATCACTTCCCTGAATGTTACTGATGTGAGAGACATATTATAGCATTTTAAAGCTGATTCACTTAGTTTTAGAAGAATCTAATTCCTCATAAGGTCAATTCCAAATGTACACTTTTACCATAACCATGTGTCTTCAGTAACAACACTTAGATCTATTGTCCAGATTTTTATAGTAGAGCATCATATCTTAGTTTAAAATATAAAAAGCAGCCCCAAACAGAAACTCTATAGATAACTTCCAATGCAAAGTTACTTGGAAATATTTCCAAGCCAGTACTTTGTGAAATATAAAATGAGACCAAAGAATTGTGAATCTTCATCTTGGACACACATTTGCTTAATCATTTGAAATTAATTATAATTTCAATATAAAATATTTACTTATCTTAAAAACTTACGAGCTTTTACTTTTTTTTCTATTTCTAAATTAGACTTGTGTTTCTTTAATAATTTTTCCTATTTATAAACATATAGGTATTTTAATTTATAAGTTAATGAGAATTATTAAAAATCAAATGTATTATATCTATATGTTATTAAATAGGATTGAACAGATTTGTTCTGTGTTGGTATATGGTGTCTCTGATGGCTATTCAGGGCATGTTTCTGAGTAATAGCCAATGCTGCACTTTATTTTCTTACTAAGATCAGCTGCAGTTATTTCCTTTGGTTACATTTAAAGATGTTGAGGTTACTCTTTTTTTTTTTCATTTTAAACATTTTTATTTATATTTGAGAGAGAGAGAGACAGAGCATGAGCGGGGGAGGAGCAGAGAGAGAGGGAGACACAGAATCCCAAGCAGGCTCCAGGCTCTGTGCTGTCTGTCAGCACAGGGCCCGATGCGGGGCTCGAACTCACGAACCATGAAATCATGACCTGAGCCGAAGTCGGACGCTTAACTGACTGAGCCACCCAGGCGCCCCGAGGTTACTCTTTTATTGTAGCTTGATTTTCTATCTAAACTTAACTTATTAATTTTTATATTTATTTTCTGCAATCAGTACTGCACATCAAAATACTTGACAAAATAAAATAGTGCTAAAAAATAAAAATGGAAGTGCTAAAAATTCTATAAACACCTTTTTTGCAATCCCCAGTTCTGCTTTCCTAAAATGATCACTTTTAATTCTCTTTAGCTTCTTCTGACATTTGATTTTGTATTGTGATAGTTGAGGATTTAGTTTTCTTATTTCCTTTTTTTCCTGATCTACTATCCTTCCAATATAGTTATTGCACAATTTGGCGTTAAGTCAATATTCAGTGTTGACATTATTATTACTGTATAATTATTGTTCAGTGTTGATCACCTTTCCTTTCTCATAGACCTTTTTTGTTTTTCTTGGAGTTAATAATCGTCTTCTTTTTTGTTTGTTTTCTTTTTCTACATACCTATTATTTCTTCTTCCCACGTCTTCTAAAAGGATTATAAAAGCCCTCTCTGTACTATTTTCATGTGGTCACACAGGGCAGTTACTTTTAACTCTGTTTTCTTGGACACCCAATTCCTATAGATTGGGTGCAAATGTAGATTGGATTTGAATTTAGGTCTGCTGCACGGCCATTGTCCTGGAACTTTTCTAATTGGAGTCTCTCTTATATCCTGTGTTTTTCCCTAGCTTTGTATTTATTTATTTTTTCTTTTTCAAATTTTTATTTAAATTCCAGTTAGCTAACATACAGTGTAATATTAGTTTCAGGTGTAGAATTTAGAGATTCATCACTCCTGTTCTGCTGAAGTGTATCTTCCAGTACTTTCCTAAAAAAAGAGAATGTTTGGGATTTTATAATTTTTGGATGCTTGCATTCACAAATATTTTTATTGGGACCCTTGTACTCTTGGTAGTTTGGTGGGTGTAGTATTCTCAGATGGAAGTCATTTTCCTTCCAAATCTGAAGGCATTACTTATTTACTTACTTACAATACCACCAGACTGAGTGCCTGAGTGGCCCCGTTGGTTAAGTGGCTGACTTCAGCTCAGGTCATGATGATCTCACACTCTGTGAGTTCGAACCCTGCATTGGGCTCTGTGCTGACAGCTCAGCCCAGAGTCTGGAGCCTGCTTCAGATTCTGTGTCTCCCTCTCTCTCTCTGCCCCTCCCCGACTCACACTCTGTCTCTCCTCTCTCTCTCTTTCTCAAAGATAAAGATTAAAAAAAAATGTATAGCATTAATTTGAAACCACATGTAGAAGATGCCCATATTTTGGGAGGTTGAAATAAAGCTGCAATTCATAAAGCCTATAAAAATAGGCTGTGGTATGTGTGAAAGTATGTCACCACAAAGGGGCAGCCTTGGAATATTTTACGTTTCTCTTTTCTTGTGCTAGAAGGCTTATTTACTCCCAGGAAAACACAGAATTGGCAAGAGATGTTTAAGATGCATGAGACAAAATATATTGAAAATATAAGCAGAAGAAAATCTTTAGAAAAGATAAAATTACTCTTTTTCTTTTTAAAAAAAATTTAAAAATTTTTAAAGAATTTTTTTTTAAATTCTTTTTAAAAAAAATTTTTAGGGGCTCCTGGGTGGCTCAGTTGGTTAAGCGGCCGACTTCGGCTCAGGTCATGATCTTGCGGTCCATGAGTTCGAGCCCCGCATCAGGCTCTGTGCTGACAGCTCAGAGCCTGGAGCCTGTTTCAGATTCTGTGTCTCCCTCTCTCTGACCCTCCCCCATTCATGCTCTGTCTCTCTCTGTCTCAAAAATAAATAAACGTTAAAAAAAAAATTTAAAAAAAATTTTTAATATTTAGTTTTTGAGAGGGAAAGAGAGAGAGACATAGACAGGGGTCAGTGGGGGAGGGACTGAGACAGAGGGAGACACAGAATCTGAATAGGCTCCAGCTCTGAGCTATCAGCACAGATCCTGACGCAGGGCTCGAGATCATGACCTGGGCCAAAGTTGGACGCTTAAGTGACTGAACCACCCAGGAACCTCTCTCTTTTTCTTAATGTAGATGAATTAGCTGTTTTAAGATTGAGGTTGGTGTGCAATTATTTGTAGTAAGCACACTAGCTGGGAATTTGCCTTCATAAGGCAGCAGAGAAGAAAGTATTAACTTTCTCTTATTATACTAATATTTAGCATATTAGCATGTGTGGTTTTACAAATGTCTAATTTTAATGTCTAAATATATTTCCATTTAAAAGACTGTATATTTTAATGACTTGTCCTGTGAAACATGCCCAGTTCTTGCCTCTGCATTTATTTGCAAACTTTGGATGCCATATGAGGGAACAGACCTGCCTCAGTGGCATGCGGGGCAAAGCATAGTCAAGGTCGGCCCTAAGTGCTGCCACTTGTCAAGTAAAACCCATACTGTACCATCATAGAATGGCTCAGAAGGAGGGGATCTTCTGGGAGTGAACTGGCTTGTAGACCCACCTTTTCACATTTCTTGACCTTTTCAAATACTCACATTTTAGTGTAAGCCCCTCATGCTCCCATTTTCTTCCCTGAGTCCAAATTAAAAAAAAAGAAAAAGAAAAAGAAAAGAAAAAAGGAAGAAATAAAACTCAGTCAACTATGCTAATAGATTTTATACATGGGCTTTAGTGCATGACTCAAGAGGTCACATGTTCATCCCGCAACCAAAAGGGCTGTGCACATTTCCCCATGTTTCCCAAATGATATTTGGTTGTTGCTACTGTAATAACAACAACAAAAAAAACCACTTGATTCAATGGAACATTTATCAACGACTCGAGTGCTTATCAAATGCCATCATATGCCAGGCATGTTGGGGTGGATGTTAGATGAAAGCCGTGTCCTCTGTTCCTTGAACTCACAGTCTTATGGGAGAGACGTTGAGTTCTTCATTCAGCAGTTAACTCCTGAGCTGCCGCATCTGGCTGTGAACAAGAGAAGCATGGCAGACGTGGTTACTATCTTTGTGGAGCTCATAGTTGCATTACAGGGTGATAAAGACCAGAAAGCTATCTATGCAGAATAGTAATATATTGGTTGGGATAGGTCATATTATGCTGCAGTAACAAGCTGACCTGCAAGTCTCAGCAGCTTAAAACAATGGCAAGCCACTGGCTGTGTGACAAATCCACCTGTGGCCTGGTTTTGTATGTCCTGTGAGCTAATGATGGTTTTTATATTTTTAGATGGCTGTTGAAAAACCAAAGAATTTGTGACCAAGACCATGTGTGGCTCTTAAAGCCTTAAGTATGTGTTATCTGGTCCTTTACAGGAAAAGTTTGTCCTTGGGGTGCCTGGCTGGCTCAGTTGGAAAAGCATACCCCTCTTGATCTCAGGGTCGTGAGTGTGAGTCCCACGTTGGGTGGAGGGATTACTTAAAACAAATAAATTAATAACCTTATAAAATATATAAAATATATAAATTAATAGCTATAATCCAATATAGCTACCAAAAAAAAAAAAAAGAAACAACGAAAAGAAGGAAGAAAGAAAGGGAGGGAGGGAGGGAGGGAGGAAGGAAGGAAGGAAGGAAGGAAGGAAGGAAGGAAGGAAGAAAACGTTTGTCCACACTGGCTGGCTTAAAACAGCAAGGTTTCTGTCTTAGCACATACTGTGTATGCACCGTAGGTCACTAAGGGAGCTGTGCTCAGAGACCCAGGCTGGCTAAAAGCGCCTCTATACCTGTTTCCACGTTGCAGAGGCAGGGAAGAAAAGGCATAGCAACCGTACCTCAGCTCTTAAAATTTCTGCCTTGATTTCATTGGTCAAAGCAAGTCAAGTTTGAAAGGGTGAAGGTGTATTCCTCCTTCCAAGAGAAATGGAAAAAAATATATAGTCTACAATTACATATAATTGTATATAGAAATATATAATATATTGTTTACTATATAATTATTTTATAATTGTTTACTACAGAATTGTATATATACTAATATATGTATACAATTAGTATACAATAATATATACTAATATCTATACAGTTCTATAGTCTATCACAACTATCAGGCACAGGGGAAAATGTGACGACTCTGCCTGTGGAGCCTTCAGGTGAGGAGTGGAGTAGGAAAGCATTCCAGGCAGGGAGTAGAGCAAATGCAAAGGGTGAGAGACCTGAAGCAGTACGGTGCACTTACAGATTAGCAGGATGTTCAATATGTCAAGACAATAGAAACTTGGGTGGGTGAGGAGCTTGAACACTGACATTTGGTCAGAGACTTTGGAAACTTTCAGGCTAGAAATTATGTGATCAGATGGGATGTGGAGGATAATTGTAATGTAGGCAAGGGGTACCATAAGGAAAGATTGAAAACAGATTCCCCAGTTGAGGAGATGTGTCAGTTAAGATCTGTTTGGATGCAAAAGGCCAGACCAACAATGGCTTGTGCCAAATGGACACGTAATTTCGTAACAAGGGGTCTGGAGGTGGGCGATTCTAGTGCTGATTTAATAGTTCAAGGAGATGGGGCGCCTGGGTGTCTCAGTCTGTTAAACATCCAACTTCAGCTCAGGTCGTGATCTCACAACTCAAGTTTGAGCCCCGCGTCGGGCTCTGTGCTGACAGTTCAGAGCCTGGAGCCTGCTTCATATTGTGTGTCTCCCTCTCTCTCTGCCCTTCCCCTGCTCACGCTCTGTCTCTGTCTCTCTGAAAAATAAATAAACATTAAAAAAAAAATGGTTCCAGGAGGTCATCCATGATCTAGGAATTTCTGTCTTTTCTCTCCATTATCCTCAGCAGATTGGCCAGAGCTCTAAGCATCATTATCAAATTCAGACAGGAAGTAGGATGGCAGCTACTCGGCTACGGCTATCTCCTTTTATCATTAAAGAAAATCTTTCGTAGAAGGTCCCCATTACATGTCTTACATTGTGTTGGCCAAAGCCGAGTCATGTGACCACCCTTCGCCATAAGAGTGACCATCTAGGTGAGCTTTCAGCCTCTACAGTTGGAGATAGAAAGGGAGAAAGGGCTGACAGCGTTTTGAGAGCTGGTCCACAGTGTTTGCCACCAAAGACTGTTGCATTTGTCCAGGAAAGATGTGATGTAGGTTTTACTTATGGCAGCAGGAGAAGACAATATGGCAGAAGGATTGGATTCAGCAGTTAATTGGGACCCAGAACTTAAAAGATTCCGTGTGAGAACAGCGAGAAAGAGTCTGAGTTTGTGGAGATTGTGATGCCACTGGCAGAGAACTGGGTGAGGGGATTTCAGGTGTAAGGTTTTGGACACACTGCGTTAGCAATCTGCTCGTATCCTTTCCTGGTTAAAGTCCTTCAGGTGGCTCCCTATAACATTTAAGATAATGTTTAGGCTCCTTAGGGCACCCAAAGTCCTTTCTTCATGGTCTCACCTTTGCCTTCTCTGGCCTCATGGGACAAATTGCTCTTTCCTGAACAGACCAGGCTGCGGTTTTATACCGCTGTGACTTCCAACATGGCGCTCTGTCTGCCTACATTGCCCTCTGCTACTCAATTCAAATACCATTCCTCAGGTGGAGTCTTTGATGTCCCCATCTGATAGATTCTGTTTCTGGGCACCTTAGTGTAGTATACCAGGCTTGCCTTTCTCACAGCACATAGGGCAGTGGTTGATTGCCATTTCCGCCTTGAGGTAAGGGAAACTGGTTTTCCTGACTTTGTTTCCCAGAAAGCACTTTATAATATTTTTTTAAATTTTTTTTTTAACGTTTTATTTATTTTTGAGACAGGGAGAGACGGAGCATGAACAGGGGAGGGTCAGAGAGAGGGAGACACAGAATTTGAAACAGGCTTCAGGCTCTGAGCTGTCAGCACAGAGCCCGACGCGGGGCTCGAACTCACGGACCGAGAGATCATGACCTGAGCCGAAGTCGGCCGCCTAACCGACTGAGCCACCCAGGGGCCCCTATAATATTTTTTGAATAAATGGATACATGAATGAATGAATGAGCAAACAGACTAAAACAGCCCCATGTAGAAATATTTACAAGTCAGTTACAAATAAAAAGTAATGATTAGGGAAGATACCTGGGTTTGAGATCTTGATCTGACAGCTGAGATTTTGTGGGAAGAGTGTTCAATATAAGAGGGGCTGAGGATTAAGGTGAAAATCAGGTATAAAATGGGGAAAGGGACAAGCAGCTCACACTAGCATCTCAGCAAAGCATGAAAGGAAAATCTTTACTTTCTTGAATTCCAACAAAGTTTGGGAAATCAAATTAGATGTGTCTTGTATTGCTAGGATCTTGGCATTTTAATTGTTTTCTAGGGGATTAGAGGATTTAATTGTTATTCGTTGGCTCAACTGCTGCTGAGAAATCTATGTCATTATAGGAAAAAATGAATTAGCATTGCACTGCTGATAGGGAAATCAAAGCCCTCATATGCTTATTATCTCCTATACTTCTAAAATCTTCTCATGAAATAGGCACATAAAAGACTGTTTGTGGCTTTTGTAGATCTCTTGACCTGTCTTGCTTTGAACCTGTTGTGTAGTGTACTTCTCATTAACCAGATACAGTACTTCTCATTAACCAGTATCTATTCGAGTTTAAGCCAGCACAGAGCTTTGAGTGTTCTTACAAGACTACAGAATGTTGAGTCACTTGTGTTGCATACCCACATAGCACCTGTGTAGTAAGGTGGCTACACGATTTCTGGAATTTCTCTTAGCCAGCAAATTGCCTTCATGTCACTGAGAAAGCAAGAATATTTTCTGTCAAGCCCACCGGGTTCCTTATATTGCTGCTAGGTCATGTGAAATAAGGAAATAGTGAAGCAAATTCAGTCAAATAGAATTTCTAAAAAAAAATTTTAAGATTCTCATGCCACCAGCGGGTCATTCTGTAATCCTGAGATTGGAACAGCAGTTGGCTTTGAGGAAAAGATGAGAATGGCAGTCCCAAGAAAGTTCGCGCAGGGTGTCCTGAAAGTCCTGGTCCTGACCAGATGATTGTTATGCTCTTCTGGTGAGATGAACTCATCATAATCAACTGCATGAGGGAATAAGGAGGCATCAAATCTTACCATCTTAGGGAAAAAAATGGAACTAAAATTTTCCCAATGTTGGGTTTATAAGGCCTATAAAAACATCAGAGACCAAGGATAGTAAAGTTTATTTTAGTGTATGTTTTCATATGGGCATATTGGGTTATGATTTAGTTCTCCAAGAAATTTTTAATGTATAGGGTAGAATCTGATGTGTTCTGGACGTGTTATTTTCATTCTGTGAGTTTTCCCAAAGCGTGTTCTCTGAAGCAGCATGGTGAGTAGGTGGGAGTGCCTATTTTAGAGACTAGTTCAACAGTACATGGTACTACACATCTGATCAGTCTGCCCAGCCTCGTAAGGGTACTGAAACCATTGGAGACTTTTGGACTCTATAGTCCTGTCATAAACTCTGTGTGTGTGTGTGTGTGTGTGTGTGTGTGTGTGTGTGTGTGTGAGAGAGAGAGAGAGAGAGAGCGAGAGAGAGAGAGCATGTGAGCAAAGGCCTGACTTCCTGTTTTTATCAGAATCTGACCCCTAGCATTCCTATTTAATATTAGAACTGTGTGTTTAAAGTTTCATTCATTATTCCAAGTAATCATAACCAGAACGAACCCCACATTGAAAAATGATTTTAGAAGAGCCCATACTTAGTAAGGACACTAGTTTCTCCAAGATTCTAGTCTACTGATAGATATCCTACAGTGTGAAATGATATGTGTGTGTACCAAAGAAATGGGGTTCCCTAGAATTCAGAAAGTACTTTTGTACCAGAAATTGAATTTGTCATCCCAGAGCTCTTTGTTATAATACCTCCATCAATAAAAATCAATCAAATAATGATGCTGTTGAGAAAGAGAAACACTTTCACTCTGCCTCATCCAGGGAAGGGCCTGCACTGGGGGCAGAAGCTTTGGAAGAGTCGGTGGCCCAGTGGAAGAACTCACTGTACACCAGCATTAAACCTCCCCTTTTCCCTTGTTTAGGAAGTTCTGTTTTAGACTTGATTAGAATTCCACTTGTTGAAGTAGAAATAATATTAATAACAGCTGAACTTCACTTGTAAGAAGGTCAAGGAGGGGTCTGGAGGGCAAGGATTAGAAATGTGAGTGGCCTTCAGAGGAGGAAGTGCCAATGAGACAGGGGTTTGTTGAGCATCTTTCTGGGAACCTTCTTCTCATCCCCCCCAGAGCCCCGCACAGAGAGGATGTTACTGATGATCCCGTTGCTGTGGAAGTTAGAGGCTGGCCTTCATTTACTAGGTCGGGAGGAAAGAGTAGAGAGATAGATGGGAGGGAATTGCGAGGTGGACATCTCTCTGGCCTATTATACAGTTATGCTCAAGTAGACGCCTCTGTCATTGCCTAGCACTACAGATATTTCAACTGATCATTTCCTGAAATTGTCACAGTCATTCATGGTTTTTTTTTTTTTTTTGTACTCCGAGAAGATACTTTTATCATGGTAGAATTTTTAGCTGTGCTTTGAAGGAAAGGAGTAACCACCCACAGCTACATCTCTTAAGCTTTTACTATGGGATGAAGGTTACATGTTCATTACCTCTTCCAATATCCGAGGCACATTCCCATATTCACAGATAATGGGAAGAGTTGGACAGGATAGAAGACTTGCTCAATTCACCCAACTAATAGGTTGGCAGTGCCAGGGTTGAACCACGTCTGGCTCTAGTGTTCACCTCGTTGCCAACTCGCTTTATAATATTCCCTTAGAAAGATCATTTCAGGTAAAGAAAAAGGCATCCTTGAGTGCGTGGGGTGCTCATAATTGAGTACTGTGTAAGGACGAATCCAATAGTTTTGTTGAGGTGAGCATTTTAAGTTGGGCAGTCCGCCATCTGAACGTGGCCTGCAGGGTCTTGCATCATCTGGCCATATCCTTGATGGTCTACCCTCTAGCCAACCTGGCCTTTTTTCAGTTCTTCAGTGGACCATGCTGCCTTGATCACAGGACCTTCTCTCAGTTCCTTAATGGATCGTGTTTCCTTGATCACAGGACCTTTGCATATGCAGGTTCCTCTGCTATATGGCTTTCTCCACTTTCTCTTACCTAGTTAACTCCTGTCCTCTGTCTTCTATTCACTCAGTCACCATTTTGTCACAGTTTTTCCTGATCACCTGTGTCTCCTATGTTACTCTCTCATAACATCGTATATCTGCCTGATTTTTAGTGACCTTGTCAGAATTATAAATTTATATGTGTGATTCTTTGTTCATTGTGTATCTGTACCATGGGTCCCTATGGGCTATGTCAACATACATAATTTCTGATCTGGATACTATCTTATCTTTAGTACCTATCCCAGTACCTGACACGCAGTAGATAATTAGTGTGTATTTATGGACAAATATGTGAATCAGTGAATACATGGACAGTCTTGAAGGCATAGAGCAGCTGGAAACTTTATAAACAATAACAAACACAAGATGTTCTGGTACTTATATGGGGGCTTGCTGTGATGAAGACGGGTGTTGGTAGATTGTTCCATTGTTAAATACTCTGTGGAATGGATTAGAAGGAAAAGTTTCCTGATGAGCTGCACCTGGGTTCTTGTAGGAAGAGGGAGGGCCTGGGCTCCTGGCACATTTAAACTGTGGTCGCAGAGTCAAAAGAAAGGTTCAGATACAAGAGCTGAGGAGTCGATCAACATAGGGGCAAAAGAGACAAGGCAGAGCTTTCAGGCCAAGAAAATGGGGAAGATAAGATGCCGTCTCTACTTGGGATATCCCAGATGACCATGAACGATAAGCTCGGTCTGGGGTGCGAAGGGCCAGGTGCCACCTAGAGCTGGGGATGAAGTGGTGTGGCTGTGAATTTGGCCACTGCCGACACGGGTGGTGGGGGGAGCCTGTGGAGGGGGATGGGAATGCCTTACATCTGTACTATTTTACAAAATACATCTTACCTGTTGTCAGGTTGTTGGAGCAACCCCTTGCAAAGGGTAAGTTTCATAAGTTCTTTTTGAGAAAACCGAGTAGTTGAGTTATGGGTCCAATGTCACATAGATCGTAAACGACCGAGCAAGAATTGAGGGACTCAACCAGAGACCGCACACCTTTTCTCTCTGGAGGTTGACAGCAAGGCTGTAGTGCAAACAGGCTACAGTTTTAGCATTTTCTGTATCGTTCATTCTATCAAGGGAGAGATTGCTGTACCCCTTTCTGCGGTATAATGTGCTGCACGTAAGATGTTGCCATTTTGAATTTCTATGATAGCACATGAATGCTTTTATGACCACAGTTTCTGAAATAAATCCTTTTCCTCTACTCCAAATATGACCACAAATGTAGGACAAGTAATAGAAACATTACTGCTACTACGAAAATTTTCCAAATGGCCAAACAATATTAGCTTTTGTTCTCTTCATGAATACTTGTCAACCATCTGTGTGTTTTCAGAGAACCATCTGAGTTTCTGCCGTTATCTACAATACATGGAGTGGGTAGAATCTTTGTGAATACCACTCCTTAGTTTTGGCCTTTCAAAATCAATGGCATTTTTATAAAAAGAAGATAATTTCTATGTAGCACTGGAACTAAAAGTCAAAGTATTATTTTAGATTGTAATTTCATAAAGTCTCTGTGTGCTAAAATTATAGTGAGCTCCTAAAAATATTGATATACTGTACTATTTCTACTAATTTTCTCCAGTCCACAGTAGAGGAACGGGAAGATTACAGCAAGCCATCTAACTTGTGGATAGTCTTAGAACACTTCATAAAACTTAGCCCTTTACTATTTCTCATTCCTCCTACTGGACTGAGAGGATAGATGCATATTTAGATAGGTATTTAGATAGATGGATGATAGATAGATAGATAGATAGATAGGTATTTAGATAGATGGATGATAGATAGGTAGATAGATAGATAGATAGATAGACAGACAGACAGACAGACATGGATATACAGTTTACCCTTGAACACCATGGGTTTAAACTCTGTGGGTCCACTTATCATTGATTTTTTTTAAATAAATAGAGTACGGTGTTGTAAATGTATTTTTTTCTTCCTTACTATGTTCTTAGTAACATTTTTTGGGGTCTACCTTTACTTTATTGTAAGAATATGGTATATAATACATATAATGTACATAGTGTGTATTAGTTGATAATTTATGTTATAAGGCTTCTGGTCAACAGTTGGCTATTAGTAAGGTCTTGGAGAAGTCAAAAGTTATACATGGAATTTTTACTGTGCTGGGGGTAAGTACCCCAGCCCTCGCATTGTTCAAGGCTCAACTGTATATCTATATATGTATCAAAAGATATGTATCTGTCAATATATGGTGATAAACAACACAAAGTATGGATCTTGTGTACTGGTTAGAAATGATAGACCCTAAATACATAAGGGAATATGAAATACACAAAAATAGAAATGCTGACCCTGGTCTCCCTTATGGTCCCATTTCTGCTCTAACAAGATGAAAGAAAATATCATGAACCAGGAGAAACTCGCCAAACCGCAAGCACAAGTGCACTTGGTGGGGAAGGAACTGCTCCCGGAAAGAAGAAGGTGGTTCATACAATGGCTACAGCAGATGATAAAAAATTTCAGTTCTCCTTAAAGAAGTAAGGGGTAAACGGGGCACCTGGGTGGCTCAGTCGGTTGGTTGTCCGACTTCAGCTCAGGTCATGATCCCACGGTTTGTGAGTTTGAGCCCCACGTTGGGCTCTGTGCTGACAGCTCGGGGCCTGGAGTCTGCTTCAGGTTCTGTGTCTCCCTCTTTCTCTCTGCTCCTCCCCTGCTCACTCTCTGTCTCTGTCTCTGTCTCAAAAATAAATAGACACTAAAAAAAAAAAAGAAAAGAAAAGAAGTAGGGGTAAACAATATCTCTGGTATTGAAGAGGCGAACATATTCACAAACCAAGGAACAGGGATCCGCTTTTTAACAAGCCTAAAGTTCAGGGATCCCTGGCAGTGGACACTTGACCGTTCACAAGCCGTGCTGAGACAAGGCAGCTGACCGAAATACTGCCCAGCATCTCAAACAGACGTGGTGCAGACAGTCTGACTAGTTAAGTAGACTGGCTAAAGCTCTGCCTACATGATCTGTGGATGGGAAAGCACCACTCACTGCCGGAGACGTTGATGGTGATGAGGCTCCAGATCTTGTGGAGAAGTTAGATGAAGCTTCCAAGCAGGAAGCAAACTGAATGAAGTCAACTTCTGAAGAAGCTAAAACTTGAAGAAGTTATCAGGAGCTGCTATTTTACATTGTGACTGCTTTTTAAAAATTTTGTCCAGGATCTGATAAAATCTAGATCTCTAATATTTTTAAGCCCAAGCCCCTTGGACACTGCTGCTCTTTTCAGTGTTTGCATATACACAATCCATTCTTTGCAGTTAATTAAACTAAAGAAGCCTGGGAATAAGGTTTGAAGCAAGGTTAATAAAGTTCTTTGCCTAGGATGTGTTTTATTTTGTATTTCATTGACACTGATTTGTACACAGAAAGCAAAGTTGTTTATAGAAAGCTAATCATGGCATGTAATATGGCTGGTAATCTTTGATGAAATTTGATTAAAGATTTTATTTTACTTTTTAAATACTTAAAACAATTTTTTTTGTTTATTTTGAGAGAGAAAGAGAGAGAGAGAGAGAGAGCCAGCATGAGTAGGGGAGGGACAGAGCGAGAAGGAGAGAGAATCCCAAGCAGGCTCCACACTGTCAGCAGTGTGCCTGATGCCGGGCTTAGATTCACGAATCGTGAGATCACGACCTGAGCTGAAATCAAGAGTTGGATGCTTAATGAACTGAGCCACCCAGGCGTTCCAATTAAAGATTTTAAATGGCAGTATAATGTAAAAAATAATTTCAGATAATGAAATTCATTAATCAAACAAGTATAATAGAAGAGTATTAAAGAAGGGGACATATTCACGGGTAGTATGGTCAAGAAAGACATTTCTGAAAACCCGGATAATATATGGTCTTATGTACCTGGTAGGAATTTGGCTTTTATTCTTAGTATTTATCAGAATAAATACTGATAGAACTTTACTGTTCTATCACAAATACTGTAGAACTTTAACTTTGTGAGTAGTGGTATCTGCTCTTGGTTCTTCCAAGATCATTTCGGCTGTGGCATGGAGATTTGTGTTTTGGAAGAAGCCATGGAAGCAGGAATCTGTTCAGGAGGTATTGTTCGGGACCCTACATGAGTGTTCATGGTGGTTTGGCCTAGAGTGGTAGCAGTTGTATTGATTTTTCATTCCTGTGTAATAAATTGCTGCAACATTTAATGGCTTAAAACAACAAACATTTATTTTCTCGCCATTTCTGAAAAACAGGAATCCAGGAGCAGCTTAGCTGGGTGGTTCCGGCTCAGGGGCTCTCATGAGATTCCAGTAGAGCTGTCAGCCCTGGCTGCATCTGAAGCCTTGACTCAGAGCCAAAAAGGCTCATTCACTTGCCTGGCAAGTAGGCTGGAACTGGGCCTCTCACCCTCCAGGCTGCTCTTCTGTAGCTGGGCCTTTTCTGCAGACTAGCCTGGACTGTTTTACATGGCTTAGGCACATATTTCGTAACTACAAACTCAAAACCGTAGTATATAAAAGAAAAAAAAATTAATTGAATTTTATCAAAGTTTAAAACTTCTGTTGTATGAAAGATATTACTAAGAGAATGAAGACAAGCTTCAGACTGGGAGAAAATATTTACAAATCAGTTACCTGATGTGTGTAAGTACCTGATGAAGGTGTAAGTACCTGATGGAGAATTTGTATCCAAACTCAATCATAAGAAAACAAACAACCCAGTCAAAAAACGGTCCAACTTCTGAACATTACTTCACTAAAGATACACAGATGGCAAATAAGTACATGAAATATGTTACGCACTGTTAGTTATTAGGGAAGTGGAAATTAAAGCTATACTTAGCTATCACTACCTACTTACTAGAGTGCTAATTAAAAACAAAAAACCAAGGGGCCCCTGGGTGGCTCAGTTGGTAGAACAAGCAACTTTTGGTTTGGTTTGAAGTAGGCTTCACCCAGCGACCCCTGGGCATGCAACTCTTGATCTCAGGGTCATTCGTTCAAGCCCCATGTTGGACCTAGAGCTTACTTAAAAATATATACATGTAAAAAAAAAAGTAAATAAATAAACAAACACATAAAGACATAAACAAACCTGACAACACCAAATGCCGGTGAAGATGTAGAAGCAACTAGAATTCATACATTTCTGGTGAGAAAACATTGGAAAATATTTTGGTTTGATGGTTTTTAAAAAACGTAACATTTTTATTGTATCACCCACTAATCTCACTCCAAGGAATTAAAGAGAAATTAAAAATTCTGTTTGCAAGAATTTGCATGCAAATATCGTACTTACTTGTACCTCTAGTATACTCTTGAATAAGAATGGTGAGAGCAGACATTCTTGCCTTAGTTTCTTTTCTTCTCTCTTTTTTTTTCCTGTTTTCTTTCCTTTCTTGTACCTTGAGTTAATACTACCTTGTCTTAATTACAATACCTTCAAATAATTTTTAATATCTTCTAGGAAACTGTGTTGTCTTTTAATCAAAATCCATGGCTCCTTTTGGTCTTTTCTATTTTTATTAAATACACTAATTTTACACTTAATTTGTGAAATCCTACCCAAAATATTTGGAGGCATTTCACTGGAATTGCATAAATTAGTTTAAGAAGAATGGCATCGCTATAACATTGAGAATTCCAATTCTTGAACTTGGAGTTTCCATTAATTTTAGCCTTCATTAATGACTCTGTAACAAAATTTTATAATTTTCCCTGCATAGATTTTTCACATCTTTTGTCATATTATTCTTAGATATTTGTGTCTCTGTCACTGTACTAGTATGTTTCCCCCTCCTCTTCTCCCCCTCCTCGTTTTTCTTCTTTTTCATCTCCGTCTCTGCTTTCTTCTTCTTTGTCTCCATCCTCAGAAGGAAACAGAAAACAGAAATGTTTTTGCTTTATTTTAAAAATTCAGTTATCAAGGGCACATTAAAAAGTGCTATTGTGACACTCTCTCCAACATCTCTACGTCAACATATTAATAAGATTGCCACATCTTTTTCATTTACATTTTTTAATGTTTATTTCTGAGAGAGAGAGATTGCGCGAGCATGAGCGGGAGAGGGGCAGAGAGGGAAACATAGAATCCGAAATAGGCTCCAGGCTCCCAGCTGTCAGCACAGAGCCCGACACGGGGTTCGAACCCACAAACTGTGAGATCATGGCCTGAGCCGAAGTCAGACACTTACCTGACTGAGCTACTCAGGTGCCCCAAGATTGCCACATCTTTTATTTGTCTGTTTTTTTAATAGATATAATTGACATACACCATGATATTACTTTCAGGTGTACAACATAATAACCTGGTGCTTGTATGTATTGTAAAATGATCACCACACCAAATCTTGTTGACATCCAGCCTTGTTTTTGAACTTAAAGGAAAAATATTTAATCTTTTAGCATTAAGTAGAAGTTAGCTGTACTTTTTTGTAGATGCCCTTTATCAGGTTAAAGAAATGAACATCTATTTATACTTTGTTGAAAACAATAGATGTTGAATTTTATCAAATCCTTTTTTAAAATTTTTTTTTTAATGTTTACTTTTGAGATAGAGAGAGATAGAGCATGAACAGGGGAGGGTCAGAGAGAGAGGGAGACACAGAATCTGAAACAGGCTCCGGGCCCTGAGCTGTCAGCACAGAGCCAGGCGGGGCTCGAACTCACGGACCGCGAGATCATGACCTGAGCTGAAGTCGGACGCTCAACCGACTGAGCCACCCAGGCACCCCTATCAAATCCTTTTTATACATATGGTCATATGATTTTCCTTCTTTATTGTATTGATTTGGTGAACTGTACTGATTGATTTTTAAATGTTGAATCACGCATGTATTTCTGGCATAATGGTCCCTATGTATTTATTCTTTTTATCTATGTCTAGATTTTATTTGCCTATGTTTTGTTGATTTTTTTGTGTCTATTTTCATGGGGAATAGCATTCTGCATTTTCCTTTTCTTGTAATGTCTTTGGCTTTGGTTTCTGAGTAATGTTGGCTTTACAAAATGAGTTGGGAAGTGTTCTTTCCTCTTGTATTTTCTAGTTGAGTTTGTGCAGAATTGATACTTATTTCTTAAATGTTTGAAATGATCTGGGCCTAATTTTTCTTTGTTGGCAGTATAATGTTTTGATAAGGATTTTATGATTTTGATAAGCCTGATTCACATCTGACTGTTAATTTCTCCTGGTGAGACCATAAGTAAGTTACTTAATCTCTGAGTAAACTGAACCTCAGTTTCCTAATTTATAAATTAGTGGCTATGAAGATTGAATCATGATATGTATCAGTTGTTCAATCCTTTATCATCCTATACTTACATATGTTAATTTATCCAAATTTTACTATTGTACTATACTACTTACTACTATTTATGCTATTTTTTTTCAAATTTTTATTTAAATTCTAGTTAGTTAGCATATAGTGTAATATTGGTTTCAGGAGTAGAATTTAATGATTCATCCTTACATATAATACCCAGTGCTCATTATAATAAGTGCCCTCCTTAATACCCATCATTCATTTAGCCCAACCTGCACCCATCTCTCTCCATCAACACTCAGTTTGTTCTCTATCATTCAGAGTCTCTTATGGTTTGCTTTCCTCTCTTTTCTTTTCCCCTTCCCATATGTTCATCTGTTTTGTTTCTTAAATTCTACATATGAGGAAAATCACATGGGGTTTGTCTTTCTCTGACTGATTTATTTCACTTAGCACAATATATTCTAGCTCCGTGCATGTCATTGGAAATGGCAAGATTTCATTCTTTTTGATGTCTGAGTAGTAGTATATTGTATATATATACATCTTCTTTATTCATTCATCAGTCGATGGACACTGGATTCTTTCCATAGTTTGGCTATTGTTGATAATACTGCTATAAACATCAGGCAGCATGTATCCCTTTGAAACTGTATTTTTTTAATCCTTTGGGTAAATACTAGTAGTGCAATTGCTGGGTCGTAGGGTAGATCTATTTTTAACTTTTTGAGGAACTCCATACTATTTCCCAGAGTGGCTGCACCAGTTTGCATTCCCACCAACAGTATAAGAGGGTTCCCCCTTTCTCTGCATCCTCACCAATATCTGTTGTTTCCTGTGTTGTTAATTTTAGCCATTCTGATAGATGTGAGGTGATATCTCATCCTGGTTTTGATTTGTGTTTCCCTGATGATGAGTGATGTTGAGCATCTTTTCATGTGTCTGTTAGCCATCTGGATGTCTTCTTTGGAAAAATGTCTATTCATGTCCTCTGCCCATTTCTTAACTGGATTATTTGTTTTTTGGGTGTTGAGTTTGATAGGTTCGTTACAGATTTTGGATACTAACACTTTATCCAATATGTAATTCTTCTCCCATTCCATAGGCTACCTTTTAGTTTTGCTGGTTGTTTCCTTCACTGTGCAGAAGCTTTTTATCTTGATGAGGTCCCAATAGTTCATGTTTGCTTTTGTTTCCTTTGCCTCTACCTATGTGTCTAGTAAGAAGCTGCTGCTGCTGAAGTCAAAGAGGTTGCTGCCTGTGTTCTCCTTTAGGATTTTGATGGTTTCCTGGCTCACATTTAGGCCTTTCCTCCATTTTGAGTTTACTTTTGTGTATGGTATTAGAAAGTGGTCCAGTTTCATTCTTCTGCAGGTTGCCGTCCAGTTTTGCCAACACCATTTTTTGAAGAGACTGTCTTTTTTCCATTGGATATTCTTTCCTGCCAAAGAATTAGTTGTCAAAGATTAGTTGGCCATACATTTGTGGATTCATTTTTGGGTTTTCTATTCTGTTCCACTGATCTATGTGTCTGTTTTTATGCCAGTACCATACTGTCTTGATGACTACAGCTTTGTAATATAGCTTGAGGTCTGGAATCATGATGCCTTCTGCTTTTCTTTTCTTTTTCAGGATTGCTTTGGTTATACATGGCCTTTAGGGGTTACATACAAATTTTAGGATTATTTGTTCTAGCTTTGTGGAAAATGCTGGTGATATTTTGATAGGGATTGCATTAAATGTGTAGATTACTTTGGGTAGTATCGACATTTCAATAATGTTCTTCCATGGAATTTTTTCCCATTTCTCTGTGTCCCCTTCAATTTCTTTCATAAGTATTCTATAGTTTCCATTACCATCCAGATCTTTTACCCCTTTGGTTAGGTTTATTCCTAGGTACCATATTGGTTTTGATGCAATTGTAAATGGGATTGATTTCTTGATTTATTTTTTTTTTTGCTGCTTCATTGTTGGTATATAGAATTGCAACAGATTTCTGTACATTGATTTTATATCCTATGACTTTGCTGAATTTATGTATTAGTTCTAGCAAATTTTTTGGTGTAGTCTTTCAGTTTTTCTGCATAGAATGTCATGTCATCTGCAAATAGTGAAAGTTTGACTTCTTCCTTGTTTATTTGGGTGTTTATGCTATTATAATCCTTATTTTACAGGCAAGCAAGCTACCACAAAGGGAGATTCAGTAACTTGACCAGGGTAACTCTGGTAGCACATAATAGAGCCAGGATTTGAATTGAGACTGTCCGGTTCCTGGGTTACTGCTTTTAAGTGCTAAGCTGCACTAACTATAAAAATACCTATCTTTCAGGGTTACTATTAGTATTAAATTAGACAATTCATGTAAGCAGCAAAATTTGTGTTATTTCAAAGTTGTTGTTTAGTAAATGGACATTGTTATTAATAATGTCAATTATTGTTAGTTTGAAGTCTAACTACTTTAGGATATTTTCAACCTGAAAGACCTATTGTATAGATACATTATCAAACACTCTCATTCAAGTTCACTGCAGTGAAATTCCATCAGCATTGGATGCACTGTACAAAGTGGTATTGTGAACATCAAATCTTATTAGGCGTAGCAACTTGAATTCTTGCCCTGGTTCAGCACTTTTTTGTGTAATCCTGGTAAATAAGTCTCTCGGAATGTTAGTAAGTCTGTATAGTGAGGCTACGAAGAGTATCTCTGTGTATCTCTTTGACCTAAGTTGTTGAGTGGTTTCAAAAAGTATCTAAAGGTGCATTGGAAAGTATAGCTAGTGCTAATATGAAATATAAATATTTGGTGTTCTAAGTTAAAAATCAAAAAAATCAAAATCCTTTGTTGATATATACATATATTGAGGTGATTCTTAATATCATTATTTACTATGGCTTAATACAGTTTGATGCCATTTAGTATCAGATTTTTCAGATCTTCATGGTGGTTATTCAAGCTTATATTATTTTTTGTTTTAGCTTCCTTCCTTCCTTCCTTCCTCTCTCTCTCTCTCTCTCTCTCTCTCTCTCTCTCTCTCTTTCTTTCTTCCAGATGAGGTGATGCCTGGCATATGCCAAAATATTAGATTCACTTTGTTTATTTGAAAATTACAAAGATAACCTAAAAGGTGGCATCATCAGCTCAATAAGTATTTTGCCCTATTTTTTAGCCAGCAAGACTTATTTTAGTGTTTTACTGATATATCTCATTATTTCAAAGTATATAATGCAATGGGGTGCCTGGGTGGTTCAGCTGGTTAAGCCTCTGACTCTTGGTCTCGGCTCAGGTCGTGATCTTGTGGTTTGTGAATTTGAGCCCTGCATTGGACTCCACACTGTCAGATTGGATCCTGTTTGGGATTCTCTCTCTCCCCCTTTCTCTGGCCTCCCCACGTGTACTTTTACTCTCTCTCAAAATAAATCAATAAACTTTAAAAAATTAAAAAGAAAACAAAGTATATAGTGCAATGACCTATTGTATGTATGTTATTAATTAAAGCTGAGAGTGGTGTGGAAGATTGACACATGGGGCATTTTGACAGAAGGTTATAAAAAAGCTTTCTGTTGTGAACTTTAATAGTTATTGTACAGAATGCCAAAAGCTAAGAAACCATGATAATTTAGGGAAAGTATAATAACATTGCTTTTTTTTTTTTTTTTTTTGTGAATTATAGCTGACTTTGGGCTGGCAAAGCAAAAACAAGAAAACAGTAAACTAACATCTGTTGTTGGAACAATCCTGTATTCCTGGTAAGGACAATTATTTTATGGTTCTCAAACATCATACTTAACTGATTTAGGCTTTAGTTTCATGTCTTAGCTTGCAAAGGAAAGATGCCTTTAGGAAAAGAAGCTTATTTAATGTTCAGCTCAGTTACCCAGATAATACACATATACACAATTATACATCATTATGTACATTTGAAACAACAACAAAAAATTATCTTTCCTCTAAGGTGACTCTGCCCCTCATGGGGACTGCTTTTACTATTTGTAAATCCAAATGATCCTTGGCATATAGTGGGTGTGCAATTTTTGTTTATGAATCTGTGAATGACCTAGTAGACTTGCTACTCATCATGACACTTGGAATATTGTATTGCACTTACTTGAAAAATGAATGTTTTTTTCTCTTTGCCTGTAAACATCCAAAGGCAGGAGAAAGGTTTTTTGTGTCCTAATACATATCCCAGCATCTAGCTACTAATGGGTGCTGAATAAAGTTTATTATGTGAATGAATAAATGATGACATATATATATATATATATACTTAGACATATGTTTATAAAGCTGTTTGCTTCTTCGGGAAATGAATGTTTATATTTTGATGAATTAAGACCCTTGTAACTTATTTAATGTGCTTCGAGGGTTCCTTTACCATTCTTTAATTATTAGGAAGTAAGAATTTTCTTTTGTTGATCACATATCATTTGTTCATGAATCTTTTGAAATTAATAAACAGATAAAGTAGTCCGTAGACCTAACAGATTCAGGGAAATAGTCTTAAATCTTATTCAACAGGTCAAGCAATCAAGACACTTCCATCTTCTTTTTTTAATCTAGTCTGTTGTTGTGCAATTGATTCCTGGGGATAGAATTCAGAATAAATCTTCTCAAGGGAGGGTGGAAATTCTCCGTAAGTAACAGTCTCATTTGAAAAAGCCCTTTCCTACAGAAATGTTCAGAAGAGTGTGAGCGTTCTGGCCAGGGTTCTGACACTGCTGGCCACTATTCTCTCAAGTTGTAATTGTTCCAAAGTTAAGACGTCTCTTAATAAATTGCTTGACATGTGCAATTCCTTTTGAATTTTCCATATCCTCATTTTCTGAATTTGTGAACTGGACAGAAATAAAGCAGATATATTTTATGGTCCCTGCTCTGAGTCTCATACCTCCCTGCCTTTTAAAGAATTGTCTCTTTAGCCATCCCCAGAATGTTTCCCTCCAAATTCTGTAATCTTTGTGCAATCCTGAGCTTCTCTGAGCCTATTAACGTGGACGGGGGATGTCTGTCCCTGCCCTGCAGGGTCCTGAGAGTTCCACGAATCTGATGTGCCCCTGGTGTTTGCCCTTTCCTTTTGCCTTTGCTTCCTCAGATATTACCTTATTTAATGGAAGAAAGTTCTGTTTATCAATTCTGGTAGGAGGTGCCTCAGAGCATTCTTTATGCTGTATGTCAGCTGCTAGATAAATGGTTTGTGCACACTGGACTGATTGTGCTGGAACACAAGGTCAATAAAAGCCCCTTTCCTTCCTCTGATTTGATTCATTATGAGGCAGGGTCATTGTTATCCTTCTCGTGGAAAATAATCCCCAAATATGGTCTTTGGTTCCGATATGTATCTGTATGTCTTACTTCAGTTCCAGAGTCCAAGACTGCACCCTATCTTCAATTGCATTTTCAGAGCAGATGTTAGAGTTTGAAGCTCTGAGAAACATTTTAGGCTCGTTCTTCATGCAACACTTGTTTGGGACTTCTGGATGATAAGCAAGTGTGAGCTAATGTAAACAGAAAACTTTGACTGGTCTTGGAATGGGAATTCTTTGAGACTTTATTGCTTAGCCTAATTTCACTAACATTATAACATTAGATAATTTAAGAGAAAGCTGGGGACGTTTCCATTGGATGGATCAAAATAAACCTGTATGTAAACCTGGGCAAGCAGAGACAAAGTAAACACACCCAACTATTGACTGCACCTCTTTCATTCTTAAAAATGCTGTAATGTACCCAGAACTCTGAAACTCTTAAATGGCTTAAAACACTTCAGTAGCTTCCAGTTGCCCATGATTTAAAGGCCAAGTCCTCAGTATGACTACAAGCCCACGAGCCTGCACACTGTAGCCTCTGCCAAGTCATCAGCTTTACTTTAGCCTGGACCTCACTCGGTGGATCTCTAGCTGTTGCCTATGTGTTCCCACTGACCACAGGGCTTTAGCAAATGCTGCTCCCACTGCCTGGAATACTCTTTTTTCCACTGGCCATCTGGTTAATTCTTTCTCATCCTCCAAGACTCAGCTGGAATGTAGTCTCCTTAGGTAACCACCCCCACCCCCGACCCCAGCCAGAGCAGGTTTCCCCTGGTCTACATACTCCATGCACTTTGCCTTCATATGGTTGAACTTTTCGTTTATTTTGTGATAGACCCGGGTGATTTTGTTCACCGCTATCCCCAGCACTGAGCCCAGAGTCTGGTATTTTATAGGCTCACAAGAAGTATTTACTGTATGAATGATCTAGTATTTGCATAGTTATGAACTGTACTTGAAACAAAAAGAAAACTGCTCCTTTCCACTTTACCAAAATTTTAATCTTCTATCACTCTCCCACTTTGCTGTTCCTTCAGATCTTCAAAATGCTCCTACACGGTTTCTGTTTCTCCAGGTAGCTACAGAGCTTACTTCCTTACTTCTGGTATCTGCTTAAATGTTGCTTCTGTAGAGAGGTTTTCCTGATCACCAATCCCAAACGGCAGCCTCTTTCAGACTCTGAAGGAGTCCCTTTATTTTGCTTTATATTTTCACAGCACCTGCTTCTATCTGACATTATGTTATTAGTTTAATTAGTTTAACTTTAAGTGTTATTATTATTTTAATCAGTCTCTCCCACTGCATGAAATCCATGACAGTAGGGCTGTTGTCTCTTTTGTTCACTGTTGTTTCCTTGGGGCCTGGGGGAGTAGACTGATAGAATCCTAATAAATATTTTGAATTATTAAAATGAAAATAAGTCATCCTGTTTTGGGTTTGTCTGAAAATGTCTTTTTTAAAATTTTATTAAGTAATTGGGAAAAATTGACCAATAGAGTTGTATATATTTAAAGCATACAGCACAGTGATTGGCTTTACGTATATGTTGTGGGATGATTATTAAGATCAGGATCATTAACACATCCATCTAATAGTTAAACTGTGTTTCTGTTGTGTTCTCATTAGAATGCTCAAGGTCTACTCTTAGCAACTTCCAAGCAAACAATACCGTCTTATTAATCACAGGCACCATGTGGTACTTTAGAGCCTCAGAACTCATTCTTCCTTAGAACTGAAAGTTTGTACCCTTTGACATGCATCTCCCCATCTCGCCCCCCCCCCCGGCCCTGGGCAGTCACCATTCTACTCTACTCTCAGCTTTTTTTTTTTTCGTCCTTGTCTGTCTGGTTTTACTTAGCATAATATCCTCTTTGTTCATTCAGGTTGTTGCAAATGGCAGGATTTCCTTCCTTTTAATGGCTGAATAATATTCCATTATATATATATATATATATATATATACATACATATCCCACATTCTGTATTTTAATATGGTTAAAAATCCATGTGCATTTTTATTAGGGTCTAAAGCACTAACACATCTTTGAATTTTTCTGACTTTTGCCTTCGTGAAGGCTAAAGGGAACATTTTTATTTTTTTATTATTATTTTTTAATATATGAAATTTATTGTCAAATTGGTTTCCATACAACACCCAGTGCTCATCCCAAAAGATGCCCTCTTCAATGCCCATCACCTACCCTCCCCTCCCTCCCACCCCCCATCATAAAGGGAACATTTTTAGTTTGAAACAGTGAGTACCTTAATGCCAGGGTCTGTTGTATTTTTTTCTGTTTATCCATATATCTTGTATAGTTACTGGAACAGTAAACAATGGGATTGCTAGGATATTATCATTAAAAAAATGTAGAATGATTGTAAATTATTGAGACAAGTATTCTTCTATAACTGATAAATTGGCCCTGAGGGAAATTGCTAAAGAGGAATTTTAAAAAATAAGAGCATAATTGGAAAGACAATGTAGAAAGGCAGGTTGGTAGGGCCATTATTAAGATCTTAGGCTCTCAAATCAGACTGCCTGGGTTTAAGTCCTGGGTCTGCTGTTAAAAGAGTTATAAATTATTGAACTTCTCTGTGCCTCAGTTTCCTCATCTGTAATCTAGGATTATTACTTACCTTCTAGTGCTTATCATCAGATTAAGTGAGGTGGTATACATTGAGTGCTTGGAACCGTTACTCTAAAATTTGAAAGGATAGTGTTCATTTGAATATGTATATTGTATTGTGTCTAAGAATCGGATTCATTTCGTAATAATCACAATAGGGAAGAATTACTTATGCTGTATTTATTTATAGCTCCTTTTCCCTCCCTGTCTCTATATTTTCTCCCTGAATGGCTGCTTTGGTTGCTAGGAGAGGCCAGGATTTTTCTAGCAGCCAGGCCCAAGCAGCTGAGGAGTGTGAGAGGGAAGGAGTATGTGTTTAGCATGCAAAGACAGGGAGCCTGGAGGAACAGAATTTTCCATAGTGGGACCTTGAGCAGGTGAGTTGTGGGGATACTTTTACCTGTAATTGCTTTTGTTTATGGCTTCTCTGTGCCCTAGCAGGATAAGATATACCTGAATAATATCCCTCTTTTCTGCCCACAGACCCTCCAAGACTCTATAAATACACACACACACACACACACACGAGAGAGAGAGAGAGAGAGAGAGAGAGAGAGAGAGAGAGAGGACTATTTTATTATCTGCTTAGGTAAGGTAGGAGTGAATTTTGATCCAATTCAGGATTTAATTATACAAATAAAACTCTAAATACATCTTAAGACTCAATGGAGTAGGTCACAAGGTCTCATTAATTTAAATGGAAGCTACTGAATAGAAACTACCAGAGAGCACTAATAATGGTGTTCCACTCCACAGTGTTTAGCATCGTGTCGCCAACTACATATTTTTACTCATTTTTACTTATCTAACACTTGAATGGAATTTACTAAGTGACAGGCACCATTGTAAGGCTTTGTAAATATTAAGTTATTTAATCTTCCAGCCTCCTTTAACATAAAGCGACTATCTTAAGTAATCTCTGGGGAAGTTGAATGATCCTGCCCAACGTCACAGCCAGGAAGTGGAAAAGCCTGGATTTAAGTTCAGACAGCCTGACTGCAGGAATGTGTGTTCCTAAGCACTCTGCTGTGCTGCTTGATAACTGGTCAGCCACTGGTAGACTGAACTCATTTGGCAGGAAGGAGAGATACTGTACACGACTCATGGCCGCTTTAGGAATGTTGTGATTTGTCCACTAGAATGTATATCTGGCAGTTAGCCCTCATCGTGCATGTAGTATTTGCCAGGTTTTACTCTGAACTGAATATTAAAAATTCTTGTTTTACATTTTTTTCGTAACTTCCACGGTTGTTTTCTCATCACTCAACACTTTTAAACAATTTTAGATGAGTCTTGAATACTGATAACAGATTTAATATCCAGAGACATTCTGAATCCTAACTGAATAGTTATGGAGTTTCTAGAAAAGAAAAAAAAATGCAAATTAAGAACATTTATGCCTTTGTATATTAGTGTCTTTGATTCCATTGACATCACAGGAAATGTATAAATGGAAAACGATACCTTAAGAGTATCCAGTTAGGATACGGCTAGTTCGCATGTTGTATGTCTGTGGCAATGTGAAACACTGGCGTGGCCTAGATTAGGAGTTTGAATATAGATGCATAAGGAGATGTATATTATGGATTTTTGAGGGTCTAATTTGTTCTGAACTCCCCAGCAGCACAAAAAGCCAGAAAGGGAGTTCTCTGATGATTGATTTTGTCAGTGGAAGTCCTTGCTCTTTCATCAACTAGTAATTCCAAATCCCGTATCTTCAGTCTTTATTTTTACAAGTATACACAGGTCTGTAAACAATACAATGAATTTCTTTACCTACGTGTGCCTGAATTATTTTTCTAGTTTGTCATTTTAAACACTTGATATCCAAGTTATGTAGAATATTCCACATTTCCTATTGAAAGTAGATGTGAGAGGGATTACAGGATGGCCCGATGTCTTACTGTAATATGTTTTTCTGAAGGGGAAAGGTGGTTTGACCAAAAGAAATGCCCTCCTGTACTTAAACACAACTTCATTTATTGGATAATTAAGGAATTAGATGAATTATTTGATGATGGGAAAATGTATATTTTGCTTATCTACTGTTACAGAACAAATCCTCCCAAATGTAATTGCTTAACAACAGTTTGTGTGGGTGTTCTATGCAGTTCCTCTGTTGGTTCCATTGGGCTCACTTATGTGGATGCATTCAATTGAAGTATTGTCTTGTCCAGAAGGTCCAAGATGGCCTCACGTATCTGACAGTGGATGTTGACTCTAGGCGAGGGCCCTTTGAATCTGGTCCAGGTGGCCTTTTGTTTATGTGCCTGTGATAGAGTGGCATTTCAAGAGGGCTCCCCTAGATCATCTCATGCCTATACTGCCTACCCCTGGCCCATGATGGAAATTGCAGGAAGCCTCTTACACCTGCAATGTTCCTCTAACACTATCTGCTGAGAAAGCTTAACACTATTTAGGAGAAATACTTAAAGGAATGCCATTGCTTATTGAAGGGCGCATTAGGAGCTAAGACGCATTAAACCGATAGCTGAGACACTAACTCCAGGGTTTGGTCCAGCATACCTGAGGATGAGGCATTAGTAGAATAGGGCCACACCACTGCCATGGCATTGTCAATACCTTTATTCCCTCCATACAATACACTACAATACAATTCATTTTTCTGTACCTCAAGCATTGGTACATCTCCAGAGTGTGAAAATGAAATCCTTCAGTTCAATTCTTAACAGACTCAGCATATTTATGGGAGAGCAGGAGCTGTGGTTTGGATGGGTTGGGATTTATGTTGGTATAGCGAGGGACCTGGAATTTTCCTGTTGGCATTATAGAGCCACTGGATATCTCTACGCATGGCAGTTACTTAATGGAAATACTGTTTTCCAGAAGATCCACAGAGTGAAACTGAGGAAGGGAGCCATGTGTGTTTATCACTTCACCTGTTTTTTATATAGATATCCCAGCACTTGCCAGGAGAAGATAACTTAGTCCTTTCCCATGGGGAGAATTCAACTTAATTTGGGGACACACACACACACACACACACACACACACACACACACATATACGAGTAGAAGGATCAAGGACTAGTAAGCCACACAGTGCTTATATGAGCCTCTGTCAGGTGCACAGAGAAGGTCCCCAGGGACAGTACAGAAGCCATGGGTAGGACAGGGACCTACCAGTGCTGCAGAACTTGAGGAACGGGCCCAAGGTGGGGTAGTGGGCACTAGGCATTATACTTCTCTGTGTGATGATTGTGCCATGGTCGATGCACTATGCAGGGTTCATGCAAAGTGACCTATATTTTCCTCCCATACAGACACTATGACAGGACTTGCTTGGAAGTGGCTGACATCAAATGGTCAGAAGGGAGGAAGAGAAAACAGTGATGAGGGTAAACAGAGAAAGGAAACTATGGGGGAAGTCAGAGGATTTAAACAAGGGGGAAATATGAAGGCCAAATTATCCTATCAGACGTAAAGGAATCGAAACATCTTAGGGGTGCCTGTTTGGCTCAGTTGGTTAAGTGTCCAACTCTTGGTTTCCATTCAGGTCATGATCTCATGGTTCATGAGTTCGAGCCCCGTGCCGGGCTCTGTGGAGACAGTGTGGAGCCTGCTTTCAATTCTCTCTCTCTCTGCCCCTCTCTCTCTCTGCCTGTCCCACATACTCTCTCTCTCAAAATAAATATATAAACTTAAAAATAAAGAAACATTTTAGTTATTTTGCAGTGCTACATTCAACCTGTTTTATTCTTATGAATAATTCTTATGATATAGGATCGGTATGGTCGTATATCCCTTACCAATCATATATCCTTTTACATCAATTTATTTCATAACTTATTTAGCTAATAGTAATACTCTTGACGATTATTACATTTTAAACTTAAATTTAATTATTTATTTTTAATCTCGGATTTCAGAATGCCCATACAATCCTAGGAGAGGCTATAGCACAATGCCAATAAAAGAAAACCTCTTTTGAAGTGGCAGATATTTTCTTCTCTAAAACAGTAAGGTGATAGTTACAAGTCCAATGTCTTGAAATTCAGGCTGCCTTTGCAATAAACTGTCAATCTGTGACACTGTTATGGCCTATAATAAAATTATAAAGTAAAGATTTGAAAATGTGAGCTGTAGGTAACTTTGATACACATTGGTAACACGTGGTCATTTCAAAACTTCCTTTTCGGGGCGCCTGGGTGGCGCAGTCGGTTAAGCGTCCGACTTCAGCTCAGGTCACGATCTCGCGGTCCGTGAGTTCGAGCCCCGCGTCGGGCTCTGGGCTGATGGCTCAGAGCCTGGAGCCTGTTTCCGATTCTGTGTCTCCCTCTCTCTCTGCCCCTCCCCCATTCATGCTCTGTCTCTCTCTGTCTCAAAAATAAATAAAACGTTAAAAAAAAGTTTAAAAAAAAAAACTTACTTTTCACAGAAATGGATACTTGCAGGATCCACATATTTGGTGGGTAAATTTTGAAGATTTTATATATATATGTATTACTTAATCTCATCTTAGTGCTCTAGGGTTTCAGGAGAACCTTGTCTATTCTCCGTAAAGCATTTGCCTCTCTGTCTCCCCAGATCCTCTTACCTTGTTTATTCTAAATTTATTTTTCAATTTTTATAACAAAGGCTGCTTCATCCATAAATTTCATAAACCGTGCTCCAACTAGCAGCAGTGACAGTAGTAGTGAGATGTCATTGGGTTGGCCTGCAGGGCTGTCCTGTCTTAGGACCCAATGACATAGTGCAGACTCTAGGCTGGACAGCCTGGGTTTCATCCTGGCTCTATGCCTTCCTGTTTGAATTAGGGCAAGTAATGTACTATTTCTGGGTTTCAGTTTCCTTATCTGAAATTGTGGAGCTGGTGGCAATAATGATAGTTTCCACTTCAACAGTTTGTTGTGAGGATTGAAAAGATAGATGATAGATACATAGGTAAGTAGAAAAATAGAGTGAGCTAGTAGATAGCACTAGCATCCTGAGTATAGCAGGGATTCCATAAATATCAGCTGTTTCTATGCTGGGAGCAACAGCTTTATTCTTTAGGAAAAAAACTTTTCCCCATTCCACTCCAAGTACCGCTCCAAGTGGTTTAGTAATTCCCATGGCTTTGGAGATCTTACCTCTCTGGCCTATTTGGGCTGCCCAGACTTGGTGCTTCTCCCAATAAGGTGGGCCACTCCCAGCATTCCTGACCCTGTTGGGAAAATGGCAGTGGGGTGGGGAGGGGGGGGGGTTCTCTTCATTGAAGCTGATCCAATTAGAATTCTTCCCTGAGAATGTGTTCAACTGGGACTCAGTGAAGAGGTGAAGCTGAGATGTGAAAGGCCCTGGAATGTTTGGTGGCCATGTTTGTGGCCGTGGTGGAGGTCCATCTGAGAGAAAGAGGCCAACACTTGTAGAGAACAGGAGGGAAAGTTCTAGCAATGTCCAGACCCTAGATTCCATTTTCCTTAAAACCCAGCTACAACTTTGCTTTCCTTGCATGTACAGAAGACTTTCAATGAAAACCTTCTAGTTGCCTACCGTTGCTACACGCCTTTCACTTGACTCAGTCCAGGTTGCCCCAGGGCACACTCTGAGACAAGGGTTCATGTGCAAGTGGTTTGTTATGGAGGGGGTCCTGGGAAACAAGAGTGGAGGAGTGGGGAAGTGAGACAAGGAAGGGAAGGCAGCAAAGAGTTTCTTGGGACAGGTCACCACTGGGCAACTGGAGGTCATTTTAAATGAATTACTCAGCGATCCCACTCAAAAGGAGAGAGTGGGGTGATTATAGTAGCTCATAACCACCATTGTTAAGGGCTGTTCCTGGGTAATTCACTGAGGCTTCAGGCCTTTTGTGCCACTGCCAGAGAAGGTCTAGGGGGTTAAGAAAAATCCTCACATATGCAAATTGTTAGAATTCAGGCCAGTATGCTCTGAAGAAGTAAGGGTGAAGGGGAGTAGGCAAGATACCTACAGCACCTTCTTTGACTCACAAGGGAAAATGCTCTAAATGCATGAGAAGTACACTTGCAGCGTGGCCTCAAAATCTTTGTGCAAGCCAGGCAGAAGCATATTTGATCCTCTTTTGGTTCTTTGAGCAAATCTAAAATTTTCCCAACTCTTCCCGGATGTAGTCTTCTTCTTCTTCTTTTAAGTTTATTTATTTATTTTGAGAGAGCCAGAGAGCATGAGTGAGAGCAGGGGAGGGGTGGAGAGAGAGAGGGAAATAGAGAATCCTAAGCAGGTTCCATGCCATCAGCACAGAGCTCGATGTGGGGCTCAAACTTACGAACTGTGAGATAATGACTTGAACTAAAATCAAAAGTTGGATGCTTAACAGACCGAGCCACCCAGGTGCCCTGGACACAGTCTTCTATGTCAATAGTTGGAAGTCATTATAAAGAAGTCCCAGGGGCGCCTGGGTGGCTCAGTCAGTTAAGCGCCCAGCTTCAGCTCAGGTCATGATTTCACGGTTCACGAGTTGGAGCCCTAAGTCAGGCTCTGTGCTGACAGCTCGCAGCCTGGAGCCTGCTTCTGATTCTGTTCTCCCTCTCTCTCTGCCCCTTCCCCGCTCACAAATTCTCTCTCAAAAATAAAACAAACATTAAGAAGATAAAATTTAAAAAAGTCCCTGACAACTGGTTTTAGATTTTCCTCATAGTTAGATGGAGGTGAGAAAAAAAAATTTTTTTTTTCACAGTCTCACCCGGAGAGACTTTCTGCCTCCCTATAGTTCTGGACTTTGTAAATAAGACGGCAATGTGACATTGATGATGTAATGATTATTTGAAAATAGATGTGAAAGTAAGAGATGTAAATCAGAAGCAGATAGGAATCTTCTGTGAGAGTGTCTACTAGCTTGAATAAAGACTGTCTGAAGTTTACTTGGAAGTTGTTTGACTACTTTTTAAAAATCAGTCTTTTGTGAAGGAGCAAGACTATAAATTTTTATGCGATTTTATATTTAGAGGAAGGCATTTGTATAATTATATACTATAATTGAGAGATTGTATTATCCTTCTTTGCAGAATTACCATAATTACTTTATTTAGTTATGAACTTGAATTTTAAAAGCTAGTGATACTTGCCTTGACTACAAATACAAAATGTGTGATGTCAACCGATATGCTAGCTATTTTTTTAAACATCATTAGAGACAAGCAAATGGCAGTCAGTGTACAATGAGAAATTTCAAGGCTGTTGGGTCTGAATCTAATTTCTGTTTGTGACTCAAAGTAGGCAGCGCTTGATAATTTGATGGCTGGAGTGTAATCGCTGGGTGAATGAATGTAATCCATTTGTTTAATTGCCCAGACTCCTCACTGTATTTACAGTTAATTGGTTCTCATTATGGTCCTCCTAATAGATACCATAAAGGCAATAGGATTAGAGAAACCTGAAAAAGAACATTTAATTTGTGTTCTTTCTTTAAGCAGAGACCTAACAAGTGTTTATCTGGTTCATTTTTTACCATCTTCATGACAGGTTAAGGGGAAAAAGTCTCCAAGGAAGGTGATTTATAAATTCTTTTCATTGTTTTGGGTTTTGACATTTTCTGTACCCAGAAAGCCAAAACCCCAAGTGTTCTTATGTCTAATTGAAGTCCTTTTCTTAATACTTGAAATTCTTTCTGGATTTGAGTGACCATGCAAAGCAGCTGATCACTACCCACCATTTAACAGTTCCTCATAGAATGAAAGATTCTAAGTCTTTTCTTTTAAATTTCTTCTTTCTTTCTTAATAGCTCTAAACCTTCATTTCAGGCTTCTAGATACTCCACACAAAAATCTGCCCATACTAAACATTTTCTAATGTCTTAGGAAAGCCACATGGATTCGTCTGACTAGGAGGAATCCAAGTTCCTTTCTTAAAGTGTAATTTCAGTGCTGCATTTTTAGCTCAAATATATGCATTTTTTCCACATACGGGCTGGTTTTACTTCATTTCATTTACTGACTTCATTTACTGATGAAGCAAATTAAAATTGTAAATGTACCTAAAAGATTTTCCAGTCAGCCTTCTCTTGCCTTCCTCTTTCCCCATGGTTACCCTCCCTACCAATCCTGGAGCTTTCCTATATCAGTTGGGTTTCAGGTAACTTGCAAAGAATTTGATTGAAAATAAATTGGTTGTGGTGACAATGTAAACAGATAATGAAATTACTTTAAATGAACATTTCTCATCACTGATTTTTAAAATCTATTGTAATTTTCAGAAATGCTTATATTGTTTTTAGATACATAAACGTTTTTACTTGTTTTTAATTTCTCTTCTTTCCCCTGTGTATTTGATATCTTATTTCTAGGTTATTTTCAGCTAGTGTGGGTATTGAACAGTGAAATGTGGGGCTGGTTAGGTTGATTAGGTAAATAATGGTAAGTGGTATTATAGTAATGAATTTGTTGACCTAAAAGCATATCCTCGGTATACTGTTAGGTGAAAAGATAGGTTACCAATAGTATATGTATATTATGATAAAAACAGAAATATCTGATATTTTGCCAAATCTGGTATCATGGACTAAAAGTGAATTAACAATTAAAGGATGACAAAGAAAGATAAACAAAACAAAGAACAGCAAAGCCTCTAAGCCCCCAAAAGCTCAGAACTTTTTTATTACAGTTTCTTCTATTGTTTCCTTATTATAAAAGCAGTATATTCTCATTGCAGAAAATAACAACAACAACAACAAAAGAAATCCTATCAGGAACATTCATAATCCTGCTAATCCAAAGGTGGGAAAAAACTCACAAAAACAACTTTGTGTGGCAGTTTCACATACTAAATCCTTTTCTACACAAATACACACGCACACATACACACACACACACACACACACACACACGGATGTTAATGAATGCTGTTTTTGTACCTTTAGTTTTATATCCACACTATGTTCTATTATCTGGATAAATCATAAATTAGTCAACCAGTCTCCTTTTTTAGTCATTAAAAATTATTTCCAGCTTCTCCCTAATTCATATCACACAGGGCATGTATAATTGGCTGCAAATCCATTAGAAATAAGAAGGCAAAGAAATTTTTATAGCAAAATAATTATCAATATGTAGAAAATCCAGTAACTGGGAAAATTCATTAGTGACTAATTTTTCATTTTCTTAAAAGAAATTTCATTTTTCACCAGAGTTTTTCTTGACCATTAAAATAAGAATAGCTAGCTAGAAGTTCTTAGGCCTTTATATGTATCAGTTTCAGAATTTAAACTACAGCAGGCTTCACTGAATTTTTTTTTAATGTTCATTTTTGAAAGAGAGAGTGAGAGAGAGAGAGAGAGAGAGAGCGAGCACAAGTGGGGGAGGGGCAGAGAGAGAGGGAGACAGAAGATCTGAAGGGGTCTCTGTGCTGATAGAAGTGAGTCTGATGTGGGGCTCGAACTCAGGAACTGTGAGATCATGACCTGAGCCGAAGTGGGACGCTCAACTGACTGAGCCACCCAGGAGCGCCTTGACTGAATGCTTTTTGACTAAGCTTTCCACCAACTTGTTGGCCACTGGCAAGTAGGCGTGTTGATGGTACCTTCTCTAATTCACAGGGCCTTTCTTCCTAATCTGTTCATATACAATTCATGAAAGATTTTCATTATTTTCTGTTTATGCTCTAGTCATACGAATAAAATTTTGTTTCCTTGCTTGTGGGTATCACCTACTTAGTAATATATATTTTCAAGTTCTGTGCTAATGAATTAAGGAGAAACAATCTGTGTTTTGATGGAATCGAGTGTTTGGCGTGAACCCTCTGCTGCTATGTCGGTGGGGAGCAGCAGAGCAGGCCTGGAGAAAGACACAGGGAGCTGCAGGGGCCTCAGGAGCCTGGAGAAACGGGAAACGCGTGTGCTGGAGCGTGTGATGAGGCGTTTGACTTAAGATACGGATTCACAGCAAGAGGGAGGAATTTCAACTTTTGTTTTCTTTTATTTAAACTCAAGTTAATTAACAGACACTGTAGTCTTGGCTTCAGGAGTAGAACCCAGTGATTCCGCTCTTACATCCAGCACCCAGCGCTCTGGCACCCCTGTGCCCTACTTTGCCGAGAGAGCAGGAGCCGTCAGAAGAGCACTTCTACTAGCTCTGCCTCCATGCCTTCCCGCCTACCTGCTCCTGTGTCCCTCTAATGGCCCTGCACTCATGTGACTCTGTTTCTGTGGTTCTTCCATTTCCTGCAGGGCACCACTCCAGGATGCTCCCCTCTCGATTCTGCAGTATTAATTTCTCTGCTTCCACTGACTCATTCCTACCAATTTGCTAGCATACTGTCATTTTCCCCATCTTTAAAACAAAAAGCCTTCTCTTTCTCTTCAGTTACTCACCCACTTTCCTCTTTTCTTTTACAGCAAAATTCTGAAAGGGAGGACTTGGCAAATATTAGGTGCTCAGTAAATATTTGTTCAGTGAATGAATGAGTGAAAGCACTTAAAGGAGTAAGGCTTTGTGATTGTCCAGGTGTGAGCTGTTTTGGACCTGCTGTTAATGGAAATAAAAGAGAAAGGGGATGTGGGGGCAGGGGGTAAATGGGAATTCTCCATACCTTTCTTTCAATTTTGTTATGGACCTAAACCGGCTCTAAAAAGATCAAGTCTTTTAAAAAAGGGAAAGTAGGGGCGCCTGGGTGGCGCAGTCGGTTAAGCGTCCGACTTCAGCTCGGGTCATGATCTCGCGGTCTGTGAGTTCGAGCCCCGCGTCGGGCTCTGGGCTGATGGCTCAGAGCCTGCAGCCTGTTTCCGATTCTGTGTCTCCCTCTCTCTCTGCCCCTCCCCCGTTCATGCTCTGTCTCTCTCTGTCTCAAAAATAAATAAACGTTAAAAAAAAAAAAATTTTAAAACAGGGAAAGTAGTGGGGCGCCTGGGTGGCGCAGTCGGTTAAGCGTCCGACTTCAGCCAGGTCGCGATCTCGCGGTCTGGGAGTTCGAGCCCTGCGTCGGGCTCTGGGCTGATGGCTCAGAGCCTGGAGCCTGTTTCCGATTCTGTGTCTCCCTCTCTCTCTGCCCCTCCCCTGTTCATGCTCTGTCTCTCTCTGTCCCAAAAATAAATTAAAAATGTTGAAAAAAAATTAAAAAAAAAATAAAAAAGGGAAAGTAGTATATAAATTTCAAAGGAAAACTTAAAATCCTTGGTGACTTATTTTATGTGTATGTAGCAGAGGAGAAAAAAAAATAGACCATAATTTTAGTATTCCATGTTGGGTGATAAGATTAATTAGTGGTACAATGGATGGATATACTTGATAGAAGTGATTTGTTTTCTTGGTTCAATATTTTCATTTTCATTTTTTCATACGTCTTTTCCTTCTGTGGATAAAAACCCTATCATCTTAATGTTTCAGATATTTGTTGACCAAGTACCTTCTCTTTCAAGATTTCTAACTCATGGTTGATGAATAACATTGAGCTGAAGTGGAATTTGCTTCTGTTCACTTTGAGTTTTAGTTCCTCTGTGAAGTTGGCTGAGAGCTGGAATGGGTTCACCCAGAGTCAACGCATTTAGCTCACTTTGCCTGAGGCATCCCAGTATGTCTGTGACCCCAGCAGCAGCCGTTAGGTCCGCTCCCAAAATGGCTAGTGCTCACCGCCAGGCCCGAGCATCATGGACTATTGGACACAACATATCCTTTACAAGAATTCCCTCCATAGGTAGATTGCTCCCCAGCTCCTTTTCTTTTTCTACCTTTCTTTTTTATTTCCAATTATATTTTATTTGGTTTGCAACAATTCATCAAATACAGAGTGGACATTTATCATATTTTCTGACTGTCCAGATGACTTTTGAACACACATTCTATATTTGGAGAATGTCCCACCTTATGAGTATCCTCTCATTAAGTAAGCCACCAGAAAAATGTTTGCTTAGCCTTCCTTGCTGCTATAGCAATTGACTACCACATGGCTCAGACTCCATCACTCAGATAACCTCAGCAAGTCTTAGATTTGCAAGTGAAAATGGGAGAGGGCACCTGCTGGGCAGAGTCCCATTTGGAGTGAGGGCAGAGGTGGTGGTGGAAGACTGTAATGTTGGGATCCTGGTGACCGTAGCCCTGTGTCAGTGGTGCTAACTGTGCCAGCGGTGTTGTTTCTCACTCTACAGTCCCCGAGGCTGACCCTGGGGTCCCCCCCAGAGACTCTGTAAGCTTCTTAATGGCCTTTAACAAGTGCCTTCTCTGGCATAAATGAGCTTTTGTGCCTCTGTGGCACAGGTGTAGTAGTAACAGTTTTTAAGGAGCACAGTAAAGATTAAAGAAAAGAGGGGACATCACATGCACACTTCTCCAATTTCATCTTCCTCCACCAAAGTGGGAGAGGAATGCAAAAATGGTAATGGATCTTGTATTTATAAGTAACATTTTTTTGAGCACTTACTATTTCAGGCATTGTCTCATATACTTTTAGTGGTCTTTTGAGAAGGACCATTATCTCTACTCTTAGATGGGAAACATGATATTTAAACAACTTGCCGTCTTGCCCTAGGTTCCATAGAAAATGGAGCATAAATGCTGGCTCTCTATTGGGAATGGGAGGTGGTAATCCCAATCCCAGTTGAGATTGGTGGTAATCCCAACTGGCCAGAGCTTCACTAGGAAACAGCCAGTTACTTGGTCATGTGGGATGTCTCTGGACAGATCTTGAGAAACATCTGTGTATTAAAGGAGTCCACTGGGGGGAAGAAGTGAGAATAATTAATCTCCTGTCTCTCATTGGTCAAAGATATCTACAAGACTTAATTTCTCCATGCTTCTGCATTGTGCTCCTCTACCCCATTGGAAGTGTTGCGAGGTCAGTGATATCCTGCCAGTCTCCCACAGAGCAGTTGGCTGAGGCTGGGGTGCAGAAATGCCTGTAGCTTTCCCCAAGACTGCCATGAGGGAATTCATGACAGAGGCCAGTCCTCACTCTGGGTTATTAGACAGCTGTCAGTGTTAGGAAATGGAGCTCTATAGTGAACAAGCTGATAAGGGTCCAGGAGGACAGGACAGATCTGGGAATGGGCGTATGTGTAGACACATCACTCTAAATTCTGCCTCCATCAGTTTACGACATTCTTCCTGGGCACCTATGTTTGTGTCTGTGCTTTCTCTTATCAAGACCCTAGTCATATTGGACTAGAGCCCATCCTAATCAAGTATAACCTCATCTTGATTATATCTGAAAAGACCCTATTTCCAAATAAGGTTACATTCACAGGTACCAGGAGTTACGACTTCAACACATCTTTTTGGGGACACAATTCAATCCACAGTAGCATCTACATGGTTAGGGAAGACATAGGGATGAATTTTCAAAGAAGGGGAAATGAATAATTTAGTTTTGAAAACGTTGAGTTTGAGTTGCTGTTGAGGCTGTAAGGCTATCATGTCCAATAAATAACCCAAAATATGTTTGAGGAGCCTCGGGAGAGAGTTCCTGGCTGGTGAGGAGACACAGAGTCATCAGCATCTGGGTGGGATGCTGAAACAGACAAGTGCTGAGCAAGATCTTGAGGAGCCACAACATTTAGGGGGTAGGCACCAAGAGAGAAAGCCTTGGGGGAGAACTGGAAAGAGTTTGCAGAAAGGAGGTAGAAGAAGGAAAGCCAAGAGGAAATAGTGTCAAACAAGACATGAGAAAGTTTCTGAGAAGGAACACAATGCTTTTCCAAGGTCAACCGCATCCATTTCTACAGAAGATGTAGAAAAACCAAGTACTGAAAACTGTCATTTTTGTACGGTGAAATCATCACTCAGTGGAAAGAACTGAAGGGTATCCCTTGGATCTGTAGATAGGCAGTGATTACCAAGAGTGGTTTCAGAGGGAAACCTGAAGAACAATATCCCTTGGATTTGCAGATAGACAGATGGATTTCAGGGGAGTGGTAAGGGCTAATGTAAGACCTCAGGGAGGACAGTGATAAACAGTGGCAGGTCGAACTTTGGCAACAGCCAGTAGAGAAAACTGTGCTTGGAAAAATGTGAATGGGTGGTGGTGGTTAGAAACCAGGAAATAAAGGATGTTGCTGTTCAGAGGGGAAGGAGCCATTGATGGAGAGAGTTTAAAGTGGGTGTAAGAGGGGGCCATTATCTGTGGAGCAAGCAGCAACTCAGGACTCAGCCCCCTACTTCAAACACAGGGCCTTTGTTTTGATCTCTTCTATTCATTGGGCATTTGCACATAATTTAATAAGAAGAAAGTGTGCTAGAAAACCTTTATAAACTATTGAATTAGATGTTCCAGCTCTAAAAAAGAAAAAAAACTATTAATCATTAACTATAGGTCTATGCAGAGTAATTTACAAGTAGTAGTTTGAATAAACACATTCAGATAATCCTGGTTTATTTAAGGTCATGTTTTCAAAAGGACCTTAACTGACAGGAATAGGGAATAACTATTATAACTGTAATTATTTGCATTTCAGTTCCTGACTAGCACTTATGATTTGAATATGTGTAAACTTCAGCTTTTAAATTTTGACCTGTATTTTTTTTTAAGTTTGTTTTTTTTTTATTTTGGTTCCATTATAGTTAACATACAGTGTTATATTAGTTTCAAGTGTATAATACGGTGACTCAACAATTCTATTCATTACTCAGTGCTCATCATAATAAGTGTACTCTTAATTCCCTTCACTCATTTTACCCGCCTCCCACTCACGTCCCCTCTGGTAACCACCAGATTGTTCTCTATAGTTAAGATTCTGTTTCTTGGTTTCCCCCTCTCTCACTCTCTCCTTTCCTTTGATCATTTGTTTTGTTTCTTAAATTACACATATGAGTGAAATCAAATGATATTTGTCCTTCTATGGTTGACTTATTTCACTTAGCATTACACTCTCTAACTCCATCCATATTGTTGCAAATGGCAAGATTACATTCTTTTTTATGGCCGAATAATATTCCACTGTGTGTGTGTGTGTGTGTGTGTGTGTGTGTGTGTGTGTGTGTGTATCTCACCTGTTCTTTATCCATTCATCTACCAATGAATTGCTTGGGTTGCTTCTATAGTTTGACTAATGTAAATAATGCTGCAATAAACATAGGGGTGCATGTATCCCTTTGAATGGGTGTTTTTGTATTTTTTGGGTAAATACCCAGTAGTGTGATTACTGGATTGTAGGGTAGTTCAATTTTTAGCTTTTTAAGGAAGCTCCACACTGTTTTACACAGTGGCTGCGCCAGTGTGCATCCCTACCAACAGTGCATTAGGGTTCCTTTTTTTTTCCACATCCTTGCCAACACTTGTTTCTTGTATTGTTGATTTTAGCCTCTCTGATGAGTATGAGGTGAAATCTTATTGTAGTTTTGATTTGCATTTCCCAGATGATGAGTGATGATGAGTATCATTTCGTGTCTCTGTTGGCCATCTGTATGTCTTCTTTGGAGAAAAGTCTGTTCATATCTCCTGCCCATTTTTTAATTGGATTATTTGATTTTGGGGTGTTGAGTTGTAGAAGTTATTTATATATACTAATTGATACTAATTTTGGCTTACATTTTTTTTTAAAGCATTTCTCAGCCCTGAACTGTTAACATATGTCCACAGAGACTTTTACACCAAAATGAGATTTTAATGCTGGTTCATTTTTAAACTATTTTTAAAAAGTAATTTCTACACACAACGTGGAGCTCAAACGTATGACCCTGAGTTCAAGTGTTGCATGCTGTACTAACTGAACAAGCCAGGCACCCCTACTACTCATTTTTTAAAGTTCTCTGCTTGGGGCGCCTGGGTGGCTCAGTCGGTTAAGCATCCGACTTCAGCTCAGGTCACGATCTCGCGGTCCGTGAGTTCGAGCCCCGCGTCGGGCTCTGGGCTGATGGCTCGGAGCCTGGAGCCTGCTTCTGATTCTGTGTCTCCCTCTCTCTCTGCCCCTCCCCCGTTCATGCTCTGTATGTCTCTGTCCCAAAAATAAATAAACGTTAAAAAAAAAAAATTAAAAAAAAAAATAAAGTTCTCTGCTTAAGTAAACTTATTGGTAATGATATGTTTTTGAAAAACATGTGTCTTTTTTGTTACTATTATAAAAGAAATTTATTTGGTTGGAAAAACTTGAAAAATATATAAATATATCAAGAAAAAATTATAATCACCCTGAACCCTACCATCTAGTGCTATTATTTCAATATATCTTCTCATCTTTTACTATGAAATATTTCAAACATTAATAAGTGCCTATATATGCACATCAAATTTTAATAAATTTATTATATTTATTTAAGAAAAAAAATCTTTAAAGAGATAATGTTAGGGGCACCTGAGTGGCTCAGTTGGTTAAGTGTCTGACTCTTGATTTTGGCTCAGGTCATGATCTCACAGTTTGTGAGTTCAAGCCCTGTGCTGACAGCACAGAGCCTACTTGGGACTCTCTCTCCTCTCTCTCTGTCCCCTCCCACCTCAAAAAAATGGAGGAAAAAAAAAAGAAATAATGTTATGGATTCAATTGGAGGCCTTTCTCAACTCTATTTCTCTGTCCTCCCCAGAAGTAACCACTACCTGAAGTTGTTGTATATTCTTCCATGTTTTTATACATTTACGATGTATGGTGCTATTCATTGGTAGTATGTAGAAATGTTGCCAGTAGCTGACAACCCTGCCTCAGCCAAGGCCCCCCATCAGGTGGTCTCAGCCGAAGCCCGTAGGAAAGTGCCCCATTTAAGGCCTCTGGTAAGGAAGAGGCCTCCGAATGGAGGTGCCTGGGCTAGAAATGCAGCCGTGCATATGAACATGGCTGGTTGGGGTTGGGGGGTGGGCTCAGTTCTTGACTGCAACTCCCTCTGGGAACTGTAACACACTGGCAATGCACTATGTCTGATGTGGGGAGGGCAACTTCCCCTTCCTGAGATCTGCTAGTCAAAGCCTGGCAACTGCCCATGGTCAGACCTGAAGGATCACACACAGGATTTTGGCACAGTTTGGAGTCATACTCCTCAATATGGTAACTATGTTTAACTCTTTGGCTAACTGCTAAAATGTTTTCCAAAGTGTTTGCACTATTTTATATTCCCACCGGCAATATATGAGGATTCCAATCTCTCCTTATCATCAGCAGCACTTATTATTATTTGTCTTTTTGACTCTAGTCATCCTAGTGAATGTGATGTATTACCTCACTGTGGTTTTGATTTGCATTTCCTTGTGATTAATGATGTTGAACAACTTTTTTTTTTTTTTGGCCCATTTTTAAATTGGATTACTTTTGTTATTATTGATTCATAAGGATTCTTACTTAATCTGCATACCAGGCCTTTATTAGGTATATGATTTACAAATATTTTTCTCCCATTCTGTGGATTATTTTTTCACTCTCTTGATAGTGTTCTTTGAAGCACGAACGTTTTTAGTTTTCATGAAACCCAACTTATTGATTTGGTTGCTGTGCTTAAGTATCTTTATCTGAGAAATCATTGCCTAATTCAAGGTCATTAAGACCTATATCTATATTTCCTTCTAATAGCTTTATAGTTTTAATTCTTATGTTTAGGTCTATGATACATTAGAGTTAATTTTTATATATGATGTGAGGTAGGGTTCTAAGTTAATGCTTCTGCATGTGGATATCTGGTTGTCCCAGCACTATTTGTTTAAAAGACTATCCTTTCCCCACTCATTGTCTTGGCATTGTTATAAAAAATCAATTGAGGGGCGCCTGGGTGGCGCAGTCGGTTAAGCGTCCGACTTCAGCCAGGTCACGATCTCACAGTCCGTGAGTTCGAGCCCCGCGTCGGGCTCTGGGCTGATGGCTCAGAGCCTGGAGCCTGTTTCCGATTCTGTGTCTCCCTCTCTCTCTGCCCCTCCGCCGTTCATGCTCTGTCTCTCTCTGTCCCAAAAATAAATAAATGTTGAAAAAAAAATTAAAAAAAAATCAATTGACCATAAACATAAAGATTTATTTCTGAACTCCCAGAAATATGCCACCCTTAGGCCTGTCACACAGTCTTGATTACTGTAGCTTTGTATTAAGTTTTGAAATCAGGAAGTGTGAGTTGCCTTTGTTCTTATTTTTCAAGATTGTTTTGACTGTTCTGTGTCCTGTGTGTTTCCATGAATTTTAGGATCAGCTTGTCGATTTCTGCAAAAAACCCCAGCTGGGTTGAATCTGTACATCGACTTTGTGAATGTTCCCATTGTGATAAGCAGAAAAATGAACTCCCCCACACCCTACCTTCTGCCCCAAGATATTCACAATCCTGATATAATCCCTGGAACCTGTGAATATGTTGTTACATGGTAAAGGGGAATAAGCAGATGGAGGTGTGTTCCCAATGTAATGATGCCTTTAAATACAAAACAGAAGCAGAAGAGTGTCAGAGTGATGTGCTGTGTCAAAGACTGAACTGGCTCATTGCCACGTAGTATTCTATTGTGTATATAAACCACAATTTCTTTATCCATTCACCAGTTGATGGACATTTAGGTTCTTCTACGTGGCAATGAGAAAGAATGAAATATGGCCTTTTGTAGCAACATGGATGGAACTGAAGAGTGTGATGCTAAGTGAAATGAGTCATACAGAGAAAGACAGATACCATATGTTTTCACTCTTATGTGGATCCTGAGAAACCTAACAGAAGACCATGGGGGAGGGGAAGGGGAAAAAAAGGTTAGAGGGGGAGGGAGCCAAAACATAAGAGACTCTTAAAAACTGAGAACAAACTGAGGGTTGATGGGGGGTGGGAGGGAAGGGAGGGTGGGTGATGGTATTCAGGAGGGCACCTGTTGGGATGAGTACTGGGTGTTCTATGGAAACCAATTTTTCAATAAATTTCATATGAGAAGAAAAAGACTGAACAGGCTATTGCTAGCTTTGAAAATGGAAGGGACCATAAGTCAAGGATTGGTGGTAGTCTTTACAAACTGGGAAATTCAAGGAAAGAGCCCTCAGAAAAGAATAAGCTTTATCAAAGCTTTGATTTTAGCCTAGCAGAATTATTCTGGAACCATCTAGAACTGGAAGATAATACATTTGTGTTTTAAACCATTAAGTTTGTGGTAATTTGTTGCAGAAACAAGGGAAAATTAATTCAGCTATCTTACCAATATTGAGTCTTCCAATCTTTGAACACAAGATGTATTTCCCTTTATTTAGGTCTTCTTTGTTTCAACAACGTTTTTATAATTTGCAGTGTACAAGTAGTGGTGCATTTCTTTTGTTATTTTTATTCTTAAATATATTATTCTTTTATGATGCCCTTTTAAATGAAATTGTTTTCTTAATTTAATCTTGGATTGTTCATTGCTAGTGTATAGAAATATAATTGATTTTTGTATATTGATCTTATATCATGCAACCTTAGCTGTAATTGTTTTTGTATATTTCCTAAGATTTTCTACATACAGTATCATGTCATCTGTGAATAGAAATAGTTTTTCTCCTTCTTTTTTTTTTTGAGTGTGAATGCCTTTTATTTTCTTTTCCTGCCTAATTGCCCTGGCTAGAAACTCCAGTACAGTTTTTAATAGAAATTATAACAGCAGACATCCTTGTCTTGTTCCTGATCTTAGGAGATGTTAGGGAAGTATAAACTAAAAAGAAAGTCTCCTGCCAACCCAGACAAACTCTCCACAGAAGTTAAAGAGAAATAAAACAGTTTTATTATTGAATAAGCATTGAACCAGAATGGGATCTACATCACAGATATTCACTAAAGAGAATGTACAGATAGAATGGTAAAACTAAGCAGATGCAACCCAATACATACATGTTCCCCAAATAAATGAAAACTAGTCTTCAAGTAAGAGGACTTGACAACAGCATTTGTCACACATAGTTCATCCTACATTCACTTGGTAGTTGGGGTGGCCACCTGTGTTTGCTAATTGCCTCTATCCAAAAGAAAAACAAATTACTCATATCTTTATGACCGGAGGTAGATTTGTAACTTGGAACCAGGTGCTAGCTGAAGTTAGACTCCTACCCTCCCATGGAAACCGGGGGTGGGGGCTCTGAACTCCTTGATGATTACATTTCAAAGAGGTGGCTCCCAGATCCTTAAGAAAAAGACTCCTGGTTGTAAAACTGACCAAGAGGCTTATTTAGGTACATCTTCAAGGGGCAGAGAAGGAATTCACAATGACAAGTTTTCTAAGGTAAATGCACTAAAAAGAGTGGGGGGAGGGGAGGCATTGGAAAATTATCTTTGCATCAGGAAAAATTCTGTTTCTTTTTCAAATATATTTGTATTTACAGTTATGGGGGCACTCTTTTGGTTTTTATCATTAAGTACGGTGTTGCTTGAGGATTGTGTAGATAGATGCCTTTTATTAGGTAGGGAAGTTTCCTTCTGTTCCTAGCTTGTTGAGTGCTTTTATCATGAAAGAGAGTTGGATTTTGTCAAATGCTTTTTCTGCATGTATTGAGATGATTTCTCTCACTCTGTCAATGTAGTGTATTACATTGATTGATTTTCGTATTTTGAACAAATCTTGATTTCTGGGAGAAATCCCACTTGGTCATGGTGTAGAATCCTTTTTATATGTTGTTAGGTTCAGTGTGGTGGTATTTTGTTGAAGTTTTGATGTCTATATTCATAAGAGATATTGGCCTATAGTTTTCTTCTCTTGTTAGGTCTTTGGTTTTGGTATCATGGTAATACTGTCCTCATTGAATGAGTTACAGTGTTTCTTCCTTTTCTATTTCTTGGTACACTTTGCAAAGGATCACTGTTCCTTCCTTACAATTATAGAATTCACCAGTGAAGTCATCTGGTCCTGGCTTTTCCTTGTGGGTAGTTTTTTGGTTATTAGTTTAATTTTTTGTTATTGGTCTATTCAGATTTTCTTTTTCTCTTTCATTCAGTTTTGGTATTTTTGTATGTTTCTAGTAACTCTTCCTTTCCCTCTAGGCCATCTAATTTGGTACAATTGTTCTTAGTATTCCCTTATTTATTATTATTATTATTATTATTATTATTATTATTATTTTACTTCTATAAGGTCAATTCCTTTTTTCATTTCTAATCCCCTTTTTCATTACTAATTTTAGCAATTTGAGCCCTCTCTCTCTCTTTTTTTTTCTGTCAGTCTAGCTAAAGGTTAAAAGTTGTCAATTTTGTTGATTTCTAAAAGAACCAACTTTTGTTTTTATTGCTTTTCTATTCTCTATTTTACTTATTTCTGCATTAATTTTTTTACTACCTTCTTTCTGCTTGTTTGGGGTTTTTAGTTTGCTCTTCTTTTTCTAGTTTCTTAAGGTAGTAGGCTAGGAAATATTTTTAAGATTTCTTCTTATTGTATGGGCATTTACAGCTATAAATTCCCCTATAAGCACTGATATAGGGACATCCCATTTGTTTTTTCTATGTTGTATTTTTGTTTTCATTCATCTCAGAGTATTTTCCAATTACCCTTTAATTTCTTTGTTTATTTAGGAATGTGTTGTTTAATTTTCACAGATTTATGGATTCCTCAGTTCCTTCTCTTAATGCTGCCTAATTTCATTCCAGCATGGTTGGAGAACATACTTTGTATAACTTCAATCATTTTAAGTGTATTGATTTTATTAGTTTTTATATGTATCATTCTCACTGTCTTTATTTCCTAAATCATTTTTTTTAACGTTTATTTATTATTGAGAGACAGAGAGACAGAGCATGAGCAGGGGAGGGGCAGAGAGAGGAGGAGACACAGAATCCGAAGCAGGCTCCAGGCTCCGAGCGGCCAGCACAGAGCCCGACGTGGGGCCCGAACTCACAAACCGAGAGATCATGACCTGAGCTGAAGTTGGACGTTCAACCAACTGAGCCACGCAGGCGCCCCATTCCTAAATCATTTTTAAAATTTGATCTCTTTCATGTATAAGTAACTTATAAATTTTTTTTTATATCTGTGTTTTGGGGCTTTTTCTTTGAAGATTATTTTTTTATTTAATTTATTATGTCACAGAATATACCTTACATAGTTACAGTTTTTCAGAATAAGTTAAGAAATTCTTTATACCTTAATGATTCAGATAATCATTCACCCCCAAATTGGTGGATTGATACAATAGTTATTTGCTCAAATTCTGCAATTTGGCCAGGTCTTTTTGAAGGGTAGCCAAGTGAGCAGCTCAACTAGGGTGGGAGAAATCTCTTCCAATGATGGTTGGTACTGGTCATTTGCTAGGAACTTACCTGGGCTATTGGCTGAGTCCTTGGTTTACTTCCATGTGTTCTCTTTACATGGCTAGATTAGGCATCATCTCCTACATTATGGTGGTTGAGAGCTGAGAGAGAGTGTCTCAAGAGTTAGAGTTACAAAATAAAGCCTCCATATACAAGCATTCACCCAGCATCTGTTAGCATAACACTTGCTAATATCTCATTGGTTAAAGCCAGTCACATGGCCAAGCCCAGAAATATTGTATGAAAGGAGTACACAAGGGCATGCTTATGAGTAAAAGTATTTTGTTGACAAGTTACCAAGAGAATGGTCAGTCTGTTACACATGACATGTAGTTAAGTTTATGCAAGCTTTATATATTCTTTGAAGAACATGTGTTTTATTTTTAGGCCACAGAGCTCAATAGATGTTTATCCAACTATATTTATTGACAAATTATTCAGATCTTCTATATCCTAATTTAGATCAATGATAAATTGGTGTGTAAAAATCTCCTACTGCTATTGTGTGTTTTGTTTGTTCTTTAATTGAGTGGATGTCTTCCTCAGTTCAGGCTTATAACAGAATGCCATGGACTGGGTGGTTTATAAGCAACAGAAGTTTATTTCTCGCACTTGTAGAGGCTACAAAATCCAAGATCAAGGTACTGGCAGATTTGGTGTCTGGTGAGGCTTGCTTCCTGGTTCACCGAGGGCTGTCTTCTCACTGTGTCCAATGTATGTTGAAGGGGCAAGAGAGCTTTCTGGGGTTTCTTTTAAAAGGACACTAGTCTCATTCAATCATGCGAGCTCTGCGTTCATGATCTAACCGTCTCCCAAAGGCCCCCCTCTTAATACCATCCCATTGGGGATTAGTATCTCAACGTATAAATTTTAGGGGAGCACACATCATTCCATAATAGTGGTCTTTATATTTCTAAAACATTCTATTTTGTTTATGTTTATGCATTTTACTGTAAATATGTTATGGTTCATAAATCTTTATTTTCAATTGTACCTTTCATCCGTGACAAGTGGCTGTCATTGAACTAAATACTTTTTTATTTGCTCATCCCAAGTGTTTCCTCTGTTTCATATTAGTATTGTAAATTATCATTTTTGTTGTGGCCCTCAGTCACATTTATTATTTCTTGCTGTTGTATTGAATTTGTAATGACTCCGTCTGGAATTCTTTGTGTTTTCATTGACTATCAAGAACCCTCCTTTTGTGTATGACCTGTTTCTTTTCTTAGACAATGAACCCATTGGTATGCTTGTTAGTTTATAGTTTTCATACATTTGAAAAAAGAAAGAAATTGAGTTATCAATTTAAAACCACTGAATCTTCCAGTGTTGGTACAATAAATTAAGGTGACAATCTCTAAATGTGGTAAACAAAGCAAAGTACAATCCTTATTTCACTTTTTCTGTTTCTCCCTTTCTCCAATTTAAACTGCTAACATTTGAAGAAAAGGGCAGAATAGAAATTACTTGAGTGACTATGGTATCCCTGTGCCTTATTTTTAAAATATGTTGCATCTGGCAATCTTTCTAACATACTTGACAGGTCATTTTCCTGTTGTATTGGGAAATAAACAAAGCACAAAGAAGATAGCTAATTTTCCACAGTCCCATGGTGTCAAGATGTCATTCCATTCAGCCACACCAGGTTCATTGCAAAATTGATTTATTTTCTCCATAAAGAGCTGGCATCCCATGGACCACACAGATCACAGTTAATTCCTAAATGGAACGCAATAAATTTGGTACTGAATGAAGTGCTTTATTTCTTTCTGTTTTGAAAGCCTGCCGCTATTGTATTTAAAAGAGAGAAGAAAGGATTATTTTTATAAACTTTCAGATTGTTAAAATTAATTTCCATGGTGTTGGAAGTTGGGAATGTGGAGATTTTAAAGGTTAATGCTTCTAATTAAAGTATGAAGCTGCTTACCTTGCATTTCACTGACTTGAAAAAGAAACGTTTAGGTAGACCATTTAGCTCCTTGCTTACAGGAGGGAAACTAGCAATTCAGTGCAGATAAAAAGGTGGTAAAAATTGACCCTCATTCTTGAACTTTTACACAGAAATCTTGGAGTCATACAGTGGACGATTGCTTTTATTTTAAACTTTAATTTTAGTCAGGTTAATAGAGACGATAATCAATTATGGCAGACCAGAATGTCAGCAAAACCAAGTATTAAGGAAAATAATTTCTTTTGTCATGTCAGGGTTACAGTCAGCCAGGAACAGTTGTAAAAAGTGGCTTCATTCTTTCTCCTTGCCCTTTAAAATCTCTTTCTTCTTTACTCCTCTTCTCCTTTTGGGGTTCACATCATTCCATATTAGTGGTCTCTATATTTCTAAAGCATTCTATTTTGTTTATGTTTATGCATTTTATTGCAAATATGCTATGGTTCATGAATCTTTATTTTCAGTTGTACCTTTCATCAGTGACAAGTGGCTGTCATTGAACTAAATACTTTTTTATTTGCTCATCCCAAGTGTTTCCTTTGTTTCATATTAGTATTGTCAATGATCATTTTTGTTGTGGCTCTCGGTCACATTTATTATTTCTTGTTCTTGCATTGAATACGTAATGACTCTGTTTGGAATTCTTTGTCATCGTCAACCAGTCTGTCAATACTCTGGCCATTGATTCCCTGTGTTTTAATCTTTTCTCTCTAATTTCTCCTCATCAATTTCCTGGGAACATCTACAGTGTTTAACATAAAAGAAGAGATCACTTATTGTGAGATGCAGACATCGACCTCAGGGAAGATACCGTGGGTGGAGGCTTTTCTGTACTCCCCAAATCACACTGAATCTGGTTTTACTGATAGCTTTCTTTGTTGGGGTTTAGCAAATGATTTACTTACCAGGAGCAGGGAGACAGAGTGAAATCCATGGTGAGAAGGCTGCCAGAGGCCTTGGCAAAAGTTTTTCGTATATTCAGAGCTATAGAGCTTCTGTTTTAGAGGTGAAAGAAGAATACTTTTCTTTTCTTCCTCAGCCACATCAGATTATGGATTTAGGATCTGTTTGCCCAGCATTTTGTGAGGAAATACAGTGAGGATTCAGTCCTAAGACATCTACAATGAAAAAGAATTAATGAGTTCTTACAAATGACTTGAAATATGTGCTAGTTGCCTTTTGGAATAAAAAACCTTTGTTTTGTTTAAAAATCTTAAGCAAAAAACAGGCTTTACTTGTGTAGCAAAAGTAATGTATCATCAAAAACTGGTTATTTGCTCACAGATTTGCTTTTGAGTAGCAAGTGATCTAATTTTGAACGTAATGTTGATTCTATCCTCAGAATTTAGGTCATACTGAAAAATAAATTTTAGTTTTGTTACAACACTGTATAAATATATATGTCATCAAGATGTTTTTAAACTTTAATTGATGGACACAGCATTTTAAACTAAGAATAGATCTCACAAATCTCCCTTTCTTACAGAGATGGGAAATTCGAGACCTTCCAAAGGTCAAATAGGTGCTTGATGCCACAGAACAATTAAATGCTAATTAACTCATGAAATCTACTTTTACTCTAAATAACGAATCTAGCTTCTCCATAGCACTTAGTATGTTTTCATTTATTTACTTATAGGTTAGTTAGTTGCCTCCCTTGGTATAACAGAAACTCCCGTGAGGCCAGGAATTTTTTGGTGTGTTTCTTGCTGTGTCCCAACATCTACAGTAGTTCCTGGCACAGAGTAGGTGTTCCATTCATATTTATTTAGTAGATGCAAGTGTGATTAGGGAAGAGTATGGGCTGTGGTGCTGCTACGATTTAGTGTCAGGCCATCTATGTTTGCTGACTTGGTAAGAGAAGATTTCATGCGATAGGGAGAACTTGATCTGTATGTGAAAGGGTGACATTGCTTGGTGGTGAAGGGAGTGAACACCCTAGGTAAGTGTTGCCATGAATGAGGAGCAAAGATCTGGAGGGAGGCTGGCATAGGTGAGACCGTGTGAGAGTAGGCAGCCACTAGTGTTTCGAGCTCACGCATACTTTTTTCAGATCGACCTGTCGAAAACATAGCCTGACAGCACGGTCAGCACTACCAATCTTTTTCACCGAGTGTGGTGAAAGTCCTTGGCCAATCTTTGACTTCAATAGGTCAAAGGTCAAATATTTGTTTTGTGTAGTTGTCCAGTCAGACATCTGTCTTCAGGATTCAGAAATATGATGGTCCCATCTTCACTACCATGTCCGTTGGGATGCCTGTTGTTTTCTAAGCCACTTATAATAATCCTCATGAAAGGTGCCAGATTTCTCTATATAAATAATAATGATAGTGATGATGGTGGTGGTGGTGGTGGTGGTGGTGGTGGTGGCGGCACTTTGCATTTGTATAGCACATAGAATTTTTCATGACACTTGCACATATATTATCTCATGGACAGATCCTAAAGAATTAATTGCAGTGTCATATAAAATGATCTGAAATCAATTGTGCCACCTGGGCAATGTCCACTGATCCTGGTGGGCAGATGAAAATTGAATCTAACTTAACTTTTCATTTTCCAGTTAATACAACACATCAATTAAAGCAGATTGATGTCCACACTGATATTCACAGGTCCTATTTTGCATAAGACAGCATCAATCTAATCTTTTTACTATCATGAGTTTTATCCATATTACATATAAATGCTTTCCCAGTTTAAAGCAGTACTGCATTAATCAGTGAAATGATGGGTCAGTTTTAGTTTTAAAAGTCATCTCCTACTCGTTAATGGAAAATATATTGATAATTCTTCCAGTGAGTGTCTTGGCACTCTAGTTTAGAAGATGTTACTGAAGGTCTGAATCATACATCTCCCTGAATGCAATCCACAGGAGGCAGGTGAGCCAATATGAAGGTTTGGCATCTAGAAACTGGTCATGGCCTACCTTGACCTTGGACCTAATGAGGCTACTATGGATGAATCATAGTCCAGTGTATTTATTATTTAACTAAATCACTTACAGATAAGATACGCTCATTGTTGTAAAAATTGGGCCTGGATTTAACATTTCAGACATTCATATGTGTTTTGTACTTTAAGATGCTGCTTATATTTAAAAGAACTTTTTAATCATCGATTTCACTGGTGTTAAAACCATTAATACATGTGTCTATGCAACATGAGAGAAATGTGATGCCTTTTGAGAAATGTCCCCAATACCCCATACAAGTACACTGCTTTCATTATTTTTATAAAGCAAGTGAAGAAAACCATACTTAGTATGTAAATAGCTTTTTGTTTGCCTTTCTATAAGAAGGACTACTTGAACACTAACAAAGGAGAGTACGCAAGTAACACTGCAACTAGGGTTGCCAGATAAAACACAGGATTGCCAAATAAAATGTGAATTTCAGATAAACAAAGAGTTTTTCAGTTTGTGTCTCAAATATTGTATTTTTAGTGTAAATATGTCCCCAAATACTGCACGTTTTAGTAAACCAAATTCCACTGAGTATCCTGGAGTTTTATTGGTTACATCTGCCAGTCCTAGATGCAACTAGGGGCCAGCACGCCCTAAAATTTATGATCGAAGTGTGGCCAGTTTTCTTCAGGCATAGTATATTTTTCTGTGGTTCTTGACCTGTCGTCTAATTCTCTTTTCTCTCTGTAAGAAGTTTATATTTAAAACAATCTTGGAACTGTTCTGTGTAACTACCTGCTTACTGGCAGCAGTCTTCTATGAGCTGAGAACATTTCCATGATACCAGGGTACATAACCTCAGCAGATAAAACTTTAAGAGACTGTTAACATCCAGAATGGTATTACCCATTGGCTCTCCTCAACTGTGGGGCTCATAGGCATGAATTAATATATTCCAAATTGATCAGTTTCTTCGCCCACACCTGATCCACTTGTATCTATGTTAATGATACTGATTCCCACCCCATCATCCAGGCCAGACACTTGGGAGCCTGGAAATGAGGGGTCTTCCCTTCCCTTATGCTCCTTCTCACATCCAGTTAGTTCTGAGGAATCTCTCTTCTCCCTATTTCCTTAACTCCCACATTAGTGGCAGCTCACCCCGCTCTCTGCCTCTCCTCCAGCTCACTTCTTTCACCCTTCCGTGGTGGGGAACGCACTGGGCGGACCAGAATGCACTTTCACGTCTGTGGTCTAGTGAAACTGGACCATATTCTATCTCTGCCTGTAGGTGCTTAATAAGTAGGGTCTCACAGAAAAAAATTCAGAACACGGATGGATCCTGCAACTGCATTCACCATTCTACCTAGAGTCCTTTTTGCTAAACTCTGCTCATCTCACTGAATATCTGAGTATCACATTGCTCACTCTCTCCAGAAAATGTGCCTAGCCACTTATTCCCTCTGGCTTCTCCCAGCTGCCTTCATCTCTATTAATTTTCATTGACTCCCATCCCACCATAGTGGTTGTTTTTTGAGCTATTTATCAGAAATATTATACCTACCTCCCGAAACCATAAACATGTGCCCCAACATGTGCACAACACACGCACACGCGCGCGCACACACACACACACAGATATGCACTTACTTGTGTGATTGCATGCACTTTATCCATCCTATTACTGCTATATTGAATCATTCTAAGATAGAGCATGATTTGCTTTTCAGTCTCAACAAACTATAATTACTGGGCTATACAGTTAATTATGTCACTTCAGGTCAGATTTTTATCCTCATGAATTCATATGGACTTTTGTCTCCTGGATTGAGCAAATAGTGGATCTTGTGTTCCCAGATAGTTTGTATTCTTTTTTTTTTTTTAATTTTTTTTTAAACGTTTATTTATCTTTGAGACAGTGAGAGACAGAGCATGAATGGGGGAGGGTCAGAGAGAGGGAGACACAGAATCTGAAACAGGCTCCAGGGTCTGAGCTGTCAGCACAGAGCCCGACGCGGGGCTCGAACTCACGGACCGCGAGATCGTGACCTGAGCCGAAGTCAGCTGCTTAACCGACTGAGCCACCCAGGCGCCCCAGTTTGTATTCTTTTAAAATGTATATTTTTGTTTCTTTTTCACTAACATTGACAAATTCTCTTTTTCCTTTTTCTTTCCTGTAGTCTAGGGAGATGAAAGTTTGATAGCCAGAACCTGAGAATGTACTTTTTAAATAGACTCAGAATTAATACATTGCAGTGTGATACAAAAATCCTTTTTAAACTATCCTTACCCGCTGAAGCAAATAATATTGGGCGAATTATTTCAATAAAAGAAACCTATCTCTAAAAATTTAGCCTTAACTGTGTCCCAAACTTCTCAACATTCTTTTATTAGTAATTTCTAACATTTGCTAGGCAAAATTTTCTTTTATGATGTCTCCCAACACCACTTCTAAGATGCTACATCATTATATTGCTGATGAGATACTTTCTCAATGATAGTTTTTCGATTTCTCTAAAAATTCTAATTTCTTCTCCAATTTCATATACCCTTCAACAAATGAATCTGCTTCAGCTCTAGTATTTCTTTCTGCTCATTAGTGCTGTATATAAGATCGTTCTTATGAACTCACAGCTGTCACATAAGTTTATCTTCTGGGGCAAGAACTAGCATTTGGAAGGTTAAGTTTATCTGTGGGTCACTAGTATGATAATGGTGGGTACACCAAGAATTGGGGATAAATCTGAAAAGGCAGATGCTGTGGAAACATTGGCTCTTGAGATCGGAAAGGTCCAATGGGATGCAGAGTAGTCAGCCCTGAGTCTCTCAGATTAAGGGAAAGCTCCCATGCACATACATGCACACACACATCTTTAAAAGCCAAAGGGTTGTTTGAAGTATAAATGAAAGTAGAGGCAGAAGTAGAAAAATGAAAAGAAATGTTTGCCTCAGGAGGTAATATCAGGGCAAAGATAGTCACAGGTCCCACCAGGCATTATGAAGAAAACAGGCCCTAGGGTTTAAGATGGCTCCCTGAAGGGACTCTTAAAAACTGAGAACAAACTGAGGGCTGATGGGGGGTGGGAGGGAGGGGAGGGTGGGTGATGGGTACTGAGGAGGGCATCTGTTGGGATGAGCACTGGGTGTTGTATGGAAACCAATTTGACAATAAATTTCATATATTAAAAAAAAAAATAAGATGGCTCCCTGGAGGTGACTATTTCCCTGACAGCAGCATCTGCAGAGATGTCTTGGCCCTTTGGCTATACCTCAGAAATAGCCCTTGGAATTCAAAAAAGCATGAGGGCTGTTGACCTAGGATGGGTGGGTTCTCAGCTCTGATTTGTAAACTAGGCAAATCATTCAGAGTTCAGCGCTTTAACCCTAAGAATCAGTGGTTTGTGACAGAGACACTACAGGCCCCCTGTGTGTGCCTGAGGGGCATGTGGATGGTGAGTAGATCTGGGAGTTGTTCCCATATGGTTTCAGTGGAAGCCTTGGGTGTGAAAGAAATTATCCAAAAAGAGAGTGAAGAATGAGACGCAAAACAGCATTTAACACGTGGGTGAAAGAAAGAAGTGCCATTATATGGGAACTGCAGGCAGGAAGGGACTACCCTTTCTAATATTGCAACCTGCCTCCCCACATCCATTCCTAACTTCCTTTATTCTAATCTAAGTTTTCTATTTCCTATAGCATTTATCACCTACTAAAATAGTATATAATTTACTTTTTAATCATTGTGTTGTGCTGTGTTTTTTATCTTCCCTGCCTCTTCTTACTGGAAGGTAAGCTTCATGAGGGCAAGTATCCCAAGCAGTTAGTGTTATTCCAAGCAGGTAGAACAGTCCTGGTACTTTGGAGGTACTTCGTAACTATTTATTGAATAAATGAAAAAAATATATATCTCAACAAGTAAGTTTCAGTCAGTAGTGTCAGAAACTGCAAGGAAGTCACCTAAAACAAGTGAGGCAATTAGTAACCCATTGGGGTTCTAGGGAGAAGTTGTATCAATGGCAAGATAGGAATAAATGCTGGACCACCATTGGGTTGAATGATGGATGGTGTTGAAGCAGTGAAGAGGGCCAGCAGGAATTACTCTTTCAAAAAACTGCTTGGAAATGAGGAAAACGGTGGTACTTACAGGAGGACTTGGGATCAAGGAAGGATTTTACATGTTTTGTTTTTGCTGTTTTTAATGGGTTAGAGTCACAGGGCAATGGCAGAATGTGATCTGGTCCTCAGAAGTGGTGAAGGGATCAGCTTTCCATTATGGGAAGGTCTCTTTAGTGGCTGTGGAGAGCGTGGCCTAGAGCAGGAGACACTAGGGTCAAGGACACAACTGGGCCGTGGCTTTCAGGGATAATAGCTGGGAATGCTGTTCTCCCTGATCATGCCCTGGGTCTCTTCTCCACTGGCTTTCATTGACCATAATTCCTTCCCCTCTTCCCTGTTCTTCCACTTCAACCCCATGGAATGCCTTCTGAGATTAGCAGTCTCCTCTTAATCTCTTCTCTTCACCTCCTGGCTTTAGGTGAAAACTAGTTGTTTCCTGAAGGTCCTGTGATGATGTTTGGGGTTGGGCCTTTGTGAAGTGATTAGGTTTAGATGAGGTCGGGAAGATGGGATCGATCCTTTTATAAGAAACACTAGAGGGGCACCTGGGTGGCTCAGTTGGTTAAGCAACTGACTTTGGCTCAGGTCATGATCTCACCATCAGTGAGTTCGAGCCCCTCCTCAGGCTTTGTGTTGACAGCTCAGAGCCTGAAGCCTGCTTCAGATTCTGTGTCTCCTTCTTTCTCTGTTCCTCCCCTGCTTACACTCTGATTCTTTCTCACAAAAATAAATAAACATTAAAAAAAATTTTTTTTTAAAGAAACACCGGAGATCAATCACCCCTCCGTGCCATCTTCCCCTCCCCCAACCCCACCCACCATGGGAGGATACAGCAGGAAGGTGGCCATCTGCAGCCCAGGAAGAAGGCCCTTATTGGGAAACAGGACTGGCTAGTACCTTAATCTTAGACTTCCCAGCTTTCTGAATTGTGAGAAATAAATTCCTGTTTATTCCTGCTTAGACATCCCATCTTTGGCGTTTTGTTATGGCATCTCAAACTGGATAACACACTCTTTTATTTATTTTGCTGTTCAATTAAAAAAATACAAAATCTGGTGCTAAGAGTGCTCATTGCTACTGGGGCATTGTCATTTCCAAGCATTTTCAGCTGATAGAGCGAGGAGATACATGTGTATACTAACCTGTGTACATTCACATATCTTTATCTATTTCTGTATGCAATCACCTGTATCCATAATAGGCTAAACACAAGTTCACAGTGTTGTCTCTACCTCTGTTTTATTGCCTTGTGATCGAGTACACCTCCCTTTTTCCTTGCTTACCAGTAGACTCCCTCCAACAGTGAGAAGTCTGGCTTTTGCCGTCTGCTAATTCCAGACTGCATGAGTAGCAGTGTCAGAATTGTCACTCTTTACTCCTATAGGACATTACTCTGTTGACTAGAGAATAGTCCTAATGTATAATCCCAATGAATAGTCCTAATGACAGTTTTCCCTGTCATCTCACTGCTTCCAAAATATGGAATGTTTCACAGGTTCGCATGACGTCCTTGTGGAGATGTCGGGCTAATCTTCACTGTATCATTTTAATTTTCACATACGTGCTGACAAAGTGCCAATGATCCAACTTAACAAAGACGACTATATGACTACTGCAGGAAAAAGGAATATACTTATTTATACATAAAACCTTTTAACATCTGTTATCTAACTTCATTTACTTTGGTCCATTTAAAGGAAAAAGTCTCCCCTCCAAACTTATATGAATTATCATATTACTGAATTACTTAAGAGTTATAAAAATATTCATATTTTAAAATGTTTTAAAAGACATCTAGGTCCAATACTCTTCTTGTTTAGCTCACTTAGTAAATAAGAATCCTTGGCGGGGCGTCTGGGTGGCTCAGTCGGGTGGGCGTCAGACTTCAGCTCAGGTCATGATCTCACACTCCGCGAGTTAGAGCCCCGCGTCAGGCTCTGTGCTGACAGCTCGGAGCCTGGATCCGTGTCTCCCTTTCTGTCTGCCCCTCCCCTGCTCATGCTCTGTATCTCTCTGTCTCAAAAATAAATAAAAACATTAAAAAAAATTAAAAAATAGAAATAGAAATAAATCCTTGGCAATTAGCAACTTAATTGTTCATATATCAGGGAAGGACTAGTAGTGGAATTTTAAAATCTGAACAAAAAGTTTATGTTTTTAAAAAATTAAGCATCCTCTCAACCTCATCTATCTTCTACATCATTTTTGCTATCAATTTGTTAATTTATGACTTATTAAAACAGAGGTAGTGGTTAGTGTCCAGCCCCATCTGAAAGGCTACTCAGTCTATAAGAGTTATGTTTACTTATTTATTAGAATATTTATAATAAATGCACATTGTTCCTTGCCATCCACCTAACTCTTTACTATCCCTGACTTCACTTGAAATTTTTTTCCAGCACTATTGAGGTATTAACAAGTAAAAATTGTATATATTTAAGATATACCATGTGATGTTTCAATATATTTACACAATGTGAAATAATTACCACAATCAGGTTAATTAACATATTCATCACCTCACATAGTTACCTCTTTGTGTGTGTGACGAGAATACTTGTGATCTACTCTTTTAGCAAATTTCAAGTATACAGTACATTATGATTAACTGTAGTCACCATGTTGTACATGGTAAAAGTAAATACATTTTTATTGCCATATAACTGACCATGGCTGTGATTTTAACACACATAATTGTAAATATTTTAATCTTTGTCAGAAGAGCCCCTATGTTTGTTTAATATTGTCTAAGTTATGTTTTCTTTGATCATTAAAAGATTTTAGATGATTGGATCATATAGGAATGACCATTTTTTACATGCAGCATAATCTTTTTGTTCGGAAAAATGAAAACCTATTTTCATTCAAATCAAATCAAATTTCAATCAAATTGTGTGTGTATACTATTTAACTTTTTTCTCTTAAAGGAAGCATTGCTAGCTATAAATCTCTGTATTTTTCTAAATGTAGTTGGGCTCACCTTAAACAGAGAAATTGGAAATCATTACAAGACAGCAAATTATTTTACAATGGGTTTCAAATAATAATCACCAAAAAACTTATATGATATTGGTAAGATGTGATTGAATCAATGACTTTAGCCATATTTCCAAAAGGCTGGGTTCTTTTGAAGGTGAAAAACACATAAGTAGGTTTTCTCATAGAACCTGCATTAGTTTTCTAAGTCTGCCATAACAAAATACCACAGACTGGGCGGCTTAAATTTCTTTTCTCACAGTTGTGAAGGCTGAGAGTTCAGGATCAAAGTGTTGGCCAGTTTAGTTTCCTTTGAGGCCTGTCTCCTCTGGCTTGCAGATGCCAGGATTCCACCCTCTTGTTGCCTCTTCACATGGTGGTTGTTCTGTCTGTGCGCACTCATGGGGAGAAGGACACCAATCAGACTGGAGTAGGGCCCATCCTAGAGGCATCATCTTAGCTTGATCATCTCATACAGAATTTATTGTAAAATATGGTCACATTCCGAGGTAGTGGGATTGGGACTTCGACATATGAATCTTGGGGGACACAATTGAGACCATAACAACATTTTGTTGTGGCTTCTCGAAATCAGACTCTGCGTTCTATTTGTCGTTGCTTTTGGTTGTAATTAGGAAACTCTTACCTCAGAGGATATTTGAAGTTTATCCCAGCAGCAAAGTGATATGAGAGTTGGCAGTGTATTGCTTGTCTTTCATTTCCCTTTCTTAATTCTTTTCCGGAAAAGGAATTCTCGGTCTTTTTTCAGGGGCTCACGCACAGCATTGATTCAAGGGCTCATGCACAGCTTTGAGAATCTGATGAGATCTATTATAACAGTTAACTTCAAAAAACTGCGTCAAAACTTGGTGGCGTAATACAATAAACGTTTTAAAAACATCAATACACTGGGTGCATTGGGCAAATTGGGCTGGTCTCACTGAGGACTGCTGATTAGAGTATTGGCTGGGCTCAGTATGTGTGGTCACCTGGTTTCCAGTGGCTTCACGCACAGGTTTGTTGGTAGGCTGGCTGTGGGTAGTGGGTGGAGGTAATTGGGCCACGCGTTACCATCATCCAGCAGGCAAACCTGGGCTCAGTCACCTGGTTGTGGTCATAGGATTCTCCAGGGCAGGAAGGGAGAGAAAGCCCCAAAGAGTATTTTCTAAGCCTCTCCTTATATCACTTTTGCTTGTATCTTCTTGGCCAAAGCAAGTCACATCAAGTGCAGTTTGAAAGGGTAGAGAAATAGACCCCACGCCCTGCTGGGAGCTGCAAAGCCAGAGTGCAAAGGGGCATGCCTGTTGGAATGAGCAGGGTTTGTGGTCTCCAGTGAGCAGGAGGAGATGGAATGATGAGAACAATAAACTGAGTAAATTCTGTTCCTACAAGTGTTTTCCCCCAGGTTGAGTGATTGTTTTTTTGAGAACAAACGAAGGCTATTTTCCAAAGAAGTACAGATGCTGGCTGTTGAGAGTGAACGCATAGCGGGAACAGGAAATGGAAAAAGGGTCTAAGGGGAAATGGGCGGAACACTCGTAGCATCTGCTTCATGAGCTTTTGGAAATAGGAAACAAATCCTCTGACTTCTCAGTAGATTAAAACGTGAGAAATTTTTCTGTCGGGGGCCAAGGACATTTTTTTTTTCCTCTGGAGGACATTATTTCTTGTTAAGGCATTTTCTTTTAAATGTGAACAGTTGACAGGTGACAACAGGAGACACTTTTTATACAGTTAGAACCAGCAGAGTCCTGGAAATTTCATTCCCATTTTCCCCACTGCCATGCTATTGAGCTCAAAAACACCAAATATGAAAATGCCCAACTGAGAGACCTAGAAATCATACCTTCCTCTGCAAGCACGTAATGTAAATCTAAAACTAAGAATTCTTCATAATCTCGCAAAAATAGCAACTCCTTGGATATTCTTTTTTTTTTTAATTTTTTTAATGTTTATTTACTATTTTTGAGACAGAGAGAGACAGAGCATGAACGGGGGGGGGGGGTCAGAGAGAGAGGGAGACACAGAATCTGAAACAGGCTCCAGGCTCTGAGCTGTCAGCACAGAGCCCGACGCGGGGCTCGAACTCACGGACCGCGAGATCATGACCTGAGCTGAAGTTTGACGTTTAACTGACCGAGCCACCCATGCGCCGCCTCTCCTTGGATATTCTTAATAGTCAACATTGATTTATGTCTACTCTGGTTGTTCTAATATCAATTTATCAGTTTCTTTATACCTTAATCCACCATCAAAGCTAACCCTTAATCCCTACTCTATTTATGTAGAGGGCTGAGCACAGTCCTAAATACATACAGAAGTGAATTGCTAAAGTACTTAATTTAGGATGTGTGGGTATTAAGTGCTTTAAACCCTTTCCTGAGTTTCACTCTACAAATATGATAGAGGAGACTTATATTACTCCAAAATATCTAGGAGAATTGCACTCCCCTCCACTTAAAAAAATTTCAAAACCATAAACTCTCACACCTTAAATTCATTTAAAGGCTGACAGCATCCATGTCCGATTGGAAATGTGATTTCAGAAGAGATGAACAGGTTGGATGTTGTCATTTTCTGCAACATATTTAAATATGGTCTTCCTCCTACTTTATAGGCTAGAGTTGAAGAGCAATGGGAGGGGCTGTATCAGTCAGTTATCCAATACTAATGCTGTATGACAAATCACAAATATTTCAGTAGCATTCAACAATAAACATTTATTGGGGCACCTGAGTGGCTCAGTTGGTTGAGCGTCTGACTTCAGCTCAGGTCATGATCTCACAGTTTGTGGGTTCGAGCCCCACATTGAGGCTCTGTGCTGACAGCTCAGAGCCTGGAGTCTGCTTTGGATTCTGTGTCTCCCTCCCTCTATGCCCCTTCCCACTTGCGCTCTGTCTGTGTGTGTCTCTCTCTCTCAAAAATAAATAAACATTAAAAAAATTTAAAAAAACAATAAGCATTTATTGTTAGACTCATAGGTCTGGGTCTTCTGAGCAAGCTCTCCTTCCTTCAGGGTGTAGGTGTATGCAGTGTCTGGGGCAGATCTCCTCCGTGTATTTTATGCTGGACCCAGGCTGGTGGGACAACAGCCACTGGGATATGTTCTTCTCTTGGTAATGGACAGAAGCTCCTCAAAGGACAAATGAAAGCACTCAATATTTGCTAAGACAAAGGCTCTGGTCTGGTTCACTGTCATTTCCATGTTCCACTGGCCACACCAACACAAAACAAAACCAAAGGCAGAGGTGGGTGATGACCACTTCCCAAGAGACCGTCGTAAGGGTGAGATGTGCAAAATCTTCAGAATTGTAAAGATCCGGAGCCAACAATTCCTTCTACCACAGAGGGGTGATTGTTTCTGGAAATAACTTCCTTAGGCACTTAATAGGCAATATTTATACGGTTCATTGATATTTAGTGCTTAAAATGGAATTGCTTGATGGTGCTTCTTGATTCATCTGAGTCTGGGAGAATTCAAAGATAGTTTTTAATATATTTATTTGAATTAGTGATAAAGAGTTTCCATTTTTTCCCCTCATATCTCCAACTATTGCTTGAAAATTGGACTTCTTTCTGTGCTGATTTCTTCTGCCTTTTACAGTATCTATTAACAACTTTATTTTAATTCAGCCCTGAGGTACTGAAGAGCGAGCCGTATGGGGAGAAGGCTGATGTCTGGGCAGCAGGCTGCATCCTTTATCAGATGGCAACTCTGAATCCTCCCTTCTACAGCACCAACATGCTCTCCCTGGCTACAAAAGTAAGCAGTGTTGGGAGACAGAAGGGTCTTGTGTTGCTAAAAACGCCATTTCTTTTCTCCCTAAATAGATCATTTGTGGTTTTTATGAAAATGTCAATTAAAAGCAGGCACATTGTTTTATTAACCACGTGATCCAGTTCATTATTTCCCCCCTTTCTTCTAAATATACATCATGTGCTATGGCACATTTCCCCCTATAATTGTCTTCATTTATCATAGAAAATTATACAAATAAATCTATCAAATTACTTTTGGTCTTTTATTTTTAATTGTGGTTTGGATTGCCTACAATTGGCATATTATATTATCCTACACATCATTTATTATGAATCTGAGGCTAACTTGAACTCAGCTTGAAGAATACAATCTGTGCTCGAGAACTGTTTACTTGATGTTAATTTTTTATTTGTTGGGATGTTTTTGTTTCTGATTAAAATGTGTGCATGGTCATAATGCTTATTGAGCAGCTTTCATGTTGTGGCCAAGTAGTGTAGATACTCGTGGCCTCTTTATGTCCATCACACTAGTCTGTCTGTTTTGCAGATAGTGCAGGCGGTATATGAACCAGTGCCAGAAGGCACCTACTCTGAGAAAGTGACAGATACCATCAGCAGGTAATTATCCTCACAACTCTGAACCGATAGGGATCGTCAAGAAAGACCTCGCATCTCTCCGAATTTACTGTGTCCATATTCATGAAGAAGAAGGGCTGCCACATAATCCAAACCCAGAAAAATATTTGTGTATCATCAGTAATGGTGACCATTTGGAAGCCACTGAAGTGTCCAAGAGGAGGTAGTGTCTGCACTTGCAATATTATGCAGTCATCAGAATGATTATTCAGAGGGCTTTGTATCAGGCCGTAAAACAAATACGGTAAGAAGCTAAGTAAAGCAAACAGGATGTAAAGCTGTTTGTAACTCTGAGAAAAACTGTAAATATATGCACAGATGTGAGAAAAGGCTAGACAAGGACATAGGAAACTGGCAAAGGCCATGCAAAATGATAAAATTGCAAGCACTTTTTCATTTCTATTTTTAAATTGGTAATGTTATGTTGTATAATAATTCTTCAAAGAAAGTCAGAAAGAAGCGCTCTGGCCGGCAGTGTAGTAGGATTTTAATGAAAGTCATTTCCCGTTGCATTCACAAAGTTCTGACCTCACAGGGCTTGTCCCCGCTGACCTGTCACCCTTCCGTCCCACTTTCCCTCTGCTCCCTTGGTGCTCCCTCCCTCCCTGCAGCCACAGGGAGCTCCCTGCGAGTCCTGGCATGTGACTGCCTCTGGACCTTTGTCCTCCCTCTTGCCTTTTCCTGGACTTCTCTTCCCTCTGGTATGTGCATGGCATAGGCCCCATTTCATTCATGTCTCTGATGTTATTTGCCATCATCAGGGAGCCTGCCTGATCTCCCCACAGCCTCTCTGCTCTCTGGCCCTCTTGCCTGCTTTACAAAGCTCATGGCACCCATCCCTTGACATGTTAGACAGGTCCATGCAGACTTGTTTCCTTATTATCTGTCTTGTACCCACCAGAAGGAAAACTCTCCAGGAGCAGGGTCTTCTCTAGTCTCATTCATAGCTCTTCAGAGCCCAGAGCAGTGCCTGGTACAAGACAGACCCTTAACAAATACTGGTTCTATGAATAAATGACTTGTTTTCTGGCTGTTATTTATGTACTAATGTATGCTCCTAAGTTGGCTCAAGACTACTTATCTGCCCCATCAAGCTCAGTCAAATCCTCATTATTATTATAGAAATCCCAGACTCCCCCAAGATAGAATATCTGTCCATTCTCCTGCCCAGTTGCCTTTAAACTTGGTTCTGTACCTGCCCCAGCACCTAGCACCACCTCTGATGGAATGTAAGAGATGTATTCCCTTCACTTTCTCCTCTGAGCCTGTCGTTCACATTAATAGGTACTCTCACAGTTTGTAGGATTACATATTGAAACTTTCCTTGTTCAGCACAGTGCTGTCCTACAGTTAAGGGGCCCAGGCCCAGCTGGGGCTGAGTTTCACCAACTGTAGACTCTGAACAAACATTGGACCGTCTTTCTGCATCTCTGTTCCCTCATCCAGTTAAAATGGGGGCTGTAATAATACCAAACTCATCAGGCTGGTGTGATAATTATACAAAGTAACTATGAAAATCACTTAGCATAGAGCTTGGCAAATGGTAAATCTTAAGCAATATTGGCAATTATCATTGTTAATATTATGGGAAATGAGCTGAAACCCCTTTTGGAATAATCTGAATTCTGCATATATTAGATCATGCCCTGTTGCTAATGAATCCAGACAAATGTATTTAAATTGCTCGTCTCCACAATTTGATCCTATTATCTGCTATTTGTTTTCTGGAAAGTGCCTTAAAAATTCAAGAAGTCTCCGGAGATGTGAAGACAAGAATACCAGATTTAGTCATTTAATTTCTCTTTTTCATAGGTATTTGAGTGCCATAAAGACCAGGGGAGGGGTGGTGCAGAGAAAATGTACAGAGACATTATTCTGAGTTTGTGGCACTGGGCAAACTCTGAGTTTGTGGCACTGGGCCATAATTTGCTTCTGACAGGCTCCCTGGCTACTGGTATCCATGTGTCTTGGGGCTAACAGGTTAGTGGAGGAGTCAGATACCAATATTACATGTAAAGTTTAAGAACATCAATAGATTCTGCAATCAGCTGGATTTTATTGATTGATCGATCGATCGATTTTTTAATGTTTATTTATTTTTGAGAGAGAAAGAGAGACGGATCAGCGGAAGGGCAGAGAGTGAGGGAGACACAGAATCTGAAGCAGGCTCCAGACTCTGAGCTGTTAGCACATAGCCTGACGCGGGGCTCCAACTCACAAACCGTGAAACCGTGACCTGAGCCGAAGTTGGCTGCTTACCCAACTGAGCCACCCAGGTGTCCCTGGAATCAGCTGGATTTTAATCCCTACTCTTCCATTCAACCCCTTTTCTCATCTGTGATGTACAGGTAGCAATAGTAACTACTCATGGGCTGGTTCCAAAGCCTAAATAGGATAACACTTCTAGTGTTTTTCGCACAGTGCCAGCATCAAGTGAACCGTCAGTAAAATTAGGTATTGTTATTAATAATATTAGTGTTACTATTTATGGGATTAAGTATCTAAAATAAGTTCTGATAAATTTGATGAAGAATGGTAAAGGAAGCAATGAGAGACCAGAAGGACTTGGCCTAGTCGAGCGACTTGGGGGAAGTTTCTATTTAGAAAGAACATGTAATCCGAGACCTAAACAACCACTAATTCTCAAATAGTAAACAGAGTAGAGAAAACATTTCATAGACCATAGAGCTTATTAGTTTGAGGAACTAAAAGAAATTGGAGGTAGCATGTCAAGTAAGGAAGAGAATAGCCAAAGAATGCTGAGGGCCTGGGGAGGCTGACGGGGGCCAGATCAACTAGGCCACATTGAGGACTTTGAATTTTTATCTCAAGTACTGAGGAGAAAATTTAAGGTCATTTATAGGCTGGCATATAGTGAAAATTTCTTCTATAGGAAAGATCATGCTGGCTGCTCCGTGGGGAATAGACAGGAAGGATTGGGGGAGGGAAGGGAAGCGGATCTAGCTATCTCCCGAGAGATGATGGCGGATCTGACTGAAATAGTGGTGGTGTTGATGGAGAGAAGTGGGGCTGTTCCCATGGTGAGTTGGAGGTTGGGTCAACAAGTTTGGGATACAAGCATGAAAATGGAATGGCACCAAATATGTGAAAACAACTGAGTTTATTCTCTGGACTTCAGAAAAGTGGAGCCACAACCATGGAGTGGAGTTCCAAGGAGGCCCAGGTCAGCTCACCGTTAGATGTATGTGCCGGGGGCATCCGGGTGGCTCAGCCAGTTAAGTGTCTGACTCTTGGTTTCAGGTCATCATCTCATGGATCATGGGATCAAGTCCTGCGTTGGGCTTTGCACTGACGGTGTTGGAACCTGCTGGGGATTCTCTCTCTCCCTGTCTCTCTACGTCTCCCTTTCTCATGCTCTCTTGTGCTCTCTCTCTCTCTCTCTCTCAAAATAAATAAATAAACTTAAAAAAAAAAAAAAGAAGTATGTGTCAGGATTAGAGATGCCCATAGTGAGGCAGGCTGCTGGGTGGGGAGTGAGTTCCCTGTCACCAGAATGTTTAAGAGGATGAATGATCACCATCAGGGGACTCGGGATGAAATGCTCATAAGGACACTTTTAATTCAAAACACTGAGATGCTATAATAAGTAAGAACTGATGATTTAGTTTTAATTTGGTAACTGATCATACATTAAGATGTGTGCATTCTGTAGCAGATGTGGTCTTCATTTAAGTTATTCAAGACTCGTCTGGGTTCACATCACAAAGTTTTATCTTTACAAAATTTGACATACATAAAACCAAATTCAGCCATGAATTTTATGCAATTACATATTTAATTTGCTTTGGATCTTTAGTCTTTAAAAATTAAGTTCCAAAAGAATAAGGAAGCAAATTCAATTTTCTATTTTTTTAGTTTCCTATTTTCTTTAGGAAATTGATGCAAGGAATATATAAAGGTAAAAGTTGGTCTTAATAATCATTTATGACTCAGCAAATTAGGCTCAGACCTGATCAACAACAACATGATAGAGCCTTTGGAATATAAAATAGCCATTAATGGGAAACTTTACTGGACTCATTCTTAATTTCATACTTGATGTTGTTTCCAATTATATTATCCTTCTGCTTTCCCATCTCATTTTCACTGTCTACACCCGGTCTCAAGTAGAGTTCATGCAGTTGTGTTTCTAATGTGTAGAATCTTTCCTTTTTCCTGTCCGTTCATATGGCATACAAGCACATTCTGTCACTGGAACTTGTCTTTCCTAGTAGGCTTTTACATTGGGAGGATAACTTAGCAACCCTGAAGAGTTTGGGCAGAAAATAAATCCATTCTGTTGCTCTGCCCAGTACCAACATTACTATTTTTACCTTCCAGTACACTGTTAAGAGAGTATTGTCTGTTTACTTTTTTAAAAAGAAGAACATTTCCTTTTATGCACAAAATATTTCAATTGCCTTACATTTCTCTATCTGTGCCTGGTTGCATAAGCTGTCTGGTGCTTTGTTTCAGAGCCGGTCATGATGACTAACAAAGTTAATGCTTTCAGCTAGTTTTAAGGACAAAGGGATCTTTACATTACCCCCCCCACTCTGTTTTTTTTTCTTCCCCCCCCACCCCAAAGTAAATATGACATGTTGCATTTTGTAAATTTATGGTGTACAATGTCTCCATAATGATGTATTGTATATATTTGATATATTGTAATATGATTGCTGTTGAAGCAATATTTATCATATCATATAGTTATAGTACAGTATTATTATCTATATTCATTATTCAGTGCATTAGGTCTCTATGCTTATTTACTATTCATCATGAGTTTGTACACTTAGCTACCATCATTCTTATAGCCCCCACACCTCGTGTCCTGATAACCACCATTTACTTTCTATTTTTTTTGTAGCTTTGATTTTTCTAGATTCCATGTAAGTGATATCATACAGTACTTGTCTTTCTCTGAGTCATCTCACTTAGCATAATGTGCTCAAGTTCCATCTCTACTGCCAAATATGGGAAGATATCTTCCTTTTTCATGGCTGAATAATGTCCCATTGTACATATACACCCAACTCTTTTATTCATTCATATGATGATGGGCATTTGGGTTGTTTCCATGTCTTGGTTCTTGTGAATAAATATGGGCGTGCAGATACCTTGTTGAAATCCTATTTTCAGTGCCTTTGGGTGTACTCCCAGAAGTGGAGTTGCTGGATCGTATGGTAGATCCATTTTTTATTTTTTTTTGAGGAAACTCCATATGGTTTTTTGTAGTGGTTGGAGGAATTTACATTCTCACCAACAGTGTTAGTGTTCCCTTCTCACCAAGTCCGCATGAGCACCTTTTATCTCTTGTCTTCTTGATGATAACCATTCTAACAGGTGTAAGGTGATAGATCATCATGGTTTTTCTTTGCGTCTTCTTGCTGATTAGTGACATTGAGCATCTTTTCATGTGCCTATTGGCTATTTTGATGTCCTCTTTGGAAAAATATCTGTTTAGTTCTGCCCAATTTAATCAGGTTATTTGTTTTATTGTTATTAAATTGTGTTTTGTTCTTGATGTAGATCTGATATGTGGCTTGTAAAATTTTTCTCTGCTTCTGTAAACTGCTGTTTCATTTTGTTAATTAAGGAGCAGAAGCTGGGAAGAAGCTTTTGAGTTTGACGTAGTCCCATTTGTCATTTCTTTTGTTGTTTTTACTTTTGGCATCATGTTAAAAAAAAATCATTGCCAAGACCAATATCAAGGAGCTTCTTCCTTTCCTTCTAAGAGTCTTATGGTATCGGGTCTTATGTTTAAGTCTCTGATTTTGAGTTAATGTTTGTGAGTGATGTGAGATAGGGGGGCAATTTCTTTGTTCTGTATATATTTCTTCACTTTTCCCAGAATCATTTGTTGAAGAGACTATCTTTCCTCCAGTGTGTGTTCTTGGCTCTGTTGTCAAATATTAGTTGAATATATATTCTGTAATTTAAATTTGGGGCTCTCTATACTCTTCCATTGGTCTATGGGTCTATTTTTATGCCAGGATGATAATGTTTTTATTAGTAGGGTTTTGTAGTATAGTTTAAAATCAGGATGTGTGTTATCTCCAGTTTTATTCTTTTTTCTCAGGATTGCTTTGGCTAATCAGGGCCTTTTGTGGTTCCACACAAATTTCAGGATTGTTCCTTCTATTTCTGTGAAGAATGCCTTTGGTATTTTTATGGGAACTGTACTGAGTCTGTAGATGGCTTTTGGTGGTATGGCCATTTTAACAATATTTACTCTTTTGATACATGAACACAAAATGTCTTTCCATCTATTTGTGTCTTCTTCAATTTCTTTCAGCAAAGTCTTGTAGTTTTGTTGTATAGATCTTTCACTTCCTTGGTTAAATTTATTACTAAGTATTTTGTTATTTTTGATGCTATTGCAATTTGGATAGTTTTCTTTATTTCTTTTTTTAATGCTTTATCATTAGTATAAAAGAATCCCCACTGGTTTCTGTAAGTTCGTTTTGTAACCTGCCCCTTTCCTGAAATCACTGATTAATTTCAACAGTTTTTTTCGATTGACTCTTTGGGATTTTCTATATGTAAGATGATATCATTTGTAAACAGAGAAAATCTTACTTCTTTCTTCCTGATTTGGGTGTTGTTTGTTTCTTTGCCTTGCCTCATTGCTCTAGTTAGGACTTTTCCAATACTATCCTGAATAGAATGATGAGAGTGGGCAACCTTGCCTTGCTTGTGATCTCAGAGGAAACACTTTCAAGTTTTCTCCAATGAGTATAATGTTACCTGTGGGTTTGTTGTATGTGGACTTTTTAATGTTGAGATATATTCCTTCTATACCCAATCTGCTGAGGATTTTTACCATAAAAGAATGTTATATTTTGACAAATGCTTTTTCTGTGTGTATTGAGATTAAGTAATTTTTTATCTTTCATTTTGCTGATGTGACGAATTACATTTATTGATTTGTATGTGTTGAACTTTCCTTGTATCCCAGGGATAAATCCCTCTTCGCCATGGTGTTTTCTCCTTTTAGTGTATTCTTGAGTTTTGTTTGTTAATATTTTGTTGAGAATCTTTGCACCTATATTCATCGGGGATATTTTTCTATAGTTTTCTCTTCTTGTGGTGTCTTTATCATCTGGTTTGGTATCAAGGTAATGCTGGTTTCTGGATGATCTATCCATTGCTGGTAGTGTGGTCTACTATTATTGCATTGTCTATTTCTCCTTTAAGATCTGATAGTGTTTGCTTACTATATTTTGATGCGAAGATCTTGGGAGAATGTATATTTATTATTGTTATATCTTCTTGGTGTATTGACCCCTTTGTCATTATATAATGACCTTCTTTGTCTCTTGTTATATTTTTTGGCTTAAAGCCTACTATGTCTGATATAAGTATGGTTATATCTGTTTTCCTTTAGTTACCATTTGCTTAGAGTATCAATTTCTACCCCTTCGCTTTGAATCTATGTTTGTCTTTGGAGCTGAGATGAGTCTCCTGAAGGCAGCATTTGGTTGGGTCTTGTTTTTTAATCTATCTAGACATTCGGTGCCTTTTGATTGGTGAGTTCATCCATTTATATTGACAGTGATTATTGGTATATGGAGACTTACTACTACCATTTTGTCTTTTAGTTTCTGGTTGTTTTGTATCTCTATTGTTTCTTTTTCTTTGTGTTTCTGTTTACATTTTAGGTTGGCGACTTGCTATGATAATTTTCTCAGTTTCCCCTTTTTTGCGGTTTTGTGTCTTTGCTCTAGATTTTTGTTTTGTGGTTACCATGAACTTTATGTAAAACGTCTCATAGATAAAACAGTCCATTTTATGCTGATAACAACTAATCTTCATTTGTCTATACAGGTTCTGTCATTTTCCTTCTCCCATTTTTATATTTTTGTTGTCACAAATTACCTCTTTTTATGCTATATGTTTACTACTAAATTGTTGGCATGTACAGGTTTTTTTTTAAATATTTTTATCCTTTAACCTTTATGTTATAGTTTAACACCCTATTCTGAAATAGAAGTACAATTTTGTGTACAATTTTGTGATTCTATTTATCACCTTACTTGAAAATCTGGGTACTTCTGTCTTTTTGTTTAAGGCAGAAGAGCTCCTTTCAACATGTCCTGTAAGGCAGGTCTAGTGGTGGTAGACTCATTCAGCTTTTGTTTGGGAAATCTTTTATTTCTCCTTCATGCCTGAAGGATAACATTGCTGGATAGTTTTCTTGCCTAAGATTTTTATATTTCAATAAATATATGAAGTAATCATTCCATTCTCTTCTGGCCTGTAGATTTTCGGCAGAGAAATCTGCTCATAGTTTAATGGGAGTTATTTTGTAGGTTAGTCTCTTTTTCCTGAGCTGCCTTTAAGATTCTTATCCTTGACTTTTGACAGCTTCACTATAATGTGTCTCAAAGTTTTTTAACATTGAGACAGTAAGGTGATTTATTAGCTTCGTGGACTTTTATGTCTAGTTCTTTCCCCAGCTTTGGGAAGTTCTCAGCTCTTATTTTTTTAACTGCCTCTCTGCCCCCTTCTTCTCTTTTCCTTATGGAATACCCATTATTTTTGATGGCTCTCTTAAAGCAGTCTGATAGCTCTCATAGGATTTCTTCACTTTGTAAAAGTCATTTTAAAAATAGAAGTTCTCTTCTCCTCCATATGAATCATTTCCAGATTCCTACCTTCCAGATCACATATTCTCTCTTCCATCTGATCTGTTGTGTTTACAGTGCTTTGTAATGCATTCTTCATCCCATTTGTCGGGTTGTTCAGCCCCAGAATATCTGTTTGGTCCTTTTTTAGAATTTCAGTCTCCCTCAGTTCTGACACTTTATCCTTGGTTCTACCACCTCCATGAAGTCCGATCCACTCACCCTCAGTTATACGGATGTATGGATCACTCCAGCATCCTGGTGTGCTGTGCAGAAGAAACCTTGTTGGTTTATGGATGCCCTACTGGTTATACATTGAAGGAGAGAGACAAAGGGAACAACTCACACCACCATAGTCCTCAACTCTTTGTTTCTTGAAACACAAAATGAATACAACTGCACATCACATCTTTCTAATTCTTTCCATCTGGTCTCTCGGAGCAGAGCGGGGACAAAGGGGGTGAGGTGAGTAGAACGACCTAGGTTTTTGCTACAACACAATTTTGTTTATTTTATTGGAGAATCACTGAAGCACTTGTTCACTCTTTTTTAAAATTGTTTTTTCATGTTTATTTGTTTATTTTGAGAGAGAGAGAACAGGAAAGGGGCAGACAGAGAGGGAGAGAATCCTAAGTAGTCTGCCTGCTATCAGCGCAGAACCTGATGTGGGGCTCAATCCCCTTGAACAGTGAGATTGTGACCTGAGCTGAAACCAATAGTTAGTTGCTCAACCGACTGAGCTACCCAGGTGCCCCAGCATTTGTTCACTTTTAAGAATTCTCTGAAATATCTAAGCAGGGATGATCTATGACCAATGCTCACTGCCTATGGCTTCATACTCAAAACTGCCCTGCACTTAGTGTTTAAGCCTCTGCATTAAAAGTCATGAGATTCTTAATTTTATCTTTAAATTTATGTTTTGGAAATTAAGTCTGAGGAGGCAAGGGGCATGTATGTTTGAGGCTGGGGAGCCTCAGTTCATAAGTGGTCCCTCCAACTTCCTACTTCTCTGACATAGATTCTCAGCCATCTGCTCCTGATGCCCTGACCCCTACCTGGCCTCCGGCTCCCTGTTCCTGACCCTGTCCCTGTCCCATCGTTGCTACTGTTCTCTACCTGGTGTGGTGATTGGGTGTGTCAACATCCTGTATTCTGCTTTGTGGATGCAGACAAGGAGAGGATTAGGGTGCAGCATGTGCCCTGCTGGCATCTTCGGGTGAGGCAAAAATGAGGCCATCCTTAACCAGGGTGGTAGCATCATGGTGCACTGAGTGGGTGACACAGTGGGGCCTCTTGCCCACCTCCAATTCAGGTATCAAGTACGTCATGTGGGCATGGAGGTTGAAGTCTCTTGAGGGTCTCCTGTCTACCATCATTTAGGACCCTGGACTATGGGAAGGGAGATTGATTTCCTCACTCCCTGCTGGGGCACCACACTTTGATTTTGCACTGGGAACTCCACAAATTATGTAGCTGGCCTTGTCTCTACTATCTCTTGCCTCTCTTTGTTATAAATGCAAAGACCGAACTTTGTTAAATATGAATTCAGCAGATGTGTAAAGTGTCTGTCATAACCAGAGGGCAAGACCACTGCCTTAGCAAGAAATAACACAAAGATTAAGTATGAGATGATAATGTCTTAAAATCTAGTTAAAAGGTGTATATTCTACTCATAATCAAGTCTAAAAGAGTAATTAGCAAATTAACAAGTTAGAGTCTTATTTTGTCTTATGTTGTGAATAATAATAATAAAAATAAAATAGTTCCCCAATATTTCCTGGAGACATCAGTATAGGTGAAAGTTGTATGAACTATAGGTTGCTAAATCAAATACAGATGTGCAAAGTAGGTATTTTTCTCAAAGTCCAAATAAAGTAAAGTTTATTAAGAAAAACATGGCTTCAGTGAAATTAGAGAATTTGAATTAAAATATCATAGTGAGTACCAGAAGTATTTAAAGCATACTAACAATGATCATGATAACTGATTCCGTGGTGTCTTGAATATCCTTGTATTACTGTTTAGCTGTGACATAAATAATACTCTCTTTAATAAGCTGATTGCCATTTCCTACCTCCAAATCACAGAAAATATTAGCATGCAATGTGTCACATTAGCTACTTAAAAAAAATATTACAGACATCTTAAACCTCTGAGTAACTGGATTGCATTTTAGTTTTATGACTTCATGTTTTGTAAGGCTCACACTAATCAAGTTGGGTTGATATTGCTGCTGTACAGCTGGGAAAAGCCAATAAGTTGTGATCCCTTAAAAACCTTCCTTTCGTTTGGTGCATCAGTGTGGTCATCAGGGCCTACATTCTTGGGATCCCTATTTGTTTCACTGAGTGATGACTTGGCAGTGATTATAGAAAATAACCAGTTCACACAGGAGTGGGTGACCGTATCCACCTGTCCTGAGACCTGAGGAACAATTCGTGCTCAGCCTGTAGCCCTTGCCTGTCAGCCCAACTGCAAAGAGAACAGTGCTGCCTCCCTCGGCTTCCCAAACATTCCAAACACCTTTTGAGAAGTCATGGATTCAAAACTATGCTTGATGTCCATCTTATCTCAGGTGTTCTTGGGTGAAGACACCATGGTGGTCACACAGTGGGGTTTAACTTTGACCTCCACACCCCATGGCCTTGGTCCCAACATTGACCAGAGTGCTGTAATTAGCTTATGTTCTCTTAGGTGCCTCACTCCTGATGCAGAAGCCCGCCCAGATATTGTAGAAGTCAGCTCGATGATATCAGATGTCATGATGAAGTATTTAGACAACTTATCTACATCCCAGCTGGCTTTGGAGAAGAAGCTGGAACGGGAACGGAAGCGCACGCAGAGGTACTTTATGGAAGCCAATCGGAATGCTGTCACGTGTCACCAGGAGCTGGCTCTGTTATCTCATGTAAGTGCAGATCTTTCAGTCTCTTCGTGATAAACTCTAATAAGGATGTCTGAAGTTGTTCAGACTTGTCTTACTGGAAGGTTATCTTAAGTTAGGAAAATATTAATTGCTACACACAGCGTTTCACTATTATATAGTTACATATTTGCATCCTTTTCTAGATCTTATACTTATAGTTAAAATAAGTCAATATAAATGATTTTCCAAAGAAATACACCTAATTAGAGGCATCTCTTAGCAATTCTTTAGGTTCATATTACGCTCTTTGTATAGGTAGCAGTGAATGCATGTATTTTATTTCTTTAGCAATCTGATTTGGGGAAGATGGATGAAAATGTTGTGTGTTAGTTCAGAGAAGGAAATAACAATTGCCTTAAAATTTTGTCTTATTAGTGTAATTGCTTTCATTACTGTTTGTGGTGGTAATAATGTTGCCATGCTTCAAATCAGAATATATCCTTTTATCTTTCTTGCCAGTAACCTTTAAATTATTTTGATATTTAAGTTTATTTCTAAGCATAGCTTGAAAAGGGGAAAAGCCACAGATGTCCACATGTGCAAGTGACCAGTGATGCTCTTGTTGCTGTCTCTTGCTTTCCCGTAGTTTTTGTTGCATTGTGACCCATGATCTATCCTTCGCTCGTGCTCTGGGCTTCCCACAAGCAGGGATCTCGTAAGGGACCCTGCAGCCTGGTAGATGTTCTTTCCTTCCCTCTTGGGCAGGAGGCCCAAGAAAAGAGGGTCATAATAACATTCTTGATCAGAGTACTTATTCATTGAATTCCTTTCCAGGACCCTAAAGAACTGTTCTGCCTCAGCTGGGAAAATTATATAAAAAGTTGATTTCCGAGAAGATACAACTGGGTTTCTTTTCTTTTCTTTTCTTTTCTTTTCTTTTCTTTTCTTTTCTTTTCTTTTCCTTTCCTTTCTTTTCCTTTCCTTTCCTTTCCTTTCCTTTCCTTTCCTTTCCTTTCCTTTTTTTTTTTCTGATTTCTTGAATAACAGAGTTCCCATCAAACTACTTTCTATTAAAAGCAAAGCACTAATGTTTGGTGTGTTTGTCTTGACATACTTGGAATCTAGTAGTTGAAGGTTCAATATAGTTTTCTTTTGGGGGGAAAAGCTCATTTTTATTGCCTTGCTGAGTCCAGCTGTAATTTCACAGAACAATCCATGGTGATTATCTAAGGCCTTGGTTTATGTTTAGGAGCATATAACTTGGAGTTATAGCTCTTGCTGAACACAGTTAAATCTTATATACAGTGAGTTAGACCTCACTTTTCTTGTTATTTTACTACCTGACTTTGTAAAAAGTAGGCAACAATGAGAAACACACTATTCTACGGATGTCATGTTGCATTCAGAGTATAGTGTTCCCAGTAAACGAAAATGTGAGAGATTTGGCCATTTCTATATATCTTAAGTATTTGAGGCCTTCTATTAAGTTCTGCACTGCAAAGCTACTTAGCCAATTTCCAGTTGGACATAAAAGAGTCATTTTATATTAGATTCGTGTAGCTGATGTGGGGGTAGGTGGAGTTAGTTTAAAATCTAACAGCAAAAATCCTCTTATCTTTAGCAAAACACCTTGAGAATGACTATTTTATTTATTTACTTTTTCTCCTTGGCTTTTTTTTTTTTCCAAACTCTTAGTGTGGAAAATTTTATACGTTTACTGAAGTAAAGATAGCACTTTGTGTAGCAGCCCTCTAGCTTCAAGAGTTTGCTGCTTTGAGCCAATGACATATTGTCTTCATGCCTACCCCACTGCCCACTCCCTGCGATCCCTAGGTTATTCTGAAACAAACCCAAGACACTGTATCATCTCATCTATCAATATTTCAGTATGTATTTGGAAGGCCATTTTAACTGTAGAAATCTAGCTCTCAGGCCATAACCAGGTTAAACAAAGGGAGTGATCTATTATCGATGAGGGAGTTTTGAGGTTCTAGAGGTTCTGTATGCATCCATAAAGAGGGGGAAAATATTACCTATTGCAGAAGGCACTAGGATCAAATAAGTTAATGTGTTTGAACTATGCAAATTAAAAAGTGGCACAAAATTATATAAAATGAACAGTGATTATGTAAAAAAAAAGTTTTTGATGCAACTTGCTCATTCATTTAGTCCATTAGTACTAAATCTGTGTGTGGTTTTCATGCAGTTAATATATATCTATTGAGCGTGTGCTACTAGCCAGCTTCAATGTCCTCGTGGAGCATTCAGTCTCTTAGGGACTGTGGAGAAGTGCTTTACTTGTAGGCAAAGTTGATATTACTACTTTAAAAAAACCATAAAATATCTTCTCCTTTTGCACTATTTTATGCATATTGATAAGTCTTCATTTCTGGATTGATTGAAGGTTAACTAAAACGAGAAATGCAGCTTTATTAAAGAACTGAGAAGGAAATATGATTATATTTCATCAAAAGACAGCATGCAGCTAATTGGCATTATCCTTGCTAAGTACCAATTGTTATTTTTAAAAAACTTACATCCACACCATTGCTGATGGGAAAATTATAGGTATAGAATTTTATGTCTCTTTTTTTCTTAAGTGTTGTTATAGATTATGATCGTTTCACTTCAAATGTAGTGGAATGCCTCCCAGAGCAGTTAATATCAGTAATATAATTACACAATCCAATGATAAGCAATAGTCAAAGGAAAGAGAAATTAGTGGGTGTGGTAGAACTTCATGAGTTTTCAACACTGATAAGGAGATCCATTATGAATTGCTGGATTTTGCAAATTAGTGGGTAAGCAAACAATTGATGAGAAACATTAAGGGCTCTTATGTCATGGGGTGTATGCTACTTACTTTTCCACACATTAGCTCGTTCTTAATTATGGCAATTTTCATAATAGGCTGGTAAAGACGAGTATTAATATATATTTCAAAAGGACAGAGAAGTCTTCATAATAAAGTCCACCCCTGTGTACTGTGGTTTAGACCCTGTGAAAGAGAAGCAATATTTTCTTTTTGAAGAATAAGCTTTCTAATTTTTAGAATTCAAAATAACAGGTCACAAGGAGAGCACAGGGTCAAGAACAATAAGAATCAAGCAGAGAAAAATGAGGTGTAACTTTTACTTAAATATGTAATAAAAGCTATCGTGCTACAGAGCATACTGTGGCATTGTAGTAGTCAAAATCATGATTGGTGTTTCGGCATTGTGCACAACGTGTTAAACACGCAGAATAGCTGCCCTTTGGGCGTTGTCTTATGTCACAGGCAGAAAAATTGGTTGCAGGCATTTCTAAACAGTGCACTGCTTAGATCTTCACCAGCAAATGCGAGGATGAGGGTTAAAACCCAGCCTACAATAATCTGGATAATCAATAGAAAATTTCAGTTTCACTCAGATTATTGGGATTTTGTGGCTACAGCTTTAGACTAATGTTAACATTGGTAAATAAAGTGTATTTCTATGTGTACAAGTGGAGCAGAGCTGAACGTACCAGGGGGACAGAAGGGTAATCATGAAAGAAACATGTTTTTAAAGGGTAAGTTTTGCAGGGATTCACCACTCTCTTCCAGTGATATTTGTCAGGTACTTTTATCTTCATGATCTCTGTTTTATAGCTAAACAATTTTTTTACTAGTATGGTAAGTTCATTCAGTCTGGATAACTATTTTCGTATTCATAAACGCAACAGGGAACAATACAAAAAGAGAAAAATTGAAAGTGCTTACAGTTTATAATTAATAATAGAAGAACATGGGGTCCCCAGGTGGCTCAGTTGGTTAAGCGTCTGACTTCAGCTCAGGTCATGATCTCACGGTTCATGGGTTTGAGCCCAGCATTGGGCTCTGTGCTGACAGCTCAGAGCCTGAAGCCTGCTCCGGATTCTGTGTCTCCCTCTCTCTCTGCCCCTCCCCTGCTTGTGTTCTCTCTCTCTCTCTCTCTCTCTCTCTCTCTCTCTCTCTCTCTCAAAAATAAATAAATAAACTTTTTAAAAAATTTAACAAAACAGTGGAAGAACAAAGATCTGTTGAATGTCTTCTGAATGTAAGACATTGTGCTTGGTACTGTGAAGGTTATAAATAATTATAAGGAGTGGTCCCCGTTGTGAAATGACTTATACGGTCTACCTGGGAAGCCAAGACACATATACAACTTGGGTAAATATCAAATGGAGGAAATTTGGGTAAATATCAAATGAGATCTATGGCTGATATAGTTCAGGGAGACTCCAAAGCAAGCAGGGTAAGTTTGGGCCTTGAAAAGTAGGTAAGAAGTCACTCCTGGATGGAAAAGAATAGCAAAAGTACATGAACTCCGGATATACCAGCTTGGTTTACTTAGGACTACTAATCACATTTTAGAAATGGTATTTGTTTTTAGTATTTTTTTTTCATTTTTTTTTAACATTTATTTATTTTTGAGACAGACAGAGACAGCATGAGTGAGGGAGGGGCAGACAGAGAGGGAGACACAGAATCTGAAACAGGCTCCAGGCTCCGAGTTGTAAGCACAGAGTCCGACATGGGGCTCAAACTCAAGGACCATGAGGTCATGACCTGAGCTGAAGTCAGAGGCCCAACCGACTGAGCCACCCAAGTGCCCCTTTAGTATTTTTTAGTGTTTATTTTTGAGAGAGAGGGAAAGACCATGAGACAGGGAAGGACAGAGAGCAAGGGAGACACAGAATCTGAAGCAGGCTCCAGGCTCTGAGCTGTCAGCACAGAGTCTGATGTGGGGCTGAAACTCACCAACAATGAGATCATGATCTGAGCCAAAGTCCGATACTTAACCGACTGAGCTACCGAGGTGCCCCAGAAATAGAACTGTTTTATGCTAGAAAAGAGAAACCAAGGGGCGCCTGGGTGGCGCAGCCGGTTAAGCGTCCGACTTCAGCCAGGTCACGATCTCGCGGTCCGTGAGTTCGAGCCCCGCGTCAGGCTCTGGGCTGATGGCTCAGAGCCTGGAGCCTGTTTCCGATTCTGTATCTCCCTCTCTCTCTGCCCCTCCCCCTCTCTCTGCCCCTCCCCCGTTCATGCTCTGTCTCTCTCTGTCCCAAAAAATAAATAAACGTTGAAAAAAAAAAAAAAAAAAAAGAAAAGAAAAGAGAAACCAAGAGAAGAGGCTTGCCCAAGGTCACCAAGCTAGTGTGCCAGTTTGTCCTAGCACTGAAAGTTGGATCTCCTGATTTATAGTGCATATTTTGATATGTATACTTTGCAAAGTCTGGGAAAGCAAACTGGTGCTAAATGGCAGCAGTTTGTGAATACCTAGTCATGATGTTTGAATTTAATCCTGGTTAGTATGGACGAAAGCCTTGAATTTCTCCAGAATAACTGACAACAAATTATCAAACTGAGGGCTAATTCTTCCTTCTTGTTCATAACTCCTTCTTGAGCTTTTTTTTTTTCTTCCTGTGGTTTCAACAACACTCCTCTGTCCTGGTTTCCATCCTACATCTCTGAATACTCTTTCTTATTATATCTCCCTGGACTCTTAAATTTTTATGTTCTGCTTCTCTTCTTGCTCTTCCCTTAAGTGAGTTTTATCCAGTTCCATGGTTTTCCATTTCAGATGAATTTGGGTAAAAATTACACAAAATGGGAACTTTATTTTCTATAATATGTATTATTTTGGCATAATACATATATAATAATAATATATATAACATATATATATTATTTCTGCCAGTGGCAGAAAATGGTGGATATGACCATTGTCACATGTATCAACTGCTTTTGTCTAAAAGTTTGTCTCCCATTTCAAGGGTTCTCCTCACCATTTCCTCCTCCCAAGATGGCAGCTGGGTACAGGAGACTGCTCAGGCATCCTCACACCAATGGGAGGGGGCTCTGCATGTTGCCTTCTTCTTTTGGTCTCTTTGACTTTAGATGAGGTGAGCCTATCTCTAGAGCTTTGGGGGACCTACCGTGGCATCCCTGATTTGAACTGTTTTCTCTGTGCTCCTCTCCATGCAGTGATAACCTGGTGGACTCACCGGAAGCTCCACATCCATTTTCCACGTTCCCGTTGTGGTGCCTGGGAGCTTTGGATTCGCACCTCTGCCAGGCATAGTCCATGGGGAACTGAGAGTAAAGGGACATAGTATCAGTCCCATCTTCTCTTTTCTTTCCTACTCCTTTATCCCAGGTGCCAGTCATTCCATTATTCATTCAACAAATATTTATTGATTGCCTATTAGTGTCAGATAATATTCTAGGGGTGGGGGATACCACAGTGAACACAGGGTATCTACCCTCATGGGCCTTCCACTAAATGCCCTTATCAACTACATAGTATATAGCGTTATGATGATCATGAAGCTTCTCTGAAGCTTCTAGTCTTTTCTGGCTGAACCTGAATTGCCCCCTCACTCCCTCTGCTCTACTCCCAATGTTCACTCCTGCTAGAAAGGATGTGAGGAGGAAAAACATGGATTCTTGAACCTGATTTATCTTCTATCCTCCCATCTGGCTCCTTTTTTTGAGCTTCAGAAAGACTTCCCTGTTTCCCATCCACACTGCCAGAAACTGCCCTTCCACCATGACCTTCTCTTTCCCCACGTGTTCTTCATTTAGGCCTTTCCTTGGATTTGTAAGCCGCAGCCTCATGGTCTGGTCTCCATAGTATAAGGGCTCTGGGAGAAAAAGTACACAATATATTCTAAGAAGGCGAAATACATTGGATGTGTTTTACAACATAACTTCCACATCCATTTTCTGAAGACCTCCAAAACTGTGTGCCTGATCATACCCTTTCCTACATGACAGACATAGATTTTGGGCTGGACATTTACCCTTGTGTCTAATAAGTACCTTATGCTGAGCCATTCTCACAGTGAATGGAATCTCTTTCTTTAACCCAGTCATGTTCTCCACTTCATCACCTTAACTGAAACCTGAACATTTTCTTCAACTCACTCTCCCTCAAATCCTACATCCATTTTATTAGCAGTCTTTTACCAAATCTATTTCTGAAATGTCTGACAATTCCATCTTATCCTTACAATTCTCATTCTCATTATCTCACATAGGGTGAGATATCCAGCTTTCTTGCCTCTACTGTCTTCCTCATCCCTAGCAGTGATTCAGTATATCACCTCTGTACTGTCTACAGGAGGTCATCAGGAGAGCCATTTTGTTTATCACAATGATGTTGACCGCTACTGGTACTTAAGGGGAAGCAGCCAGGGATGCTAATATTATGTCGGATACAGAACAGTCCTACGCACAGTGTATGAAGCAGAACGAGTAGGAGATACATGTGAAGAGATTTATTGCAAGGAATTATACAATTGTGGGGGCTGACTAGGTAAGTCCATAATCCACAGGGTAGGCTGGCAGGAAGGGCAAGTTGAAACTCTTGGACATGGACTGAAACTGCTGTCCACAGAGAGAATTTCTTTTTCATCGCAAAGAAGCCTCAGTTTTGAAGACCTTCCAAATTATTGAATCCATTCTACTCAAGTTATCTAGAATCATCTCCCTCCCTTAACCATCCTCTATGTATCTACCAAGATGATCTTTCAAAAATCACACTTGGTCTTGATAAATTATCTCATGCTTAAGATGAGTCAATGTTCCTAGGGTGCCTGGGTGGTTCAGTGGGTTAAGCATCTGAGTTTGGCTCAGATCATGATCTCACAGTTCATGAGTTCGAGTCCTGCATTGAGCTCTGTGCTGACAGCTCAGAGCCTGGAGCCTGCTTCGGATTCTGTGCCTCCCTCTCCCTGTGCCCCTCCCTCACCCACACTGACTATCTCTCAAAAATGAATAAACATTAAAAAAAAATAAAAAAGATGAGTAAATGTTCCTGTAGTGAGTCCTAGAAATTTACTCTAAACTTTCGGTGAATTACAAAAGATTTATGTGATCGTCTCATATTGTCAAACTGCTGACATATGGCACACATAATTATTGTACTAAATTCCATCTACCTTGTGCAGGGAAACAGCTAGTAGAGTGCTTGTCAGCATAGACTAATTTCTAAATCCACAGTCCCTTCATAATTTCACTTCTTTACTCTGGGATTCTTATTGTAGCTTTCTAATACAATATCTAATACAATATTATTGTATCTAATACAGTATCTAATACAATAATAATAAAATATTAGCAAATTTTATCAAGAGGCATTGGATATTTATCTTAAATTCTCAAATATCTTTAAAGTTGACCACTTGAGAATTGAACAGATACGCGAGCACCCGATTCTCATTTTCGTAGTGCAAATTTCAAAAACCGTTGTGCTATTTATTTATCTGAGTTGTTTTATTTTTATTATACCATATGTCATTTACAATTGCTGAGTACGCCACGAAAGGCGTGTGTCTGCAATCCTCTGCTAAGAGATTAAATTAAGCCATGTAGAAAATGATGTATTTTAAAAGGACAATATTTTTGTGAACATCTTTGCTTTTATTGTCTGGTTAATTGTTGGCTGAATTTCCCCCAAGGCTGTGAAAAGGCAACAAATAATGATGCAGTGAAAGAACTATCGGGAAAAATCATGACTTGTTTTGGAAATGTTCTATACTTGTTACGGGTTAAAAAAATAAAGCAATGCCTTTTAGGCTCCCAGACAAATATACACACAATTCTTACATCCACACCATAACTCCCCCCTTGTTTATTGAGATATAATTTACATATAGTATAATTTACACTTAGTTTAATGACTTTTGACCCAAGGTCGACTTGCACCTGAAACCAGACTCGCAACATTTACATCCCCTCAGAAATTTCCTTCATGCCCCTTGCCGTGCTGTTCCCTGCCCATGGACAGACTGCCATGATTTCTGACACTATGGATTACTTTTGCCTATCGTGTGACTTCATATAAATCGCAGAGTATGTACGCTTTAGCATCTGGTTTCTTTCACATGACCTAATGTCTGTGAGATTCATCCATGATGCTGTGTTTGGCAGTTATTTATGTTGCTGGAAAGTATTATGTTGTATGAATGTATCATATTTTGTTCTCCTGTTGATGAACACCACGTCGTTTCCAGATTTGGGGTTTTATATAAGACGGCTCTGAATTTTCTTATATAAGTCTTCTTACGGAGATACTTTCATTTCTCTTCGACAAATACCTAGGAGTAGAATTTCCGGGTCATAAGGTAGATGTATGTTTAACTTTAAAAGAAACTACTAAGCAGTTTTCCAAAATTGTACTAGTTAGCATTTTTAGAAGTAATATATGAGGTTTGCTCACCTGTTCCACATTCTTGTATACATTTGGTATTGTCAGTCTTTTAGATTTTAGCCATTGTGTTGGGAATAAAAGGGTACCTCTGTGTGGTTTTAGGTTGCATTTTCTTGATAGCCAAGGCTGTTGAACACTTTTACATTTCCTTATTGATCAATTATATATCTGTGTGTGTGTGTGTGTGTGTGTGTGTGTGTGTGTGAAGTATCTGTTCGAATCTTTGGCCATTATTTTACTGAAGGTCTGTTTTGTTGACTTTAGGAGTTCTTTAAATAGTCTATATATGACTATGTATTGTATGTATGTATGTATGTATATGTATTGCAAATGTTTTACCTAATCTATGACTTGACTATTTTAATGATATTTTTTTGATGAGCAGAAATTTTGTTAAATTTTAATTTTGTTCAAGTCCCGTTTACTCATTTAGTTTTTCATTGTTGTTAGTGCTTTTTGCATCCTGTTAAAGAAATTGTGGCCTCTCCGAAGATTGCAAAAATAGGCTGTTTTTTTTGTTTTTTAAATTCTTTCTGGTTATAGATTTTATGTTTAGGTCCATGATCCATTTTGATTTAACTTCATGCAAAGAATAATGAAGAGATTGAAATTTATTTTTTTTCCTTATGGGTGCCCAGTTTCCCCAGCATCATTTCTTAAAATGCCTAATCCTTCCTCACTGACTTTACTACATGTCTTTTTTGAAAATCATTTGACACTATATATGTGGATTTATTTCTGAACTCTGTTCTGTTGCATTAATCTGTGTATCTGTTCTTCAGCCAATACAACACAGTCATGATTATTTTGGCTTTTTAAGAAGTCTGGAAATTAGGTCGTATAAGTGCTCCAATTTAGCTCTTCTTTGTCAAATTTGATTTGGCCATTCTAGATCTGTTATATTTACTTATTAATTTTAGAATCAGTTTGTCAATTTCTTCAAAAAAATAATGTTGCTATTTTGTTTTCCTTTAGAATTATTTTATTAAATCATAAATGTACAACAGCTTCTTAACTCTACACATGCACTTAAATTTTTTTTAAAGAAAAACATTATGTCTTATTACACCATGATCCTGGCTAATAGCTTTTGAAACTTTGAGGAAAATCTTTAAAAAGGTTTCACATGTTACCTGAAACCCACAAGTTTAACATTATCAGAGAAGGAATGCTTCTACACTTACAAAACCACTAGAAAGACATAACAATTGAAAAGCTCAGAAACTGTCCCGAAAGCATTTTTTCCCCAACTCCTTCCTCCATAGCCAGGTAAAGTTATTAAATTATCCAGCACATTCACAAAATGGCTCTCTGCATCTGCTCTGCTATCTTCTGCTATATCACTGCAGATTTATGCATGACTTAGATAAGAGTTTCCTTAACGTTATTATTTTGACAGCCTGAAACTGTTCCATTACCTCTGGGCTCTCATCCTCTCCTATTTACACAACGAAGCCCAATATCAGCTTCTCCCTCCATATCCCCACTTCCTCTACTGCCTCCAGGCCCAGAGTTTCCTCCACCCTATGGTCCCCCCATGTTCCTGCCAACACCACAGTTTCCACTTTTCATGGGACCACGGTTAGAAAGTTGCTGGTTATAATTTCCAAAATCATTGTAATTTCCATTTCCGTAATTTCCTCCTCCACGCTTGTCATAATCACCTCCGTAGCCACCCCTCCCCTGCCGGCTGCCATATCCAGGTCCTCCACCACCACTTCCTTCTCTTCCTCCTCTATAACCAGAGCTGTCTCCAAAATTGCCATGTCCAGTCCCTCCTCTACACTCCTTATTTAAAAAAAAAATTTTTTTTTCAACGTTTATTTATTTTCGGGACAGAGAGAGACAGAGCATGAACGGGGGAGGGGCAGAGAGAGAGGGAGACACAGAATCGGAAACAGGCTCCAGGCTCTGAGCCATCAGCCCAGAGCCTGACGCAGGGCTCGAACTCACGGACCGCGAGATCGTGACCTGAGCTGAAGTCGGACGCTTAACCGACTGCGCCACCCAGGCGCCCCCTCTACACTCCTTATTAATGCTGCTCTTTTCATTTCTACTTTCTGTTTTAATATGGGGAAGAGTTTTGCAGTACTTTGAAGAATCGGTCTTTTATTTCATTTGTTTATCAAAATTTATTGAGCATCTATTCTCCTCTGGGGAATATTCTAGCCTGGTGTTTTATCAGTAAGCAGAATAGTCAAAGAACTCCATCTTTGTAGTAAAGAAAGACAAATAATAAATAAATTAATATACATTTAAGTACTATGGACAAAAATGTGAGAAGTCAAAGTGATAGTGATTGGTAGATGTGCGAAGATAGGCTATTTTATTTTTTTTTTTTAATTTTTTTTTTCAACGTTTATTTATTTTTGGGACAGAGAGAGACAGAGCATGAACGGGGGAGGGGCAGAGAGAGAGGGAGACACAGAATCCGAAACAGGCTCCAGGCTCTGAGCCATCAGCCCAGAGCCCGACGCGGGGCTCGAACTCACGGACTGCGAGATCGTGACCTGGCTGAAGTCGGACGCTTAACCGACTGCGCCACCCAGGCGCCCCATGACAGGCTATTTTAAATAGGGATGTCAGGAAAAGGCTCTATAACTACATGACGTTTGAGCAGAAACCTGAATACATTAGAAGGGTGAACTTTGCAAATATCTGGAGGCACAACATTGATGTCAGAGGGAACAGCAAATCCAAATATTTGGAGGTGGGGCATACCTGCCAAATTCAAGGGGCAAGCAAAGAGGTCTGTGTGGCTGGAATTGAGTGAAGCAGGGGGTGAGAGGAGGAGATAAGGCTGGTGTGGTCCATGGTATAGACTTGAAAGATGTGCGTTTTGAGCAAAGGGTGACATAGTGTTTTAAAATGATATAGCTGTTGCTGTGTACCAATTGACTACTGAAAGCTAAGAACGGAAGCAGGGAGATTGGTAACAGATGATGGTGATTCTTCTCCTTGATTTTTAACTCTTTGTTTACTGGCACTTAATCAGTTTGGTATTTTGATGTCAGGTACTAAGTGTGTGCTTTGACAAGAGGTAGACATTTCTTTGTGTAATTCCGTATTAAAAATGAAATGGTAAGTAGAATTCTAATTTGTGTGGTTTACTCATACTGATACCGCCCATGTCTAATTCCATACTGTGTTCATGCCATAAGCAGTGCTGCTTTTCAACCGCATTTCTCGTTTTTGAGCAATCCAAATTAGAATGTCTTAAAACTTGACCACTTGATGATTCTCTGTGCATGACTTCTTCTATATGTCAAATGGAATTACCTGCTTTTGGCCTCCTTTGAAATGATTTCAGAAGTTTTCACACACACATTCAGTTCTTTTCCTTTGGTAATGTGCAGTTTTGAAACAAAAGGGTGGTCAGTAAATGTTGATGTAGACTAAATATTCTGTATTTTTAATAAGGGGTGCCTTCAGACTATAGCACTATTCTTCTCTTCTTCCTTATTCATAGTATTACTTCTAGACAACCTGTCTTTGAATTAGGAAACACAGAGAACCTATTACTGATACTAGATTAATTATGGGGTGGCAGTGAAACTTTATCAAGCATGGTAAATTTGATAGTGGAACTTTATACTGAATTGTTATAATTAATTCATTCTCTAATTTACTTATTTTGGTGATAGTTCGTTAGTATGTTCTTGTGCTCTTAAGAAGTTCTAATTAAGAGAGTGTCATGACAATAGTAGGATCATAATTATATGCATTTAATTATATTAAAGCCAAACATTCAGCTTTGTATATTTTTAAGAAGTCCAAAATAAAAAATAATTAATATCCGAACTTGAAGATAATATTTTTCCTTTATTATATAATATTTGTAAATTTAGTTATTTCCAGCACCTTACACACCGGTTTTTCTGGTTTAATTTGAACGTATTGCTCTTCTACTTGATATGTGGAACACAAGAGCAGGGAAATACTTCAGGATTTCATAAACAAAATAGACAGGGGTATCCACCAAACAACTTTGAAGCTAAAAGATCCTCAGCTGCCGTAGGAAGGGACCAGGCTCCAAGCTTGCTCCTGTAGCCCACCTCTCCGTGATGGCAAAACCAAGTGTCCCAGAGTGAGGTCCTGGACAGGCGCCTCTCACCACACCTGCTGAAGTGGCCAGTCCACTCAGCTATGGCCTGGGTCTGTGTGGCCCCTTCAGCCCTCTCGATCACACTGGCTGATTTTTTTAATACTTTGAAATTAAGGGACAGAACTTATGCGCAATAATATGCGGTAATGATCTGTCTCCTATTTGGACTTTTCTTTGTGCCATCATCCATGAAAAGCATAGAACGTGGTTTGCCATTAAAAAGAGATCACCTCTGCCAGGTGAATTGCTGTCAAGCCGTGGGTAGCCCTGAACTTATGTGTCTAAGGTCATGGTTATTACCTAAACAAATAGGAGAATCTAGGCAAAGACATAGCTCAAATAGAGTGACTATTTTAGAACAAAAGAAATAGTACATTCTTTATCGTGCTAAAGTAAAGCATCTATAGGATATAGTTAGTGTTATGTTTTATATTTATTTCTTGCTTTTCTCTCTCCTTAGAAAACATTCTGGGTAATTTAAAAAATTGCACTAGTTTTAATAAAATAGCTCTCTTAATTCTTTCCCTACTGTTGCAGTTAATTTAGGCAATGTCAGGCTGTTACTGTTAGAACTGCTATTCAACTGAAAATGTATTATAATGTGCTGCACACATAAAAAATTACATTATAATGAGCAAAACCGAGCTAAACATAATTGTGCCTATAACAGCACTGTGACAGGAAGTGTCTGCAGTAATGGTGATGATTTCCATATCAGTGATAATTTTATTGTCTCATTTGCATTGTCTTCTTCTTGCTGCCATATTGATGCACAGAATGTGTCCATCCGTTCCTGGGAGATATGTAGATGCCAAAAAAATGTAGTTAACTCCCTCTTCTATTCCTAGAAAAATCTTAAGTAATCAAAAAGTAAAAAAGATGACAGCAGCCAAATTGCATCCCCCACGGCTGCACCTCCCTGCTCCCCTCAGCTCCCTATAATAGGTTTATGTACTTGCTGGAGGCAATTTCCAAAAACATCTTAATGGCCTCAACTCTCAGGTTAAAAACAGTTAACCATTTCTGCCTTTAGCCAGGGCCTGCTGGGTTACAGAGGAGCCGGATTGTCATTGCCGGGCCAGCCATCTCTAATACAGATGAATCGAGCTTTACAACTTCTCAAACATGCAAAGGGGAAAAAGGAAAGGAAGCATTCACTCTTATTCATTGGTGTATCACCAGATAGTCTCTTCAGCTCTTAGAGAAACAGCACGATGGATTATGACCCAGGATTCTGGATAAACGGGCAAGATAAACAAAAACAAAAAAAACCCAACAAACAAATAGAAAACAAACACAGATGTTACAAAACCTACTTATCATGTAGGGGAGTTCACCTTCTTCCCTGGCCCTTTTCTCCCTTCTGTCTCAATACAGCAACTACTTATTAAGCATTTGCTATGTGTAAAGCATCGTGCAAGGCATGGAGGGATTCAAAAAGGACTAAAATAGCCTCCAGTTCTTCAAGGGGTGAGTTGGCAATGAGTTGGGTACTCAAATATTCACAAGGAAAAAGTCTGGAAATCACATTTGGGAAAATGTGTCTACAGTGACGTATCTTTTATGTCAAGTTCAAGAACTATATAGATTTTTTTGAAGCAAAACTGCTGCAGGAGATTACAGAAACAGAGGGTTTTTTCAAACTAAAACAAACTATACATTCTACATTGCTTTATCGCTTTATTGCTTCCCCTCTTACAGAGTTTGAAAAAGCATCTCTCTCAGTATGTGAATTCCCCTTTTTCAGAAGTTAAGCAAACACCCAATTACTTATGGATGCAATTTTACTGGTTGCAAATGACTTGATTTGCAAGCCGTCTGGTTCCTGGTTCTTTGGTATTGGTTACAAGTCAAAACTCCTCAAGTCTGGGATACCTGTGTCAGAACTCACAGCTTCTCTTCACTCTTCATTTGTCCGAAGAAAAAATGTCTTCCTTTGATGTCTCCTCCATGCCTGTTCTAAAAAGAAACAAAGCCTTTGCTGAAGTTTTGCCAGTTTTCAAGATATATGAATTCCGACATCTAATTGCATCAATGCAATAGAGTTTTGTCAACTCAAAAATTATCTCTCTCTTTATTTTTTAAACATTGATAGCAACTGTTGCATCTTGGGTGTAGGGTCCCTACAGGGTCGTAAGTACAGTTGTGGGCTTTAGAATAGGGCAGTAAATGATTTTGAATAAAAAGTCATAAGGATGTGAAAGCCCTAAATTTATTTCTGTGTACATTTCTGACTTCACTTGAAGATGTTGGAGGAAGAAGGATCTGTGGGTTGGGACAGAAAAAGGAGGAAGACACGGAAGGGGTTGAGTGAGTTCGGAAGGAAAGTTGTGAGCCTTAGAAGGAGCTCCTGAATTTGGTGTCCGGGCTGAGCTTCAGCAGCGCTGAGGCTGGCATTGGAAGCACCTTACGAGTCTTAAGCATGGGGAAGATTTCTGAGAACACATGAGCAATCCAAAGGGTGTCCGAAGCATTTTTCATTTTAGGTTCTAAGGTAGTAGACAGGAGTAGACCCAAAAAACAGGAAGGAACAATGCTGAGTCACAAAGCAGTTACTGGATGGAGGACTCGACAAAGAAAATGAAAATGCTTCAACTGCACATTAGCTCCAACAGAGCAAGAAAGATCTCCAAGCATCTTGGTGGAAGCTTGAGGAAAGTACCGTGAAAAAACTCTTAGGAAAAAGAGATAACATTGATGGGACAGTTTGCATTGCACAAAATGTCTTTGCTATTCTTTTCATGTTTTGTCTTCTTTAGGGAACAGAAACACGCGAGAGCTTTCGGAGGCAGACTTCTAACACCCGTCGCTCATATGGTCTTAGATTTTCTTTACCTTCAATTCTGTCACCATGGAGTTTAGAAATTTGCCTCTGGTGGCTGTGGGTGTCAATTCAGTTTCAGAAAGAGTATCCAAAACAAAACAAAACAAAAGTAAACCCTTGGACCTGTCTCGAGCAAGCGTTGGTCACCACTGGAGCCTGTGCTGGTCTCTGTACCTTTCAGAGGATGGCGCCTTTCTCTCTCCATGGCCTGGTGGCATCCACTACTGCTGCAGAGTTTCCTGAAATTTGAAAAAACTAAGTCCTACTCACCCACTGTGGTGCTGAGATTGGGTAGCATTGTTGTACTTTACTAAGTATAGCCGGCACGTGAGCTCACATTAATTTCAGGTATAAGACACAGTACGGGATAGTGTAGTATACACCCGCAATTCCCTACCTTATGCTTTGCTCACCACAAGCGTGGCTACCACATGTCATGATCCAGTGCTATGACAACACCATTGACTGTTCTCCTTATGCTGTACCTTTTATTCCCATGTTTGTTTGAGAGGGCAAATGTTATTAAGGTGACAGTAATTTCCGCTTAACTGATACGTATCTTTCCCTTAGCGCTGCATTTTCTTTTGCCGCATCGCACAGACCTTTGTCATTGAGCATCTTGGCACCTCTGTTCTTGTCTGTCCTGTGGTAGCCTGCAGGGATGCATTTTTTTATAGAGAGGGACTAAGTGAACTCAGCCACAAAGGCGCAGATGGAATAACCGGTGGTACGTTAGCACAAATATATATGCTTAGCACGCATTTTTAATGTATGTTCTAATAAGCATTGGGTCCTAGCGGAGGAAGGAAGAAAAGACAGGTGTGCATTGAATTTCCCTTGCAGGACACCTTTGAGAAGGCAAGCTTGAGTAGCAGTAGCAGTGGAGGCACCAGCCTGAAGAGCGAACTTTCAGAAAGCGCAGACCTGCCCCCCGAGGGCTTCCAGGCCCCCTGCGGTAAGGATGAAGACAGGGCCTGTGATGAAATCCTGTCCGAGGAGACCTTCAACTTGGAAAATATTGACAAAGGTATTTCTAGTGAAGTGGTGGCCACGTGAATGCGCTCTTCAATGTTGTCTGTTTCAACGCTCATTTGCTCTCTTTCTTTGTTCTGTTACTCTTCTGTTCATGTGCAGACATGTACTCAGAGCTAGATGAGGAATTGGACATTTCGGACAACTCCAGCAGCTCCAGTTCGAGCCCTGTGAAAGAATCTACATTCAGTAAGTTTTCTTTGCCGGCTTGTGGGGTTCCGGTAGGTTGCGGTTTGGGAATCACGCTTGGGAGTCGGGTGACCGCCATCATAAGCGTAACGCAGCGGTTTATATTCTAGGTGCAGTGCTAATTAGGACAGGTTTGTCTAGCCTTCTGGCAGGCCCAGAGGCCAATTGGCACTGTGGTCTGCTGTTGCCTTAGCTGTCAAACGAATAGTTAGTTTTATTATTTCTACCGGCAAATACAGCTTGTAACTGCGGAGTGGAGATAACTAATTTGGAGAAACACTAAATAACCACAGGAATAATGGAAGTGACCTCTTGTGAATCTGTTCTCTAAGGGTTAGAGACCTGGAGAAGAAGTTAGTCTTGGAGTAGACTAAGTTTTGTATGATTTTATTTATGTTATGTAAGGGATAGATTATAATTTCAAACACTAAAGTAGAATAAATATTTTAATTGTTTAGTACTATGAAAAATATGTTATATAAATTCAGTCCATATGTTAATTTTGCCTCTTACTTTAAAACAGTAAAGTAAATAGTCTGGGGTATGGGGTATGGAAAAAAAAAGAAAAGATATATTTGGATAAAATTTTTAAGGAAAGATAGGATTCAATTCATTCAACAAATCTGAAACTGAAAGAAAAGAGAAGTTAAAATAGAATATGGAGAGGAAAGAATAATTCTTTTAAAAGTGTAAGTTGAAGGCATATTAATTAGGGTAGAAATATTTTGAATTTTTTTAATGTTTATTTATTTTTGAGAGAGAGAGAGAGACAAAGTGTGAGCAGGGGAGGGGCAGAGAGAGAGGGAGACACAGAATCTGAAGCAGGCTCCAGGCTCTGAGCTGTCAACACAAAGCCTAACGCGAGGCTCGAACTCATGAACTGTGAGATCATGACCTGAGCTGAAGTCAGACTCTCAACCGACTGAGCCACCCAGGCATTCCAGGATAGAAATATTTTGAAATAAAGTTAGTATAAATAAATTTCTCTCATTAAGGAGTATACTATGAAAATCTCAAAAGAAGGTTTAAAATAATCTCCCTAAGGATCAAAGTTAAACCCTAAGGATTGAGCTTCATTTTTTTTTTTGTTTCTTTCCGAATTTAATTGTCCATCAAAATAGTGACTACGTGTTCCAGATTTTCTGGAATGATCTCAGTTTCCAACATTGATTTTTCCCTGCAAATTCCTGCCTGCTAGATATAATATCCTGATATGTGATTGGGAAAACATGAATGTTATACAGGAAAAATATTCATATGTAGCAAATTCTAGAAGAAGTTAATTACTGGCTGTTTGGAGATGAATTCAGTTTTTTATATTTTGGGTAGCAACAGTGGTCAGTGGGGAAGCAAGGAGGAAAAGTTGAACATTTAAACTTGCATGTGGCAACTTGTAGCTGTCTTGGCAAGGGCTTTAGGATAATTATGACATGGATATTTTATTTTCCTTTATTAGCTATTAGTAACAGAGTTGCCTTTTTAGTACCTTTTCTTTGGAAAAAGGACCTTACACAATCCCAGAAGTAAACAGTAATTCGAAACATTATATTTCAGCTGATGCTTTTATAAATGATGACCATCTTTAGAGTATGTAAAATTGCTCATATTATAGGATGGAGCATTTTTTTAAATTCATAAATAGGTAAATAAATAAAAGGTTTGTAGAGGGAAAATATAAAGATATTTTTATGTTCTTGTTCCAGGCATTTTAAAGAGAAGTTTTAGTGCCTCGGGAGGAGAAAGACAATCCCAAACAAGGTACGTACGCATTGAACTCCCAGAACTCTGCAGAGCTGAGTTATTGGTGGCTAAAGTGAAACCTGATGGCTAGAAGTCGCCATGGACATGTGGTACTAGAGGCTGTGAGAGCCCACCCTCCCAGCAGTGATTACGGTTTACCAAGCAGCCTACCATAAAGAGTACTAAGCTTAGGGGTGCCCATGTGGCTCAGTTGGTTGAGCGTCCAACTTCAGCTCAGGTCATGATCTCACTGTTCTTGAGTTCGAGCCCCACATCGGATTCTGCTGTCAGTGCAGGGCCCACGTCAGATCCTCTGTCTCCCTTGCTCTCTGCCCCTCCCCTGCTCTCTCCCTCACTTGCTCTCTCTCTCTCAAAATAAATAAATAAACATTAGGAAAAGAGTACTAAGCTTGGGTCAGGGTTTAATTCTAGCTTTGTGACCTTCAGCTAAGCAGTTAGCCTCTCAGAGCTCAGGGGTGGACCAGGAAAGCAGGTGTTTGTGCTTTATGGGCTCCTCTGGAGCCCTGGCTCCTTATATCTTGTTTTTCCACCTCCTCAGGTGGGCTATATGGCTCATCCTCATGGCGAATGTGGCAGATGTGGACCACATCACATCCACACCCCAGCCAGCAAGAAGTGGAAAGGACAGGACCCGACATTGTGCTCATCCCTTCTGTTCACATACCATTGGCCAGAATGTAATCATAGGAGCACATCTCCTATGGGAGGGATGAATATGTTTGGGGGATTCTGTTTTAAAGGGAAAAAGAAACTTATTTGGGGATAATCAGCAGTTTCTGCAAGAGTTATCTTTTGGGCTAAAACTAAAACGAAACCATTAGGTTTGGCCTAGTGAAGTCCCTGGTGACTGTCATGAGGGCAGTTTCCATAGCATTGAGTGAGGTTGGCAGCAGTGGGATTGTGGTGCGTTTAGAAGTTACAGAGGCAGTGATGGGGGGAAGAAAGCTAAGAGTGAGCGAGGTAGTTAGCTGGTAGGGGGCGTTTGGTGAAAAGGGGCCTTTTTAGAATGAGGATGACTTCAGGGTGACTGGTACTAAGGAGAGGCAGCCAGTGGAAAGGAGAGATAAAGAGAGAAAAGGAATTGATAAGACACAGGCACAGAGTAGCTTGAGCCTAGAGAGTGGGTCCGGGAAAGATGAAGGGACAGCTCTTTCTCTGTGTCTGAAGAAAAGGGGGCAAAGACAAAATTAAGCTAGAAAAGCAGAGAAGATTATACTTGGTGGTTTCTGTCTACTAGATGATTTTCAAGGTCACTGCTGTGAAGATGGTCTAGATTTGAGGAGTGGTCACCTGGGAAGAACCAATATAAAGATGGGCAGACAACTGAGTGGAGACAGGCAGAAGGACTGCCAGACAGCTCTGAGTCAGAGACACCAGTTGAGGCTACCTGTGCATAAGCGCGTAGGTGGCGATTCCAGTCAGTGGTCTGTGGCACCGTGGGTGACCCTGGCTAGGGACGTGGCTGCATGCAATGTGACAAAAGGGTAAGGCTATGGTGTGCTTTCTCAGCTGGGCTTTCTGGATGCCAGCAAATGAACCTGACTTTTGTTGACTCATGCAACAGAGGTTCATTAAAAGGCTTTATGGCGGGGGGTGGGGAGGGCAGTGCTCATGTAATTAGAAACCCAGAGGTTCTAAACTTAGGAAGGAATAAGAGCCAGATGAGCCCCTGAAGTCTGTGGAGGAGGCACTGCTGGCAGAATCAGAAAGGCCCTGATGCTGGGATAAAGGATCTCCCAGTTTGTTTTTGGCACCCATGTGTCACCTTTCTCAGGACTCAGTGTCTTACTAGAGAGAGTCAGTTGGCCTGGATTGAATCAGAATCCTATTTACCGCTGCCGGGAGAGCTGAGTTCCTTGATCGACTGCCCCCTCCAAGTCCATCAGGAGGTCCTTGCTGCAGGGAGCACAGTGGGTACTGGGCAACCAGAATGGAACTACTGTCCACTGGGAAGATGAATTTCAGAATGAGGAAGCTGCCTTGCAAAATCCTGAAGGGTTCAGTTAGGGGGCAAAGGAGGGTTCATGTAGAAAACTACTTTTTGTCTAGTCAAAGATACAGCATCACTAATTACTTATTTTTTTCCAAGTAAGGCTCAGGAAGGGTTAGCACGAAGCCTTTTAATTTCCTAATTCATTTCCAGTGTTGCTAGTGACAAAAACCCAAGGAAAACCTATCAGAGTGCATAAAATACCAGAAGGGCCATTGAGGGAATCCTACACATTTTTTTAGTGGGCCGATGTGCCGAGAAGTGATGGTCAGACGTAAAGGAGAGGGCAGGGGAAAGAGAAACAGTCCCGAACCCCAGGAGAACCAGAATGGGGGATTTAGAGGACTTGGGACTTGAAATAGAGGATTGCCCAAGGAATTTGCTGGGCTTGCAGTTCCCTCCAATTGCCTTCCTTCTGGCTTCTTGTCCCTAAGCCACCACCTCTGCTCCCACTTTCCACAGACAAGGAAGCCACACACAGGAGCCTGGAGCCATGGGAGCTCTTGCTTGTTGGCCCAGCAAGAGAGGGGACAGGGTTGGAAGATGTGGCTGCAGAGCTGGGGGTCTGATGCTACCACAGAGTAGGATGTCCTCCTCAACTCCAGTATCAGGGCTTCTACCTTAGCCACATCACCAGTTCAGTAGACTTTTGTGAGCTGATCTGGAAATCTAGCCAACTGCTTGGAACAGTATTTGATTTGCATAGGGAAATGTCCAACGAGTTCTCCCACAACATAACTAGCAAGCGCGCTCTGGAATCTAGCCATTACCGGGTTTGTGACTATTTATGTTTTTAAGAACATCCCTAAAAGGCTTTTTTTTTTTCCCTCCTATTATTGGATACTTTATTCAGTGATATAAATGTGCTTAAATGTATAAAATACATGCAAAACAAGTATTTTAGTACAAAAATGCCTCATGACATATGGGTCTAACTCCCCAATTAAAAGAATTTTATATTAAAATGGGAATTGCCAATCAGATGAATTTAGGCATCTTGAAGTTGTTAAATAATTCTGGTCTTTTTTTCTAAAAGGATTCATGGAAAATTGTCTTATTTGAAAGAGCCCAGTTAAGTCCAAACCTTCAAAAACAAAAGAAACATAGGTTCTATATATTTTAGAGCTTGAACTGGCTTTTAAAACTAGTCATTATCTGAAGATTTTATAGTGAATTGGCAAAACTAGAACCAACAGAAAGGAGACGTTCAATCTGAAGCTCATCGAAAAAGGGATATTACAGAGTGTAATTACATTAACCCTTTTAACTTGAGGTTAATGACCAAGCCAACAGGTGGAAAATGGAAAATGGTGCAGATGTTGAGGCTGATGCATCAGAAGGTGCATAGGTGAATAGGACGTGAGCTAAAGTAACATTTGAAAGCTGTGCTGTGTGTGGTGCAGTGTAACATGCCATCAGGAACACAGGTCGGTTTAAGACGAGCTGTCTTCCCTCAAGGAACTCTGAGTATAACAGGGAGACAAGGACAGACTTCAGAAGAAGATGAATGACAAAAACAGCCTGTGATTCATGCCAACTAAGAGGAGAGACAGTTAATGACTTTTGACGTCCTTCCAAGTAACCCCCAGGCCTTCTCTGAATTAAAAGGAGACAATTTGAAAATGTATTTCTAATTCTTTAAATTAAAAGACATTAAAGGTAAAGTTATTTGCCATCTCATTTGTTTAGGATTTTTCTGGGTTTCTTGGTTTACTGAAGTGAAATGTGAAACCATTCTGCAAAATATTTAGAAGCTAAATGAGAAGTTAGAATCTAAAAGAAGATAGCCAAGTTACATAATAGAAAATATTTAGAAGCTAAATGAGAAGTTAGAATCTAAAAGAAAATAGCAATGCTACATAATAGAAAATATTTAGTTGCTAAATGAGAAGTTAGAATCTAAAAGAAGATAGCAGAGCTATAAAGTAGAATAAAAATAAGTAGAAAATCAAGCCTGCAGAGATTTTTGGGTATTCTGTGTCACATATGAAACGGTAGACCAGTTACAGTGAGACCTTGGGCAGCTCTCCCCCTTGGGGATCCTTATTGGCTCTTAAAACAACAGAATTGGTACCATTGAGAAAAAGCCACAGAGTTTAGAATTCAAACTTGGTCCTGGCTAAATAGCTCAGAGAGAAAACTTGAGCATAAATTCTGAGATTCTATCACCCCAGATATCAGGGACCAGATTTAAGCCAATTGCCTGTTGAAGGACCAATGTACCTCCCTAATAATTTGCCATAGACTTTCAAATGGAGCTAGGCAAATGGAACTAGAGGGACAGCTTCTGCCTCCTCAGAGAAATACTGGTCTCAGGGCTGGTGAGAGGAAACATCATATTAGAACTGGAAGGCATCCTGGTGAGCCAAGTCATCATCAAGTTACGAAATTTTTTCCAGACTCTAATAGTAAGACCAAGAGAGAATGAGTTCTCAACTCTTAGAAGTATATACTTGTTCTATGAACTACTGAGCAGAAGTGACATGAAGCCAGCAAATAATTCCTGTGGGCTCCTTTTCTTGACATATTCCTCCCCGTATCTCCTCCCCCATCCCCAAATCACCGAAAGTCCTAGAAGCCAAAGTCAAAGCTGAGGTTCCATATCAGTGGAGAGAGCCCCATTCCTCAGTTCTGGAACTGTAGCATTCATGAAGAGAAAGTGAATCTCCAAATCTCCATTCTCAGATCTCCAGACATGAAATCTCCCTCAGTAGGATGCCATCCAGGCAGCAGCCATTCCCAGGGCTCTCCTCCCCCTCCCCACCCCAAGAAAATCTGGAGATGTCAGTATAGCATTTTTGACATTATACAGGTAGACTATGGGGAGCTTCTAGATGACCCACATTTCCTAATGATGAACAGGTCCTTCACACTATCTGTATATTCACTGAGTACAATTTGCTTTTAGGCTTTTGACTTACTAGAATAGACATTTGATTTTACATCTTCATTCTTTGCATGTTATTGGAGAGTCATGAACAGGAGTGTCACTTGGGACACTCCTATAAATGCTTATCGATCTGAATGTCACCAAATAGCTGCTTTGGTTGTGATAAACTCATACTCTACTGAGGGCTAACCAGTTAGCTCTCTTGAAGATGTCAAACCATGAGATAACTAGAACTGACTTACATTTAGCTTCCGTCTCATAAGTAACAGAAGGCAGACAAAAGTGAACTTAATGGAATATTTTTTATATATTGCTTTTAACACATGTACAGGTCATGTGATGGTCTATTTGACTAACTTTTCTTGAATGAGATTGTGAAAAGTTATTTTGTTTTAAGAGCTTCAGTGAGATATAATTCACACAAAATAAGCTGCACATATTTAAAATGTGCAATTTGATAAGTTTTGAATATGCATATCCCTGTGAAATAACAATTAAGATAGAGAACATATCCATGTAAAAGTGTCGTCATGTCTGTTTGTACCCTCACTTCTCCTCACTCCCCACCCTAGGCAACCATTGAGCTGCTTGTTGCACTCTAGATTAGTTAGCATTTTAGACTTTCATATAAATGGAGTTATATAGTACATACTCTTATTTGTCTGGCTTCTTTTAGGCAGCATAATTATTTGGAGATCTGTCCATATTGTTTTCATAGTCTATCAATAGTTCATTCTTTTTTATTGTTAAGTAGTAGCCCATTGTATGGATATATCATGGTTTGTTTTCTATTCATCTGTTACTGGACATTTGAGTCCCAGTGCTTGGCTGCTACAGATAAAGCTTGATGAACATTTGTGTCTTTATATGGATACATACTCTTAAAAATCTTGGGTAAATATCTAGAAATGAAATGACTGGAACGTATGGTAGGTGGTGCTTAACTTTCTAAAGAAGCCTGCCCAACTGTTTTCCAGAGTGGTTGTACCATTTTTAAGTTCCCAGTTTTAGAGATTTGAACCGCACGCATATATTGAGAAATGTTGAAGTGCATGATAGTGTTTGTGGAAATCATCTTTTATTTTGATGTGGACATCTCTGAAATTGCACAGAGTAAAAGAGCGCAATTCACTCTTTATAGTCATCTGTCACAAAACATTACCTGTTTTGAAATAATCATATTAAGTAATTATCCTTATTGTTTGATGTTTTGCGAACATTGATAGTCAAAAGCTGGATTAATTACTGTGTCAAGAAAAAAAGCACAAATTCAATAATTGGGACTTTTTTTTGAAATTTCTAATTTTAATCATTTTCAGTGATCTAAATAATCTAAAATTTCCTGCCTCCATTACTACTTGTTAGGAAGGAATTAAGAATGGGCATGACTTTTACCAGTTTCTATCTGGATTTTATAGTCTCAGTACATAGATAGATAGATAGATAGATAGATAGATAGATAGATAGATAGATATAATCCACTGCATTCTAACTTTTATTTCAATTTATAAATTATCTTGTATAGTGGAATTTGATAATGCACACAGGGCCTTCAACTTCTCTAACTACTATATACACTGACTACAAAGTAAGCTTTGGTCATTGTATTATGATTTTCTTAAGAACATTCATTCATTCATTCAATTAATATTTATTGTACACTGGCACATACCAGACAATGCCGGGTCCATCTTTGCATTTCCCAGGTGGCAGTGTATTGTGCATAGGTGCCAGCCCCCAAATACTTGTTAATTAATTGATGAATGACTGTTATCTTAGCATAAATTCTATATCTCTCTTTGGAATAGGACTAAAATCCCACCTATTGACTTGAACCTACAAGCCTTTGCCAGAGTCACAGCATAAGTCCCCATTTTACTTTATTTTTTTCTTAAAGATTCTGTTGCTCAGGCAACAAGATTTCTCCATGCCTGCTTGCATCCTGTTGCCAAGGCAACAGGGTGTAGTTGGCAGGTTGGTTTGAGATATTGGATGTTTGCAGTCTTGGAGATGCCTTTGGTTCACAACTTCTTTGATAAATCAGGATATGCATAATTTGTACTCAAGGATGTGCACCTGGCATTAGTCTTTGAGTCACATAAAAGATGATTGTGGACATTTGAGACCATCCAGCATCATATATGTGACCAGAAAGACTCTCAGGACCTATGGGTTTTGCCTCCTTTTAGCAGAAGCCTTGCTTATTTTGACTTGTAGGTGTTCTCTACTCGCCCTTTTCATAATCCATATCTTGTTTTACTTAAATTGAATACTTGATCACTACTGGCCAGAATCAACCTAGCCTATCTGCCAATGTCACAATCAAGCAGCCTCACAGAAACAATGATCAGTAAGACCACTTTATTTCTTTTCTGTGGCAGTTCTAAACTTTTCTGGCTAATTGCTTGTTTGTTTCTGGCTGTTATTGGAGTAGGAATGGAGAGCCACAGGGGCACTATTCTCCTTTCCTGTAGTGACACCACCTCTGTTAACATTATAGATAAGTGAAAAGCCCATATTGAACAGGAGAACTCAATCCTGCATGATGCCGTGTTTTCACACAGGACATGTTTATGAATGTCACTACCAGAAAGAGACTTCTAAGTGGTAAAATGCTAGTTAGTTCAGATGGTATGATTGCAGTAGCTTCAGACAGCGTTATCTTAGTACTGTAAGTCAACCTTCTCATTTCAGAAGGTTAAATATTTCTTCTTTTTACCCACATCAAATAGTATTGACTACTTTTTACCACTGAATTAAGTTATGTAATGTGCCTCCTATGCGTGTGAAAATATTTCCTTGGTTCAGAAGTATTTGAAACAGTTTTACAAGGTATAAAATTCTAGAACTCCATCTCTTTACGGCCAGGACTCCTCTAAACACAATAAGTATCCCAGTAATTTACTCTGAACTTGAATTCATTCAGCGGAAAGTTGATTTAAAAAATTACAAAGCTAAACCTTCAATCTCCACCTGACCTGTTATTGGTTTGGGGTGGAAGTTGTAGGCTAACACTCAGATGCAGTGCTTCAATTTCTGCTTTAGGTTATAAATTCTGGATGAAGTCGCCCCGGATCTAAAGAGAGCTGGAGGCATGACCTTTTGGAATCCTTTGAAACCTTCCATTTCTCTGCAATTCTGTTTTAATCAGCCTGAAGTTCTATTAGTCAATGCCCAATTTTAAAAGTTTCAGAGGACACAAGCTTCATTATATTAAGCCTTTTCACCAGAAAACATTTCTAGACTGTTCTCTTTGTGTTAAGTCATCTCTGCCTGTTTTCCAGCTTACACTCTCATGGGAAACCATCATCTGCAGCCATAATGTTCTATTGCGCATAAACATTCAATCCAGTCCTAGAGGCAGACTTCCCTCAGGCTTTGCATAATTTCAATCTTTTGTCCATCTGGACCTAACGATTGTGTAGTTAAATGTTGTCCCTTCTGGCTACAATTAGTCTGTTCTATTTGGCAATTTCAGATGAGTATGCTTTCTTGTGATCCATGATATGATTTGCAGAGAAATTAACAGTTTTTCTGCTATACCTATATAATCTTGTAAGTTCCAAGGCTAAGGGTTGTTTCTTTTCACCATCCTGTCTCTAATGTCTGGCACAGTTTCTACACGTAGTGGGCACTTCATCAATATTTGTTGAATGAATGTGTGATGTTTATTTTTAAAGATCCCCTAAAGTTCATTTAGATCCCCTAAAGAAGAATTTAGAATTATATTAAGGAGTAGCAAAGTTGGCAGCAACTCAGCATTGTCAGGATAGTCTATTTCACATATATCACTAGCCCATTTTTTTAACATATAAAAATGTTTGGAATTTTGGATTCTTCAGGACAACTGGAAGATTCATCTAGTTAACTCGACCTGTGAGTGGTTATGATCTATCAAAAGTACCTGTAACCTTAGGAATAAAAGATTTTTGCACGTTACATTTTTTCTAATTTTTAAAAAAATATTCACTTTTAAGAGAGAGAGAGAGACAGAGCATGAGCTGGGAGGGGCAGAGACAGGGAGACACAAAATCCGAAGCAGGCTTCAGGCTCTGAGCCCCCAACGCAGGGCTCGAACTCACGAGCCATGAGATCATGACCTGAGCCGAAGTCGGATGCTTACCTGACTGGGCCACCCAGGTGCCCCTCGCAAATTACATTTTAATTCACCATTTAGGATAGTCCAAGAGGTATCACAGGCTTTGCAGCTATGTGGCATGACTGTTAGCCTCAGTCGTAATTTCTGTGAAGACAGTGACTCTGGAATGCACTGTTGAATATGGAGGCCACTGGCCACGTGTGACCCTTGAGCAGCTGAAATGTAGCTGGTGTGACAGAGGAACGAAATTTTTAATTTCATTTTAATATTGATTTCAATACAAAACTGAATGTCGAGTATCTCATGAGTTTTGTATTTAGTGCATGCTGAAATGAGAATATTTTAAAGATAAAGGGTTAAACAAAATATGTTCTGAAAATTAATGTCACTTCTTTATTTCTACTTTTTAAAAATGTGGCTACCAGAAGATTTAGACTTACGTCTGTGGTTTGCATTATATTTCTATTGGGCTGTGCTAGACCCACCCGGAAGGCTAAGGGGCAAGGTTATTCGTTGGCACTTGCTGTGATAGAGCAAGTATGTCATGGATGTGAGGGTATCAGGTGCTGAAACAGATGGTCTGCTCCTCAGCCGGGAGGCATCCTGCCCATTTTGGACACTGCTGAGATTATGCCCCTCTTTCTGAGGGCGGGGGCTACCCATTTTCTTTCTTTAAACATGCCGCTCCTCCCACAACTAGGCGATGTGTATTAACCGTACAAGTCTGGCAAGTTTCACTGACTTTTCCAGGTTCTGAAAACGTGGGCTGGGAAAGGGACAGAGAAAATAATGGGATCAGGAGAGTGCTGGTATGGTGGGGAGTTAGGAGCGGGAAAGGAAGGGAAGGAACTTGCCATCAAATGCAAAGATCTTGCCATTAATCTAGTACGTCAGCTGGTCAGTGGGTAAATGAGTGCCAGTTTTGTTTTGCTTTGTAACCTAAGGTATGTGTTGCATTTATGTATCAAGAATTATATGCTTAAAATGAAAGTGTCGGTGTAAAAGATTTATTAACCATGTTTATTTGTATTTAAATCCCGGGGCACCTGGTTGACACAGTCGGTTAAGCGGCCGGCTTCGGCTCAGGTCATGATCTTGCAGTTCACAAGTTTGAGCCCCTCATCGGGCCCTGTGCTGACAGCTCAGAGCCTGGAATCTGCTTTGGATTCTGTGACCTTCTCTCTCTCTGCCCCTCCCCAGCTTAATCATTCTGAGAGTTTCTAAACCACTGTGATGAGGTAGGGTTTTTCCGTGTGCCAGTAAAATGTCAGGTCTGCTGTGGGCTTGCACGGGCTTAGTCTTCTGTTTGTTAAGCTCTCAAGAACATCTTGAGGGAAAATAATCTTCTTTCAATTTTTACAATGTAAAGCACAGTGGGGTATAGGCTTTCGGTCAATGTTAGTCAAATCCAAGTTGAATGAGTCCTCGTAACGGCCCCTAATTCTGTTTTCAGGGACTTCACTGGTGGAATAGGATCCAGACCAAGACCAGGTAATTTCGTGTCGGCAGTAACAAAATCACACATGCCTCCCTGATATTCAGTATGATTTATGTTACAGTTTCATATCTTTCCCCCTTTTATTTCTTCAGCTTTGCTGCCTCTTGACCTGCTTCTGAAAGTACCACCCCTCATGCTCAGGGCCCACGTTAAGGAGCTAGAGGCCGAGTTAGTGACGGGGTGGCAGTCCCATAGCCTTCCCGCTGTGATTCTTCGCAATCTCAGAGATCATGGTAGTACTTATTAGATCAAGTTGATGTCAAGCACACGATGGGCGAACACAGAATTATAGTTGGGACTGAATGGGTCTGAATGATGCTTGGGAGGTAATTTTAATACAAGCGACGGGAGAATTTGGTTTGTTTGTCCACCATTATTAGTTTGGCAATTTAACAGTATCAAAATGCTTTCTGTGTTCACTTATTTGATTGAAATAATTACAGGCTGTTTTTCTAAAATTTACACTTCTGCTTTGGTGGGGATGTTAGCCAGTTAAACTATTTGTGCTTAAAATGCATACTTCCTAGCAAAAAATAGTAACTTTTATATTCATGTTTCTATAAGCTTTATGCCTATATGATACAAAGGAGTGAAATTTATCTTTGTCTGGCTCCTTTATTCTGGCATAGATAGTCCTTTTTAGTTATTTCTGTTTGTATCTGATTAAAACAATACTGTATCCTGTTTTTGTTAATAATTTAAAAATTATGGATTCTTAAAACATAAAAGTTTATAGTAATGGTTTGGGGGGGAGGGTGAGTGTATCACTTAATGTTTTGAATTTCCATTAAAGAGGACCAAAGTACAACAGTAGTAGTAAAACTGTTAGCTAAGTCTGGACAACTCAGGGAAAAAGTACAGCAATTGTGCTCTTAACATATGTATGCATGTATGACTCTTGAGTTCTAATTTACTACTTTGGTTAATTTGAAATTGTTGCTTAATGCTGTTTTCATTTTGGCTTCCTTAACTCACATTCTTTTGTAGAGTTAACACCTATGGTGAACATAAGTGATGGGAATTGATTTTTGGTAACATTAGTCCATGTCTTCACATTTATTAAATTTGCTTTGGAAGAGTTATTGACAGTCTGGGGCCATTTACACCATCAGCATAGATGCAAAAAAAAAAAGGTGGTTTTGTTATTAAGATGTCCATAGTTATCATGCTGACCATGCTGTCTGGCATAAGGTAAGTTCATACGTAACATAATCGTGAAGCTGAAATGATTGTTGTGGATTGATTTTATAATAGCAAGAGCAGAACACGTATTTATGTAAGCAATTCACAATTCTGTTCTGATTCATAATAGGAATTCCTTTTCCTAAAGGGCATGTTGAATTGGCTCAGTTTTAGACTTATTTTATATCCATGAAATTGATCAGATCTCTTGACCTTTAAACAAACTAATCACATTATAGCAGTTTACATGTAATATATTGTATTTTTTAGACTTACAGTCTGTTGTTCCATCCAGTTTTTAAAAGTTCACGGACATATTTCTTATTTAAAACAATATACTACAGTGTTGTCAGTGAATACAAAAGTTCACCCATAAAGGGCAATGTTTCTATTAATATTGTAGACACATCAGAAGTCATACTTTTTAGCGTTGTGGGTAAATTTGGACTATTTTTGCTTTATCAGATCACAAACAACTGGTACCAGCCCCATCCACTTAGCTCACCTCACCTGCAAGTCATGCTCCATTCCAGTTGTTTTCTCTGTCTCTAGCCTAACTCAGAGAATGAAAAGGTGATTGGTTTTTGTTTTAAAGTTTGTTTTATTTATATTGAGAGAGAGAGAGAGACAGAGAGAGAGAGAATGAGTGGGAGAGGGATAGAGAGAGAGGGAGACAGAGAATCCCAAGCAGGATCTGTGCTGTCAGTGCAGAAACCGTCGATCCCACAAACCGGGAGATCATGACCTGAGCCAAAATCAAGAGTTGCCCCCTTAACTGACTGAGCCACCCAGGCACCCCAGAGAAGGTGCCATAAATAGAGCTCTCCAACAGTAGGGAAATAAGTTCGGACCACGGTGTCATGAGACACTATTGGTCTGGGAAGTTGTAAGTTATATCTTAAATATTCGTTACTCAGAATAGGCAAAACACTGAAATGTGTGGATGATTAATTTTTTTAAAGCAGATTGTATTAATGTATTTTCACTTAACGTTTGATTTAGCTTTTTTGGATAGAAAGGAACATGCTTGGATGAAAGGAACATTATGTACAACCAACAGCCACAGCCTGTATTGTCTAAATGTTCTGGAAAAAGTTGTCAGGGCGGGAAGAATTTTGTCAAAACCTGGTATGCTTCCAGGACTCTGTCTAGAATGTAAACATCATTTTCCATATGCTATGGAAGAAAAAAATGGTGAGAACTATGATTTTAGAGTACCAAGTGACTGTATTATAACATGATCTTTTCTATCTGGTACTCCTTTTTTGTTGTTGTTTTCTTAATTTACATCCAAGTTAGTTAGCATATAGTGCAATAATGATTTCAGGAGTAGAATCCAGTGATTCATCCCCTACATGTAACACCCAGAGCTCATCCCAACAAGTGTCTTCCTTAATGTCCCTTGTCCATTTGGCCCATCCCCCCACCCACAACCACTCCATCAACCCTCAGTTTGTTCTCTGTATTTAAGAGTCTCTTCTGTTTTGTCCACCTCCCTGTTTTTATATTATTTTTGCTTCCCTTCCCTTACGTTCATCTGTTTTGTATCTTAAATTCTACATATGAGTGAAGTCATATGATATTTGTCTTTCTCAGGATGAGGCTCCATAGCTCAGGGGTTAGAGCTCTGGTCTTGTCTTTCTCTGACTGACTAAATTCGTTTAGCATAATATGCTCTAGTTCCACCCATGTTGTTGCAAATGGCAAGATTTCATTCTTCTTGATTGTCGAATAATACTCCATTGTGTGCGCGCGCATGTCTGTGTGTGTGTGTGTGTGTGTGTGTGTGTGTGTGTGACACCACATCTTCTTTATCTGTTCATCTGTAGATGGACATTTGGGCTCTTTCCATACCTTGGCTATTGTCGATAGCATTGCTATGAACATTGGGGTGCATGTGCCCCTTTGAAACAGCACACCTGTATCCTTTGAATAAATACCTAATAGTGAAATTGCTGGGTCGTAGGGTAGTTTTATTTTTAGTTTTTGAGGAACCCCCATACTGGTTTCCAGAGTGGCTGCACCAGTTTGCATTTCCACCAGCAGTGCAAAGGGTTCCTCTTTCTCCACATCCTCGCCAACATCTGTCATTGCCTGAGTTGTTAATTTAGCCATTTTGATTGGTATGAGGTGGTATCTCATTGTGGTTTTGATTTATATTTCCCTGATGATAAGTGGTGTTGAGCATTTTTCATGTGTCTGTTAGCCATCTGGATGTCTTTTTTGGAAAAGTATCTATTCATGTTGTTTACCCATTTCTTCACTGGATTGTTTTTTGGGTGTTGAGTTTGATAAATTCTTTATAGATTTTGGATACTAACCCTTTATCTGATATGTCATTTGCAAGTATCTTCTCCCATTCTGTCAGTTGCTTTTTGGTTTTGCTGATTGTTTCCTTCAGCGTGCTGAAGCTTTTTATCTTGATGAGGTCCCAATAGTTCATTTTTGCTTTTGTTTCCCTTGCCTCCGGAGATGTGTTGAGTAAGAAGTTGCTGGGGCCGAGGTCAAAGACGTTTTTGCCTGCTTTCTCCTGTAGGATTTTGATGGCTTCCTGTTTTATGGGGGTTTTTTTTTTGTGTTCATCCATTTTGAGTTTATTTTTGTGTGTGGTGTCAGAAAGTGGCCCAAGTTCATTCTGCATGTCACTGTCCAGTTTTCCCAGCACCATTTGCTGACGAGACTGTCTTTACTCCATTGGATCCTCTTTCCTGCTTTGTCAAAGATTAGTTGGCCATACATTTGTGGGTTTCTGGGTTCTCTATTCTTTCCGTTGATCTGAGTGTCTGTTTTTGTATCAGTACCGTACTGTCTTGATAGTTACAGCTTTGTAATACATCCTGAAGTCTGGAATTGTGATGCCTCCAGCTTTGGTTTTCTTTTTCAGGATTGCTTTGGCCATTTGGGGCCTTTTCTGTTCCATAAAAAATTTAGGATTGTTTGTTCTAGCTCTGTGAAGAATGCTGGTGTTATTTTGATAGGGATTGCATGGAATTTGTAGATTGCTTTGGGTAGAATTGACATTTTAACACTATTTGTTCTTCCAATTCATGAGCATGGAATATTTTTACATTTTTTTGTGTGTCTTCTTCACTTTCTCTCATAAGCTTTCTATAATTTTCAGTGTATAGATTTTTTACTTCTTTGGTTAGGTTTATTCCCAGGTATTTTATGGTTTTTGGTACAGTTGTAAATGGGATTGATTCCTTGATTTCTCTTTCTATTGCTTCATTATTGGTGTATAGAAATGCAATCAATTTCTGTGCATTGATTTTATATGCTGCGACTTTGCTGAATTCACGGATCAGTTCTCGCAGTTTTGTTGGTGGAATCTTTTGGAATCTTTCCATATAGAGTATCATGTCATCTGCAAAGAGTAGAATTTTGACTTCCTCCTTGCCAGTTTGGATGATTTTTATTTCTTTGTGTTGTCTGATTGCTGAGACTAAGACTTCCAATACTATGTTGAATGATAGTGATGAGAATGAACATCCCTGTCGTGTTCCTGACCTTAGGGGGAAAGCGCTCAGTTTTTCCCCATTGAGGATGATATTAGCGGTGGTCTTTCATATATGGATTTTATGATCTTGAGGTATGATCCTTCTATCCCTAATTACTTGAGGGTTTTTAATCAAGAAAAGATGCTGTATTTTGTCAAATGCTTTCTCTGCATCTATTGAGAGGATCATGTGGTTCTTGTTTTTTCTTTTATTAGTGTGATGTATCACATTAATTGTTCTGCAGATATTGAATGAGCCTTGCATCCCAGGTATAAATCCCACTTGGTCATGGTGAATAATTTTTTTAATGTATTGATGGAGCTGGTTGGCTAATATCTTGTTGAGGATTTTTGCATCCATGTTCATCAGGGAAATTGGTCTATAGTTCTCCTTTTTAGTCGGGTCTCTGTCTGGTTTTGGTAATCAAGGTAATGCTGGCTTCATAGAAAGAGTTTGGAAGTTTTCCTTCCATTTCTATTTTTTGGAACAGCTTCAAGAGAATAGGTGTTAATTCTTTAAATGTTTGGTAGAATTCCCTTGGAAAGCTATCCGGCCCTGGGCTCTTGTTTTTTGGGAGATTGTTGATTACTAATTCAATTTTGTTACTGGTTATGGGTCTGTTCAAATTTTCTATTTCTTCCTGTTTCAGTTTTTGTAGTGTATATGTTTCTAGGAATTTGTCCATTTCTTCCAGATTGACCAATTTATTGGCATATAATTGCTCATAATATTCTCGTATTATTGTTTGTATTTCTGCAGTGGTGGTTGTGATCTTTCCTTTTTCATTCTTAATTTTAATTATTTGGGTCCTTTCTTTTTTCTTTTTCTTTTTCTTTTTTTTTTTTAATTTTTTTTAACGTTTATTTATTTTTGAGACAGCGAGAGACAAAGCATGAATGGGGGAGGGTCAGAGAGAGGGAGACACAGAATCTGAAGCAGGCTCCAGGCTCTGAGCCGTCAGAACAGAGCCCGACATAGGGCTCGAACTCACGGACCGTGAGATCGTGACCTGAGCTGAAGTCGGCCGCTTAACCGACTGAGCCACCCAGGCGCCCCTCTTTTTTCTTTTTGATCAAACTGGCTAGGGGTTTATCAATTTTGTTAATTCGTTCAGAGAACCAGCTTCTGGTTTCACTGATCTGTTCTACTGTTTTTGTTTTGTTTTGTTTTGTTTTGTTTTGTTTTGTTTTGTTTTGATAGCATGGATTTCTGCTCTAATCTTTATTATTTCCTGTATTCTGCTAGTTTTTGGTTTTATTTGCTATTCTTTTTCCAGCACTTTAAGGTGCAAGGTTAGGTTTTGTATCTGAGACCTTTCTTCCTTCTTTAGGAAAGCCTGGATTGCTATATATACTTCCCTCTCATGACTGCCTTTGCTGCATCCCAGAGGTTTTAGGCTGTGGTGTTATCATTTTCATTGACTTCCATGTACTTTTGAATTTCCTCTTTAATTTCTTGGCTAATCCATTCATTCCTTAGTAGGATGTTCTTTAATCTCCAAGTATTCATTGTCTTTCCAAATTTTTTCTTGTGGTTGATTTCAAGTTTCATAGTGTTATGGTCTGAAAATATGCACAGTGTGATCTTGATCTTTTTGTACTTGTTGAGGCTGATTTGTGTCCCAGTATGTGGTCTATTCTGGAGAACATTCCATGTGCACTGGAGAAGAATGTGTATTCGCTGCTTAGGATGAAATGTTCTGAATGTATCTGTTAAGTCCATCCAGTCCAGTGTGTCATTCAAAGCCATTGTGTCCTTGTTGATTTTCTGCTTAGATGATCTGCCCATTGTTGTAAGTGGGGTGTTGAAGTCCCCTACTATTATGGTAGTATTATCAATGAGTTTCTTTATGTTTGTGATTAATTGCTTTATATATTTGGGTGCTCCCACCTTTGGAGCATAAATAAATCCCACATTGGGATTTATCCTATCTTGGGGGGCATAAATGTTTACAATTTTTAAATCTTCTTGGTGGATAGACCCCTTAATTATGATCTAATGCCCTCCTTCATTCCTTGTTACAGTCTTTATTTTAAAATCTAGATCATCTGATATAAGTATGGCTACTCCAGCTTTCTTTTGGCAACCATTAGCGTGATAGATGGTTCTCCATCCTCTTACTTTCAATCTAAAGGTGCTGTTAGCTCTAAAATGGGTCTCTTGTAAATAGTGTATCGCTGGATCTTGTTTTCTTATCCATTCTGTTACCCTGTGTCTTTTGATTGCAGTGTTTAGTCTATTGACATTAGAGTAAGTATAGAAAGATAGATATGAATTTATTGCCATTGTGGAGTTGGAGTTTGTGGTTGTGTTCCCTTGTTCTTTCTAGTCTTTGTTGCTTTTGGTCTTTTTTCTCCCCTCAGAGAGTCCCTCTTAAAATTTCTTGCAGGGCTGGTTTAGTGGTCACGAACTCCTTTAGTTTTTGTTTGTCTGGAAAACTCTTTATCTCTCTTTCAATTTTGAATGACATCCTTGCTGGATAAAGAATTCTTGGCTGCCTATTTTTCTAATTCAGTATGTTAAATATATCCTGCCACTCCTTTCTGGCCCTCCAAGTTTCTGTGGATAGGTCTGCTGAAAACCTGATCTGTCTTCTCTTATAGGTTAAGGATTTTTTTCCCTTGCTGCTTTTATAATTATTTCCTTTTCTGTGTATTTTATGAATTTGACTATAATATGCCTTGTTGATGGTCATTTTTTATTGAATCTAATGGGAACCCTGTGCTTCTTGGATTTTGATGTCTGTGTCTTACCCCAGGTTAGGAAAGTTTTCTGCTAGGATTTCCTCACATAAACCTTCTACCCCCTTTTCTCTCTCTTCATCTTCTGGGACTCCTATGATTCAGATGTTGTTCCTTTTTAATGAGTCACTGAGTTCTCTAATTCTTGTATCATGCTCTTTTGCCTTAGTTTCCCTCTTTTTCTGCTTCATTATTCTCCATATTTTTGTCTTCTATATCATTGATTTGCTGCTCTGCTTCATCCATCCTTCCCGCTGTGGCATCAGCTCAGTTATAGCATTTTTAACACTTTCCTAAGTAGATTTTACTTATTTTATCTCTGCTGAAAGGGATTCTATGCTTTTTTCAACCCCAGCCAGTATTCATTTTATCATGATTCTACATTCTAGTTCAGATATCTTGCTTGTATCTGTGTTGATTAAGTCCCTGGCTGTCATTTCTTCCTGTTTTTTCTTTTGGAGTGAATTCCTACATTTTGTCATTTTGGAGGAAGAAGAAGAATTAATAAAATAAAAAATTAAAATTAAAAAGTTAAAACAACACAAAAAGAAAATAAATTAAGCTAGATCCTAGGTGTGTTTTGGTCTGCTTTTTGAAGGAAGCTTTATAGCATAGAGAAAAAGGGAAAGAAAAAAAAAAGGTAAGAAAATGTTTGCAAATTTTAAAAAATGTATACAATAAAATAGAATAAATGAAATGAAGAAAGTGAAATCGAATTTTAGAAATTACAAAAAATAAAACATATAGTAAAAAATTAAAATTTTTTATAAAAATGGAAAATAAAAATATTTTTTTCTTTCTGTATCCAAGAATAAGAAAAAGAAAAAAATGAATAGATGCACCAGCAAACAGAATAAAATTACATCGAGTTTCCTCTAGAAAGTAAAACTATGCAGCACTTTATAGTCTGTACACTAAGCAGGTGGAGAGACTTGTGTTGGTGCTTTTAGGACTTGGTTGTTGCAGTTGGATGGGGCTTGGTGTAATGGCTCCATTCTCCACTAGGTGGCGCTGCTTAGCTTATTGGGGTGGATCTATGTGTCTTGTGTGTGCACGTATGCACATGCGCAGGAGAGGTGAAAATGGTGTTACCCAGCTTCCCAGTCCGTAGCACCAGAACTCTGTTCTCACCAACTGGCAATCGAGCACCCCTCCTTTGCTCTGGCTTCTGTCCACTCCCTGCTTCTACACGCTCTGCATCCAAGCTGTCAGACTTCTAGGCAGCACCTTCCTCCCAAATTTGATCTCAAATGGGGCTGTGTTTCCAAACCCCTCACTTCCGAAGGCCCTGCGACTTGGACCTTCCCCCACCCTCTGGAGGAGGGTCTCGCTGGGCAGTGGCCGATGCCGGCTTGCCCCTGGGAACATTCATGCAGTCACACTGCTGCAGAGGCTCAGAGATTGTGGCTGGGTGCTGGCTTGCCTCAGAAGAAATTCATGTGATAACAGTGGCAGCAGTGCAGGGATTATGGTAAATCACAACACACAACTGGCGCCAGATTTCACCACACCCTGGTGTCTTTGTTCCAATACCAACAATCGTGGCTGTTCCCTGGGGTCTGCTAGGACCTTTGCCTGTGGGGAGGCCCTAGGGCCTCTACCACATGCCCTCCTATCAGGGGAACCGCTTCTCCCGTGTGCCCGGCCATACCCCTCTGACCCTGCTGCCTGCTCCTGGGGATTCACCCTTCCCACTAGATCACTGCCAGGTATTGAGCTGTGGAATTTCCAACTCTGCTGTCCCCTGTTTATAGAGTCCTGATGGTATTAAAACCCTCTCCTTTCTCCTTTCTCCCTTTCTTGTTCAGTCAGTTGTGGGTGTTTCCATTCTTTCTCTTTCTCTCCAGCTACTTTCAGGGAGAGTGTTTTTCCTCTACTCCCCCCCCCCCCAACTTTCTCTGTCCTCTCTCTGCAAAAACAGATCCCTACTTTCCGTGGCTTCTCTCTTCCCCACTTCACCTCTGTGCACCGTATACCTGCCAAGTTCTGTGGCTCAAGTTACGTGGATTATTGTGTTAATCCTCAGCTCAATTTTCTAGGTGTTCAAAATGGTTTGGTGCTGTTCTAGCTACATTTCAGGGATGAGAGAAACAGAGAACTTCCATGCTGCTCTGCCATCTTGGCCCCTCCCCCAATGAAAAATATCTGGTACTCCTAATGTGAACTTCTAGGTTCATACTGTGGTGTTATAGCAGTATGTAATGCACCTCAAACTCCTGTAGAACAAATAACCATGGAACCATTTTAAGTTAGCACTATTAAAGTCCTCTTGTTCTGTCTTTTAATACTAACTGGATTGGGTAAATAATTTATTATATACATATTTTATACATATTACATGTACATATACATTACATATACATGTTCTTTGCCAAAAGAAATGAAAACTTAAGAATTTCTACATTGCAACTGGTGCAGCCGCTCTGGAAAACAGTGTGGAGGTTCCTCAAAAAATTAAAAATAGATCTACTTCATGACCCAGCAATAGCACTGCTAGGAATTTACCTAAGGGATACAGGAGTACTGATGCATAGGGGCACTTGTACCCCAATGTTTATAGCAGCACTCTCAACAATAGCCAAATTATGGAAAGATCCTAAATGTCCATCAACTGATGAATGGATAAAGAAATTATTGTTTATATACACAATGGAATACTACGTGGCAATGAGAAAGAATGAAATATGGCCTTTTGTAGCAACGTGGATGGAACTGGAGAGTGTTATGCTAAGTGAAATAAGTCATACAGAGAAAGACAGATACCATATGTTTTCACTCTTATGTGGATCCTGAGAAACTTGACAGAAGAGCATGGGGGAGGGGAAGGGGAAAAATAAAAGTTAGAGAGGGAGGGAGGCAAGCCATAAGAGACTCTTAAAAACTGAGAATAAACTGAGGGTTGATGGGGGGTGGGAAAGAGTGGAAAGTGGGTGATGGGCATTGAGGAGGGCACCTGTTGGGATGAGCACTGGGTGTTATATGGAAACCAATTTGACAATAAATTTCACATTAAAAAAAGAATTTCTATATTGCATAAATGAAATTATTAATACTCATTAACATGGATTGAATGAATGAACAAACATTTTTCGCATGTTAAATATTTTAGCTTTATTTCCCTAACCTTAGTCACTGATAGATTACCAATGCACAAATTTGGCCATATCTGCGTATCATCTGTACTACTATTTTCCTAATATATGTTTCTTTAATTTGATTCACTTTATCAAATTTAATTAAAGGAGAGTTTATACTATTGCTATAATTTATTGCTACCAGTATAGAATCACTCACCATAAATAGATGGCAATTGTAAAAATAATGAAATATAAGCAAAACAACATTATTAAATTCTAAATAGATACTGTTGTCTGCTTATCCTGAGGTCTGCTTTCTTTGTTATGAAAGAACATTAGTTAATCTGAAAAATGGTGATGATGACATATTTGTTCCACACTGAAACTTATTCCTTGATAGAATCAATAGAAAGAAAAGAAAATTGGAAAAGTTTCATATCCAATCTACTTACTAGGTAAAATTATCCTGTACAAGTGCCTCATGACTTAGGAGACTCAGTTCTTTAAAAATAATCATTTAGTTCTGTTGTCTATCAATCAAACAACAGGATATTTTGAATGGGGCGGAAGCATGTGGTAGGTTGTGTATAAAAAACAGACCTTTCCTCTTGAGGTAGGGAAAATGGTATCATATATTTGTGAAAATTAAACTATACCGCAATTTATTATTATGAGAAATCTATCCTTTGTCAAGTACTAGAGTACGTTTTAATAATATGGATGCTGTTAGCATGGGTCAAATGTAAATTTTGGGGAGTGCCAGTCAAACCCAAATTTAAAGTGCAAATGGAATGTCAACTAAGAATATGGCCTAATTTGGCTGGATTGACACTAATATTTCCCCCTCCCTTGCTCAGTTTTCCCATTTCTCAGCAGCGAACAGCCAGGCACTGAGCTGATGTATGGGAATTCTTATGCTCTGCATTCTGAATAGAAATTGTCACATCATGATTTCTGGGCTCTTAATTATGCTTTCTTACTAGATGACTGAGAAGCTATTTTTATACTTGTCTTTTGTTCATAAAGGTCAGATCTAAATTAAGTAGTCAATATTTCATCCAAATGTTCCAGAGAGTATGGCTTAATATTCCAGTCCTTATTTTGAGCAACCTTCAGAAGCTTGCTTTCAAGTTAGTTATTGACATGAAGTAATTAATACTAAATTTTACAACTGCCAAAGTGATTTTGAGTACATGCCTTCTCTTATTTTATTGCATGGCAATTCTTTAGCATATAAAAAAAAGTGCTCACCAGACTTCGATCCAATTTATATAATACTAGTCTAAACCATACAATTTGGCATATAACTAGATACTTTTTTTTATATTGTTTGTTGGGACTTGGATATATTGGTTAGATTTTCCAACCAAACTGTAAGCGTCTTTAGTAAAGTTTGAATATGTCTTGAGTACTTCCTCTGAGGTCAGGCCCTTGAAAATTACCTCTTGAGTAACTGATACAGACTACCACTGTATAAACCATTGTTTGAGAGCAATGCTGTTGAGAGCAACTGCATAAATATTCTGATGATAACTTAAAGAGTGGGGAACAATGACATTTTAGTGTTAGATTTAAGATTGGGGAAGGGGTGGGAGACAACAAGTTTCTTTTACCAGTGGTGATCTGCTTCCTAGTTCTTCCTGCCAAAGGAGACACTGAGGGAGTATGGATCAGGTCCCAGGTGAATGCTTCCTGGAGATGTTGATTTTTTTCATGTTCTTTGTAGGATGAAGTCTTTCCAAAGAGATACTCAAGTCTCACAGAAGTTATTCATGGCTAGAATCCAAGACCAAGTGCAAATTGCAAATCAGCTATTGAGTGGTAGCTCACAACCCTGTCCTGGGGGTTTCTGCCCTGGGGGGAAGGCTAAGTGGAAGGGTGGGGGAAGAAAGCTACACCAGCTTTATAGTAAGAATAAAGGGAGTTCAGTGTGGCGTGGATGGATTGTAGCAGTGTACAAAATAATTGATTCAATGGAGAAAGGCAAGGCTCTCAAATTCTAAACTGCTATTATTAATGTTTTTTAATGGAACTTAAAAATAGTTTCAGGGTGTTTACAATCCCCTTAAAATAATTTGAATATTGTGGTTAGTGACAGGGGAGCCAATATTAATAAGAGGCAAGAGACGCTTTCTACTAGCTGAGCCAACCACCTTCCCTCCTGTATAGCCAAGACCTCACTCATTCTTAATTGACATTCCTCACTATGGGTTCCATAGATTATTTGGGACATTTTAGACAAGGTGTTAGTTAATTTCTTTAAATGTATATAACTACTTATTGTTTTTTTACTGCATTGGAATGAAAAAGCATAGTTCTGCTTGAAGTTATTCTTTAGCAAGTGTCCTAGTTTTATTTAACCCATTATTGATGGAACCAGATGGAGAATCAAAGACCTGGTTCCAAGAACATTTGAAGAACAGGGATTTATAGAGTAGTCAAGAAAGAAAAGCTGAAATAACATTGTTAAATTGAGCATAAGACTGGTGAAATAATACTATATATTTTTGTGATTAACTTCTTCATCAGCCTATAAAGTCATACCAATATATCAATTTCTACAGGTTAATCATGAACTCTACAGGCTGTAAACTGCCTGTACCTTTATTGGTGTGGATTATTAGTTAAATATACTGGGACATTTCCCAACAATATTAGATTAGGATCAAGCGGAGTTATTAGAAAATGCTCTAGCGTGATGTCAGAGAACCAAACAATGATCATTTTGCCTGTTCTTCATGACTGTGATAAATTCTTGTTTAGGTAATTGAATGGGAGTTGGGGTCCCATCTTTTCTTTCTGTGTTGTGTTGTTTTGTTTTTTTAGTTTGATTGATTAGCCTTTGCATCCATAGTGCCAAATAGACTATATTTTTACACCACAATATTTTCTTTTTGAAAATTGCGGGTTACATCAATAGAGTTGACTTTAAAAAAATGTTCCCTCTAGGACAAATAAAGGGAGCAAGCATGACTTGTGTGGTCGTTGTAGCATAGTGTAAGAAATAACTAAGACAATGGAAAAAAGTCAGCCTGTGTGGACTAGACCGAATGCATATGCCGTTTTTAGGCCACAAATTGAGCAATAAAAATCTAACTTTCTATATTTTCCCAACACTGAGCTTAATTTTTTATACTGAGCCCCATTCCACATATTAGAAAACATAATCCATTAGCCTAAATGCAAGTTTCAATATGTTGGTATTTCTTTGTCAGCTTAAAATCGGACAAACTGAGGATCGCTCTTCTCTCTGTTTTTGCCTGAGTGGTATTTTTGGCATCATGATACTTGGGCTTTGAGACCGCCTGTGCTGGTGTCTGAGCTGATTGTTGGGTATGGTTATACTTCCATGTGGCATCCAGAGAATGTAGTGGCACAGCCCTATCTGACTTCCAGTCCCCGGTCCACAGTTCCCTCTGTGGCCACGTCCCCTAGATTGGCAGCAAGTTCTCTATAGGGCAAACTCTCTCATTTTGTCAGCTTACCTTCTCGCGAGATTGGAAGGGCCAGCCCATTCTTCCCTACCTCTCTGGGCCTAGAGACTTGGGAAGTCAGCAAGACCTCTTTGCCTCTGACACCCCGGGAAGCTATCTCTCCTGCCCCAACCTGCCCCTTGCTGTGGTGCAGGGAACATCTCATGCCTAGGGCTCTCAGAGTTCCCCATGGAAACTGAGCCCCCAGCCCTACCACACTTGAATCCCCAACTTAAAGAGAGCTCCATCATCTAACTCTCGCCTCCTCCTGCCACCACCCAGACTGCCTAAAATGAGATGGAATTTGAGTCTCTTCTGAGACTTCTTTTCTTCTGTCTTTCTGTCCTCTCTCCTCGAGAAGCTTTGACTTATTTTGAGGAGCGGGAAGGAAAGGTTGCTCAGCAACAATTCTTTTGAATCTCTCTGCCTTCTGCTGAGACTCCCGCTTTTTAAAGCCCAGAAATGTACTCTCTCTGTTCCTGGTTGCTCTAGGCCACCCCACCTTGGGCAGTGCTAGCCTCACACTCTGCTGCTTGATGACAGGAGGCTCATGAAGTCAAGAGAAAGTGTGGGAAATAATGCAGCAGTGAATTCTCCTTGTGTATTATATAGTTTAAAATCCTGAGATTTTAAAAATCAAGTTTAAAAATCCTGAGATTGTATCTTATAGTTTGAAAAAGTAACTAAAGGGATAGCAAATTTGGAAGTGAGGAAAGCTCTAATCCTCACACATGCGCAAATTACCTGAACGGGATGCGAGATGCTTATTGTAAAGGTGATTAAGCCAGAATTATTTTTTTAAATGTTTGTTTATTTAGTCATAGAAAGAGAGAGACAGAGAAGGAGAGAGAGAGAGAGGCAGAGAGAAAGGGAGACAGAGAAACCAAAGCAGGTTCCACACCATTAGCACAAAGCCCAATGTGGGGCTCAATCTCACGAACCATGAGATCATGACCTGAGCTGTAATCAAGAGTCAGACGCTTAACCCACTGAGCCACCCAGGTTCCCCTAAGCCAGAATTCTAGAGGGAAGGGATTCAAAGCTGGCCTTTACACAGCTTGTTTCTGACGGTTCAAGTGAAAGGGAGTGAACGAAGCCTGATCACCCAGAGGGTGAAAGGTGCTGAGACTTTGATGCAGCTTCCTGACGTCCTGTGGGAAATTTCACCAGGGGAAGCGAGAGGATGTGGGACAGGGTGGGTGAGGGAGGGGGGCGACTAGGTCCAGACTGTCAAGTCTCTTCCTAATCATTTCTACCTGCTTGTGGAACCGTTGGTCTGTGTTGGGAAGGATTCCATGCCCGAGCCCGCTAGTCGTCATCTTCTCCTACACTTCCGTCTCACTTTCCATGATGGGATGTCATTCAGTGACTGGGACCCAAGCTTCAGCAGCCTCCTTGGCTCCTGTTCCCCGTGGGCAGATGGTCACCACATTGCTATTCCAAATCAGGCCTTCCGACTTCAGCTCTGGGCTTCTTCTCATGAGATCACCTTTTCTGAAACACAGTCTCCCTTATGGCTCCTTACCATCGTATGCAGTCCCTGGCTACCTCTTTAGCTGTACTCAGTACTATAGCTTTTTATCATACTTCACACTAGATAAACTGGACACCTTGCTGCTCTCCAGGTGCAGCCCTCGCTTAGCTGACTCCTGTCCTTTGCTGAAACTTTCTTCTACTCAGAAGCTGCCACTGAAGTATACCTTCCCACACACCAAATGCAGATCCTGTGCTTATTGAGTGCCTACTAGTTCTCCATGGTCTTCTCAAATGAAACTTTTGCGTCAACTCTCAATCTCCCATCCTGTTACTCTGGGTGAACCTTTCATGAAGCCTTTGTGAGTTCCATACCCTTTGTGGAACTTCTGGTGCCTTCTACACTGCTGGCCATAGGGGCAGATTATTGAGCATTTGTAGATTTAGACTACAGTTGAGTCACTTTGTCTCATTTTACAACAGTTAAGGAAAGACGTGAGAGTAAATCTGTCCGCTACACTAAAACTTAAAAGGTTGCGTTGTCTTTCAACAAAGCATTTGGTCAAACACGGAGAAGCCGATGTATGTTTTGGTCCCATTCGTGGAGCAAAAATATTCTTTGCTTCTTCAGGGAACTCCTGCCCAAAATGTTCTCTTCTCCAGTTGTTTAAAAATTCCTGACTCTTAGCAGAGAGAGTTCGGACAAATAGGGGGATTTACCATGTCTTGGTTAACTTGGAAGAATACAGTGTAATCCATCTTTTGTTCAATTTGTAGTAAAGAACAGTTTCAGGGCTTGTGCTATGAAGTGTAGTTTCAGTAGACTGGATATATAGCATAAACCAAGTCTCAAAGCACCAAGAAAGGGCCCGGAATTTGACCATTTAATGTGCCATGAGATTAAAAACAACAACAACAGATAGAGTCACTGCAGAGACTACAAGGACCTAATGCTTCCAGTTTATTACATGTATACGCTTTCCAAAAATACCTAATCAATTAAATGTTCAAAGTTCTAGGTAGAACATCATGTTAAAAACAGTGACCCTTTTAAGAAGAGGAATAGTCCTTGAGGCCTGGGAAGGAGCATAAATATAAGTTTAGATCTGAGGTAACCAGAGGAAGTGTCCTAGTGATGAGTCAGAAAGAGAACTGGAGGCACCTCAGCTCCTGTGTAGACTGAGTCAGTGTGGTGTCGTAGGGCCCGCCTCATTTCATGCCCCGGCCTTCACTTGCTCTGGGACTTATTGGACAGTTTCTTTCCTCTTGCTCTCCGTATCTGTAAAATGGGATAAGAACAACTACCCTTCAGAAGTTTGGAAGGACTAGATGAAACTACATACGTAAAACACTTGCCAGTGTCTGGCCCAAGTTCATGCACTAGTCTTCCTCCAAGTCCTTCTACTTACCACCCCTGAGGAAAGAAAAATTGCTGTGTGGGGTCATTCTCGCCAGAGTAAGCTAGCAAGTACAGGTACTTTTAAAAACTTCTGCTACCCTTAAATTAATTGCCTTTTATAAGGAATTTTAAAGTTTCATCCTAAGTTTTAAAACACTAATTAAATTCACTATTATAACAAAACTGTAAAAGGAAATTAAAATGGAATCCATTTTAAAGTTTGATTTTATTTAAATTTTAATGGTACCGAGTATTATCTATCTTTTGCAGTAGGAACCCTATAGATACGAATCATAGGCATACTAGGTATGACTGATATTGAAATATGATTACTTCTGTGATATTTTTTAGGAGAAAGTTATGTTAATAAAAATACTCAGGACAAAGTTATCAATGTAAATATGTGTTGCATTTTGTTGGTGAATAGTTAGGAAGCCAAGTATTTTTAGTGTGCTAATCTGAAAGATGAGAGAGAACGCTTTAAAACTCAAAATGATATGGCTAACATTTGCCACAAACTTGGTAGTTATTAATATTTAAATAATAAAAAAATTTTTTAAAATTATCTATTTGAACTTTTATCACTTTGTTTTCCTGAAATTAATAAGGGCTAAATAAATATATTTTGGCACGAGGAAATATAAAAACTTGTGAGGATTTCATCAGGTGGAAACAGAGGAATAATTGGTTCTCATAACCAGGATTAGCTGAAGTATTTCAGTAAATCTTGCCATGGTACAGAAGCAGCAGGTATCTGAGAGACTGTTCTGGTGGTAGCTAAGACTAAAAATTACCTTTAGTCTAGGTGATAAGGATGGGAAATTGAAAAGCAGTAACAGGTTAGATAAAAATGCTCTTAACATATAAGGTACAATAAAATGATTAGCATTCAGTCTATATAAAGAGCCTTTACAAATCAATAAGAAAAAGAAGCATGGGACACAAACAGGAAATTCGCCAAAGAAGTCCAATAGTCTCACCAGCATTTAGATAACCACAAAATAAAACAAAGTCAGATTGGCGAAATTGAAAAGTTTGATAATATGTAGTGTTGATTAAGGTGCAGAAAAAATTGATTCTCTTCTGGTCAATGTGAAAATTGACTCAGCTACTCAAATATGTATTTGTTAAAATAAGAAACACATATATCCAAGGGCCTAACTATTTGACTTCTGCTTATCTACCCTAAAAGACCTTTTGTACTTCTATGCAATGTACTCACGCACGTTTGCTCGCTGCAACATCATTTATAATCATGAGAGACTGAAAGCAAATTAAGTTCCCTTCCAGACAGAAGTGGCTAAGTAACTATGATGTATGCTGAACATGTAATACTATATAATAGTGGTTATAAAGAATGGGCTAGAACTGTGTGTGTTGAGAAAAAAGAATCTCCATGACAGAGTCATGAGGAAAAAAAAATGTAGCACAGCCTTATAAGGTGTCATCATTTATGAAAACATTGAAAAGAAATGTTTCATGTTTCATGAAAACATGAAAAGAAAGAAAGAAAACATTGGTAATACTATAGATTTTCTACAGTAGTAGCTTTCAGACTCTTTTGGGAATAAGCGAACCTCAACACAGTACACGTTTTATATCACAACTGAGTGGACCTACTATGTTCAATGCACTCTGAAATTTTTCTATTCTGTCCCATTTCATTCCATCTCATTCCATCCCATATATCAAAATGCTGGTCTTGACGCATTAAACTGTTTTCAGGATTCAATCACCCTTGAAAAATACTGTTCTGAAAGTACCCAGTTATGTATGTAAATGGATAGAAAAGTAACTGGAAGCTGATATCAGGTACAGCTGGAGAGGCGCTGAGGGGTGGTGGTTCCAGGGAACCTCAAGCCTTTTATGTAATGCCTAGGTTGTTTTTATGTTCATTTTGCTTGCTTTAATCGGGCATGTGTTATTCTTTATTTTTTTGGTGAATAAATCTAAACTATTTTTAAAATTCAAAGATTTACTGGGTTGGAGGGAGCAGAGGTCAAAAGGTCTTAAGAAAAAATTGTTAAGCTGCATTGCGTAACTGAGTAGTTCAGAAGACAGGCATTCTAGCTAACTATTTCTGTTTTTGTATTTAGGGCCACAGATGAGCACATTCTTGTGGCAAGGTAGAGTCAAACCCGTGTGATATCCCACTCGAAATGTCATCACAGTCTAAGAACTCTCTGCCACGCTGTGAGATTTTAACTTGTGAAATATATCCACAGATCAATAACATAAAGTAGTCAGCACATAGTTGATCAAAAAAATCAAACCCTCCAGTTTCAGAAAATGCGAAGGTAATGTTGCCGTAACAACCTTCTCTTGGCCACGTTACATGGTCTGTAGTTTTCAGTATTGGTCTAGAAAAACAAATAGCTATGTTGTAAGAATCATTTCTCTAGGAAACACAACTGTAGAAAATAATAGGACATATGTAAACTTGGCTATCTCTGTAGGCTGGAGCAGATACCTCCAGCCTTGTGTGTTCTATTTTACAGCTACCTTTCTGACCTATCTTTACACTTTTACCCTAAGGGTAATTTATTAAACCCCATCTTAATAGTCAAGTAATTGATGATTTAAAGGAGTTAGACACACTGCCTAGGGGAGATAGAGCCTTTCAATTTCAAACACTTAGTCAAGGTATTAAATGCAGATAAACTACAATTAGATTATTTTTTTATAAGAATTTCTTAACTAACTCAGTAAAGATGCCTGTAAACAAAGTAATATTTCTTTAAATGTTCTGTTTATTTTCTTTTTTGTGTTTGTGTCTAAATATAAATTTTCACATGCTCATAATAAAATAGGTTGAATCTTTTAATGACCACATTAAATTTTCTCTGCAAATGTTTTGAAAACAATTTTATGGTAAAATATGCAAGCTTTCTCAGAAAGCATTTATATAAGACTCATTTTTCAGAATTTTAGCTATTGCTAAAGCAATGATTATGTTCACATTTAATTTCATAGAGGCTCAAGGTCGTATGGAGGGAAGAAAAGAGGGACTTTGGAGCTTTTCTTTTAAAAGGGGTAATTGGCAAGAGTATTATTGGAGCAAGCATGCTATGGGTCAGAGGGAGGGAGAGCAAGAGGAGGAGGAACCTGGGGAAGGTGGAGAGGATAATATATATCCACATATCTGAAGTGTCTCTTCAGTTTTTCTTTTTCTCCAATGTGGACCTGAGGGTGAGAGGGGGCAGAGGTGGCCTTCTGGCCCATCTAGAGGTTAAGGCCATTTCTTTAAAGAGTTTTAAAGTTAAGAATGGACTACTTGTGGCTATGATATATGAAGGTGGGGAAGCCACTCATATGCAGTTTGACACGAAGCCAGCCTCAAACTGTGAAAGTGGAGTGGCAGTATGATGAGAAGTCAGGATAAGTTACCAATGTGTCTTATTTAGAGCTAGAGAAACATCCAGGTGAACATTATAATTTGTAATAATCAAGGGTTACAGTAACCTTTAAACCCTTATTACAAATCGTGTATTTTTTTGTTTGTTTGTTTCTGGGTTTTTTTTCCTCCGTAAGATTGCCTATTCGGTGTTTGTGTTAGTAGTTTTACTAAAATTAGTTTTAAAATATGATATTAAGGGCATAATGACTTTAAAATGTAAAAGCCTGATCGTCTGTTAACTGCACATATCTGAAGCCCAGCTTTTCAAAAGCCACAGTATCCAAAGCACCACTGACTCCTGGTGGCAGCCTGGTGTAATCGCAGGCAAAATTTCCAGGAGTATTTTTAATTGTTATAAAAGGTAACATTGTTATGTTACTCAGAAGTCATATAAGTAAAAGGAAGACGTGCATACCATATTGTAAAATATGGAAGTGTTACAAGGTCTCTGAATATTATCTCATTGGTAGGATCAAGATTTTAGCTTAATTATTTTTTCAGAATTTTACCCCAAGTTCTACTAATATTTTCTACTAAATATTTTTGAAAGAGAAAACCAGGATCTTGACTAACTGCAGAATTTATCATCCACAGCATCTGCAGGGATTGCTGTGTCCCAGAGGAAAGTACGACAGATCAGTGATCCTATTCAGCAGATCTTAATTCAGCTGCACAAAATCATCTACATCACACAGGTCAGTATGCTAGCATTTTATTTCCTTTTCATCTTAAGTACAAGTTTGATGGTAATGTCGTTGAAGAACTACTTTGTGGAATTTTAAATTGGAACGAATGCTCATTTTTATTATCTCCAACTGCATATATTTGGGAACACTTTGGCTTAGCGGCAGAGCTAGAGCTGGAAAGGTTGTAGGGTATAAAAAGCAAATATGGCAGTTTCCCCCTATGACTCATAACCTACTCTTTTGTCCGTGTCCCACCAAAAATAAATTTCAACACAAATGGCCCTTCATTATGGGGGTGAAAGTGGGGACAGGGCTGGGTTTTGAACAGCCTCGCTACAGGAAAGAAAAACTAGTGCCCACTGAGGAATCCTGAGGATGCTGGGTTAAAACTAGGACCTCTCAGAGGAGTCAAGATGGTGGAGAAGCAGGGGGACCAGGATTTCCCTTATCCCTCACACACACAGCAGTATTGAGGTCAGAACACTTGGAATACCCAGAAAGTCTATCTCCGGAGTGACAGAAAAAATCTCCACAGATGGAGGGAGACAGATTGGCGGGACAGTGGTGCGTGTATGCAAATTGGGGGAGACAAAACAGTGTGGGCACAGAGGGAGGGATCCCCTTCTGTGGAGAGACAAAAGGAAGAGAAAGAGAAGCTGTGGATTGCAGTTTTGTGTTAGGACAAGAGAAAACGCGCTCTGGGCCACGGACTGGAGAATGAGAAATACGGAGAGTGCCAGTCTCTACTTTGCAAACAGCCTTAGGAGCTGAAGATCAGAGTTTCCAAAAGTCCATGACTTTCTCCGGACTGAAGCCGCTAAGTGTGTGTGTGTGCCTGGAGGGGAGGGGAGGGGAGCCAGCCCTGGGTCGAGGTAGTGATCTCAGGAGTGCGCTGGGAGAAAACGGTCCCCTCCCTGAGTACTGTGAGAAGAGGGTATACTGCCCCCCAAGAACAAAAGACCCTGCAGGTGCCAGCCAAAGGCCCTTTATCAGCAGGGCTGATTGGCATTTCCCCAGAACCAGGTCTGCGTGGTGTGAGATCCCTTAAGACATTGCGTTTTGAATCCCTTCTGAGCGCCTAGGGGGTGCGGGAGACTGTGGAGCAGGGCAAGCTGACTGCCCCCCACTACTCTGTGAGGGCTGCCTGAGCAGCAAGGTTTGAGACGCCCAGTGGGGAGGAGAGATTGGGTGTCACCATTTTCTCCCCAACACCGACACGGTGGGGCTTCAGGGCACGGCGCAGCGGGTCCACTGGAGGCTGGACCCCCTTACACCAAACCCCGCCTGTCCGTGCCTGGTAACTGTGCATCTGCTGGAGTGAGACTGACACTGGGCAAGCCAGACGGCCTCGCCTCCAGACCCACACAGCCACCGGCTCCAGACACCAACAGACAAGTGTCCTGCCATTTTGTATGTTAGTCCGTTGCTCTTTTTTTCCCCCTCTCTCTCTTTTCTTTCCTTCTCTGTTCTCTTCTTCTTCTTTCTACCCTCTTCTTTTTTTTCTTTGGAATAAGGCTCGTAGTTTCTGATTTGGTTTTTGGTCAATTCTTCTTGTGTGTGTGTATACGTATATACACAAAGTTACCAAAGTTAACCAAGGTCTTAATGTTAATAAGAAAAGAAATTTTTGTAGATGACGTGTAGGCATATGGATGAGAAAGTAACTAGCATTTTGGAGTCTGAGATTGCGTGTCTTATGCAGTTCATTTGTTCATTCATTCATTCATTTGACATATAATTATTAGGTGCCTACTATCAGATGCCACTATTCTATGCATTTGTGACGTATCAATGAGCAAAACATATAAACATTTACTCAGTCTAAGATCCAGAGAGCCAATCTTATGACTCTGTCACTTGCCAATCGTAGCGATTCCAATTATATGTTCGAGGACTAAAGAGAAATGCCACCAGGTCGGTGGACCGAATGGGCCCACTGTAAGTCACACTGGGCTAATACACTTACTCTCTCCCCAAAATCAAACAAACAAAACAAACCAACAAGCCAACAAACAAAAATCCATGCTGGTTGGTGTATGACGGTGGCATTATGATAATAAATGGCTGTAGGTCTCTTTGGGCCTCAGACTTGGAGGAAAATGTATAGTGTATACTTATATCAGTGTTTCTGGGCCCTTCCTAAAGGAGTCCCAGCTATTCCCCCCTAATCAAGGGCTTTGGGTCTTTAAATTGACCTAGGTATAGAAATTGCATGAGAGGCTGTGACTGTCCACTGTGGCAACGGCAAATCGGGTCAGATTTTTGTCTACCAGACCCAGAGTTTCCTTTCTGTTATTTGGATTAAAGAATACTCCAGTATTCTGAGCCACCACCAAAGACCACTGGGGTCAAAGCACTCTAATTAACAGTGCATTCCTCCCACCCTTTCTGGTAAATGCTTCCAACTGTCACTGGCGGGTAAATGGCGTCCCTTGGCCTCTGCTTCTTTGGGATCACATCATCCCCGTTGGGATCCTATATTTACAGTGTTGTACCTGGCCTACAAAGGAAAGCAGCCATAGAGATTTTTAAGGATGCTGGTGCTCCCGTCTCTAACATACTTCTCCATACCTTAGTGACAGGAGTGGCTTCTGAGTATTTTTGCTGAACATAATTGGGGAGTGAGTGTGCAGGTCACACATGGTAAATGGCAGGTCCCCAAGCCTTTGGATTCCCTCCTCCACATGTCAGGGTAGCTCTGGCATTTTACCCCCATTAAACAAAGGTCACCATTGAGTTGGAGTTGTATAGCATGCCAACCAAGTAAGCAGTTACCTTCAGCTGCAGGAACTAATACACTAAATCTGGACTCTCTAGTAAGAGCACCCATATGAATGAATTCAGCCTGACTTAGTGTCGTGTTTCACACTTCTGGGCCTAAAACCCTTTGAATCTACTACACATGTTCCCTGCGTTGCTGCTGGTACAAAGTAGCAAAGTCTTGCAATTCTGACAAGTAAGCTATTTCCTTCCGGGTCATAGTGTGCACCGGTTCCCCTGCATCATGTCGAGATATGACCCACGTGATGGACTTGACCCTCATTGTTGTGGGTCTTAGGAGGAATAAGCATTCCTTTTTAAAATCTCACTCCTCATCTATCCCGGATGAGGTTAGTGTAGAGTTTTCAAGCAAAAGAAGGCTGGTCTCCTCAGACACAGAGTGACAAGCTACTTCCGCTGGCAATAATGACTCAGAGTGACAGGACTGTCCGTTTTATCTGGATCCAACAAAGTGTTCCTATTTCAAGTTTTAGGATCCTATTCTTTTTTCTAACTTTCACATGAAAAACTCAGCAAAGTAGGCATTCAACTGACGTTGCAATTTAGCAACCTGCCCAATTAAATTTGTATCTGATTATCAGCCGTATCTGTGCTGTGGTAGCAAGAAAATCAGGCTCTTTTAGGGCTATCATGGAATCTCTCTGGGGCTCAGACTATGATGTGAGCCAAGAGTTCAAGGACCCAAGCTTGTCATTTTTTTTCCTAAGTGCTCTGATGCACTTTGAAGAACCCATCCCACAACGCAGTCCTTGTGGTCTTCCCACTTCGTAGTGCAGCAGCCACTCAAGCTTCCAGGGCACTTCCTTCAGTTGGCTCTTTATCATGGTGATACTTGATCAATTGTGATGCCACTGCATGTCATGGGCTATCAGCGTCCCGTGTCCTGTGGCAAAATTCAGCACTGGGCTCGGTTCCAAGGGCACAATCAAACCAAGTCCCAATTCCCATCTGTATGGGTCCTTCTTCCGGGACCTTGCTGGAGCCTAATCTGTTATCAGTGAGGGTCCAGTTAGGAGACAGAAACCACACAGTAATTTCCATAGGGAAGATTTAATATAAAGAATTACTAAAAGTTATTAATCGTAACAGTTTTATTTACGAAAGAGGGGAAGAGAGTATCTAAAGAATATAGGAAGAGCAGCTATGGAAGTCACTATTTATAGGGCTGAGGCAGAGCATCCAAGAAAGGAAGAAAAGAGGACACTCCCATCCTGGGCTCAGGTCCAGACCTCATCGGAAAGATCAGAGAAATCCACTGAGATGCTGTGCTAGAGAAATTTGCAGGAAGCCTTCCCCTGGGGGGTTAGGGCAAGTAATCCATGCTGAGCTGTCATGCTGTGGAACTTGCTGGAAAGCAGCACGTGGGGCTTGGGCTGGGAAATACCCTCTATGGGACCAGAGGAGGCTTCCCACTGGTAGGTGCTGCTCCATGGAACGTTCTGGGAAGCTGCCTATAGGATTGGTGCCAGTGAAACTGTCTAGGGGTAAGCACCACTCTGGTTTCCCCTTGGCTGCTGACCACTCAGTGCTGCAGGACTGGGGCAAGGCGGGGGCATCACTGGGACCAGAAAGTCAAGCACCATTCTCCTCCGGCATCCCTCGAGTGCTCTCTCTCTCTACAGACAGAGCCCAACATCCTGGCAAGGGAGAAATTCCACTGTCACATGCAGGGCACCAAAGGGTGAATTTGGAGCCGAGAGGCAACAAGTAGGCAACTGTCACACTTGGGCTGGGGGACGAGGCAAGGGACTCCCTTCTGTGGGACCTACCCACCTCTGAGTTCTCACTGCTTCCCCTTTGGCTTCTCCCTAGCCTGGCTCTTATCTGTCACGTTTTCCCCCAAATCTGCTTTTCCTTCCAATCACTCTTAGGGCTAGCCTTTTGAGACTCAAGAGTCTGAAATTGATTACTTTTTTCCTCCATTTTCTGCTGTCAACCTTTCCCTTAGGCAATCCCACCGAACTGTCTACCTGATTAAATGAAAGAGGGTGAAGGGGTACAAGGAAATATGAGGGGGATGTAGAAAATTGGTTAATAAATCAAAACATAATCTGCCATATCTCTATTGAGTAAAGATATTATATTCAAAAATGCATTTCCATTTAAATGCTGATGTAGAAATATGGGGAAGCATTCTTTAGTGTTAAGGAAATAGCTTTAAATAGCTTATTGATTACCTCAATGCTTAACTACTAAATTGAGAGAAAATATACTTTGAAATTTAAATATAGTTTCCATATGCCTGTCTTGCTAATTTTTATATAATAAAAAACTTTTTGATAGATGTGTTCCATTTCTTTGTTGGATTTGAAAGTAATGTTGAAGCAAGAATGAAATGATTATAAATATCTTATTATTATGCTCTCACACTTCAGCATAACAAATGATTTCATATTTTTTGGCAAGCTGGCATTCCTTGCTACAAGTTCAGATGTAACCATTGTGGTTTTTAAAATGTATTTCCAGAATACTTGAAAGTTTATGACATTGCAAATAGGAAGGAATGTTTCCCTTTTGGGGAACTTTAAATTATCATGCCAGCCCAAGACAATGCCTTTCAAATGAAGGAGATAAAAACAAGTCTGAACATGATACCTTCCTATTTGCTACAGGTGGAAGGCCAAGATCAGTCTTCTCTGTCTGCTAATTCCAAAGGAAATCTGCTGAAAGTAAATCTGAATCAACAAACGAGCACACAAACAAACAAACAACTCTTCTTGTCCCCATGTTTATTTCCTAGTCAGACTCCTTGGTGGGCTTACGCCTGTGGTAGCTGCCCTGAATTGCAGGACCTCACCCTTCCCGACAACCCACAGATAACCTTACAGGGGACACTCTGGGCTGATGGTGGCCTTTCCTATCCAGTTTCCATGGAGACAGATCTTGGAAATCATCTAAAAGCAACTATTGTAAAAGGCAGGATGTTAAAATCCTTACGCTGCCTTCACTGATTTGACATCTGCTTTTATCAAAACTGAGATGGTAATCTTAAGACAGCCAGCTGAGAATAAAATCAGTGGTTCATTTCCATTGCTGGAAACCAAAATCCATCTCCGGGCACATACGGTGACCAAGGTACATATGTTACCTTTTAATACGAGTCTCTGTGTGTTGTTGCTCAGCTGAGACCTATGCAGCCAACTTATGCTTTGGATTTAATTCTGTACTCAGAATCCGATGACTTGGTTAAAGAAATGCTTTGAAAATCAGCACATAGCAACTTTTAAAAATCAAACATCTGTCTCCTAGAGCACAGACGGGCAGTTAGGTGGACCAACTTCAGACTGCCATCTTAACAACCACAATTGTTGCCGATAGAACAAAAACTGTGGCTGGGAACAGCTGTCCCTCAGCTGAAGTTATACTCTGGCTGTCATCAGTGGAACAAACCGCTCTTTTCAGCAATAGTCGTAGATGGAATTGGAACCCTCCTTACTGTCTCTTATCTGGGTCTCCTGGTTCCTAATGGCAAGGGGGATAGATTACACCGGATTTAGGGTAAAGCCATGCATCCAAGCAGACTCGTGTTTTCAGGGTTCGCAGATTCCAACAGAAAGCTTACATTTTGTGCCTTTATTTTGATAATGATCTCTGAATTTTTGTTAGCATTTAGGGAAATCTCCTTTTAGGCGGTAATATATCAAAATAATTTGTTTTTACAGAAAAGATATTATTTAAGTCACTTCAAATGGGGCACTCTCCATTATTGCTGGTGTGCACTAGGTATTCTTAGAGACACTAGAGAATGTATCTTTAGGAAGTATCCCTACATCATGCAAGTTCAAGACTCTGGTATAGAACATAGAGATCAGATTTCATCTTTTCTGTTGTTACTTTGGGATGGTAAAAACAAAAAATAAGCTCTTAGATGTGTGGTGTTGAGAGACTCATCTTTTCTAGAATCAGTTTCTCCATCAGTAAGATTCGGGTAGCTTCTGGGACTATTGCAATGAAGGAAATAACGTATGTGGAGTGTTTGTAAAGTGTTACACTGTAGAAATACCAGTGGTGGTGTGTGTGCTCTGGGATAAGGGTTGTGTTAAAAGAGGGACCAACTCAGTCGTTATGCATGTTACATAATGTCTTGAAGCTCTGATTTCCTTACTTATAACACAGTAGCTGCCTTACAAGTTTATTGTGGGGAGAAAAGGGACATAATGCACACAAAAGAGTAATCATAGTCACTGGCACATAAGAATCATAGGTGTTAATATTCTATTCTTAGTATTATAGTTCTTGTATATAGTATAGTATACTTACTTCTTCAGCAATTGAACTATGTATCATTCTGCGCAAAATTTTAAATTCTTCCATGAAAATCTTAAAGATGGGGTGCTGGCTATCGTGATAATTATTCCAATAAGTAAAATAGCTTTCTAATACTGTCTCGTGTATGAATCTTAAGTCGACTTGTTAACTCATTCAAGAAAGCTTTTATGAGAATTAATTCAAGCAATCAGGAGCAATAAAAGCAATTCTGAGTTAATTAGAGGCTTATCAAGTTAAATGAATAGCAAGGATTTTAAGACTATTTGAATTAGCAATCCGGTAGTGACAGCTGCCAGTGCTGGGGTTAGTCTCTTTCAAAGGAACCTGTGGACCCACTGGTACTTCACACCTTCAAAAGTCCGCTGTGCAATTAGGTGGATCACAAAAGGCTTGCTGCCGCTCTTTGGCAATTGGAATAGTACAAGGCAACAACTAGACGGTCCTGGGCCAACACTGCCCTCTGGTGTTTGACTTAGGGAAGTGGCAACTTCCCGTGGGTAAGGGTAGGGAATTCTCAAAACCAAAAAGGTATCTCCAGGCACTTCTCCCATCCACTCCTCTCTAACCAATCCCCTTGCTAGAAAGGTGTGCACAGGACCCTTCCCTTCTTTGTCTGGTCCCACTCTTAAGTTAAATTCATTACTTTTGCTAATCTGTCATGCACACGTTATCACTTACACTCATTTTCCTTCTCATCTGTCTTCCAACCATTTGCTTATTAATGCCAAGAAATCTCTCTCTCTCTCTCTCCCTCTCTCTCTCTCTCTCCCTCCCTCCCTCTCCCTCACCCTCTCCCTCACCCTCTCCCTCTCTCTCTTTCTCTCCCTCTCTCTCTGTCCACATTTATTTTCCTTTTCATTCCGTGTACAAGGACAATAATTATGACCATTTGCTGGGGATAAGGAGAGTGATTCAATTACATCTGGAGCAAGGTACAAGAATGCTCTAGTTCTGAAATAAAAAGAGCTCATTACAGATTCAATGCTGTCAACTTACAGAACCTTCCAGAGTATATACTATAGGACTTAAGATCCTCCAGCAGAATCTTGGTTCCTCTGTAATTAAGCCTGCTTTGACTCAAGTAAAATCAAAGGATTGACTAGAATTACAGATGGTGCTGTTAAAACATTTTTCAATTACATTGTTTTTCTGTTTATGGCATTACAGCGCTTCATAATGGGTCCCACATTCTGTTGTGTCTGGGCTGATGAACAGTTTTTCTCTGGGTATAAGAAGCCGTTGTGAGCCCCCATTGACCCCATTCATTTCTCTATTACCTTTTATACATTCCCCTGCTTCATGTAACTTGAATGAATGGACATTCCTTGTAGCCAGGATATGGTAAGTTACACTACACTAACAGATACACCCGAAATCTCTTTGCTTGGCACAGCAGTGGCTTATTTCTCACTCAGCTAAATTTGGGCGGGTCAGGTGGCCCTCCTCCATCTTGTGGTGTGCCATCTGGAACGGATGGACGCCAAGCTCCTTGCCCAGGGCAGACAGGGATGGAGGAGGAGGATGCCGTCTTTGAATTGCCACATCCTCGGAGTGACACATTTTTAGTGGCCAGAGGAGTCACGTGGCACCAAACCTAAACAGTAAGAGAGTATAGAAAAATGGAATGGGGGGGGGGGGGTAAATAATTGCCACTGCCACATTTGTCTCCTTTTGGCCTGAATCTTTAATTCTATTCTTGTATTTTTGTTGGCTGGATTTTTTTATTTTGTTTTTAATCTTGAGAGCGCCTACTACTACATCTTCCTTCCCACTTAGCCATCTCTTTTCTTAATGATTCTTTTTCCTCTCCTTCCAAATCCTCTCCATATTTTAAACAAACCAAATGTTATTTCCACTCTGAGACTACTTATCATTCTGACCCTATTTCTTTGCTCTATTATCCTTCTTCCAAACTTTATTTCAACCCTCTGTGCTTCTCAGGATCTTTGGTTTCCTTGTGTAAATTCAACCTGCAGATCTCTACAAAATCAATGTTTTGAAATCTCCAATTTCATCCAATTGCCATATTTTCAGAGATTTCAAAGTGACTTGCTACTAAGTTATTAAATCCAACTCATCCTGGCACAGCCCTAATGTATACTAATTCATTCTTTTCTTCTTGACAAGATTGGTCCCTACAGTCTGATCTCTATGTGAATATCAGGAGCGCTCACAGACAGGCATCTGACTTCGTAGTGCAGATATGTGCTTCCTGTTCCAAAGTGTCAGATCCTTCAGGAGCGCCTGTGTGGCTCAGTCGGTTGAGCATCCGACTCTTGATGTCAGCTCAGGTCAGGATCCCAGGGTCATGGGATCAAGCCCTGCGATGGGCTCCGTACTGAGGGTTGAGCGTGGAGTCTGCTTAGGATTCTCTTTTTCTCTCCCTCTGCCCCTCTCCCAGCTCGTGCTCACTCTCTCTCTAAACAAACAAAAACAAAACACAAAACATAAAACACAGAGCCAGATCCTTTAGGACCTTGGTCAGGTTGTTTAGCACAATTCTGGGCATGACATAGCACGTAAACATCTGATAGGATGCATCCTTCCTCGTGAAGTCTGTTCTTTGAAAAATTCAATTTATATGTTCAATTTAGGTTTTATATGAAAAATAATACCAAGAAAATGAAGGAACAATAGTATAAATGGAAGCAGCCTTTTGAAAGAGAGAGGAGTAATATATTCCTTCTGGATTGCGGAATGAAAAATTATCACACCTAGTCATGATATTTGGAGTCAAATTTATATTCTTATTTAGTCCTGTTGAATTCGTATTGTTACACTGACCCTCAGTAAATGCTTCCAGGAGTCGTCTGTACAGTGTTAACAATTTGCTTACAATAATTGTTTTCTCATTTTATGCAGCTTCCTCCAGCTTTGCACCACAATTTGAAAAGAAGGGTTATAGAGAGATTCAAGAAATCCCTCTTCAGCCAGCAGAGTAACCCTTGCAATTTGAAATCTGAAATTAAAAAGGTACCGTATTCTACATATAGGAATTCTTCTTTGGCTAACAAAAACACATCGGAAGAGTTAAATTTTTATACCTTCTCTGCTTTGTACTTTTTAAAGTCTATCTTCTATTAAAGGATACTATCGTTATTTGTTTTGGTCCTTCCAAGCTGTATAAAAAAGACACCATAAACCGGGGAGCTTATAAACAGCAAAGACTGCTCTCAGTTCTGGAAACTGACTGCCCAATATCAAGGTGCCAGCACGGTCATGTTTGATACAAGCCCTCTTCCCAGTTGCAGACTTTTGATTTCTCCTATCCTCACGTGGCAATTGAGGCAAGGAAACTCTCTGGGGCCTCTTTATAAGGGCACTTTTTTATAAGAGCACTTCCATGAGGGCTCTGTCTTCGTGACCGAATTACCTCACAATGAGTCAATACCATCACTTTGGGGGTTAGGTTTCAACATACAAATTTGAGGGGACATGAACATTCAGACCACAGCACTGCTTATGATACTAAATCAAGGTTGTCTTTGCCTCTAATTTTCTCACCTTTATTTCTGGGGCCATCATCTCAGAAGACGAATAGAAAATTGCTTCAGTATGATTACATGTTTTCCAAAATAAATGTTATTAAACATCTTTAATTAAAAATATACTTTAGCCTTTTTAAAAAGAATTCTGTTTTTTAAGAGAATGTAATATTTTATTAGAACATTCTCTAGGAAGCCCCTTAATTGAGCTGTACCACCCAAACAAGTCATTTAACTGGATGAAGCTGTGATTTTTATCACCTAGGAGGGTGGAATGAACCACTGTTGACCCCCGACCACCATGGGGAGGAGGGACACTGACCACCTGCTCCTGCACAGTTGAAAACCCACATATAACTTGTGACTTTCCCAAACCTTCATTACTAATAGCCCACTGTTGAAAGACTTGCTGATAGCATAAATAGTGGATTAAAACACATTTTGGAAGTTATATATTATATACTGTATTCTTACAATAAAGTAAGCTAGAAATAAAATCATAAGGAGGAGAAAATACATTTACAGCACTGCACTGTGAGAAATCCAAATATTTGGACCCATGTAGTTCAAACCCATGTTGTTCAAGAGCCAACTATATTTTTAAGTTTTTCCCCTAGACCTTGGGTGTTAGTAAATGTTTCTAATTATACCCACGAATATTTTTTTTTAATTTTTTTTTTAACGTTTATTTTATTTTTGAGACAGAGAGAGACAGAGCATGAATGGGGGAGGGGCAGAGAGAGAGGGAGACACAGAATCAGAAGCAGGCTCCAGGCTCTGAGCCATCAGCCCAGAGCCCGACGCGGGGCTCGAACTCAGGGACCGTAAGATCGTGACCTGAGCTGAAGTCGGACGCCTAACCGACTGAGCCACCCAGGCGCCCCTACCCACGAATATTAAATCACAAAAAGGTTAAATCAACCGGATGGAAAGAAAATTGTCTATCTCTGATTAGCACGACTGGAGAAGAGGAAATCCCTCTGTCCTGGTCGGTAGCCATTTCGATATAGCCCTTGGAGCTGGTCACAAGCTTCCCTTTTCCTGTCCCCGAAAGACCCCAGGCCCTAGCGGTTTGGGCCTGTTCCAATTTTATACGTACATTTGTAAAGTTTTACCTACACTTAAACTTTGAAACCATCATGCCGCCAATGCTCTTTTTCTTTAGAGTTTCTTTTTCCTTTAATGGATCCAATCTTAAGCATAAATGTACTCCTTATTCAGGCAGTATGATGGGCCCTTTGATACGAAATGCAAACAGTCTGTGTTTGCTCTGTTACCTTACATCAGCGGCGTCTGCCGACACACAAACAGGAGATGGAAAAACAGACACGGCAGCAGGTAAACAGAACATAAACCCTACCTCATCAGAGATCCAAGAGCGCAATTTCTTTCATGGGCTGTGTTGGCAAATGAGGCCAAGAAACAAAGCTCAAGTAGATCAAACAGAAGTGGATGAGACTGTGGATATTTATTTTTATGATATTTACATATTGCATCACGAATACCAATAAATGTATTTTAGGAAGACAGAGCCTCAAGTCTCCCATGAAAACATTACATGTTGCTAGGTTTTCATATTCTTATTAAAATGATATGCAGAATAATCCACTTTGTATACAAATTTAGTTTAACAGAAATCCCAGCTTTAAGAGATCAAAGTGCCTGCATCACAGCTTGCCCGAAGGTTCCCTCCCCTCCCCCACACCCCCCCATTGTTGAGATTTTCCACCAGTGCATGTCCTTCCTTAAAGCAGAGTATTCTCTCTTCCGTCACTTAGATTTTTGGTTTGTATCCCTTTCTTGCTGGCTTTCTTTTCTGTCCAGACAGAAAAAAGATGCTCTTTTGTTAAACCGACCCCACCACCTTGTAGGCCTTCCTCTGTACAGTGGAGGCTTCTCTCAGAGTGCTTAACCTTCTGCCCTTGGTCTGGGGAATACAAAGGGATTAATGGGGGTGGTCAAGGGCATTCAGGAGCCCAGGGTGGCAGGGGAAGGGGGGGACGAACTCAAAGACTTATCCCTTTTCTCAACTTTGTTTAGAGGCACATTTCTCCGGTGAGGAATGCCATAGTCCCCTCTGACACTACAAGCTTGTGGTGGTTCGTTCCATCACGGCGTATGCGCTCCTGATCATGGAGGCAGACCTCCTCTCCTGTGCGCTAAACAAATCTGCCTGGAATATTAATACACTTCCTATTCTCCACCACTGAACTGAGAGGCCAGCTCCTCCATAAAAATCTCCCTCACTTTTCCCTGTACAGAATCAATCTCCCTTTTCTCTGTGCTTTTTTAGTTTACTCACATTGTTGTGTTTAAAGAGCTTTTTATCTGGCTTACATTTCTGTCTCTCCCAAAGGCAGCGAGTGTGTCGTATCCATCTTTGATTGCCCGTGGTCTTGCACAGAGCCTGGCACATGATGGGGCTTAATGTATGATCGTTGAATAGAGAGTATTATTCTTTATTGATAAGTATGTTGTGTACAATATAGTCTATTCATTGATATATATAATATATGATATATGCTGATATATTTAATATTTATATTTTTATATGGATATAAAAAGAAGCCCTCCTGCCCCCCTCTAAACACAAATGAGAAAACTTTGTGACCTCTGTTTTTCACCCTTTCTGGTATAATCTTTTGTTAGTGACAATTTTTGTTTGGAAATGGATTTTTCATCCCCTATGTGATCTCGGTAGAGTGGCCAATTGGCCTTTGACTACTAACACAGTCACCTACATCGGGGCCATGGAAGAAGCAAGCAGTGATAGCATATAAAATGCATTTGATTTCCACCTTCCCCTCTGAAATCTGTTCTGAAATCCAGGGCCTCTACGTCTCCAGCTTGAGGAACAGTTATGGGATGATTGTGCCTGCCTTCTGATTAATGGCCTAAGACCCAGCAGGATATATAGAAGAGTGAAGAAGTGGGAAAAGCCCTTTTCTAAGCAACTAAGCTCTTTATTTATGACTTACTTCAGCGGATCTTCCGTCCGGTCTTCTCAATCTTGGCTAAAATTGTAGGAGCATGTGATTGTATAGAGTTTGGGGAAACTAGGATTTTCAGCATGGGAGAAAGGAGAAATAGAAACAAGATAGAATATATTAATTCAATATACATTTATATTGGTAATATTTACATATTATCAATATAATATATAGATAATACTTATATATTATCTAGTTAATAATGTAGAATTGGAAATACCAATATGAATAAGTATGAATTCATGATAAATCTTTTCTTTTAAAAATATCCATATTTCGGGGCACCTGGGTGGCTCAGTCGGTCAAGCATCTGACTCCGCCTCAGGTCAGGGTCTCGTGGTTTGTGGGTTCGAGCCCCACATCGTCAGGCTCTGTGCTGACAGCTCAGAGCCTGGAGCCTGCTTCGGATTCTGGGTCTCCTCCTCTCTCTGCCCCTCCTTTGCGCATGTTGTCTCTCTCTGTCAATAATAAATAAACATTAAAAAAAAAAATAAATATATACATATTTCCTAATATTTCCACTAAATTGTCTAGAAATTAAGCAAGCAGCGGAGAGCTCCCTGAGCACCCATGGCTCCTAGGAGATAGAGTGATTGCAGGGCTAGAACAGGAGCTGAATGAGATTAGAATGGAATGTCTTGACATAATAGAATGCATAGTGAGGATGCCATCAAGGATTACTGGGGATGTGTCAAAAGGACTCAGGAGCCAACTTAAAGAGGCTCCTGCTGGCTGTCTAGTGGATAATTAGAGCATCAGTAAGGATAATAACTGCAATGGATGGAAAGCCTTAAGTAAAGTTTCAATCTAAGAGTTCATGATAGTAAAATAAGAAATCCCTCACTGGTTACCTTTGGAGGATGCTAAGTAACCAACTCATTGTTTTGAAAATTATTTGCAAAAGGAAAGAATCAAACATTTATTCATTTGTTCTGTGGTTCCCTTATGAATTCTATCCCAGGGTAATTAAATTGATCAGGGGGAAGTTTCTCATTATACTAGTACTCCAGCTAATAACAACTAAAGGAATAAAAAATATTGTCATTTTGCAGCCTGTAATGAAATAATGGACCTAGACATGATTACCAGTGGTTGCTAATGTCACAGAAAGAGGGGCCACTAGGCATACGCCTCCCAATGGCTGTGTATTTGCTAAAAACCTGGATCTGCATCTGAGGAAGCCTGTATATTGGAAGTGGGCAAACCGTGGTCCTCAGGCCAATCTGGTGTATTGCCTGTTTTTGGACATAAAGTTTTATTGGAACACAACCAATGCATTCACTTACATATTGTCTATGGTTGCATTCACCTTGTAGGCACAGTAGCTGTGACAGAGACTGCAAGACCTGTAAATCTGTAAATATTTCCTACCTGATCTTTGCCAAAGAAGTTTGCCAATCCCTGCTCTACATCCAGATACTACAAATGGGTAGCAAATATGTGGGACAAGAGAACATGTTAAAAGACACCATGGGGATAATCAGCAAAATCCAGACTGGGGGATTCTACAGAAAAAAAAAAAAAAAAGAACCTTTTTTCTTAAATAAATAAACTGCAAGGAGAGGAGAACACATTTCTTTGGTTCTGAATCTGTACTTCAACTCAGATCAGCAAGGTCAAGCTTACCTTATTCAGTAGCTGGCAGTCTCTAACTCCTAAACTCCAGGTTTCTGGCTCTTTTCCAATTAGCAGGTTGCCCCTCTCTTCATGCTTTAATTAATGGCTTCTTATGCACATAATAATTACCTTATTTTTGCGTAGCCCCTGTCAGGGCCCCATGGAGGCATCATAAATCAGCAGCGCCCAACACTGACCTGTTTGGACCAAGTGGAGAAGCGCCTACGGCAGGGTTCTCCCGCCCAGTGGGGCCGGGCCCCGTTCATCTTCTCCCTCAGTCCCACCTTCAGGTCCTGGGAGGACGAGCTCCTGGTTGTAAATAGCATAGGATGGTGATTTTCCAGCCTTTTTTTTTTTAGTTTTGGAATTCTTTGTCAGAAACACAGTCTTTGTTGGAAACGTAAACAGCAAGGCCGCTTCTGGGGGAAGTAGGGGCGAGGGTGGCAAAGTGACCACCCGTGAGAAGATACAGGTGCATCCGCGAGAGAGTGCTGAAGTGTAAGAGAATAGTGAGCACAGATACTGGACGTGTCTGTTAACAGAGTGGCCTGTAAGAGCCTAACAAAAAAGACTAGAGAGGAGCTGTAGGTTAGAAAAGACGAAAAAGAAGACAGTATGTTCGTCTTAACATGTTAGAATTCAGTCAAAGAGGACAGGGAAATCTGAAGGGAGAAAGATCAGAGAGGGCTGGTGAGTGACGTGTGATTTAGTGCCTTAAAAATGTTCTCATTTCTGGCACCTCATTGCATTTATGTTGTTTCATTTCCTTCGGAGTCCTACCTCAGTGCATTAGATTCCAAATAATTTGTGTAGTTGTTCTGCAGCGAAGATCCCCTTATTTTATGATATGGAAGAGAAGATATAGTTTGGGGAATTTAATGAAGATTACATTTTTTTTGCTTCTCATTTAGGTTCTGCCCCAAAAGTACTATATTCTCACTTGAACAATGACGAGCCAAAATTGCTCAGTCAGCCCTTGCTCAAAATCAGTTGAGTTTGGGGGGGGGGGGAGGAGGGGTGGTAACAGGGACACAGTTTGTTCTCTTTAATGTTTACTTGGCTCTAGTTCCAAAGTGTGTACAGTCATTTGCTCCTTAGAACTGTCGATGTTTGTTCAGGGCAGGAGAGCCCTTTTCCGTCATTTCAGAAGCATTCTTCCCAACAGGACATACAAGCCAGAGATGGCAGTGCCCCTCTGAGCTGAATGCTCAAGAGGCAAAAAAGGGCCCACATGGCCCAGGACTGCTGGCCACCTCCGAGCCTCTGCCAGTCGTAGGGGCCGCTGCTTCGAACATTCTGTGGTAGCATCTGTATTCCACCTACGGGGTGAGCATTTTCTTGCCTGTCTCGTGTGTCCAGAATCGGACTCTTCCTCTTCCTCCCTCCATGTGCATCACCATCGCTGGAAGCATGTTTTCCTTTTCCTCAGTCTTTAAGCCTTGCAGTCATGTTCGGCTGCTCCATGTTATTTCTTTTGCCCTATGAGTCGTCAACACCCGGGATCTTCTTCACATAACGCGGTTTTGCTCACCCCTTGACGTTACAGCCCTGGGTTCTAGCCCTGCTTCTGCCGCTTGCTAGCTATGATCCTTGAGCGCATTCCTTCTCAGTGTCCCCATCTGTGGAACGGGGATAATGCCCACCGTAGAGGTAGATGTAAGAACCAGATAGAACATCCAATGTGTCTAGAATGTTTAAGTCCTCAGTAAATGGCTGTAGGCACTACTAGTGTTATTAGTGATGGTTTTTGATCTTCCTCTTGGCTAACACCTAGTCCAAGCTCTTAGCACTTCTCTCTGGTGTTAGTGTCACAGCTTCTCTGATGATCTCCCTGTTCTCTAACCCATCTTGCAGGACTAAGAGTTTCTAAACACTAGCTTTTTTTTTTTTGTTTAAGGCATACTCGAAAACCTTTATAGCCTCCAGTTTCCTGCCTCGCCATGTAAACTCTGGCTCCCAGCTTCTAGGCTGGCATTATTTGCAGGAGCCTTCCTCTGGGTCTGCACCCACCCTGGCATCACCAGCCTCATGCAGACTGCTGTGCACATTGCATCCAGAATGATCCTTTCAAAACAGAATCTGATCATGTCTCACACACACACACACACACACACACCCTACCCACTGAAAACTGTTCAGGGGCTCTTAGTATAAACTGCCAAATCCTACCCACCATATTGACAGTCCTGTTTGGTCCAAGCCCTGCCCACCCCTCCACCTTGATCTCCTTCTTTCTTGCCATTCGTGGTCGAAATTACATCAGCCACAGGCACTGTCTGAGGCCTGTCTACCACGCAGCTTCCTCCTAAGTCTTTGCAAATGCTTGTTTTTCTGCCTTTAAAGATCTTCCTTTTCCATCCTTTACTCATTCTCACTGATTCTTTCAGCTCTCAGCAGAAGTGTCATTTTTTCCAGAAAACCTTTCCCGTCTAATTTAAATCTGTCTGTTCTCCTAGAACCATAGATCTGTCCTTTAATGCATTCAGCACAGTTGCAGTTTCCCATATATCCAGGTGGTTGTTTCACAGACATATTCCTCCCCAATTAGGCAGCAAGCTCCAGGGTAGAATTTTTGGCCACCATTGGTTGTTTCCATTGTTTGGATCTGTGTGTGCGGCACACAATAGTTGGTAGAAAACCCCCACTGAATTAATGAGCGGCGCTTGCCTTCCTCTCTTCAGCCTAGATCCCCACATCTCTATAATGTGGACTTATGTCACATCCCTTTATTCACCTTGCTAGTAGTATGCAGTGCCCAGCCTTTGCCCCCAAGTTCTACTCACCTGGAGTGTCCGCTTCACTTCCTTGCATCCACCCAAATCTATCCTTCAAGACTTGGCTCCAGTGTTTCTGCTCCAGAGCTTCTGAAGATCATGCTGGTCTTCTTGAAGCATTACTTCCTTTTGGAAGCTTGGAACTCCCCACCTCATTTTACACTTCAGTGTTTATTCCTTCACCGTTTTGTTCGTGTATATTAGCCTAATTACCCCAAGTGCAGGCCACATCATTTCTGTGTCCTCCATGCTGCCCAGCCTGGTGCTGATAAACTATTGGTATAGACCACTGGTATATGGGATTCGATGGTTTTCATCTCTATTTTACAAAACCTGCTCAGACCATGACACACAGCGAGGGGCAAAAACGATACACTGAAAGAATAGGTAGGTCGAAACACTGAACTGCAAGAAGTTCCGAGAAGTTTCTGGAATGAAAATAAACGTATCTGGGATTCAAACACACAAAAGGGATTCAACCGAATTTCAGCCCTTGCCTTCATCCATGGGCCCATCCCTCTGAGGATGTGCAGCTCTTAAGCTAAAGGACACTGCTTATGTGAAAGGCACTGGAAATCTCAAGTACTCCTCTCTTCAAGGTTTGCATCAAGGAAAAGCACTTGCCTTTGTCGTTGTAAAATGGCTCTCTTGGTCTCTCTGGGTCACAATTCACATATATCACTGTACAGCTTTAAACATTTCCCGTCTGGGAAAGAGGAGTCCAAGGTGTTTACTAAATAATTAAGTTGACTTAAATAAGCCTTCTATAATTAGGATGAGCACTTCAGGCAGCCAAATTACTCCTATGCTCAATCACATGAAAAACAATCCCATCTGAAGTCGTTTGGAAGGCAATACCAGGAAATCATTTGCAGCATTACAAGACGTATTAAGCTTAGTTGGAGCAAGCTACTAGCTTGGCTCTGAGAAACGCCGAGTGATCAGGGCTACCTCTGTGGCATCCTAATGGCACTGATGAGAGCATTAGTAAGCATGTGACTATCTGATCCTCCTGCATTACGATATGTTACAATCCTATGATCTTGTCCCTTTACAAATGGGTTATTAGTTTTATCAGTTGTCACTGAAGTAAAGAAAGTAAATTTTCAAGAATAAAAAAGGGTGGAACCTTAGTTTTTTCTACAGTACATTTGTTGGCAACATGGAGACTAGAAAACACAAAAATGATTTGTACTAATAGTGTCCAAAGCACCTAGATGGAATAATTATCAGTTGCTCATATGAAATGTTTTTCATTAGGGTACAAAGTGCACAATGCCTACAGTGAGGTACCTGGCCAGCTCCATGAACTTTTACCTACACATTCACCCATGTGACCACCACCCTCATCACTATGTAGGACATTTCCTGTGCTGAAGAAGGTTCCTGCTTGCCTTTTCCTGGTCAAATCCCCTGCCACAATGTAATTGTTATCTTAACCTTCATCACCATTGGTTAGCTTTGCCAGATTGTGAACATGCATATACGAGAGGTCATACGTTGTGTTTTCTTTTTGCTTCTTTTGCTCAATGCTTGTTCCTGTTACGGTTTGTATCTATAGTTTGTTCTTTTTTGTGCTTTGCAGAATCCCATTGGATAAGCACACCACAATATATCTACCCATCCTTCTGTCTGTAGACATTTGGGGTTTTTCCAGTTTGGGGTTATTATGAATAAAGGTGCTATGAACATTCTTGTGTACCTCTTTTGGTGGACAGAAGTCCTTCATTTCTCTTGTGTTCATACCTAAGAGTGTGATTGCTGGGTCACAGGGTAGGCATAGTTGTTGAATTTTAATGAATACTGCAAGTTTTCTCAAGTGATTGAACAATGGGGTATTTTAATTCCTGAGCAGAGCATGTGAATCCAAGGCAACCACTATTGCATAGTCTAAATTGTGCCATTTGTTTCTGGTTTATTAATAAGAATTGGCATTTTAATATGTTACATTAACACAGGCATGAAAACTTGGCCAGCCCAAGTGCTGGTTGGAATTAAAGGTGAAAGGAGGTTGAGAAATATTTATAGCCTAAAATTCTGCTTAAAAAATTCAGCTTTATAGAAGACCATTAAATAATTGGAACCTTAATAAATTCTGTCGTTTAGTGAATAACTCTCTCCTTTAGAGTGTAGGGGATTCATATTTGGAGATTAAAATTAAGCAACAATAATTTAGCAAAATGTGTTAAGAAACTTGGTTGTGTTGGTCAAGCAAGAAGGCATTGTTCAAAGCAGATACATGAAAAACAATGACGATGTGGGCTAAACATATTGTTCTGCTGAATAACTGGAGGTTATTCCTCATAGGCCTGATACAAATAACCTTTTGATGTTCCAAGCCCATGCCATTATTTTGCTATCCGTTTTTATCTTGCTCTCATAAAACTAAAAAGTGCAGAGTTGTTTTTACTTTTTCATGTGACCAGGGAATTGTCTACCTTGCTTCTGCTATAATTTGCCTGCCTCTAATTTACAAGTTCTTTTGAAAGGATGATGTGCCTTTATCTATTTACAAGGGATTGAAAACCACAGCACTAAATTCTCCTTGTGGAGACGTAGGGAAAGTGATCTCCTATCATTTGCTTCTGAGTGCAGAATAACATGTGGCTTTGCCTTTTCTGTTCCAGTTATCTCAGGGATCTCCAGAACCAATCGAGCCCAACTTTTTCACAGTGGATTACCATTTATTACGTCATTCATCAAGTGGAAACAGCCTGTCCCCAGATGACCCAACAGGTAATGGCCTGCAACACCGGAAATCTGGCTTTCACAAAGAAATCTATTATTTGGATCAACAGCTTACCCTTAAAAGATTATCTTCAATTTAAAAGAAAGATAGAGCTTATTTTGATTATCTATGGCAATAGTTGGAAAGGATATACAGTAGGAATATAGAAATTCCCTGAGATTTATTGTACCCTGCTGTGGCAGCTTCCTTGATCATTTATTAATGCCATAAACAAACAGCAGAATCTGTGTGGGTGAATTGTATTTCCTTTTATTTCTCCTTGCTAGCTGATGATGGAAAATCAAATGCCCAAAAGCAGAAGTGAAGAGTTTGGATATTTAAAATGGAGAAAATTTGAAACTTACCTGCAGAATCCACATTAGACATATTTAATTTTTTTTTCTTTTTTGCATAAATCTCACATAGGGAGGCCACATAGCCTAGGGTCGAAAGGTGTGGATTCTCAAAACCTGGATACCTATATTTGAATCTCAGCTTAACCATTTAGTAGTTGACCTTGGGCAAATTATTCGACCCCTTGAGCCCCGGTTTTCTTGCCTGTAAAATGGGGGTAAAATGGTACTTGCACTTTAGGGTGATGGTGAGGGCCAGTGTAAACATATAAAAAGTGCTTGGCCATTAGCAGGGGCTCAGCGTAATGTAATTCTTCTCATGATAATGGAACTCTCAGAAGAGGTTTTCAAGCTACTCTGAGGTTTTAGAGTTCCTAAATAAGTTTGAAGTCCCTATAAACTAGAGTTACATCACTGAGTTCTGAGGTAGATAGGAATTATGGCTAAAGGGAGGGAGACTCACTCTGCCCTCCCTCCTCGATTTAGGCAAATCATCTCATATATGAATTCTCAAACTTTCCTTAAGTCTTGGACCCCTGGGATGAAGCGAACCCATAGGCAGAATTACATTTAGAATACTCCCTGAGAAACCCATAAGCTCAAGATAAACTGTTGTTGAAAGTCTTTTGCTTTTAAAAGTGCCCCCAGGGCAGGCCAGTCAGTCTGCGGGCCAGACTTCTTACAGCGGCAACTCTGATGAAACGGAGAGTTCTGGTGCAAATCCCCAGGGCGGCCTGTGGCAGCTTGACATGCCACCCCAAGGTGGAGCAGACGAGTCCCGTCCCAGCAGGCTGGCCACCAGCTCAGACAGCAGAGCCTGCGGGCACTTTGGGAACCCCTGGATGCAGAGCATTGAAGACGACCTGCCAGGACTCAGCCCCACACTTCCCCTCAAAGTCAACCCAGCACCTCTTGTCTCCCCTAAGTGGAGGGGAGCTCCCGCGCCTCCCAGCACATCAGTGCTGATTGATTGCAGTAGAAGCTGGTCAGCGTTGCCTCGGGTGGCTCTCAGTTGGGTGAGGTGCTGGTAGATCATCCTTAGAACAGACATCCAAGAAAGTCTTGCCTTCTGGCACTAAGTGTATTCTATTTCCCTTTAGGCAGTCATAGGAAAGGGCCAGGTATTCCTTGTCTCTCACTGTCTATTTCTGCCTCCCTCTAAGAATTCATTTTCTTTTTAGCACATATTTACTGGTTTTGCTTGTAGATTAAGGAGAATTTCTTGATCGGAACACTCACCAATCAAGTAGTTCGCATTTGGAATACTCCTCACCTGTCCTTAGTGTGCACACACACCCACCCCTCTAACTAAATTACCCGATTTATACCCTGTGAGATGCCCCTATACCTTTGTGTACTATTTGCATATTATTTTGTGATGGTCGCCCCAAAAGCAGCCAGTTATTAAAGGAAGAGAAACAAAGAGTTTGAATATTCGAAGCAAGACAATTTGGAATGTGCTTATAAGTACTCCTCTTCCTCATGTCTAAATTCACCCTGTTTTCACTACAGTTGAGTTGTAATCGCCAATAAAGTCTAATCAAGAAAATACCAACCGGAGTTCAGACTTTCCATAATCTATCTATTTCAGGTCTGTGCACCAGCTTTGATTTGGAGGAGGGAATAACGTATGAACAGATGCAGGTGAAGTTTTTGCAGTGCCTTTGAACAATTTTATTTTGTTGCTTTTAATTCAATACTAACCTGATTTTTTTTTTTTCAACTCCAGACTGTGATTGAAGAAGTCCTAGAAGAAAGTGGCTATTACAACTTTAAATCTAACAGGTGAGATCTGGAATTTTCTTTCAAATGTGACAAATCAGTTGAGATCATTGGGTGTTAGATCTGATTTCTCTATCCTGGATTCCAGAGATTTTTTTTTTTCAACTTTCATTTTAAATACTTCTATAAAATCTCTTGGCTTAGACTAGATACAACCATGGGGAGAGTATATGTTGCCCATCTTTTGTATGGAAGTAGCTGCTGTTTCTGTGTTGAAAAGAAAGGGTGATAGCTTAGTGGTAATTTACTCTCCTAAAAAATAAGAAACATAATGAAATGGAAAGGCATTTCTAAGCTTTTTTTTTTTAACTAAACATTTGTTCCATTCTAGTAGAGCTGTAAACTCAGATTTCCATCACTGAAATCTACCCATCATTTGTATAGAATGCAGGGGCGAGGGAGGGAGAGAATACAACTAAACAAAGAATCACTTCTGGTGAATTTAAGATATGTTGGGTGGGAAAGGAATTTGTTGTTATATATTGCCTCTTGATCACCATAAGTGAGAAACCTCAGTTTACTGGAGCTATGTATTATCTTCTAATATAACCACTATTGGTGCTTTAAAAAATATACTATTTTCTGACTTTTGTCCTGTTCTGATTCCTGCCATTTACCGTTGGGCACAGTGTTGGGCACAAAGGTTTGACTACAGTTAGTTTACTTGAGAGGCAGTTCCAGGAAATGCTGGTAGGGGAGTGAAGAAATAATTCAATAAAGGTTTCATTTTGAAGCAATTTACCCTTGTGGCTGATGGGGGCTTGATCCCGCTGGGGAAATCTGAGAGCTGGTACTGAACATGTACCTCAGTTATCCCACTCAAGGGCTGAGGCAACCCGGGTATTTGTCGTCCAGTTTCCATCCGTCATTGTTTGCGGCCTTTGCCCAGAGAATGTTAGTTCCCTGGCATTTCTGGCATTCTGTAAAGGTGGACAGAGCAGACTCCAGAGGCCAGAGAAATCTTCAGGAAAAGAAACACAGGTGCAGGCAGCTGGAAAGTAGGCCGGCACGCCGTGAAGTGGCGTGGATGAGGGGAGGTGGGCACTCACCATGTCTGCCATCCGAGTTGCCTCTTGACTTTTCTAAGGAGCCCCTCCTAACAGACCATCACATTGATCGTAAGCAGCCACATCCACATTCTGCGTGGCTCCAAGTTGTTTTAGTTTGTTCTCTCAAAGTGGCCTTTTATGCCTGAAGGAGCTGCCTTCCTTTCCAGCTGGTGAAGCTATCTTGTGACCACTATGTAAATCATTCTACTATTGGGATGAGCACTGGGTGTTGTATGGAAACCAATTTGACAATAAATTTCATATTAAAATCAATCAATCATTCCAGAAGTCATCTCCAAAGGTATTAGCCATGGTATGAGAACGAGGCCTCAAGAGCATTCTGCGAAGGTTATTATATGGAAATCAGATTCTTTTTTGAGGTTATTTCAGTCTCCAGCTTTTTGTTTTGTTTTGTTTTTAGTTTTCCTATTACAACAAGTTGTTCGTATGAATCACACAGTTAAGTTTATTCAACTGCTTGTTCTTTTGGCTTGATAACATATTTCCAAAATACAACCTTTGTAGATTTAGTTCTGTTGTGATTTATAACTACAGAGAAATGATGAGTAATTCTCATTTTCCAAAGGTATATTATTAATAGAAATCACCATCTTCATAATCACTCTTCTCCCACCTTCCTTGGAGAGATTTTGAATTTTCATTTTCAATTTGGGTCGAGTACATCCAACTTTCCATGAATAGAATGAGTGTCTTTGTTCTTGACTCTTAGCCCCTTATTATTTTAAGTGCCTTTGGCTTAGAGTGGGGGCAAAAGTCATTTTTGTCATGATTTATCTACATATTCTCAGAGACTCAGGATCACGGGCCATGAATGGCTTCATACTTTGGCAGAAAATAAACTAAATGTCAATGAAAAACCAGGTGTGTAAGGAAGTTGGGAAGCTCTTACAAGAGCTCTTATTTTTCCCTAAAAAATTTAGTCGTAGTCTTATTTTTAAATTCGCTTTTATCCTTTTTAAGTTCTGTCACTAAGTTTTAAAAAATTCAAACATTATTTCTACTTTCAAATATGCACTCCTATATTAAAAGACATCGCACATTTTGTTATTACGATGAATAGATGACGAGATGCCTAGTAACAAAGACCAAAAATTATTTACAGTTTTATTCAGAATAGTGAATAGACTATGGAGACATGACTTAAATGGTCAAGTTCAAGCAACATACGTTGGATAGGACATACGTAAAATATTCTTAAAATGCTCCAAAGTAAAATGAAGCAGCCATTTAAAAATTCTTACAGCCATGATATTCCCTTTTCATCTTCTAATAACAATGATAGAGTATACCTTGAGGGAAGACTCCTCACAGTTTACTAGTAAAAAGAACCCCTGGTTGTGCCTAAACTACTTGTTTATGGGTGTTCCAAATTAATTACCCAGAAAGTCAGCTTCCACTTAGAAGCACCTAATAGTTCACAAGCTGGAAACACACATAATTCCAAATATGAATCAAATCAGCCATGTCAGTGATGATTTTTCTGTAGTCAGAGGATGGAGGATGCTAAATATCACTGGACATGTACTAGTATGTATGTATGTATTTATCTATTTATTTTGCACTAGTATTTAGAGTCACTGGAGTGTATTCCCTTAATTGGTTCCATAGACTAGCCAATATTCTCACAGATGCTAATAGATGTTCCCTGAAAAATAAAATTTTGTGATCAAACATATCTGGGAAACTGTGAAAGGACAGTTTTCCATTTTCAGAGGATGGTGACACACGTTACCATATCACAGAGTCTGAGATGTGCTGTAAGGAAGAAATCTGTTGGCCTTGTTTAGCCCAGTGTTTCTTCAATCTTTCACATGTGGTTGGAAGTGGGAAACATTACTTTAACTCCCCGAAAGTCACCAGCACCTGCCCAGATCTGCTGTTGCTCTCATTGCCATTGTCATCATCATTGCAGAATGTTACTAGTGATCTTGGTCAAGCACCACACCGAGAAGTGCATACATAGTTTCTGTATTACTGAAGTTTACAACTTCAGACAGTCAGTTCAAACTTACGTCAGCAGTGAAAGCATGAAGCCAAGATATAGCATGCTTTTAGCTTCGGCCATAGAGTGACCATTTAGTCAGGGATAGAGAGATACCATTATCAGATGGACAGCCTCAGGATGAAGCCATAATCCATCTCTTAGCTCTCTCTAGGGACAGTTTCTGCAACTGTTTAAATAAAGGGGAGACTGCTTGGACAGTCGGTTAGGAAGACCGTCTTGGGCACAAAATGTTGTGGTAGGGAAAGGAAATAGTAACAGAAAGAGACATAGCAGCAAGGAGCCCTCAGCAAAATGGTGAATCCTTCATTTCTGGGCTTCCAGGAAGAGGAAGTAGAATGAGTTGAGAGGAAGAAAGTAGTATAAAGAAAATGAAACGAGGTCAAAACAGGCTTGGCCAGCCTGAAGCACACTGTATTCTTCATCATTTGCAGGATGTATGATTAATTATATTTTACATTCATAAACATTTAGCTTACTTACCAGAAGGAGACAGCTTAGCATGACTTAATATTATCATTGGTATTTGTGAGAGTAAAATTGCTTGAATCCTGTGAGTGAATAAATGGCAAGCATATCATCCTTATATACTTAGGGGCACATATCACCATTTTTAACAATGCAATCTGTATTGAGAAGTAAAATTTGCAAGATAAAAAAAATCTGTGCTTTGCATTGCTTTTTCCCCCAATGAACCGGTAACATGTAAATTAGATGTTTAAAAGCACAAGCTACTTTGGGTGTTTATTTTCTTCTCTCAAGGGCTATCATTTCTAATTGAGTTTATAATTTGAGAAAGATCCAGTTAGCACTGAACTTCAGCAAAAAGGTGACTTTCTAGAAATCCCCCATCCTATTTTGTTTTAGAATCATCTTTTCTTCACGGTGATTTGTACACACACACACACACACACACACACACACCTGAGCTACTGCTTTTGAAATTGAATGTGTGAAATCAAATATGTGTGACTACAGCAAACTCTTTGCACTTTTGAATCTTCTAGATATCACTCCTATCCATGGGGGACCAAGAATCACCCAACCAAAAGATGAAAACTCTGCATTTTGAACAGACTTGGTTTTCCTAGTGAAGCTCAGGTTCTGGACTTCAGCTCAACCAGATGCCCAGGGATTGGGAGCTGCTGGAAGGGTGTGGAAAAGAAAAGACCGAGCTGCCATGGCACCTGCAAGGCCTCTTTCTGGAGGTCCTGTGCTAGGTTACGTGGCCGCAGCAGTGTGGGAAGGCTCTGCTCCTCGCATCCAGCAGGCACGAGAGGACAGGGCTCTCGGCGTGCTGCTGGGAGAAAATGCTGCAAAATTCATCTGTGGGAAGAAAACTCGCTCCGCACAGAACTTTTCCTCCACATTAAAAAACAAGAGAAAACAAAACAAACACACACACACACACAAAAAGTCATATTTTTCAACGGAATATTTTATATTTAGAGTTGCCGAAACTACGTTTAAAGGCATCTAGCCTTCCATGTATAAAAATAGTTTTAGAGAGAGAAAATTACAGGCCCCAGAGTAATAATATATTGGGTGATTCACTGTATTCCCCCATTTTTTTTTTTTACTTTAAAAGAAATTCAGAAAATTCAGATTGAATTTTATTGTTGTTTTTGTTGTTTTAAGGAAAGGATTGGTTCTCTCTTAACCACTTGGGTGCTAGTGGTCTGAAGACAGTAGACAGTATTTGTAACCTTGCACAGCCTCTGGGAATAACTGTCAAATTGTCGGATGTAAGCTACACTAATAGAATATATTGCTGTACAATGTCTATATACATATAGAAGGGGGGAGGGAGGAGAGGTTTTGATTAGGCTAATGCTTTGCTGCTAATCAAACTTATAGTGTTTTTAGAGCACTTTGAAGACTTCATGGAATCTATGAAAGAGATGCAATATTCCTTATTCTAATTCCCTTCTTACTAAAATTAGCCCCATTGTTTTACAGTTTTTATTATTTGAGAATTTGAAATGAAAATACGCTATATAATGAAATATAAGTCCCTTCTTTATTCACCGAGACATCCCTAAAAACATAAGAAATCAGAACGCCAGATAGTGTTTCGTTCCTTTGTAGGGAGACTTTACGATGAAAATTCTCTAGATTCTTATTGGGCTAAAATCTCTTCAACTGGCTTCTGTTCACTGGTGGATCACCAAGACGTGCCCTTAGTGCCAAGTCAGACTGCACTTCTAACTGCTTAAAGGGCATTCTAATTCTATGTAATTAGTCATCTGAAAGCTGGAATTCTGCTTTTTATTTACTTCTCACTGAGTTCTGGTATCTTTATTTACACTGATATATTTTTAGCATCATTGAACAGGATTTAGTTCAATATATTTTACAGTGACTGAAACCTAAGAACCTTTTGTATAGTATGGAAAATCTCGTAATGTGAATCCATACTATTTTTACAATTTGTACATCCAAAACTTAAAAGATATCCAAATGTCCTTTAACTAATGCCTTTGAAAATTGCCAACGAATCTTTGTCTTTAAGCCAAATTAAGGATTACAAATACACTGTAATTTTAAATAACAGATGCAATTACAGTAATGAAAAATGTCAGTTTCAGCCTTCAAACCAATTCCATCCATATGTGAAATTTATGTGTAGAATTAAAATGCTATGATTTTGTTGACATACCCAGGTAAAATTTTATTTCCATCCCAACTGAATTTGAACTTGCACTATTATTTTTTATATCTGTTCCTGTATGGAATGGGCACCTTTCCTCACTGTGTAGGAGGCACAGGCCTACAGGGGCATAAATTGTAATTGTGATAGAAGCCAACACCTGGAAAGAAACCAAGCTGTGGGTGAAAGTTTGAACAATAAAGTTCTTTCTCAAATGATAATATATGCTCAACAACATTTAGAAGAGAAGAGTAGTCAGAGGTCACACCTTAGTAAAAAAAATAAAAAAGAAAAAAAAAAGAAATGATTTATTTAAAGGTATTTTCAAATGCATACAGTTGCCCTTATTGACCAGAAAGGGAGCAAAATGTTTCCATCTATTTCTTTTAGACCATAGAAATGGCATTTATTATTCTAGAAGCCAGTACAGATTAACAAAGGTAAACACATGGATGTCCTGTTCAACAGCAGCTTTAGGCCTGTCACCTCTATGCTGACAGATGCATTCTTTTGCCAAAGTCATGAATGTGTTTTATTTGATTCCCTCCTTAAACTACCAGTCACTGGATCCACATTCTCCCGGTGCAAGGGCAGGCCTCCAAGAGAAAGTTAGGCACTGGGAAGGGATCCCTTTTGGGTATGGAGTCTCATCCCAACCGTGATGTTACCTTTTCAAAAGCTCTCACTTTCTAACTCTCCAACCAGGAGTCCCCTGTCGTCACAAAAGAACAAGAATGATCATTTTGTTTTCACTCTGAACTGCGTTGTAGTGCAAAGAAGTTGTTGAGTGTAATCGGCCTCATAGTTTTTTCTTGATTACATTTAAATTTTTTCTTTTTCTCTTGTATATAATTGTTAATTATTTGTTGTGCAATGAAATCCCCATCTAACTCTCTGTCACTGAATATTTGTATAGGACAGAATCTGAATCAGACTTTTCAGATCACTTTGGATACACACATGCCTCAGTTAATTGTGTTTTGATCTACCAACTCTGCACGTGTGCACTTGAAACCTGAATTTGCTTTTTAAAAGCAGAATGTTCCATTTTCAGGGAAGTGACTGCAGCAGTCACATGTGCTTGCCGGTTGTTAACCTTGTCTTCTTCCAGATATTTGATATGTAATTGGAGGTCCCTAAGGAATAGTAACGTGGACAGTGGACCCAGTGCTCATGGGCGAATTTCAGGAACTTGCTAGAGAAAGGCTGTTTGGGTATAATGTGGACACTTGTGTGACACCGGGCAGGGTACACAGCGTGGGCATTCTAAAGCAGACCCTAATTAAGAAATGCTGTTATGAAGTTAACCCAAATGATGGAACTGAGTGGGAGTCAAGGTCTTCTTAGAGGTACCATCTATGACTTATTAAATACCATGAATTTTGATGATCAAAAACAAATACAGGACCAGTTGATTACATGCAATTCGAGCAATAGCATCAGTTTTTCACCACTCATATCTAAGATGTGTGAGGGCAATAATGTGTAGTCAATTCCGTCAGTATTAATATGCATAGAATCCACATCCCTCTGGTTGATTTGCTGAATCGCAAAATATTTTTATTGCTATTTCTCTCTCTTCTTTGGAATGACGAGGGACCACGTGCAGTAAATATGTTGGATTCCTTTAGAAATGGCTTCGGCTTCTATTGGAAGGTGGGAAATACTTCTTTGTAAGGTACTTTTATTGTTTGCCTTTCACTTTTTCTATGGTGTGTATTCACAATACAGAAATCAGCTGGAGAGGCAATGCAAAGGAATCAGGGTGAAGCACGTCTTCAGCACCGCGGAGATGCAGCTATCATGTACTGACCTTGTCTCTTGGGGGTGAAATTCCATCAAAACATGAAATTCTTCATGTTCAACAACTACATGTGATAATAAGTATATTTTATGTACCTTTATATCTTTCAGATAGTATCCTTTGATGGAAATGAACAGGGTTTGGGATAGATTATTTTTCCCACTGAAGTGTGCTGCTTACCCTTAGACGCTATTTTTCATATTGATAGGAAGACACAAATGTCTCAGGGAAACTTTGCGATAAAGAGGTTCTTATGTGTGTCATTGCAGTTAAATTGCATATTGTAAATATGACTGTTATGCTTGATTACATTCCTGCCGTGATGTTGCTTTGAGATCTGCAACAGGGACAGGAAGGATTTTATGATTTTGACGGAGTGACTGATGGATATTGCAAATTTACATGTCCTCTGGGTCCATGGGCAACAGTTGTTTTCAAAATGGAGATCACACACCCTAGGAGTGTAACAGCATAGTTGGGATGTGAGCTATGTTTGATTTTTTTTTTTTTACTACATATATGTAGTAATGAACCGATTTTTAAATTTAAAAATTCATTGATTTTTATCCTAAAAGTGAACTCTCTTCTCAATTGAAGCTTGAATATTATTCCTCAACCTGTAGCAAGTGGCCTCTTTTTCCCATTTCATACTATGAAGCTCTTCTCTGTACCCAGGAATTGTATTTAGAGGTAGCAGAAGTGCATTCATTACAGCTAATATGTGACTGTTTAAAGGCTGTCATTTGGAGGTAGCTTCCCTTTGTTTCCTCTGAACAGAGATAGAAGTTTTGTTGTTTATAGAAAACCAGGTAATCAGCAAGTCTGGACAGATGCTTGGAATTGATCTGGTGAGCTCACAAATGAAAAATGAGCTGACGTTTCTGCAAACATGTCATGAACTGGTCCCATAAAACAAGCGGAGAGAGGTTTGGACTAGAATAACAAACCAAGAGGAACCAAAGCTTTAAGGCCTTAGCACCTGTAAGTCAGACTGCAGAGGTCACTTAGAAAATAATATTCTTAATCCGTGATTCAGTTCCACGTTTCAAGCACCACTTGAGTCAGAATTCTGGAAAGAAATAGAATGCTTACGAATGGCTGTTAAATTTTAGCTCTCCTTGCCCTTCATACAAGTATGTTTACCTCATACTTCAGTAAATTTGGAAGGTAATGGAGCTGGTTTAAGGATACCTTATATCAAGAAGGAATGTGTGAAGTATTTGTATGAACCCCACATAGCATTGAGGGAGGCATATAAATAGAAGTACTCAGAAGTGAAGTCCTAACTTGTTAAGGATAAAAGATGACTCTTTCAAAGAGGTAGGACAATCTACAAATAAAAACTGAGAAGTCACAGGGCAAGTGGAAGGCAAGGGGTGTCCCAGAGCCCGGCATCTACCAGCAGCCCAGTCACAGGATGGTGGGCGGTTGGCAGGAGGCCAGGCAGTTCCCGATGCTTCACTGATTCCTGCCTCTGAGTCTCCTGGATCAGGTGTCTTCCCCCACGTGCAGTTACTGATCGACTGATCACTGTCACCTGTGAGCTGAAAACCCCAGCGAGTAGCACATGGGCCCCTAAGGCTCCCTAGTAACGTGTTGGTCCAGACCTTAGGACAGGGTCCCTGTGAAGCATTCTGAAGACATTAGGCTCCTCAGGGACACAGTTTTGTCTTGTGGTTCTGCCCTCTGCCACTGGTACCACGTTTGCTTCCCCATCTTTCATCCATGGCCTTAGGCCTGTTTCGTTTGACAAAATAAATTTTACCAGAAATATGTGTGGATGTTCTATAGATAAATGCAGGCAGACTTGAATACATTTACACTTGGCTAGATCAGAAAGAAGCATTTCAAGGTATTTCAGTTGTTTGCAAACAAACCAGTTGATAATCAGGCTACGGAAAGATGCCATCGTGTTGCTCTTCCAAAATGGGAAACAAAAATCACTCCAAAGGACCATCTTTTAAGTGCATTCTGTGTACTGACATTTAGTGGATCAAAACTGAGTTACGATGCTTCCTGTATTCTGTTGTTCCCAGTGGTGAGTCTGTGGCGATCAAAAAGGACAGAGCTGTCCTCTGAGAAAAAGTACAGCCCCTAATGTCATGTTGCCCGGAGCTTCCGTGTTCTGGACCACCACAGGTCCTCAGTGCCCACAGAATGGGAAAGTACCTTTCATTTGCTTTTTTCCCCCTTAGCTTCTAGGAGCAGGTCCTTTTCTGTTCCAGTCCCACCCACAGGCCTCTCTGCTGTCTGGCCCTACCTCCACTCCCATTCCTACCGGAAGAGAAGACTGTTAGAAGGTTACCTGCAGGGAGCCCGCGTTGTTAGAGGGAATGTTCGGAGTTCTGTGGTGGTACGTGGTAGGGAAGGCAGAAGGATGATGGACTTCTTTCTCTGCACATGATTCCGTCCTCCCCAAACTCCAACAAAACCTCTGGTGTGAGTGTACTGAGACTCTGAAGTAACGAAGTTGGGGGCCCTGGAAGAGAAGAGAAATGCCATGCCTCTATGAAAGATTTATATAAAAGATGCGAGTGGCCTTTATTTTTGCTATTGCTTAAATATGCTCTGTAAGATGCTAAAGAAAATTAAAAATGAATTTTCAATCTTATGGAAAAAGAATCTCTCTTTTGTCAAGGGTTTATAGCAAATGGTCATTGCTTTTCCCTCACCAGCTCTCCTAAATCTCTCCTTTATGCTTAGAAGCCTTTTGATTAAAAAAAAAAGTTCCAAAAAGGTGATCGTATATACGTTTATGCTCAAATATGTTCCGCAGCTTTAGTTGGTGGCAACTATGTGCTGTCCCCCATGTTGAATAGTGAGTACTTCAAAACTTAGTGCCTTAAAATGACAACATTTATTATTTCTCGTGAGTCTGTAGGTCAGCTGGGTATTCTGCTGATCTGAGCTGGGCTTGGCTGACTTCTGCTGGGCTCCCTCGTGCCTGCCTGGTCAGCAGACTGGTTGCCTGGTTCTGGATGGTCCCGATGGACCCAGTGGGAAAGGTCAGCTCTCCTCCATGTGTCTCTCACCCTCCTGGCAACCTAGTCCAGATGTGTTTTGTGGCAGTAACAAGAGCCAATGTGGAAAGCAGTGACCCCCTTGTCGAGACTCTACCTGCATCAGATTTTCCCAAATCCTATTGGCCAAAGCAGATCACATGGGCAAATCTGACATTAGCGTGGGGAGGTACATCAGGTTTTTATTGGCGTGGAAAAAATTGCTATCAACTTAGCAGTTAGAAACAACAGAAATTCTGTGTCTTGAAATTTCTGTAGATCAGGAGTTTGAGCATGTTTTAAACAGGGTCCTCTCATAGGCTGGAATCAAAGTGTGGGAGGGGGGCTGGGTGTCACTCAAACCTTGGGATCCTCTTCCAAGATCATCTGATTATTGGCCAACTTCAGTTCCTTGTATTTGTAGGACTGCAGTCCTCAGCAACTAGAGGTCACCTGAAGTCCCCTGCCCCACGGCCCTGCCCATAGACAGTTCACATCAAGGCAGCTCGTTTCTGCTGGTCAGAGTTGATCTCTTTCTCTCCCCGTTGTCAACTAAGAGAGTTTTTATAACAGAACCAAATTAGGAGAGTGACATCCTGTCACCTTCCCAGATTCTAGTTATTACAAACAAGTCACAGACACAGCCTGCATTCAGAGGCAGGGGATTATACAAGGAAATGGGTCACTGAGGTCACCTGAGGGGTATGTCTGCCACGGAGTGCAATACTAAAGGGCACAGATATAGGGAGATCTGGACAATTGGGGCCACGGGATATGAAATATCACAGTATCAACATACCTGGAGAGGAATTATGTGAAGTGAACATGACCTCAGACTATAGGACCTGACTTCCAGAACATTTCCAGTCCCCATCCCAGGACTCAGATGTTTCCAGCAGGCTATTTGAAGACCAGATCTAACCCAGCCAACAGACCCACAAACCTCAGTCATTGGCATGAGAAGCAGGAATGGAAATTGTTCTTCTAGAAGCCAGAGAGGCTTTCGGGAACACCACATCCTTCAAACTCTGTGCGGGGCGATCTGCTTTTCTCATTTCAGTTCTTTACCAAATGGGCACAAATTGATTGTTCTTGGTGATTATGTTTCTATGGCAGAGAACAGGAATTAAAGAAGCGAATTATAGAGTATAGCTGGATATAGCTACGAGCTGCGATCTTAATATATCATAAGCAATGAAGAAATGAAAATGTCGCCCAAATTTTAAGATTCCATCCCTCTTCTCAAGATTGAGCACATAATTTGTTTTGCTCTTTATATAAGCTTTATATGAAGCTGCCCCTATCATGCAGATTTAATTTGCTACCATACTATACGAAGACCAAAATGGCATGAATTCATTTTGCTCGTGTACTGGTTTTATCTCTTGAGCCAATGCAGTGTTGCTGCAGATGTTTTAACCATCTTTGGTACGTGCAAAAATGTTGTTTATGTAATGCAGGAAAACAGTTGTAATTTTCACGATGAGGATATAGGTACACATATTGTGAATTGTTCAAGGATCAAGAAACAAATCACTTAAGGCCCCAAATTCCCTAAATTTATTTGCACACGAGGCAAAAGGTAAACATGATTGAGCAGTTGGGTTTGAATGCTAGCTCCATGATTTTCTATTTGGATGACTCCAGAGCAAGGACTTAACCTCTTGAAGGCTTAGCTTCCCCGTCCATGTAAGGGAAGTACCAGTAGATTGCACTTTCAAAGCTTATTGGGCCTAGGCTTGATGTAAAAATTAAACACCACAATAGACGTAAGCGCTCGGAGCCATGTCAGCCTGTGTCCGCCCAGACCCACAGACCCTGGACGATTTCTGTGCATGTGGCCTCCTGTGCACTTTCTCCTCCCGACAGTCCGCGTCTGTGTCTCTTTGGTGGGAACCGTCCTGTGGTTGCGGGAGCCGGCTCTGTCTCCTGGCACTGGTAACATCCAGAACTTCATTCTCCAGAGGCTGGCCTTAACCACTTACAGAGACGCTCAGGGGAACGAATCCTCCAGCGCCCTCTCCCCCACCTGGGACAGCTCTGAGGTATGCCCTTCGCTGTCTCACTGTTTCTCTGGCAGAACTGAGCCTGTCCCCCTCCGCGTCACTGTGTCCGGTAAAGTATCCTAGCCTGGCTTCCTTCCGGTCCCTGCTTCACCTCCCCACTCATCAGTTTTCCCGGCAACATTTCCTGATAAATCCATCCCATGTCTCTGGATAGGCTTCTAGGGAAGACCACGCAAGGCAATGGCAGAATATAAATGGCTTGGTAAATTAAAACTAGCTTAATATTTCTGTGATGAGGAGCATGGATTGACAATCTCCCAAAGGTACATGTGCCCAAGGATATGGTTGGTGTTACTGTGATGTGTCCTAGTGTAGAATTCCCACTAAGCAGGAATTAAACTAGGCGTGGTGACTGCACTCTCCCGGCCTCCTCTCCCTACGGGGGGCCAGTGGGTACTCTGGCTGCCAGCAGGATGACACGGGTTAGCAGCTTGAAGACAGGACAGGTTTACAGTGCTGTGGCACCTCCCTGGCCTCCTAAAATGGCTTGGAGGCATTCCTTCCCATCCCTAGGGAGTCACCTACGCTCTCACCCCTGCCGCTGCAATTCTGTTATTATATTGTATATCAAATGAGGTCAGAATTTCAACAAAGGGAGTCACAGGAAGGAGAGAGAAACTTAGGCAGAGAGTAAGAGGTCTTCCACACACAGAATAACTCGGGTAGAGGGGCAATCCACCGCTGCCTAGAAAGAAAGGCTAGCTGACTCTCATTTGGTCTCTAAGAGAGAAGGATGGTTTTCTTCTGTGTCCTTCCCCAGTTTTGCTTTGAGAATATTTGGGGTTTTTTTTCAAATAACCTCAACCAAGTTAAGAGCATCTTGGTATCTGGTAATTTATTTTTAAAATGCTTTCAAGTTCTGCTTATGAATCCCACTGTGAATCTCTTAGATGATCGTATCTTCTGCCTTTCCAAAAAATGAATTCTGATGACAAACATGTAGCTTTCAGCATGAATTACATAACAAGTAACTACTCTGTTGAAATGCTTATCAGCACCTCTTCTCCATGACACATTAGGAACTATTTTCATTGGAAAAAAATTGTTATGACAGTCTTCAAAGGTTGTCATGTCCCATTTTGTTCCTCTCATACTTGCGTGGTTAGGCCTTAGCAGTAGCATCCTTAGCATTTTGGTAACAGGTGCTCCAGTTTGGAAAGGGTCTTCCAAAGTCAGCGGTGCAGAAAGGCAGGGGGTGATAGTGAAATACTGGTTCTTCACGGTCTGCTTGCCCACAGGGCGCCAGATAGGAGGAAAAGACCACTCACTACCGGTTCCTGAAGGATTCAGTAGGAGAACTGTCACTAGGAACGCTTTCCTGGCCCCTTCTACTCCCTATACCAGTCCTTCCCCCTCCTGTCTGCATGTGCACAGACACACACACACACACACACACACACACACACACACACACACACCACCCCACCAATCCCTCCAGAAGGCGGACAGAATCTTCCCAATCCTTTTCCTGTTGGTTAGCATTTTCAGTGGTCAGTTGAAGCATTATGTTGGCCATGATTCCAATTATCTACTCATCTCTTTCATTATTTTTCCCTTTTTTCCTATTGTAGATTTGGACTGAGTTGGGTAAATGCTGACCCTGTTTAACACTGTGTCTCACAGGAAACTATTTTAGTCTAACACAATGACTTGAAGAGTCAATACTGTTGATATTATTTAATGTTAAAGCTTGTCTTCTGTTTCACTTTCTCCTAATTTTTAAAAAACATTTTTAATGTGTATTTTTTACTGTAAGGGATATGAAGTATCATGGAAATATTATTTGTTTTCTCACTTCATCCAGTAGACCCCATAGCAACCTCAGGAGCATTTATAGCACAATAGATTTTTGTTTTTGTTGTTTTCCTCGGAAACAATAGAGCTGAACTGCTAACTTTAAAACAAAAATCTGACCTCATCTTTAGCTAGCCTTTCTATTTTAAAATTTTTTACGGAATTACATGGATTAAAAAACCAAACACACCAATAAAAAGTTGACCAGTAATATCTGAATCAGAAAGTCTTTCATTCACTTAACAGTAATCAGATCAGTTTAAAGAGGTGCTCGATTTATCAAGAGCAGTAAGTTTCTGAGAGTGATTTCTAAAATCCTCACCTCAAAATTCACAGTCTGTGCTTCGTACTGGGGCAGGAGAGATGGGTTGAGTGGTTACTGCATAGCAGGCACTGTGCAAAGCACTTTCCAGATGTCTATTCATCGTTAACAGCCACTGTGCAAAAGGTTATAACTATTATTATTGTAGAAATGAACAAACAAACAAACAAGGTTCAGGGAAGTGAAGAAGCCAATAGCTAGTGGTAAAAAAACAAAACAAAACAAGAAAACCTAGAATCCCAGAATTCAGCAAGTAAAACCCTTAGTTTATACCATCAAGATAAGATGACTCAATTTATGAGATTTAAAAAATTCTCTACATGTCTTATTTAATGGTATCATTTTGCTTCTAGGTCCTAATGTCTGCTTTGTGTGTCTTACTGATGAATACCTTAAGTAGTTATAGGGGGGGAAAATCTATTCAATCTTTACAAAAGCACGAACGCAGACCACACTAGCATTTCAATGATTGTTCTACTGCTGGAGCCTGAGCCACCCCAGGATACTCACAGACCAACCCAACTTTTTAAAATATTTATTTCTTTTCGAGAGAGATAGAGAGAGAGTGCGCTCCTGTGCATACAAGACAGGGAGGGGCAGAGAGAAGGAGGGACAGAGGATTGGAAGCAGGCCCTGCGCTGTCCAATCCATGCAGGACTAGAACTCACAAACCATGAGATCATGACCTGAGCCAAAGGTGAACGCTTAACTGACTGAGCCACCCAGGAGCCCCTTCAACCCACTTTTTAATGTTTTCAGTGGGACCCAACTTTCTATAAAGTGCTTTGATGATCATGCTCATGTAACCTCTTGACTTGTTGTCAGTTTCCCAAGTAATACTTGCTAATTAAAAGGCTCAAAAATCAATGGGTAGTCTTTAAAAGTCAATGGGTTAAAAAAAAAAAAAGAAAAGAAAAGAAAAGAAAAAGACAACAGACCAAAGGTTTTCCTTTCAGAGATGAAGTGAAAGAGATATTCTGGCTGTATGACCCAAGGTGAATGACTTCACTGCTGTGAACCTCAATGTTGTGAGATAATAGTGCTTTTCTTACTGTATTCCCATAAGGATTAAAGGTGCTATCATATGAGAAATAGTTCCATAATGTGTGAATCATGGAAACATCAAGTAAATAAAACAGTTTTATCAACCTATAGTTTCCCAGAGGTTAAAGGATAGCCTTTCTGACTAATTTACAAGTTTTCTTATTTTTAAAACACCCCAGCCAGCACTGCCTCCTTAAGGATGTCCAACACCGAAGACACCCTTTCCAGCGAGACAGTGTCAGAAGGGTCTGCTGATACTTGAGCATCCTGTTCAACTCTTAAATACAAGAGATAGAATACCAACTAGTTCAAAGAGTAAAAGGGAACTTATTGGCTTATTTAATTGAAATATACAGGATAGGACAAGCTTTAGGCATTGCTAAATTCGAGGGCTCAGAATGTATCAGCAAAACCTTCTGTTTTGCTCTTTCTCAATCTCTTTCTCTCTCTCTTGGACGCTCATTTAAAAAAAAATTTTTTTTAATGTTTATTAATTTTTGAGAGAGAAAGAGAGAGCAAGAGCAGGGAAGAAGCAGAGAGAGATGGAGACACGGAATCCAAAGCAGGCTCCAGCCTTCAAGCTGTCAGCACAGAGTGTGACGCGGGGCTCGAACTCACAAGCAGTGAAATCATGACCTGAGCCCAAGTCAGATGCTCAACCGACTAAGCTACCCAGACACCTTTGGCCACTCATTTCTGAGTTTTGTTCTCCTCCATCCCAATTTTACTTCCACACAGGTTCTCTTCCCACAGTGGTTCCCCTAACACTAAATTATGTCCTTCTAGTTCCTAGTCCTTCAGAAAGATTTCTTTACCAGTTCGACAAAAATTGTGGAATTAAGTCTCAGTAGACCAATTTGGGCAACAGGTTCAGTACTTAAGCTGAGAGAAGAGAGGATAATGGGATATGCTGATTGGCTTTGGCCTGGATCATGTGCCTGACCTTGAGCTGATCACTGTGACTAGGGAAACTAGATGCCCATCTGTGGAGACCGGAGGAGAGGAGCCCATGGAACACCATGATTTGACAGTGGGAAGGAGCAGTTATCCAAGAGTGATAGCAGGGAAATGAAGAATCTAAGGAAAATGAGGAGCTGGATTTTTGGCAGACAAAAAGTAGATGCTTATGAACTTGGCTTAGTCTTAGCAGGAGGCATTTGTGTCTGACCATTGACAGAGATTTCTGGCCAAACTTTTCCTGCCTCACTACTCCATCATCTCAGTTTGCTCAGAGGCACCTAGATAAACCATCTCTTAAGCAAAAGACTTTAGCAGGGAAGAAATATAATTAAAGTGAGTTGGGAAGCCTGGGGAACAACTGTCTGTATAGCTCTTGTGTTTCATTTGTCAGAAAGCTCACTGGGTAATAGTAGACAAAGTAGGAACGGTGAAAAAGGAAAAATAGACATATCCTTCCCTGTGGTCAGTTTCCAGCTCTGTTATTGTAATACCTGTTATTTCCTCTATAATACCCAGCTCTTTTGTTCTCCAAAGGAGTGTGTTGGTTTCTATGCAGTGCTGCTGCCCATGTTTCTCTCCACCACTCTTCTCCTTTGGGCCAGAGCACGCCTCAGCCTTTTCCCAAACTGTACTCCTAGCTTGCACCTTTGTGACCCTGTAAGTTTAGGCCTTCTGAGCCTTGGTCCCCTCCTGCCTGGGGCAGCCAGTATGTTACCAGCAAGCTTAGATTCACACCAAACCTCTTCCCCAACCAGTAGCTGCTGAGATTTGCATTGTTCTTGCTGGCTGTCACTTGTGTCAGATAGAGCCCTTAACACCCTCTGTCAGCCTTGTCATCTAACCCTCTTTTAGGAGTTATCTGCCTGACTGTAACCCAGGCCCTGGCCTGGCCTTCCACCCCAACACATTTGCCGGAATCCCAAATATATTTACCACCTAAAACCCCACACAGAGCCTGCTACTCACCAAACACCAGAGTGACCCCTTGGATAATGACATTCACATCAAGCCCAAGTTTTCAATGTCCACTTGGATAATATTTGGGTACCATCCTTTAGCCCTTCAGCCTACAGAGGGCCAACTTTCCCTGTTTCTCTGCCCATTCTGTACCAGGCATCAGAGTTTCCAGTGTGCTTGGTGCTAAGCCTGTTCATGTGACTTATGGCACTGGGGGAATTTTCCCTCTGTAAACACAGCAAAGCTGGCTCATCCTGATTGAGAAGCTTTTGTGAGTCAGCTCCTTGTCCATCCCTTTATTTATTCATACAACAAATGTTCCCCATGCTTCTAAAACTTTAACATGCATACTAATTACCTGTGGGTCTTATTAAAAGGTAGGTCCTGATTCAGTAGGCCTGGGGTGGGGCCTGGGCTTCTGTGCTTTTAAGAAGTTTCTGTGTGATATACCTGCAGACATTTCATGAATGGGAGTCAATAATATGGAATATAGAAACTCAGTAAGTATTTGTTGAATGTTAAATGAATGAAAACCTGAATCAAAGTTTTGAACAGAAGTTTTAGTTTAGATAGAAAAGAGAAGCATAATGTTGGCAAGTTATTTATAAGTGACATTTATTGGGTCAAAAGCTAAAGCCTTTGCCAATGGAGGCTTTCCTGGTGTGTTTCCCCTTTATCCATGTTTTATGGCTTTTGAGGTGTCTCCCTTGTCTCTTCCTAAGGGAAACAGAGCCAACTTCAGGTTAACATTTCAATTACTTGAATTTTTAAGACTGTCGACTGTTCTTTTTGAACTCACAGTTTTCCAATATGCTCTGTATATTATGCACTTAAAAATTTTTTTTAATGTTTATTTATTTTGGAGACAGATGGACAGAGCCCAAGCTGGAGATGGTGGGAGAGAGAGAGACAGAGACAGAATCCGAAGCAGGCTCCAGACTCCAAACTCCAAGCTGTCAGCACAGAGCCCAACATGGGGCTCAAAGTCACAAACCTGTGAGGATCATGACCTGAGCCAAACTCGGGCGCCACCCAGGTCCCCCTGTATAAGCATGGCTTTAGAGTCACATGCACACACACACATGCACACATGCCCACGCACACACACACAATGCCTAATTATTGCTTTTTTTTTTTTTTGTAACCAGTAACCTACATGCCCCATTTATAGCATGTCATGTGTAGATTGCCAACAATCTTACGAAAGCTCAAGTCAGGTAAAAAATGGAAAGTGCCCAAGATATCCCACTAGAGATGAGGCCCCCCCCGCACCCCACATTTCATCTTTATTATTTTCTTCCCCTTTTACTGTTTTTTGGCTTGATTTTTTTTCACATTTGTTTATTTTTGAGAAACAGAGAGAGACAGAGCGTGAGTGGGGGAGGGACAGAGAGAGAGGGAGACACAGAATCCAAAGCAGGCTCCAGGCTCTGAGCTGTCAGCCCAGAGCCTGACATGGGGCTCAAACCCACAAACTGTGAGATCATGACCTGAGCCAAAGTCGGACGCCTAACCGACTGAACCACCCAGGCACCCCTGGCTTGATTTCTTTGTTAAAGCAAATAAGATGGACAGAGCAAACCCTCATAAAGTTCATTTTTGAGCTCACAGCCTAGTTTGTAGGGAAGTTTGCTGTGAAGGAGGAACACAGCAGGTAAAAGGTAAGCCATTTGACAGAGGTGAGTTGAAAGCCCATTCTCTGTGGATCACAGTAATCTTGCCTTGGAAAGAGCTCATTAGAGGTCCCCAAGAGGCCTAAAGAGGAGGCTGCTGTTGGAGAGGGGCTAATGGCGACTGGTGGAAGCATTAGGGCTGTCATTGCTACCCCTGAACTCCGGCTCTTCACAAAATGAACACTTTGCCCTTAACTGAAACTTGCTGGAAATGAGGACTGCTCATGTATTGGTTACCTCCTTGCCTGCCAGCCAAATGCCTCCCTTTGCTGCATTCCTATAGGCCACAGGCACTATCGCCTCAGACAGGAGCTGTACAGAGCTTTGGTTCCTCAGATATGTTGAGCTGGGGGCATATATTTAAAAAAATTTTTTAATGTTTATTTATTTTCTGAAAGACAGAGAGAGACACTGCATGAGCAGGGAGGGGCAGAGAGAGAGGGAGTTATAGAATCTGAAGCAGGCTTCAGGCTCTGAGCTGTCAGCACAAAGCCTGATGTGGGACTCGAACACATGAACCATTAGATCTTGACCTGAGCCAAAGTCGGACGCTTAACCAATTGAGCCACCCAGGTACCCCAGGGGGCATATTTTTTAAAGTAAAATTTAATGGTAAGTTTCCTATAAACATCACCTGAAACAACTTTGCCTATGCTCTTAAACCCAAACCCCCTACAAATTACATTTCATCTCTTCTCTCTGGAATGGACTCTATTTCCAACTTAAATAGCAAGGGGATTAAATTAGAGTTCCTGTGCAGCCATTTCGGTTTAACCTGCCATTAACTTGAGCTCACCTGAGGTCATGCGTGGAACTGTCCACATCCCATGACCATGATTCAGCTGGCTGTAGGAGACAACCCAAAACATTCATCAACTTTTTGAGCAGGCCACATCTGACCTCAAAGTTTCATTGTCCTAGCTATTATAACCATTGTAGATTTTACAGGCATCCAAGGACTGAAACGGCTCCCCATGAACAGCTAATGGTCCCTCAATGTAGTCACTGAATCATGGACTTTTATTACAGGATGAGCCCGGAGAGAGGCATCCTAGGGTTCTACTCTGCAGGTTATAAAACTCGTTCAATGTCACACCACTTCAAATTCATGGAAGAATACAGTTTGAGAAGAACCTTCTGGCTGAATTTGGAAGCATGTATTGAAAAAACCATACTTGAATTACAAATGGCTTGGGTTGGGCTTGTTCCATTAATGCGTGTTGGCTTGGTGCTGTGTCTGGTGACAAGGTGACATTTTCAGCTTCTGATTTGGATGACAGCTGCCAAAGCTGGAAGGTTTTCAGAGTGCTGCTGTTATCTGTATATCAGGACAGTGTATCTCTAAGATTTTATCTTTTTATTTTTAGGTTTGAACACCCTTTTCTGATTTACATCCCTCTTCCCCCAGAAAGAAAAAAAAAAAGGAATACAAAAGTATACACAAAGAGAAAAAAAGTAAAACACTTATAATCTTGCCATTTAAAGCTTTTTTTTTTTTTTGCAACGTTTATTTATTTTTTGGGGGACAGAGAGAGACAGAGCATGAATGGGGGAGGGGCAGAGAGAGAGGGAGACACAGAATCGGAAACAGGCTCCAGGCTCTGAGCCATCAGCCCGGAGCCTGACGTGGGGCTGGAACTCACGGACTGCGAGATTGTGACCTGGCTGAAGTCAGACGCTTAACCGACTGTGCCACCCAGGCGCCCCTAAAGCTTTTTTTTAATGCTTATACATTGTTGTTATTATTCTTTAAAGATAATGGACATTTTCTAACCTGAGAGGTTTTTTTTTTCACTTATCAATATAAGTGGCACATTTACATGTCAAGAAAACCCTCATCTATACCAGGTTTCTTCAGGCTGTAGCCTGACAGCCAGATCCTGCCCACTGCCTGAATTTCTAATAAAATGTAATGGGAACACAGCCACGCTCATTCATTTATGTATTTTCTCTGGCTGCTTCTGAACTACAGTGTCAGAGCTGGGTATTTGCAAAAAATACAACCTGGCCCACAAAGCCTAAAATATTTACTATTGGTGCTTTGCAGAAAAACTTTCCTGATCCCTGATCTACACCATCACTTTTTAATATTTAAGCAATATTTCACTGCATCATCATATCTATTGATTGAGCCTGTTTCTTCCGAGGCTCATGCAAGTTCTTTCCTATTTGAAACAGCATTTAGGTTTTTTCCCATTTCATTCGCCACTGGGCTGAACATGTTCACTAATATTTGCCTTTTTTTTTTTAACCTTCCATTAGGAAACTTGCTGAGGATTGGAATTTACTAAGTTAAAGGACTTTTTAATCTTTCTCTTAAGGGATTTTGGTAACCATTGTCATATTTTCTCCATTTGTAGACAGAGGAGTTTTTCCTAAGGTAGTAATTGCTAAAATGGAGACGTTGCTCTTTCCATAGCTTCTCTTGCTAAAACTACAAACTATGCTCAGAAAGCAAGAGGATTGAAAAACCACATGGGCCACCTCATGCAGCTTGGTAGCGAGACACTCCGTTACTATGCTCTAAATTTGCAGCCCGAGGAATTGCTGGCCACAGGGACTGAGAGATGATCCATCCCTTTTCCATGCCAGTGGTTTTGTCCTGCAGCTCAACCTACGTCGCAATCGTCACAGAAATACCATCACTTAAATAGCCAGCTTGTGGAGGCAGCTCAGAGATACCAGTGTGGTTTCATTGGATGGTTTGTGTCACACCTTGAAGGGCTATCATCTACACATGCCTCTTCTGGGGTGAGAGGGGCTGTCATGGCTGGAGTCTCACCAGTCAGGTTATCTCTGTTTCAGTTCCACTTTGGCCAGGGCCTGAAGTGCTGTTTATGCTGCTGCCTGGAATTGGATCTAAGCCCCAAGTTCCTCAGAACCCCACTTGTAATGTGAGGTATGCTGGGCATTTCACGGAGAGTGTCCGCCATCTTTCCTAATGATGAGGGAGGAGGCTAATGGAGACAGCAGGATACAAAGGGGGGTATTTTCCCTGTCTCTACATTTGTCAGTCTCTTTTTACGGCTCTAAAAGCATGTGTGTTCACATACACTTACAGCTGCGCACACACACACACAAATGCATCTAATATTAATACAGAAGATCGCACTTTAAAAAATCGATTTGAGGGGCACCTGGGTGGCTCAGTGGGTTGAGCATCCGACTTCAGCTCAGGTCATGATTTCGCGGTTCATGAGCTGGAGCCCCACATCAGGCTCACTGCTGGCAGCCTGGCAGCTCAGAGCCTGCTTCAGATCCTTGGTTCCCCTCTCTCTGTCCCTCCCCAAAACTAAATATTTAAACAAACAGATTTGATTCTGTAGGTGATCTATGTGATTTTGTACGTGATCTTTTACTGTGTGTGGGACAGCCTTGCACTGTGGCTCATCCTGGAGCAAGCAGCTCCATTCCTTTTTTCTTTTCTGACCCAACAGAAAGAAATAGCTAAATAAATAGCAAATTCTCAGCCATTCAGTGGCTATCAGTAGAGCTAGTGTTATAAAAATGAAATTCTAGACAGCTATAATAATGACCAAACCACTGATACATACAACAACATGGATGAATCTCACAAGTATTATGCTAAGTGAAAGAAGTCAGACAGAAAAGAGTACATACTGCAATGATTCCATTTACAGGAAAATCTAGGAAAAGCAATACTATAGTGATAGAAAATAGATCAGTGGTTACCAGGTGTTTGGGGGGGGGGGTTGATTAACTTCAAAGAGAAACAGGATAACTTTTTCAAGGGATGATTTTTTTCTGTTTTGATTGTGGTGGTGGTGGTAATATAATTTTATAATTTGTCAAAACTTATTGGAATGTAATCTTTAAATAGGTGTATTTTATCGACTGTAAGTTATACCTTTGTAAAGTTCATTACTAAAAAATGCCGAGACACATAAGTGATAAAGAAAGAAGTGGGAAGGAAAGAATCTGGACTCATGTGTGTCTGGCTTGAATAATTTAGTGGTGGTGCTATTGGCCACGACAAGGTACTAAGGGAGAGGAACAAATACAGGGAGTGGTAAAGAAAATGAGCATGCCAAATTGAGAGGCATCTGAGTGGGGAGTCCAAGTTTTGGACTCAACACTGAGACTTTAGAATATCAGTGCATTGACGGGGGTAGATACTGCCTATATGCATGCACTTGTTTGATGACACTGAAGAGAGGGAAAAGGCAAGACCAAGGGCTCATCCTGAAGAGTAGCCATGTTGAATCCTTGAGAGTCTAAATTTTAGGCCATCGTTACTCAAACTATGGTCCATGGGCCAGCACCAATTGCATCATCTGAGTTTGTTAGAAGTGCAGGATTTCATGCCATAATCCAGACCTATGGAATCATAATCTGAATTTTAATAAGATCCCCAGGGTATTCTTATGCACATTAAAATTTGAAAAGTGCAGTTTCAGATTCACCTCAGTCCTGTTCTTTTCTTCCTTGAGTTTCCTTCTGGAACCCAGTTGAAAGAATAGAGAAACATGGGCTGCTGAAGCCAAGGATTACATCATCAAATTAAAATTGTTTTTCATTCTTAGTTAAAAAAAACAACTATTGTATGCTAAGGGAGCTACAAAATGTTAATTCAAATGTTCTCTGTTTATTCAACAGGCTGCAGAAGCTTCTGGGAAGCTGTCAACGTTTATTTAGACTGGAGAGAAACTTTTTTTTTAAAACTAAATACAGAGAGAGACAAGTCCTATTTCATTAGGAATTGCTTGAGGAATCATTTCCTTTTTTTTTTTTTTTTTTGCTTTTATAAAAAAGGGCTTCATTTACCCAAAGGACATAAATGCTTCTCCTTGAATTCTTGCAGATAGACTGTCCATTAGGAATCTTGAGCTGTGAGGAATTTGGGATTCAGTACAGCAGCTGTCACCATGTTGACCCTATAATTGCTTCAAATACGGTTCCTTGTCCGGTCCACTTCCCAGGAGAGATGGTGGGTGATCAGGCAGATAGGAAAGCCATCCAAGCTACTCCATGTCTGAGGCTCACTGCTGTGGGGTCCTGAGATGGGAGCTCATCCAGGGCATTTGGTCTGTTTGCTTGCTAGTTGAGCTGTTGCTGTTTGTTGGTGAATATCCATTGAAATATGGAGAGATTGTTGAAGATACTAGCATATTGATAAGTGCCTGGGCTTTAGAAACAGACAGACCTGGATTATATCCCAACTCTGTTACTTATTAGCTTTGTTTCTCTGCCTCCCTACCCCAAAGTCTGTTTTTTTTTTCACCACTAAAATGGATTGTTATAAGGAGCAAATGCAGTGATGGATTGAAAAGTTTTATGTATAAACCACAATTGACCTACCATACGGATGGTGAAAATACATCAGGATTCTCCAAGCCTCCCATTTTATACTCCACTCATATTCAGGGCCACTGTGAATGCATCCTCAGTGTCAGAGGCTCCACTCATATAGGCATCTCTGTGAGTGGCAACTCAGGGGGGTGTGCAGTGTGTAAGCTATATGGCTGTATGCTGCTGTTTGTGCCCATCGCCTCCTGACCGTGACGTCATCATATTCTGGATTCGGGTTTCCAGCGCTCTGTTGCATTTTCTTCCCTGTCTTCACAAATCCCATTCTTAGAGAATGTCAGTCCAGCATTTCTTACTGGGCAGAGGAGTTACTACGTTGTGTGCCGAGCAAAGACGTGAAAAATATCTGGCTGTTCTCAAGCTCAGTCCGGCTTCAGTGGGAATGTTTTCTTCTTCAACAGTCACCCTAAGGAGAAGTTAGGCCTATGCAAAAATAATGGGTAATTTCCTAAGCCTCCTGGTTTGTTGGATGTGAGATATCATTAGATCAAGCTCTTTACTGTGGTTCCCCCCCTCATTGATATTGGCTCCATCACATGACTTACTTTGGTCTATGGATAGTAACCACACGTGTCACAAGCAGTCGTACTTGTGTGGTGGGGACTCAGCTCTTGTGCTTTGCCATTTCTGTGAGAAAAACATGTCCTGGACAGCCTTCTGTTCTTAGGAGAATGAGCAAGATAGGAAGCAAACCTGGCTCAGTCTGTAGGTTGGAGACAGGCCCAGCCAAACTCAGCCTGGATTAGTCAACCCCCACTGGACCTGTAGCCAAATGAGTGAGAATAATTATTGTTGTTTGAAGCCACTGAACTTTGGGGTAGTGTGAAACTCATCCCATTTTCAACATTTCTTTGATGTCACTGGTGCTATAATCAATTGATCCTGCCACATTTTTACCATCTCTTATATCCCTCATAACCTTATTTCCCTCCCTATCCAGTATAGATTCTACGGATCGTCATTACAATTGCTTCCTTACATTTACGATCAACTTTATTACCTGGCAACCCCCTCCCCTGATTACATCAGACTGTCATCCTACAACACATTTCCACAGCTGACACTGAAGCTGGTCAGAGAAAAGCACACAGTCCTGCTAGCTGGTCTCGTGAAACTCGAAAGGGCCCTCAGTGCCACTGAGGGGTACGGCCATATTGTTCTAGGGCCCCTGCTCTCACAAACTCCTGTTGTTCCTATTGTTACTTATTTCACTCTTCTTATCATTTATTTTCACTCTTTTACAACTTGAGCACCTCCTCTGCCATCTTCGCTCAGTCTGACCACCTTACTTATCTTCCACTAGGCATCTAGAAGCTCTTTCACTCCCTCTATCTCATCTACTCCAAATCTAGCCTCTCAGTGCCTCTCACTCCCCCTCCATCCTCCTCCCAGGGTTAAACTACCCTTGCACTCAAAACCAACCCCTCCCTTACCTACTACATCCATCTCCTTTCATGTCTTCAAAGACACTGCTCCAGGAAGCTGTCTTCTCCCTCTTCTCCATCATTTGCCCTTCTTTTCTTCTGGATCATCCCATGTATATAAACATGCTATGATTTCTTCCATTTCAAAAAATATATATTAAAAAATGTCCTTTTCTTCTACTCATTCTCCAGTTACCAAATCGTTTGTGTTCCTCTTGTGGCAAAGCTTCTTGAGAAAGTTGTCTATAGTTACTGTTTCTACTTCCTTTCCTCTCCTCTCATTATTTCCTAAACTCCCACCCCTCAGGCACTCATCTCTATCACACCAACAAAACTGTTCCCGTCAAGGCCACCATGACTGCCATGCTGCTAACTCCAATGACTCTTCCATGTAGATCACTCTTTCATGCTTGAAAAATTCTCTTCTGGATTCTGGAATTTCATGGTCTTCTGATTTTCTTTCTAACTGCTTGTTCACTTTCTCTATCTCAGCTGGTTCTTCCTTGCTCTCCTGATCTCTAAATGTTGGAGCACCTGGGGCTCGCAAAACTTCTCTTGTCTTTCTACACTCACATCCTGCTTTACATACCACCCCTAAGCCTGTATATTGATGACTCCTGAATTTGCATCTAGCTTGGGCCTCTCCTCTGAGCTTGAAGCTCATGTATACAGCTGACTAGGTCCATGCCAGTATTTACTGTGCATCCTGAACCCTCCCATGCCGTTATCCTGCTTTTCCGCCTGTCGTACTTCCTCCTCTCAAAGTCTTTCCCATCTCAGTAAACATCACTTCCATTCTTTTGGTTTCCTAAGCTAAAACCTTTTTAATAATCTGTACTTTTTTCTTTCTCTCACATCCTGACCCCCTTTACCAAACCCTACTGGCTATATTTTCAAAATATATCCAGAATCTGATGCCATAGCATCATTTCCACCTCTACTGTCCTGGCTCAAGCCATCTCTCACATGAATTATTGCAACAGCTTCTACTGATCTTCTGCTTTCACCACCCACTGCTACCATCCACCAGAGTGACCACATGGTAGTCAGAGCAATTTTATAAAAAATAAATCGGATCATGTCACTTGTTTGCTCAAAATTCCCCAAAGGTGTCCATCTCTTTCAGAGTAAAGACCTAAGCTCCAATGATGAGAACTCTTTCTACCTCTCCATATTTCCTCCATTTCTCCTGCCTGGCTTTTTCCACTTCAATTATGCTGGTCTCCTTGAACATGTGACATCAGGTGCCACCTGCATCCTAGGCACTTACAGTTCTCCTGCCTGAATGCTTCTCTCCTAGGGTCATGGCTTACCTCCCAACCTCTCTTAAGCATCGCATCATGAGTGGGCCTTCCCTGACCACGCTGTTAACAACACCCACCCACCTACCCCAAGAGTCCCCAGTCAACAGCTGTCATTATCACAAGCGGCTTACCAGCTGCCACGCTGTGGGAATGACATAAAGTGGGAGCCCAAAGAGATGAAGGTTAATTCTGATAAGACATTTGAGAAGGCATCAAAGACACAGTAGGATTTGAGCTGGACTTCAAAGAGAAGTAGGCTCTAGATAGGTAGAGAAGGCAGAGAAGAACATGCTTAACTGAGAAAAGCTCAGTCAGGAAAGAAAGAAAGAGAGAAAAAGAGAGAGAGAGAGAGAGAGAAAGAAAGAAAGAAAGAAAGAAAGAAAGAAAGAAAGTTAGTTAGTTTCCAGTAACTGCCTCGTTGCTGTGTGACCTTTGGTTAAGTCACTCAACTTTTCTAAGCTTCGTGTCCCCATTTGTAAAATGAAAGTTGTATTCTGTGTGGCCTCTAGGGTTCAATCCAGGTAGAAAGATCAATGACAAATGTCTAAACAGGGGTATTAGCTGAGAGAGAGAAAGCACAGGTGGTTTATTAGATTAGCAATCCTTATTTAGAAAGTAGCATCTTAAGGGTATGGCAAATAAGGTTGATCCATTTTAACAGGTTGGTCAAGGTCTAGGACTAGGACCTGGGCTGCCATGGTGAGAAGACATCTGAGTGGGAGAGGGCCCGACTAGACACTGGGTTTGTTTTATAGTTTGCCTCAGGGAAAGTCATAATCACATACATTGTCTCATTTGTTAGGAAGGCAGTACAAACAGTAGTCAAATGTGTGTGTTTTGGATCCAGTCTACTTCAGTTCCAATCTCAACTCTGTCACTTAAGCAAGCCACTTAACCTCTCGCTGCCTCAGTTTCCAAGTCTATAAGGTAAGAATAGTAATGCCTTACTTATAGGGGCATTTTAAGTTTTAATTCTTTTAACCTTTGTAAAATGCTCAAAACAGTTCCTTGTGCATGCTAAAACAATTAATATTAGCTGTTCTTATTCTTATCCACTATCTCCCTGTAACTAGTGTATGCCTGAGTTGGGAGTGAAATTTGGGCCTTGATGCTCTTTTTTTTCAGCCTTGATTGCTGAGGGACGATGACAAACTTTAATTCATTCTCTCACAAATCTATATTGAGGGTCTACCCTGAGCCAGGCATGCTGCTCCCTCTGAAGGGAAAAAAAGAAACAAAATCCAGGTCACCTTCCAAGTTGGCAGGAGAGGAAAAGCTCAGTGACGTCAACTCCTCCAGGACCAGACCTTGCCTATTTTCCTTTGAAATCCAAGCCCTAGAATGGGGTAAGTCACAACACAGAGCAATCTGAAAATGTTATGTGGAAGTAGGTCTGGGAGAGAGAGAGAAAGAGAGGAGACATCACAACAGATCCTCATCATGCCCCATTTCCTCAGCTCTCCATTTCTCCCCCACCTGCTCTTTTCTGCTGGTTCTTGCTGCTCACAGAGTAAACACCAAGTCCTCCACCAACTGGTTTTTCCCACCTCCTTTCCATTGATTGTATCCCCTAAACTATTTTCTTGATCACACTGTAACAAAGTTGTCTCTCACTATCTGCTGCCACCATTCCATCTCGCCCATGGGGGTTTTCCTCCCTTTGGAGCTACTCATCATCCTTCAAGGTTCAATTCAAATGCCATGTCGTACAGCCAAGGCTGTCAGCAGCCCTCCTGTGTCCCCTCAGCACCTTTTTTTTTTCTTTTTGGTGTATGTCCACCTGCCTTCCAACCGCCGATCACTGTGACTCTGCCTGAGAGCACTCTCTGGCCACAGAGTCCATCCTGCCTATGGGCCAGACTGGCTGGCAGCACAGGGAAGCTAACCTGGTGTCTCTGTCCCCGTCCCCAGACTCAGCAGCCATCACCAGTATCCAGCACAATTGCTCTAGGGGCAGAATAACACCAGGCGCATACTGCACACAGTCACCGAGGTTCTCCAGCAGAATTGACCTTGTAACATGTCCCTTATCACCTCACCTTCCCTAACTCTCGTTCCCCTTCACCTGTGTTTCTTGGAGTCACCTTCAAAATTACCTAACCTTTATCTTTACCTCAGTTTCTGCTTTCCCTCCCCTCTGGCTTTCTGAGAACTCCCCGGGGATGGGGGTGGGGGGTAGTAATTGCTTTCCTTCCTATTTTCCTTAGCGTTTGTATACACCTTTGGTGCAGCATTTATCACAATTCCTTGCGATTATTTGTTTACGTGTTAGACTGTGAGGTGGAGGAGGCAAGACCCATGCCATCCTAATCCACGTGGGCCCCTTGCTTGGTGTGCACCTGTCACATATCTAACTCAAGTATTTTGGATGGACTTCCCCTCCTCGGCCTCCTGCTTGATCCCAGCATGGTGGATGCATTAGCGCTTTCCTTCCAGCCCCCATTTGCACCAACACCTCCTCTGAGAGCTAACGATGTGATGCTTAGATTCCCTGGACTTCAGCTGGCATAACAAGAAGCAGTCATTGAAGAATCACAGAGGGGTCCCAAGGTTAACCAAATTTATAATTACAGAAAGTTCTGCCTAATAACTCTTGGGGAACTGTGCGTGTTTATGTGATGATTACCAAAGCAGGAAGCTTAGGCTAATGAGGACAGGTCCCTGACCCAGGGAGGAAGGAAACGTGCAAACAAGAATGGGTGTAAGCCCTTAGTCATGCTGGGTCTCTGGTTTCCACTGGGAATGGAGTGGGGAAGAACATCACACCCACCCCTGCAACGAGAATGCAGGCATTGTTGTAGAATAGCAGACCCTGGCTTTTCTGGAACCTGCCAGATAGCTAAGTCACAAGGCAATCAACATACCTAAAAATCTGACGTGAGACAGGCACCTGCAGGATTTCATCTGGAATAGTCGACAAAATGGTGGAAGCTGAGTCTGGGCTGGTGGGAGAGTAAGAAGCTTGTGGGGGTTGCAGACACAGGGAGCCCTTGCAGGCTTTTCTCCAAACGTACCAGGTGTTCACAACGAAGACATGGAAGGTTCCCAAGAAAACCTCCATCTGGTGCAGGCCTAGGGGAGACTAAAAGCAGCTGCTGTAGGAGAGACACAAAACTCCTCCAGGACCCTGCTCCCTTCCTATTTTCTCCAACATGGAATAAAATCCTTAATCTTGAGGGAGAGGAACAGAAATCATTGCCCCGGGTCACTGGTAAAAGCCCATTGTAGCTGGGGCAAGAGAACAGAAAACAAAACAAAATAAAATACCTTAACCCCTGGGGGAGGGGGGTGGGCTACAACAGGAGTCTGGAGTAAGATAGTGTTCAAAAAAGGGTGAGGACATGTTAAAAGGCCATGCTTAGCCAAAGGAAACAAACTCCCAATGTCCAAAACTGAAACAATTTGAACAATAATTAACAAGGGTAGATAATAAAATGAAGATCCCTGAGTCCATAGAGATAAAATAATATTGAGTGAACAAATATGGGAGAAGAGGCAGCTCTCCCCTTTATAGAATCATTGCAACAAAGAAATGTCGAAAGAATGAAGAAAATAGGTAATCGTCATTAGAACATCGTAGTAGTGATTGTTGCAGGAAAGTAAAGATCCACTGCTGGTTGTTAAAATGATTGAAAGAAGACTGAGGAAGACAGAATATTTTCATAGTCTCAAAGTATCTGCCCCACGACATGTATCAATTGCTAAGTAAACAGTGATAACTTTATCAAGGTTGGTGTCACCAGTAATGAGACTTTGATGCAATTGAGGAGGGCATTATCACTTACGCGGTATTCTTGCCCCAAATGCATAACTTTAATAATGAGAAAGCACCAAGCAAACCCAGACTGAAGGATATTCTACCAAACGATTAATCAATTGATCCATATTCTTCAAAAGTGTCAAGCTCATGACAAAGAAGGGCTGCTGAAGAACTATTACCAATTTGAAGGAAACTAAGGAAATATGGTAACAACTTGCAGTGTGGGATCCTAGATTGGATCCTGAGATAAACAAGCCAAAGGGACATTAGTTAAAAGCCTTGTGAAATCCAAATAAAATCTGTGGTTTAGTTAAAAGTATTGTGCAAATGTTAATTTATTATTTTTATAATTGTGCTATGGTTATGTAAGATGTTGACAATAGGGAAAGTTCGATGCATGGTATATAGGAACTCTACAATTTTTGTGATTTTTTTGTAAGTCTAAAATTGTCAAATTAGAAATTTAAAAAGCATGCCAAAAAGTCGTATCTGTATTCTGTTCATTACCATCACATTTTTATTTATTGGAAAATTATTTGGAAGGAAATATACAAAAATATCACCAGTGTTTGTGGTGGTTGATGAGATCAGAGTGAGGAAAATAACATCTTGAAAGTTCGTCCAATTAATTATTTCTCTTAATTCTCAAAAACATTATCTGATGTAGCCTGGCTATCCACATTTAACAGATGGGCGGAAAAAGGCTCAGAGAGATCAATTGTTCTACTCAAGTTTTCATAGAAACCAAGAGAAAGATCCCCAAAATTAACTCCAAGGGCCATAGATACTGATATTCCCCCCTACCTCCCTTTTCTACTTCTCTGTCTTTTGGATTTGTAGGTAGACTACTTTAGTGGGAAAAATGCAACAAAGTATAATTAAAAAAAAGAAATGAAACCTAGCATCCCAAGATTGTAAACTCTGAAATACACCCAATGAGAGGAAAAAACAGAGTTCCAGTCCTGGAGGCTATATATGGATGTCAGGCAAGGCTTAGTTGCCTTTCTTCAAGCTCTTGTGACTTCCACTGGCCTTACAGACCAAGGAGCTGCATGTGTTTCTCTTATTTTCTGGTTTCAATGCTCAGTGATGCATTAGTCCCTGGAATACGTTAGGATTATATTAAATGAGAAGTCTTAACTTTTTTTTTTTTCCAGAGCCAGCATGACAGACCCCTAAAGCAGCTGATGAAAGCTGTTGCACCTCTCTCCAGAGAAATCAATGTGTGAAATGCATTTCTAGGATCCCAGAGGCCTAGAACAATACACTAGACATCATATACTGGACCTTCTCTGTTGAGGGGCAAGGCCATCCGTGCAAGACAGGCTAAGAGACTGAAACCAGCTCTCCAGTAGCCAGATCATTCATCCAAAGCAGTGCTACCCAGTAGAGATATCCCGTGAGCTACCTATGTAATTTTAAGTTTTCCAGTAGTCAGCTGAAAAAGTTTAAAAACCTCATTTTAATGATATATTTTATTTGATCCAATATTATTCCCCAAATAGGATCATTTCAACATGTATTCAATATAAAAGTTATTACGAAGATATTTTACTGTTGTTTGTTTGTTTTGTTTTTTTGTCACTTAGAAACGAAGTCTTCTAAATCGGGTTTGAATTTTACATTCATGGCGTATCTCAGTTTGAACTAGTCACATTTCTGGTGCTCAGTGAGCCACATGTGGTTAGGATGGGTCAGCACGGATAAGAAGTCTGTGGCAGGTGAAAGTTAAAAGGGCCTAGAGAGGAGTACGCCTTGAAGAAAGTGGACAGCTGTGGCATGGTCTTCTCTCCACTCAGGCAGCAGAAGGGCGCTCCCCCACCTGAAGCCAAGTGACAGAACACCAAGGGACCCTCTCCAAGAGCGTGGTGCATACCCCTTGGCCTGGGATGTAACGTCCTCCTAGTAAGCACCTGAAGTGAAGAGAAATGGCTGGGACACTTTTCCTGGAGGAAGCATGAAGCACAAGACGAAGAGGAAGGCTGCGTGCATTTGGGGCAAAGGGAGCGGGTCAGAGCTCATTTTTCAAAGCGTGCCACTCCAGCTTCTCCCCCCCAGATACCGGTGATCTCCCTTCAGATGCTGATGTGGCATGGAAGCAGGTAGCAGGAGGAGATATACTGCCCACCTAAAGTGGTGGCCTCAGATGCAAGGGCCTCTGAGAATCCAGAGATCCCTAGACACAGATCTGCTGGAATGAAAGCTCTACCAGGGCAGGGATTTAGGTCTATTTTGTTCACTGTTGTATTCAAGTGCCTAAACTTTTATTGTATCATATTCATGATTCATGATAATTGATATGAGAATGAATCTCCTGGTCCTGAAGCCAGGTCACAAGAAGACCCCATACGGCTGCCCTTTCCCTAATTCTCTCTCCCTGGCTGGCTAGCTTTGGTAGGACAGTGAGAAACAGATAGAGGTACTCCCACCCCACTCCCTGAGCCAAGCTTGTCAAAGTCCTAAAGCAGGGGAAGGGCAAAAACGCTCTTTGGTTTTGTTTTTGTTGTTGTTTTAGAGAGACAGAGAGAGTACCCGTGAGCAGGGAGAGGTGAAGAGAGAGGAGAGAGAGAATCCCAGGCAGGCTCCATTCCCAGCACAGAGCCGGTCTCGGGGTTCAGTCTGACAATAGTGAGATCATGACCTGAGACAAAATCAAGAGTCTGGTGCTTAACTGACTGAGCCACCCAGGCACCCCCAGAAGTTCTCTTTGAATTACAGTCTGCACAACACTCTATCCTGGTGTGTCTGGTACACGTTGAGGGCAATAAACATGGATTGTCTTCCTTCCTCCTCTCCTTTCTCCATTTTAGAGATCACAGAGCTGCCAGGCGAGCCTGAGCGGAAGCAGAGACCCAAAGCCATATATTCGAGGGTAAACCAGGCCCACATCACAGTTTGAATGTCCTGAATGGGCCCCGATTCCTGTCGGGAGGGCCTTACGACTCTATGTTCTCCTGACACTTCCCTTCAGCTGAAATACTGCCCCAAGCCCAGGCAAAATGGCCTTACCTGGAGCCCTCAGTTTCAGATTTCTAATGGGAAGGAGCAAGTTGACTGCACCACAAAGGCCTTCTCTTCACTCTCCTTTGGGAAGAAGCTTGGACCCCGTGTCATTCCTCCCAGGAAGGGGCAAGAAAGAGGTATGTTCCATGCTGAGAGAACATTCACATAAGGGGTTCTAGCTGCTTCATCATGTTGGGCTACAAATCTAGCTACACATTGTTTATTTCACATATTTCCCCCTTGAGCTCTTACTTACCCATTGTAGTAGAAAATAGTACATCTTTATGTAATCTCTTCCTACTCCACTTATAGATTTTTCTAGAACTTTGGGGGTTACTCTTGTCCAATGTGGTCATCATTGACTTCAAACACTAGGCAGAGAGACTTGGGAGAGTCTGGTCATGAATGAGTAGGCCTATCATTTGGCTGTCATCGGTCCTGTGGATGCCATAAGACCCGGTACATTGGAGTCATCCCTGTCCACTGCTGTCATGGCAGCCTTGCTGATTCCTTCATTTCGCTGCATAAGCAGCAGCATGCAGTTCTCTGTACTCACAAGCCCATCTGTTCAAGTACTGCTGCCACAGCACAGCCACCGTGCCAGAGGGCCCGGCCTTACGTAGGTGTGCTGCTGGAGCCAATGGTGAAACAGGGAGAGGGCATTCCCGGCAGAGGAAACAGCAGGAACAAAGATATGGTAGGGTGGAAACATGGGCCTTCTGGGCAATCTGTCATGGCACTTTGGGGTGCTGGAGTATTGATGATCCCCAAGACCAGAGAAGAGAGAAGAGATGAGGTGGACAGGTGACAGGAGTTGGAAAGCTGGCATGAGACAGTAAGGGTTCTTGAATGTCTGCCAAGCAATCTGAACTTTATCTCATAGGTGACATGTTGACTGCAGAGGCTGGTAAGTCTAAGAGCGACAGAACTGAACTGTGCTTGGGAACTAGCATGTCGAATTAGGACTTCCACTGACATTCTAATGTTGGAAGATTCCAACTGGACGGGGTGCTATGCAGGAGGCCCAGCATAGAATCCGACTGTGCTCATTTTCATTCCTAGTGATTTAGCATCTTAGAGACAAGGAGCACAAGACATCTGTGACTCCATTCACTTGCACGCACACACAAGTACATGCCGCAGCGTGGATCAGGGCTCTGTCCTTGGACTCTCCTCAAGGTTTGGCACTATGACAACTGCCTAAGCAGCTCTTAGACAGTTTGAGGACCCAATTCTTTTTTTTTTTTTTTTTAACGTTTTTTATTTATTTTTGAGACAGAGAGAGACAGAGCATGAACGGGGGAGGGGCAGAGAGAGAGGGAGACACAGAATCGGAAGCAGGCTCCAGGCTCTGAGCCGGCAGCCCAGAGCCCGACGTGGGGCTCGAACTCACAGACCGCGAGATCGTGACCTGAGCTGAAGTCGGACGCTTAACCGACTGAGCCAGCCAGGCGCCCCGAGGACCCAATTCTTGAGCACTAATTATGTGCCGAGCCCTAGGCTAAGTGTTTAGGATTCAGGGAATTCTTCCTTTGGAGAAGCCCCCGGGGTTAGCATAGTTGATTAATTTTTAATCAAATAATTACAATACAGTGTAATCAGCTACAATCTATGGATATGTAAAGCAAGTTGGATGGAGGGGTTGTGGAGAAAGTGGGGATGAGAGATCACAGGAGGTTGGAGACCAGTCTTCACAGGGAAGTCTTGGAATCTTTGCTTCACTCTCCATTGAGCTTTTTTTTACCAAAGGTTTTGAGGAATCTGAGCACAAATTTGCAACCATTCCTGTGCCAAGAGCTTTAAGTCCCACTTAAATGAAGTTTTGTCTCAATCATGGAGAAGCTGCAGAACTTTCCAGGAATCTGAGCAAGCATATTTTGTGAGTGTCTAGAACCCTCTAGGACTCTGGAGGAGATGGGTTTTGTTCTGTAGGTGTGATTTCATGACAGGATGTACGAACTCAAATGCCTACAAGGGCAAGCAGCAAGTGAGCAGGGTAGAGACAGAGGAGAATGGAGCCACATACTCAAAAAGGGCAAGCTGCTATTGGGCCCCAGTGAAATTGCCAGATCCTATTCTCTTTTGCAAGCTTTGGCAATTAATTAAAAAAAAAAATACTGAGGGGGAGGAGCCAAGATGGCGGAAGAGCATGGAAGTTCTTTGTGTGTCTCGCGTCCATGAAATACAGCCAGACCAACACTGAACCATCCTGCACACCTAGAAAACTGGCTGGAGGATTAACCCAACAATCTGCACAACCTGAACCACAGAATTCAGCAGGTAGGCGGCACGGAGAGGTGAACTTGGGGAGCAAGAAGCCGCAGGAAGGGAGGTGCCTTTAAGGGTGGAGAGAGGACAGAGCCGGGGGTGGGGGGGAAGAATACGGGGGAAAGCACCCATCCCCCAAGCAGCTGGAGAGAAAGTGGAAAATTGGAAACAGCCGCAGGGACTAAACTAAAAAGGGAGAAAGCAGAGGGTTTAAATTCCATTAAGACTGTAAACAAGGGGAGTGCAAAGGCTGCAACTCTGCGGCTCCATACCTGGTGGTGCTCTGGTGGGAAGGGTGAATCCCCAGGAGCAGAGTGGGGTCCAGGAGGTTCTCGGGCCACACGGGGAAAAGCGGTTTCACTGCTGGAAGGACATTTGGTAGAGACTGTTGAAGCCACCTGGTCTCAGCAGACCCCAGAAAGCGGCCACATTCATTGGTGCTGGAACAAGGTCCTTAAGGGTGAAGCCTGGTGCCGGATGTGTGTTGTGATTTTCCATAATCCCTGAAACGCTGCTGCTACACCGTCTCGTGAACTTTTTCTGGGGCGGGTGGCACCTGGCAGCAGTCTCGGGGCACCAGCAGCAGCAGGGCCCAGCAAGCGTTCCTGGCTGCGGCCGACATTTCGGCCCTTGCTCATTCGGCCACTGGTCGGTGAGACCCTCCCGCAGAGGGGCAGAACAGGTCAAAGCCACAGTCCTTCGGAAGTAAAGGGCCGGGGGAAACAGCCGCATCTGAGACAAAACTCGGGAGAGAGGTACTGCCTGGGACCTGGTCACGGAGAGTGAAAGAGCGGGGAGTGGACGAAAGCTGAAGACAGAGGACGGGTGCGCGATTGCTGACCCAGGAGAACAGCCTGGGTGGCTGGGGGACGCCATTTTAACCGCTCCCGCGGATGCGCATATGCACCTACCAGCGCCGCAATGCTCCGCCCCAGTAGGCGAGCAGCGCCATCTAGTGGAGCGCGGAGCCATTACACTGAGCCCCGCCCAACTGGGCCAACCTCGCTCTTCAAGAAGACACCTCTCACCGCCTGCTTACTTTATGGACTATAAAGTGCTTCATAGTCTGACTTCTAGGGGAAAACGAAGCAATTTCAGTCCTACCTCAATCTGTTAGCAGGTTCATCTATTCAATTTTCTTTCTTTTTTTTTTTCTTTTTTCTTTCCTCTTTTACAATTCTTTTCCTTTTCTCGAATACAGAAAGAGAAAACATTCATTTTTATTTTCAACTTTTATTAAAAATATTTTTCTTTAAGTTTTTTACTATATTTTTACTTTTGTGTAAATTGTTTCAAGTTCTATCTTACTTCTATCTTTTTATTTTAGTCTACTTCAATGTATTCACCTTTTCAAATTTTCAAACGATTTCCTTTTTTTCTTATTTGTTTTACTTTTCTCTCTTTTTCGTTTCTTTTCTTTTTCTTGAATGCTTAAAGAGAAAAACTTAATTTTTACTTTCAATTTCTATTAAAAATATTTTTCTTTAATTTTTTTTACTATATTTTTTGCTTTTGTGTAAATTTTTTCAAATTCTATTTTACATCCATCATTTTATTTTAGTCTACTACAGTATATTCACTTTTTAAAATTTTCAAACAATTTCCTTCTTTATTTTCTTCTTTTTCTCTTTTTTGTTGCTTTCCTTTTTCTTGAATACAGAAAGAAAAAAAATCATTTTTATTTTTAATTTTTATTAAAAATATTTTTCTTGGGGAGCCTGGGTGGCTCAGTCGGTTGAGTGTCTGAATTTGGCCCAGGTCATCATCTCACAGCTTGTGAGTTGGAGCCTCACATCAGGCTCTTTGCTGACAACTCGAAGCCTGGAGCCTGCTTTGGATTCTATGCCTCCCTCTCTCTCCCCCTAACCCACTTGCATTCTGTCTCTGTCTCGCTCAAAAATAAATAAACATTAAAAAAAATTAATAAAATTATTTTTCTTTAATTTTTTCCTACTATATTCTTTATTTTTGGGCAAATTTTTTCAAATTCTATTTTACTCCCATCATCTCATTTTAGTCTACTTCAGTGTATTCATTTTTTCAAATTCTCAAACAATTTCATTCCCCCCTCTTTTTTTTCTGTAATCTGTCAAACCACTTTCAACAGCCAGACCAAAACACACCTAGGATCTAGCATCATTTATTAGTTTTGTGTGTGTGTGTGTATTTTTAATTATGATATTTTTTTAATTTTAATTTTTCTACCTCATTAATTCCCTTTCTCCCTTCAAAATGACAAAACAAAGGAATTCACCCCAAAAGAAAGAGCATGAAGAAACAACAGCCAGAGATTTAACCAACACAGATACAAGCAAGAAGTCTGAACCAGAATTTACAATCAGGATAATAATACTAGCTGGAGTTGAAAATATATTAGAATCCCTTTCTGCAGAGTTAAAAGAAGTAAAAAATAGAATGAAAGAAAAAATGCTATAACTGAGCTGCAATCACAGATGAATACCATGGCAGCAATGATGGATGAGACAGAACAGAGAATCAGTGTTATGGAGGACAACTTATAGAGAACAATGAAGCAGAAAAAAAGAGGGAGATTAAGGCAAAGAGCACGATTTAAGAACTAGAGAAATCAGTGACTCATTAAAAAGGAACATCAGAAACATTGGGGTCCCAGAAAAGGAAGAGACAGAAATAGAGATAGAAGGGTTATGTGAGCAAATCATAGCAGAAAACTTTCCTAACCTGAGGAAAGACACAGACATCAAAATCCAGGAAGCACAGAGGACCCCATTAGATTCAACAAAAACTGACCATCAACAAGGCATATCATAGTAAAATTCACAAAATACTCAGGAAAGGAGAGAATCATGAAAGCAGCAAGGGAAAAAAAGTCCCTAGCCTACAAGGGAAGACAGATCAGGTTTGCAGCAAAACTATCCACAGAAACTTGGCAGGCCAGAAAGGAGTGGCAGGATATATTCAATGTGCTGAATCAGAAAAATATGCAGCCAAGAATTCTTTACCCAGCAATGCTGTCATTCAAAAAAGGAGAGATAAAAAGTTTCCCAGACAAACAAAAATTAAAGGAGTTTGTGACCACTAAACTAGCCCTGCAAGAAATTTTAAGGGGGACTCCCTGAGGGCAGAAAAGATGAACAAACAAATATATACAGAAATAAATGAATAAATAAATACCAAAAGCAACAAATATTAGAAAGGACCAGAGAATATCACCAGAAACTCCAACTCAACAAGCATCATAATGGCAATAAATTCATATCATTCAGTACTCACTCTAAATGTCGATGGACTCAATGCTCCAGTCAAAAGACATAGAGTAACAGAATGAATAAGAAAACAAGATCCATCTATATGCTGTTTACAAGAGACCCACTTTAGACCTAAAGACACCTTCAGATTGAAAATAAGGGGATGGAGAACCATCTATCATGCTAATGGTCAACAAAAGAAAGCTGGAGTGGCCATACTTATATCAGACAATTAGACTTTAAAATAAAGACTGTATCAAGAGATGCAGAAGGGCATTATATCATAATTAAAGGGTCTATCCACCAAGAAGACCTAACAATTGTAAACATTTATGCGCCAAATGTGAGAGTACCCAAGTATATAAATCAATTAATCACAAACATAAAGAAACTCATCGACAGTAATACCATAATAGTAGGAGACTTCAACACCCTACTCAGCAATGGACAGATCATCTAATCAAAAAATCCACAAGGAAACAATGGTTTCGAATGACACACTGGACCAGATGGACTTAACAGATATATTCAGAACATTTCATCCTAAAGCAGCAGAATGTACATTCTTCTCCAGTGCACATGGAACATTCTCCAGAATAGACCATATACTGGGACACAATTCAGCCCTAAGTAAGTATAAAGAGATTGAGATCATACCATGCATATTTTCAGACCACAATGCTATGAAACTCGAAATCAACCACAAGAAAAAATTTGGAAAGGTAACAAATACTTGGAGACTGAAGAACATCCTACTAAAGAATGAATGGGCTAACCAAGAAGTTAAAGAGGAAATTAAAAAGTAGATGGAAGTCAATGAAAATGATAACACCACAACCCAAAACCTCTGGGATGCAGCAAAGGCAGTCATGAGAGGAAAGTATATAGCAATCCATGCCTTCCTAGAGAAGGAAGAAAGATCTCAGATACACAACCTACCCAGCTTTAAGGAGCTGGAAAAAGAATAGCAAATAAGACCCAAAACCAGCAGAAGACAGGAAATAATAAAGATTAGAGCAGAAAGTAATGCTATAGAAACCAAACCAAACAAAACAAAACAAAAAACAAAAAACAGCAGAACAGATCAGTTAAGCCAGAAGCTGGTTCTTTGAAATAATTAACAAAATTGATAAACCACTAGCCAGTTTGATCAAAAAGAAAAAGGAAAGGGCCCGAGTAAATAAAATCAAGAATGAAAGAGAAGAGATCACAACCACCAGAGCAGAAAGAAAAACAATAAGAGAATATTATGAGCAATCTGGAAGAAATGGACAAATTCCTAGAAACATATACACTACCAAAACTGAAACAGGAAGAAATAGAAAATTTGAACAGACCCATAAGCAGTAAAGAAATCGAATTAGTAATCAAAAATCTGCCAAAAACAATAGTCCAGGGCCAGATGGCTTTCCAGGGCAATTCTACCAAACTTTTAAGGAAGAGTTAACACCTATTCTCTTGAAGCTGTTCCAAAAAATAGAAATGGAAGGAAAACTTCCAAACTCTTCCTATGAAGTCAGCATTTCCTTGATTCCAAAACCAGACAGAGACCCCACTAAAAAGGAGAACTATAGACCAATTTCCCTGATGAACATGGATGCCAAAATCCTCCACAAGATATTAGCCAACTGGCTCCAACAATACGTTAAAAAAATTATTCACCACGACCAAGTGGGATTTATACCTGGGATGCAGGGCTGGTTCAATATCCACAAAACAATTAACGTGATTCATCACATCAATAAAAGAAAGGACAAGAACCATATGATCCTCTCAATAGATGCAGAGAAAGCATTTGACAAAATAGAGCATCCTTTCTTGATAAAAACCCTCAAGAAAGAAGGGATAGAAGGAGCATACCTCGAGATCATAAAAGCCACATATGAATGAGCCAACGTTAATATCATCCTCAATGGGGACAAACTGAGAGCTTTCCCCCTAAGGTCAGGAACAAGACAGGGATGTCCACTCTCACCACTGTTATTCAACATGGTATTGGAAGTCTTAGCCTCTGCAATCAGACAACACAAAGAAATAAAAGGCATCCCAATTGGCCAGGAGGAGGGGGTCAAACTTTCACTCTTGGCAGATGACATGATACTTTATATGGAAAACCCTAAAGTGTCCACCAAAAAACTGCTAGAATTGATTCATGAATTCAGCAGAGTTGCAGGATATAAAATCAATGCACAGAACTCTGTTGCATCTACCAACAATGTAGCAACAGAAAGAGAAATCAAGGAATCGATCCCATTTACAGTTGCACAAAAGACCATAAAATACCTAGGAATAAATCTAACCAAAGGGTGAAAAATCTATACACTGAAAACTATAGAAAGCTTATGAAAGAAATTGAAGAAGAGACAAAAAAATGGAAAAAGATTCCATGCTCCTAGATATGAAGAACAAATATTGTTAAAATGTTGTTACTACCCAAAGCAATCTACATATTCAATGCAATCCCTATCAAAATAACACCACAGAGCTAGAACAGATAATCCTAAAATTTGTATGGAACCAGAAAAGACCCCAAATAGCCAAAGCGATCTTGAAAAAGAAAACCAAAGCAGGAGGCATCAAATCTCAGACTTCAAGCTATACAACAAAGCTGTAATCATCAAGACAGTATGGCACTGGCACAAGAACAGACACTGATCAATGGAACAGAATAGAGAACCCATAAATGGACTCACAAATGTATGGCCAACTAATCTTTGACAAAGCAGGAAAGAATACCTAATGGAAAAAAGACAGTCTCTTCAGCAAGTGGTGCTGGGGAAACTGGACAGCGACATGCAGAAGAAAGAACCTGGGCCACTTCCTTACACCATACACAAAAATAAAGTCAAAATGGATGAAAGACATAAATATAACACAGGAAGCCATCAAAATCCTACAGGAGAAAGCAGGCAAAAACCTCTTTGATCTTGGCTGCAGCAAGTTCTTAACACGGCTCTGGAGGCAAGGGAAACAAAAGCAAAAATGAACTACTGGGACCTCATCAAAATCAAAACCTTCTGCCCAGCGAAGGAAATAATCAGCAAAACTAAAAGGCAACCAACAGAATGGGAGAAGACATTTGCAAATGACATATCAGATAAAGGGTTAGTATCCAAAATCCATAAAGAACTTATCAAACTCAACACCCAGAAAACAAATAATCCAGTGAAGAAATGGGCAAAAGACATGAATAGACACTTCTCCAAAGAAGACATCCAGATGGCCAACCGACAGATGAAAAATGCTCAATATCACTCATCATCAGGGAAATACAAATCAAAACCACAATGAGATACCACCTGACACCTGTCAGAATGGCTCACATTAACAACTCAGGCAACAACAGATATTGGCGAGGATGCTGAGAAGGAGGATCTCTTTTGCATTGTTGGGGGCAATGCAAGCTGGTGCAGCCACTCTGGAAAACAGTATGGAGGTTCCTCAAAAAACTAAAAATAGAACTACCCTATGACCCAGCAATCGCACTACTAGGCATTTATCCAAGGGATACAGGCGTGCTGTTTTGAAGGGACACACGCACTCCCATGTTTATAGCAGCACTATCAACAATAGCCAAAGTATGGAAAGAGCCCAAATGTCCGTCGATGGATGAATGGATAAAGAAGTGGTATATATATACAATGGAGTATTACTTGGCAATCAAAAAGAATGAAATCTTGCTATTTGCAACTACGTGGATGGAACTGGGGGGTATTATGCTAAGTGAAATTAGTCAGTCTGAGAAAGACAAAAATCTTATGACTTCACTCATATGAGGACTTTAAGAGACAAAACAGATGAACATAAGGGAAGGGAAACAAAAATAATATAAAAACAGGGAGGGGGACAAAGCATGAGAGACTCTGAAGTATGGAGAACAAACTGAGGGTTACTGGAGGGGTTGGGGGAAGGGGGATGGACTAAATGGGTAAGGGGCACCAAGGAATCTACTGCTGAAATCAGTTTTGCACTATATGCTAGCTAATTTGGATGTAAATTTAAAAAAATAAAAAATAAAAATAAATAAATAAATTACAAGCGATAAAAAAAAAATACTGAGGCTCCAGGTGGGCTATTTAGCATGTAAAGCATGTCCACAGGTAGCCTGTTTATGACCTCTGGCTTTAGAAACCCTAGGGGTGTCCTATTTGCCAGAGTCACAAGAAACCATAGACGAGCACCAAACTAAAGGGAGTCAGAAGTAAAAGCTCATCTCACATTTGAGGCATAGCCTACATTCAAGAAGAAAACTCATCTGTCAACCCTACAGTGACAACTTGGCAAAGAATGTTCCTCTCTAGTTTATATTCCTGTTTTCTCTGTTTCTCATAGGGCCCATCAATTAGGTAGAGGATGGCAGGGTCTCCAAGGCGATAAGGAAACCCAATGTCAATGGCACTCTAGTTGTTGGCAGCATCTTTAATAGTGACCGATGGAGGAATCAGGCAGTTTGAATGGATGTGGTTTTCTTTTTCTCTGCATTTCTTGATTTTGTTGCTGTTGTTGATTTCCTGTTAGCTTTACAGCTTTTAGTCTTGGAGACAGGAATGAAAAAAATGAAAGATTTCTGTTGGAGTCCAGCCAAGGACTCTGGAAATTATAGAATCTGTGATTGTAGAGACTATCTGCCTCATTCCCTTAATTTTACAGAGGAGGAAGCTGAGGCTATGAGGTGACAGTATTGTCTCACTGACAGGCAAGGCCTCCAGAGTTCAAAAGAAGTTTCCAAGGCTGTGGCCTGCTGAGCTCCATAAGGATTTCTTTTGGAAAGTTGGGTCTCCATCCTGCCTCTTGTGCTGGAACAGGAGTCTCAGTCCTTCAGGTCAAATCCTGTGAGCACTTAGCTGAAGGAAATCATTATGTATTAGCTGAAGGAAGTTATTATGACATTATTAAGAGATTGTTAATACATTTTGGGTTTATAAGTGATACCGTGAACTTGACCTAGATAGGTCAATGCTGTAAGCCAACTCTGTTGGAGATGAAGGCAGGCACTTGCACTATTTGAGGGCCTTAAGGGGAAGATCTCAAACAAGTCTCTTCTACTTTAGTGTTTCCATCTTCACCATCAGCAACTTTCTAGGCATCCAGCCCCTATCCTCAGACCCATGGGGCTTCTGGTTGCCCTGGACCATTGACAAGGATCAACTGACCCATGTAGTAATTTGGGGATGGGTCGAATGATATCACTCTTGCTGGAGAACCCACAGGCTCATCACTGGCCGCTGTGGGTGAATGTTGTTTACTGATGACCTGAGGACAGTTAGCGATGGTAGAGGCAACAGTATAGAACATTCTCCACTGGCAATCAGAGGGTCTATAAACACTGACTCAACTTCTGAGAGCTCCCTGGTGCTGCACCTGTGTTCCTTGCAGCCCGATTCTGAGGAATCTTGTGACACCAACTGTTACTAGTTATGTTGTCCCTTCAAGCCTCTCCATGCAACCCTCCATGTGTCCCCACCCCACCCACAGATCTCTTCCTGATCCTCTAATGGAATAGGGGTAGCCAGTTCTTCATCCTCAAATCTATTATTGATCATACAGCATTTTTTTCTTTTGCTACTCAAAAAAGCCAGGTTCTTGTGAAGAAAGCATTTTTTTTAAAATCAACTATCTTTGCCAAGGACCTCAGAAGTGCGTTTTGAAATTCAAGGCTGTGCAGCCTTCCTTTCTTTTTCTCTGCATTTTTGCTGTGGCAAACCTACCCCGAGGGCAGCATATAGAACAGGAAGTCCTTGTTGCTGTGTGTACAGTGGGGACAGGACAGCAGTGAATGGACCGCAGGAGCATCATGCATTGGTTAATTTAAAACTAGATGCTACATAGAGCATTTAGATCACTTCCCACCCACCCCTGATGTTTGCAAATGATCCACGTAATTGAAGAGAAATTGGGGTCCTTGTTACCTTAAGTTAGCCAGACTCTTGCTCAACTTCCCATTTCATATGCTGCTTTGCTGTGATTTGAATATAAATGATTTTACCCAAGAAGAGAAATATGAAAACCTTTTTTATAGGAATAGTATTCTTGGAAAGCAGCCTTGGGTCTTTGCCTTTGTCTCTTCAGAAGTTGCTTTAAGGTGGGTCATTCAGGCATCTCCTACCCAGGAACAGAGAGAATTTGAGGAGGGTCCTCACAGCTGAGAGAAGCAGTAAGAAAAAAAGCATATTCAGAAACCACCTGGGGCCTGAGGTGGAATAAATATATTGTCTGTGGTTTTCAAGGATGATTCTACTTTGTCTCCAACATATTCTTGAAGGAAGCCTTTGTGTCTTTCATTGAGATACAGGATACAGTTTGAGCGATTCTCAGCCTTTCTGCTGGGGAGAAAAGAATCCTGCATTGACCTCATCATCATTATTTCTTACTTCTGTTTCCATTACTCCAATCATAGATGTTTTACCTATTTAATAGGTTGTCTCTTATCAGAGGCTGACACCATGGGAGGTGGGGCCTGTTGCTTCTTGTGGACTTCACAAGTGCCAAGGGATTACAAGGTCCGTTCCAGACTGTGGATTCCCCCACTTTGCTGGTTTTAACACTGGCTATGGCTGTGAAACTCGAATTAGTTCCTGCCTGCTCCAGCCAGCTTCCTGCTCCCTGGGTGCACGGTCCAGCGGCCTCACCCCCTGCCTGAGCCAGGTCCTACCTCACCTCAGGCTCCCTTCAGTTCTAGTAGGGCCTGGACTCAGTCATGAGGCCCTGGGTGCTGGCTCTCTCCCTGGGAGCTCCCTGGGACCAAATGCTGAAAAACTCTAAGGCATTACGTGTTGGCTTTCCCACACTACTGACAGATATCCATGAGTAGTTTCTCTTGGCTTCAACTTTCCTCTTCTCTCTAATCGACACAGCAGTATGGCTAAAAGTCTGAAGTATGGGCTTTGAAGTCGGACTTCCCTGGAATATTTCTTGCTTCTTCCTCTGGATAGCTTTGTGACCTTGGGAAGGTTATTAAATTTTCCTTGGGCTTCATTTTCTCTTTCAGAGGATAACAGCAGTTTCAATGTAGTAGGCACGGTTTCGTTGTCTCTTTCTAACTGAACTGCAGCTTTGTTCTGGTCTCCATCCTTCCTCCATAGATCCTCAGGGAAAGGGAGCTTTGTAACACTGGCTTCATGAATGGGCACATGTCCTAGTTATGTTCATGGAGAATTGAGGGGAAATCTGCTGGTGGCCAGTTCCCTGACTCCTGAGAGCCACGAGGAGAGTTTCTTTTCTGTCTGGATATTGGATGTGACAACCTGAAGCTGCTATAGCCATCTTGCTACCCTCTGGTGATGCAACCAACACTGAGGATATAAGAGCATGGACACGGGTAGACACCTATTTCTTGCATGACACGGTTGAAGCACAGGGATCAACCCAATCCTGAAGTCTCCTTTCCACTGGATTCCCTCTTGTAGAGAGAATAGATTTACTTCCTAGGTAAGTCCATTTGAGTAAGAGGTTTTATTTCTTTTAGCTAAATGGATCTTTTTTGAGAGAGAGAGAGGGCACAAGTGAGCCAGGGGAGAGAGAGAGAGAGAGAGGGAGAGGGAGAGGGAGAGGGAGAGGGAGAGGGAGAGGGAGAGGGAGAGGGAGAGGGAGAGGGAGAGAGGGAGAGAGGAGCAGAGTTCACCCAAAGCAGGGCTCTTGTTTTACCCAAAGCTGGTCTTGAGCTCAGCCAATGTAGGACTCAAAATCATGAACCGTGAGATCATGACCTGAGCCAAAGTCCAGTGCTTAATGAGCCACCCAGGCACCCTTGGCCAAAAGAATCTTAACTTTACAAGTAGAGTTATTGGTAGTTCTAAATGAGAATAAAGCATGTAATGTAGTAAGCACAGCATCGATGCATGTCACCTATTATTGTGAATATTATTTTTATTATGAATCAACTGACTCTTGTGGACCTGCCTTTTGGGGGGCTGTGCCTATCTTCTCTGACCTTTCCCATTTAGTCCTGGCATGTGTGTTCATAAATTCCTTGCTGCTGAAGTCCCAGTGTGTTCCGTTCCCAATCCTTCCTGAGCTATGATTACCAGAAGAGGGAAGAAGAGAGGTAAATGTCCATTGGGAAGACATGATTCATTCCTTAATTCTGCAGGCACTGGGTAGAATTTATTATGGGCTCTTGTGTGTGCCTTTGTGCCCTTACTGCTAGTATTCTTCTAGGATTTCTCCACATGATTGTCCGTTTCAACTCATTTATGCCTCCTTGAACCAGGCTGAATTCCCATTTACCATCTAGTCCCTCCCTGGCTGGGCTTTCTCTCCTGGTCTGCTCTCAGATGGACATGTTTCGCATTACCCTGGTTCACGGAGCCACTGTGAGGCCCTTCACTTTTGGCCCATCCATCTTCAAGATTCATCTTCTATCTGTATTCGCTTTGCATCCCACCTCCTTGTCTGTTACCATATAGACACACATGGCCCTGGGGCGTGATCTGTGGAGCGAGCCAAGCTGGGGCATCGTCAATGCAGAGATGTTGTCCCAGAGAACTAGAATGTAAATCTACTTTCAATTACCAAACATAAGTTAGTTCATCCGATTAAAAAAATCACAAACCCATCGGACATTACCAAAGTGCAGTTTAAATAATGCACTTTCAAGTTAATGTATGACTAATGCTTTCTTTGGCTCAGCCTGTTCACAGCTGGGTTTTGAAAACTAAGTTTGTTTCTCATTCCTGGTTACCGTTGCCAGTGTATTTGTCTCTCTGTTTGAGAGCCATGCAGTTAGGGAGACCTTGGCTTACCACAATGCCGTGATGTTCAGGTTACCTGCTTTTTTGTTTGTTTGGTTTGTTTTGTTTTTCAAAATGTGTATTACATTTGATGGAGAACTGAGAAGCCAGGAATTGAGAACTGGTGTAGGCTGGAACAGAAAATGAAGAATTTCAGGTGTCATCCGTCAGAGCAGGAATAATATTTCAAACCCTATTAGGATTCTATAATTAGGGAGAAGTTATCTCGACCTGAAGAATAGTGTAATTGGATGATATCAGCTGGGAGATAAGTAAGGAGTTACCATGGCTGGATTTAAACTTCTTATTGCTTAAGCTAATTCAATATCTAATTTGAGAGGCATGAATTTGCAGCATTCCCACAAGGGGAAAATTCATGTCCCCAGTTCCTTACTGGGTCTAATAATAATTCCTTACATGTATATCATCCTTCATGGTTATCTCACTGACATCACCTTGAAGTCCAATAACACGCTCTCCTGCTAAAGATAGTCACTGCCAAGTTGCCTGTCACGGGATATGGCGGATGACCTAGAAAAAAACGTAAATCTACAGATAATCCTCCAAGCCCATGCAGCCAGCAGTTTTAATGTCAGTGTTTCTGCCTGGATGTGAATACACTGCATGTCAGATGGTCAGACAATTAGAGCGTTTCTGCTCTTCTTCTGGGCCTTTTCTCTGCTTCAAGGGACGATGAGCAGTGAACACGGTTGTGGACGCATTTATTAAGCAGCTGTCAGGGTCTGACGTCCATAATCTCATGTCTTATAATCAGTGGTACTTCAGCTCTACTGTGTGAGAATCGCCTGGGAAAGTTTGCCACTAATCCCCGTGTCTGAGCCACATTGCAGGTCAAGGCCTTGGTATTTTCGGAGCTCCCCAGGGGATTCCAGTTTGCAGTCAGATGCCAACCATCCATTGCTCACAGTGGCCCCTTTGGCACCCCGAAAGTGGAGGGCCGGTAACTTTAACTGAGTTGCTCAAGGTAATAGCATGAGTAAGCTTTGGAGGTAACATTTAAAAGCAAATCTGGGGGTGCCTGGGTGGCTCAGTTGGTTAAGCGTCCGGCTTTGACTCCGGTCATGATCTCCCGGTTCATGGGTCCGAGCCCCATGTCAGGCTCTGTGCTGACAGCCCAGAGCCTGGAGCCTGATTCAGAATCTGTGTCTCCCTCTGTCTCTGCGTCCCTCTTGCCCTCTGTCTCTCTCTCTCCCTCTCAAAAATAAATAAACATTAAAAAAATGTTAAAGCAAATCTGTGAGTGTTCAAGGTAATGCTCATTTGCTTACGTGCCTCAGCCTCTCAGGAAACGGAAGAGTGTGGCATTAAAGGTAAGATATTTAAAGTGTTTGGCACACAATTTATGTTAACTAATGTATTTCATTTCATTTCATTCCATGTCTTATGTGGCTGATTTTCGAGAAACTCTCCATGGCAGAAGGCAGTCGTGGTGCTGCTTTGGTTGAGACCCAGTGGTTGTAGAATGCATGTTCCTGGGTCAACAGACATTTTCCTACGTGCCTCCAGGACCCAGAATGGCACGTTTAGCTGTGCCGTGGCTTCCCTGGCTGTTGTCATGGGTTTTCCTTGCAGACACACTCCCAGGAACAGAGGCTGAGTTGATAGCCATGATGCTCAGTGCTGAAGAGCAGACACCTTTGCCACTTCTAGCTGAGGCCTGACGACAGTCGAGGCAAGCAGCACCCCCACCTGCCTTCTCCGCTCCTGATCTGCTAGGCGGCAGCCTTAGCATTTAGCTAAATAAAAGATATTAGATTCTTGGGTCTATGCAGCCAATTTCTTCTCAGCATTTTTACACCTTAGGAGATTGCCTGATGTGACAGAAAACATCCCAAGCGAGACTGAATTTGAAGGAGGAAATGAAGCAGGTGGCTTGTGTGAGAGCAACAGGGTAGAACTTGAACTTTATTTGTCCTGCTGGTTCTTGAATCTCCAGGGAGAGGCTGCGCCGCATTAGGCTGCCTCCTCTCACTAAAATTCCACAGGAGCATAGCCTAAGGCTGGAGGCAAATGTGGAGAGGGTGGCTGGGAGATGGGCAGTGGGGAGATGAGGGGGATTAAGCTGTCAGAAAGCACCTTAAAGGGATACGCCATGCTGACCACTGGCAGCTGGGAGGCCACAGACCGCAGGAGAGGCTTCTGGCTTTTCCCGGAGTACTTTTGCAGGACATCTCAGCAGCGACTTCTCCCTGGACTAGCTGTTAGCATTTCCGGCTGACAGCCGAGACAGGAGCAGACCATCGAAGCCGGAGGTCTGCTTTGCCGCTGAAGCCTTTCAAGTTCACAGAGCTCCTTTTATTCATTGCTCTTAAAAACCAATTTCCAGGAGGCAGTGGTGTTTGCGCTTGTTTGGTGATGAGAGGAGCCCAGATAGGTGTCCGGGAGGAGCAGGCAGGTGGCGACTTTGACTTTCCGCTGCCCGGGTTGAAAATGCAAAGCACGTCTTTGAGGCAGACAGGAGTTCTAAGAAATAATTGTGCCTCCAGGGAGCTCGCTTCTGACATGGTCTTAGTCTCTGCCTCATTCTGGCAACTGTTTGGAAGTGCATACTGTGTCTTCAGAGTAGGAAATATTCCAATGAGGGGAATATAAAAATTTCTCCGAGAGGAAGGTAACCTTGTACACAACCATCACAATGCCGTGATTATGTGGGCAGTCTCGGGAATCACACACTTGTAGTTGTAATCCAGGGCTCCCACCCCAGGAAGTAATTTCGCCTTTTCAGACTTCATTATCTGTATGTAGGAGGTAGAAGGTATTAGCAAGAGCAGGGGTTTTCAAACTTTCTGTGCATTAGAATTGCCTGGAAGATTATTGAATATAGATTCCTGGCCTTCACCGTCAGAGTTGGATTTAGTAGGTTTGGGGTGCAGCTTGAATATTTGTATTTCTTATTAGTTCCCTAGGGATGCTGCTGCTGGTCAGGGGACCACATTCATTTATTCTGTGGATTTTTGTTAAGCCATGTTTCCAGCATTTATCCAGACATAGGTGATAGTGGTGAGTAAAACAAAGTTCTTGTCCTCACGAAGTTCTAAGAGATGGCAACACACACACACACACACACACACACACACACACACACACAAATCCAAAGTTCTTTTATGTACACATGGAAGCCCAATAATGAAATTAAGACCCGAAGAAATGACCAAGGCAGGCCATTTTTATACTTTTTTTAGACAAAGGAGACAACATATCTGTGAGGAATTCGCGGGACAAAGAAAACTTAACTTTAAAGGGAATGTCTATTTGTAAGGAATTCTAAACAAAATTTGTGCTGGGGCAGTGAATTAGTAAAAAGTTATAAGGAGTTTATACAGCCTTCTCAGCTCTCTACTTCTTATCTTTGGTCATAAGGCTCTCTTCTTCCTCCCTGGTACAGGGAGAGTGCCTTTCGCATGGCAGATTTATTTCTCACTTTCTGGAAACAAAGATAGTGAGGCAGTCAGAGTGTTCTTTTTGTATTGGCTGTTTCTTAAGTTACTTTTATTTAAAATATTCAATATGCCAAGTGGCACATTTTAAAGGAGATTGCCCTTGGCCCCTACAAATAACATTAAAACGATAAGGGCTTCTGTGATGAAGTTATGGTAGAAATACCATTCTACATACAACGGTCAAGGTAGTATTTACCAATATACTGACATGTGAGCGCATACCTGAAAGAATGATTTCTCTCTGTCTATACCTGGAGGGGGGGAGTATTTTGAGCAAACAAGACAGAAAGTCCAAAAGGCCCTGAGGCAGGAGTGTGGTATGTGTATTAAGAAGAGTGAAGTGAGGGGCGCCTGGGTGGCGCAGTCGGTTAAGCGTCCGACTTCAGCCAGGTCACGATCTCGCGGTCCGGGAGTTCGAGCCCCGCGTCGGGCTCTGGGCTGATGGCTCAGAGCCTGGAGCCTGTTTCCGATTCTGTGTCTCCCTCTCTCTCTGCCCCTCCCCCGTTCATGCTCTGTCTCTCTCTGTCCCAAAAATAAATAAACGTTGAAAAAAAAAATTGAAAAAAAAAAAGAACAGTTAAGTGGACAGTATGGCTTGACGATGAATAATGGTAAGAAAGAACGGAAGGGGGAGGTCTCTAGGACATTAAAACGGGACACCAGTGGAAAGTTTGCTCAGAGGGGGAGCTTGACCTGACTTCCGTCATAGAGGATTTACTCTGGCTGCTGTGCTGAGAATAGATTGCAGTACAGTGAGGATGGCGGGTGTGGAGATTAGTCAGGAGGCTACTGCAATAATCTGGGTGATACATAATGGTAGCTTGGACCAAGGTTGGGAGGAGTGGTTGAAATTCTGAATAACTTATGTAGGTAGAGCTGACAAGATTTGCCAATGGATTTGGTGTGGGATAAGGAGAAAAAGAGGAGTCAAGAATTACTCCAGGCTTGGCTTAGATATCTGGAAAAATGAAGATCTGTTGGCACAGACAAGATCTCTTCAGATCTTATTCTCAGTATTTGAGAAATTTTAGTTTTAGTGTTTAAGTCAAGAAACACTTTGACTTAATTGCTTCACTCTGTTTCTTTAATCATGGCACTATCCTGAAACCAGACCACATATGTACCTGGGCTCATAAGAGTTACACAGAACACATGTCTAATCCACCCCACCATAATGTATAGCTCTTTGATGGTGGAGACATCATTGTAATGGAATACAGAGGGGTGGAGGCAGGGATAACAGTTATAATTTTACCAGAGGGGGTTAATAAAGACCTCAATTGAAATCTTTAGAAATAATCTCCACTGTCTGAACTGGCTTTAGACATATGGACAGAGGGCACTGAACCAGGCTTCCAAAAGTAGAATATGGAAAATCATTGATATTTTAGCATGCTCTATGGTGAGATCCTGGCTCATAATTAAGTCCAAATTCCTTCACATGGAGCAAGGAGATCTGAATAAGTCTTCTTTCCTTCTAATATTATCCTGTCCACTCTCCTCTTATGAGCTATCTTCTATTAAAAAATACTGAACTTTTCTTTTTTAAAAATTTCTACAGAGTACCATTCTCTTTTTTATCTTTGAAGCTTTCATGTACACATCTTCCTTTGCCTGAAACATTTCATCCCGTTCCCCATTTTCACTCAGGTGTCTCTTCCTCTCCAAACACACATCTGATTAATCCTAAATTTTCCTTCAGGATTGGAATGTCACTTCCTTGGGAAAGCCTACTCTGCTCTCCCCGTTGGGTCAGCTCCCTCTCTTACATGACCTTATAGCACCTTACTTTCCCTACTGTAGTTCCTGTCACATTGAATGGCCAGTGCCTGTTGACTTCTGCCTCCCTATATTGAACATTCCTTGAGGGCAGAGATATATCCTTTCTACACTCACAGCCTAGCACAGAGCTGACAAGTGGATGCACTGAAAGTCTTGTTCATTGACTGAGTGACTGACTGACTGACTGAATGAATGAATCAACAAATGAATAAGAGCTTTCTACGGGCCCAAGACTGTGATAGAGTGGCATTGGGTCAGAGGCTGCATCTTAGACTTTGAAGAGAGCATGGAACTTGAGTATAGCCCCATGCTGGATGTGGGCAGTATAAACTGAGTAGCTGAAGTCAGCCTTTTGGTTCAGAGCCATGCTGGGCTTCAGCAGAATTTGCCATGGAGGTAAAAACAAAAAGACCTAAACACTTAAAAATGAGTAAGGCAAAGTGAAGTTTAAATGGTTGTCATTAGGGTTTGACTTCTATATACACAGTGGCCACAAATTGCTAATTAAGAAGTTAACAAGCTTGTGATTTGATCTAATATCTGGCTTGATTGAATCCCATCAGCATTATTGTAGACAAGAGGTGAATTTAAATTAAAGTTTCCAAGTCAGTATGACATAATAAACTGATAACTGTGGAGACTTTGATTGGAGCCCACCTATTTCTCTACGAAAAAACACATCAACCTTCTCCCCAGGAGGAAACAGAGCCTGTGGATGCCTAAGGAAACAAAGTGGGGCTTGGCACCCACGTTGGGGGTGATCAGGAATCCCCAGTGACAAAATGGTCTGGCAGATGATGCAGTTAGTATTTAGAGTGCTAAAAGAAAAATTTCCGCAGACAACTTACTGATCTGATAGGCTTTTATTCAGTGATTCATGAATCAGGCAGCATTTAACCTAGCAGATAGAAAGGAGCTTCAAAGACCTTAACAAAGTGATAGACCACAGAGGGCAAGAACAAGAGAGTCATACTGGGCATTTGCTGATTGGTTAAAGTGAAATTTCTTTCCTTACATGGAGCAAAGGGAGGTCTAGCAGCTAGATTAGGTAAATTGTGCTAGCAGGCAAGTACTGATTGGATTAAACAGGCCTTCCTTTTCTGGGAGATCTGAGCACAGAAATTTATTAAGTTTGGTTTGCTAATGTGGAGCTTGGCATGAATGACTCCATCTTGGGTCTAATCTGGTAACTTGAACAAGAGTGAAGTTCCTATTAATCAAGAGGCTTCCTGCCAAGTGGACCGAGCATATTGTGTGTAATCTGAGGATGAGCCCATTTTTATCTCTGTATCTGTTTTCAAGGGTTGGACCTCCCAGTGCTTGGCACAGTCTCTGACAGAGAAGGCACTCAGTATGAGTTTGTTGAAAGAATAAATGAATGAGTGAATGAGTAGAGCACTGAGGGATAAGGAGGAGGGCATGAGCATTTCTTATATACCTAAGCACCATGTGACATCATATAAAATAATGCATCTTCTCTTGGGGTGCCTGAGTGGCTCAGTAGATCAAGCGTCTGACTTTGGCTCAGGTCATGGTCTCACAGTTCACGAGTTCGAGACTTGCATCAGGCTCTTGTGCTGAAAGCTTAGAGATTGGAGCCTACTTCAGATTCTGTGTCTCCCTCTCTCTCTGCCTCTCTTCCACTTGCGCTCTGTCTCTCTTTCTCTCAAAAATAAACTTTAAGAATATTGAAATAGTGCATCTTCTCTTCACAACAGCTCTGTGCAATTGGTGAGCTGTCTTGTTCTTCCCACAAGTAGTTTCACCTTTTAGAAACTATATAACCTTAAATAATGTAACTGAATCTCCTTGACCCTTAATCCTCCTCATCAGTAGAATGGAAATAAAAATACGTGTTTTATCGGGATGTTATGAGAATTGAATAAAAGGTAAGATATGTAAAGTACATGGTAAATAGCGCACACTCAATGTTTAGCTTCATTCCCTCAGAAGATGTTTCTGGGGTAATTGAATGGCAGATTTAAAGACATTGGCTTATAACGGCTCTTTGGCAATCCCTAGGAGCGCTGATGTAGTCATGCAAATTTTTGTTCACAGTTTGGAAAAGGTAATCATCCAAAAAAATTCCCTGCATTAAAGATACGGAATATTCCACTCATGAGATTTCACTGCCCTGGAGCATCAGAAATGTGAACTCCAGCCATGGCAGCTACAAGGCTGTAACCCAGCCAGAAAGAGGGGAGGAGAGAAATTTCCAGTGGAAGGTGGCAGCATTGTCATGGCCACTCTTTCTCTTTTGTGGTGGTGATGCTTGGTCATCCAGCCCTGTATGGCCAGTGGTTCCTCTCTGGGGAAGAACCCCACACTCCCAGGATGAATGCGAGGCATCTGTCATTTCATCCTGATTCACAGGATGAAAGGGAGTCTTTGAGGATGTCTTCTTGCGACAGTTTGTTTGCCTCCAGGAGGATTGTTGGCAATTTCACTACCTTGTAATGTGTTGGGTTGGGGAAGACAGCATCCATTTTCTCCTTATGAGAATCTTCTTTATCGCCTGGCATATTTCTTTGTAGTGTCTTGAGATTGCGAAATTGGGAATAACAAAACATGCAGAAATGAATCATAGGTGAGAGTGATGGTTCCGAAATGACAGAATAGGCTGTAGGTGGGATGCAGTTTAAAATGGAACACGAACAGTGACAAGTTTTTCTTCCCCCTTTTCTTCCTTCCCTCCACCCCACTTCCAACCCTTATCTAGGAATAGAGGCAAAAGACAATGTGGGGAGTGCATGTACTCCACTCATGCAGGCCACGTGAGGGATCAAATCATAAAATCACATAGTTGGGAAGAGAGAACAGAAATAAAAGGTAGGAGGCCAGGGATGAAGGCTGCAATGTATAGATAACTGAATTTTCTATATGAATTTTATTGCTAAAGCTTGGATCTCCTTGTCCTCTCTTTTAGTCTGCAGTCAGGAATTAAAGGAGAAGGAAAAATTAGAGAAGCATAACATATGGAAAATGGCACACTTCTTGGCCATTCTCTTGGTTAAGGCCAACATGAAGAGAGGGAGAGGAAGTAGAAGAATACCTCTAGTAGGAGGAACCCCTCATTGACTTGGCAAAAGATGTGGGTACAAAGATAGGTGAAGAATTAGTGCACTAATTCAGTCTCTCACAATTAGCCAGGTCTAAGCTTTTCATCTTCTGCTTTTGGAAATGTCAAGGTAGACCCCACTGTGGCAAGAACTCAAGTTACATTCCTTTTGTGTGATTCAGTATGAAGAATAACTCCAAAAAAGAACTGATGATTTTGTCACATGATAGTGGTGCTATCACTAAATGGCAATTTTATTACAATATGTAAATGTATCAGATCAACATCTTGTACACCATAAATTTACACAATATTGTATGTCAAATGTATTTCAATTAAAAAAAGAAAGAATCATGTATAAGCCCCTTCTAACCTGGAGGGTCTCAAAATAGACAAATTGAATTGCCCATTTAGGTGACTCAGTTTATAATTTTTTAAATGTTTATCTATTTATTTTGAGAGAGAGAGAGAAAGAGAGCAGGAGAGGGACTGAGAGAGAGGGAGAGAGAGAATCATTCCAAGCAGGCTCCGTACTGTCAGCACAGAACATGATGGGGGGCTCAAACCCATGAATTGTGAGAGCATGACCTGAACTGAAACCAAGAGTTGGATGCTTAGCCAACTGAGCCACCCAGGTGCTCCTAGGTTACTCAGTGGCTCACTAGGGAGTCACTATTGTTTGCTATGAGAGGGAAGTATACGACAAAGGCTTCTGTAAGAGGACTGATAAGATGCAGTCCAGAAAAGTTGGTAACAAAGTACATTTGCATTTAGTGGATTCTATTTCCCATTTTATGAATATGATATCTATAGTTGCGAATCCCCTCAACCCCTTGATTCCATTCATTGATAATTTATTTTTAAAAGCATTTTTATGATTACTTTCTCTGTTCGTCTAGGGACTAGAATGTCAGCATGTTTTGCCTGGTGGAAGTTGTAGATTCTGGACAGTAGCATCTGCTCTGACACTTTGTTATCTCTAGGGTCTCAACTTTGTCCATGAGTGACATTCTGTCTCCTTTTTTTTCTGCCCCAGGGTGATTGGCTTTGGTGTTCCAATTAAAAGATGGCCTTGAACTTAAGGTAAGCTTACCATACTATTTCCCACTTCTATTTTTTGCCCTTCATTGTTTCGTAATTTGCCATTTATATTTTAAAGGGCACTTGGGTGGCTCAGGAAGTTGACTGACTGACTGACTCTTGATTTCAGCTCGGGTCATGATCTAATGGTTTGTAAGATCAAGCCCTGCGTCAGGCTCTGCACTGACAGCTCGGAGCCACCTTGAGATTCTCTCTCTCTCCCTCTCTCCACCCTTTCCCCTGCCTCTCTCTGTCTCTCAAAATAAAATAAATAAACATTGAAAAAAATAAAACAAAAAAAAAAGAAATAAAAGAAATAGAAGGGCAACCACAGAAAACAAATGTACAAGTCATCGAAATATTATAAAGGAAACACCCGTGAAATCACTACCCAGGTCAACAAAGAAAGTGTCGCTAGCACCCCAGGAAGCATCCATGTGCAACTCTAGGCCTTCCCTCTTTCCAAAAAATAAGCACCATCTTAACTTTTGAATTACAACTTTCTTGCATTTCTTTATGGTTTCATCTCTCAAATGTTTATCCCTTGATATAATAGTTTAAATTTGCTCACGTTTAAGAACTTAAAAAAAATTTTTTTTAATCTAAGGATTCTCCTTCTTTCTTTTTGTTTTCTTTACATTTTATCTGCTAAAAAACCTAGGCCATTTAACCGGTAGAGTTTTGCACAGTGTGGGTTTTATGGATTGTATAATGATGGTGAAGTTCAACTGTGTATTTCCTGCAAATAAAATGAAGTTTTACCAGACTCAGCTTCACTCCCTTTGGCCAGACTCTAGGTAATGTATTCTTTTATCAGGAGGTGCATCATTTCTTCTTTTAGCAGGAGCTGATACTTAGATCCATTTGTGAGTTGTAGAGGTCACTTAGTGGTACAGTTCACATAGGAATGACAGAATAGATGCTTGATTTTCTCCCTTTATTTGCCAGTTTTCCTTTTTTTTTATTTTTAGAAAGAGAGAGAACAAGAGAGCATGTGAGCAAGGCAGGGAAAGAGAGAGAGAGAGAGAGAGAGAGAGAGAGAGAGAGAATCTCAAGCAGGCTCCATGCTCAGTGCAGAGCCTGATGAGCCCGTGACCCTGGGATCATGACTTGAGCCAAAATCAAGAGTCAGACCCTTAACAGACTGAGCCACCCAGATGCCCCTATTTGTCAGTTTTTAAAACAATGAATTTGTTTCTGTAATCCTTTGAAAGCAACCAATTTTTATATCATTATTAATACATGATTTGATGAGTTTGCAATTCTTATCTTTACTGAAGCCCACTCTGTACCAAATTTGGCCAGTGGGAGCTTCTTCAGTTTGGTTCACAAATCTGTTTCCATGTGAACCCTCTAGTCTTTGATATCTTCCTTACTCTGCAGTAGGACTTTCTAGGCTCATCTTGTACATTTCCTTGTCTGGTCAACAACCTGGGTGCTAGGGATAGTCTTTGCTACTGGGCTTGTCATTCTTTGTTTTTCTTTGTTTTCCTGGTTGTATTTAAGGGATACCTTGCCACTTAGTTTTGTTGTAGATGTTGTTTGTAGATTTTCATATTGCTATTTAGGTACTCTGGTTTTATTTTGGGTTTGGGGAAGAAAAAAAAAGCTTTGCTGCTTTTATTATGGCTATATTTACATCTGACCTCACTATTTGATATAGACATACATTAAAGAATATAAAAATATAATCTGTCATATTAACTAATAAATGACAGAATAAACATGTAGGGAAAAGTTCTTTTCTTTTCCAAATGTATACTTTTTGGTTTGTAATGGCGTTACCTTAAATAAGATATTTGGGATTACTTGGATTATACAGTTAATGTTTTTAAATTTCATTCTCTTTTTGTTTATATTATCAGAAACAGTGAACTAAAGACAAAAACTGTATGATCTCACTTATATGTGGAATCTAAAAAAAGAAAGAAAGAAAAAGAGAAAAGAAACTCCTAGAAAAAGAGATCAGACGTAGTAGAAATGGGGTAGGTTGGGGGGACTGTAGAAAGTTGGTCAACAGGTACAAATTTGCACTTATAAGACAAATAAGTGAGGGATATAAGGTACAACATGTTGACTGTGGCAAACATTGCTAGACGGCATATAGGAAGGTTTTTAAGAGAGTAAATCCTATGAGGTGTTATCACGAGGAGAACATTTTTTTTTCTTTTTATTGTGTCCATATGAAAATACGGTTGTTAGCTGAATCTATTTTGGTAATCAATTCACTATATATGTAAATCAAACCTCACGCTGTATGCCCTACACTTATACAGTGATGTATGTCATTTTATTTCTCAATAAAAATGATTTTAAATGAACAAAAGAGTAATACTTTCTAAAGCTGTTCCACTTTAGTTGGACCCCAAAGAACTCTTTAAACCCAGAATATCAAAAGTCCTCTTTGATGCACTTCCCTTTAATGACTCCTTTCACAAAAGGGACTCTAAAGTCAATGAAAAGAAACCAGTGGTTAACAGATTTCTATATATTCATCCCACTTATCATTGTTTTTCTTCTTAAATTCTTCTTCTCTCATAGTCTCCTTTATCTTCTCCCAATTACATAATGAAAGTTTTCATGTGTGCAAATGTAGGTAAGTGGATACAGGAACTGGGAAACAGGGGGTTATTCCTCACATTAATAGCAGCCATCCTGCAAAGCCCATTATACTTAGAATAAGGACGATATAAACCCAAACAAGGCTCTATTCAGTCTCTAGTTTTAATGTACCACACCAGCTAGAGTTTTTGTTTAGCCAGCTTACTTTCCTAATATCCTTCTCTTGGCTCATATGAATAATCCCTCTCCCATGCCATATGGTCCTGTTGATGTCATAGTAACAAGCCCCCTACCACTCTTTGCAAGGGTGGGCACATGATCAGGATTGGCTGATAAGATCATTCCTTTATCCTAGCTGCAGTGATTGATACAAGCATAAGCAAGTGACCCAAACAGAGCCAATTAGAGATGTTGCCAGGGTTAATGTGTACACTTTGGAAGAAGGAGTGTTGGGCTTGGAGAATGTTATTTTGGAGCTCCTAGCAGCCATCTTGCCTACTACATGGAAGGAGGCTGTGTAAAGAATAAAACCACACAGAGAGAAGCAGGGCTGGTAAGATGGAGAGAGATTAAAAGCCCAGACTTAAAGCTAAACACATCACTATTCCTTCTAGTTAATGAATCAAAAATGAACTCTCAAGATACTTTGAACTTGAGTTTTCAGGGGCAGTCTCATGAAGTTGGCTTTTCCCTCTGGGAGTATTAGATGAGGCTACTTTGGGAGAAGGGAAAGAAGATAGAATGGCAACTAAAAACAGAGTGATCTAGAGAGAAAAAGAGTCAGTGGAGTGGGTTTGAGAATGAAGAATCTCCCTCTTAGACCACCAGGAACAGAATGGAAGGGATTCTAGGATAGAATGCTGAAAACCCTGCTGTGATAGCTTGTGTTGTTATTGGTCCCAATTATTTACCTCACCCTTTATCCATGTCCTTTGCCATGTGACTTTGCAGTGTCTTCCTGATGTTGGCAAAGAGTGCTACTCTGCCTCTTGACTTTGGGATTGGCCGCGTGACTTGCTTTGGTCGATAAAATGTAATAGAAATGCTGATGTCCAGACCAAGACTAGGTCTCAAGCAGATTCATTTTTCTTTTGTTCTTGGGCCTCTGCCATCTCCATAAGAACATGTTTGGACTCATTACTAGTCCAGAGAAAAGGATGAGATACTTGTAGAGCAGTGCTGAGCCCAGCCTAGGTCGGCTGACTCTAAGAAAGCTACAGAATGAGTGAGGGAGTTTCTGCTTAAGGTGCAGCTCAATAGAATTAGAAGGGAATTTCACTACAGTTAGGAAGAAATGGAGAAATCGAACAAAACCTAGTGGATGGAAAGAGAGAGGATGAGGCTATGAATTATAAAAATACTGATTATATCTTATTCATTTGATTTTGTCTACTGAAGGTATGAGATATACTTTGTTTGTTGTTACTTCTTACCTAGGTAAGTGTAAAATCAACTCCCTGAATATTGTTGGTCACCAGCCTTCCTTCCCTCTTGTAGATACTGGGGATCCATCCATCCGTCCTCTCCTTTTCTGTTGTTAATGTCAGTCTATACCACCAAAGCATGATCTTCTTATGGACCTCTGAATGATGGACCACACAGAAATGCAACATTTTATTATTCCATAGATGGAAAAGCCAAGCACTTTTTCAGAGTGATTAAACTCAGCAACTAACCCATTATTGAGGTAATTACTTTTTAATTTGTTTCAATGTTAGAGCACAGCTGGCTGTGACACTGGAAAAAAAAATGGACTGCTTGTGGGTATTAGAGGCAAAGGGATTAAACCAAGTATGGTAACAGCAAAATGTTCTGTTCAGTCAGTATAAAAGGCTCGAAGGCATTTGATGTTCTCCTTCGCAGAAGTTTGTAGGATAATCTAGCTTTTCCCGTGCTAACCATGTCATGTCCACGGCTGTAGCCCTTGGCATTTCCCTTAGCTTCTAATCAGAGACAACGGGTTTCCCCTCAATATTAACTGCAAATCACAAGATGTGATCTTGAAAGAGTCACTTTCCTTCTCTGAGTTCAGTATTCTCACCTGTAAAAGGAGGTTTCATATAAAATTATCTTTAAAATCACCTTCTGTACTAAAACTGTATAACACTCAAAAAGTCACGTAAGGGAGGCATGACTTAAAATCCACGAACAAGGGCCAAGGAGCCAATCGGAACTTGTGTGGAGTTGAAAAATGGTGAATAGAATTTCCAGTTAATACCCTTTGGGGCAAGAAGTGTCTGAAACTAGAGGGCTGCATGCCCAAACCCTGGTTGCCTGCCCATGTAAGGTATTTTTAAGGCTCACACCACTTACAGGAAAATGTTAGGGTTTGGGAGGAAAGGCAGGATAGAGGGCACTGAAGCTTCAAAGAAGTAAACTGAAGAGGGGAAATTATGGCCAGTGGACTTCTGGATTTTTGTCCTTGATCGCCTTGCCTTAGCTCTGTCTTGACTGATTTGGGACATACATGAAAGATATAGCTCCTGCCTAGATTCACGTTGGACCTGAATCCCTGCTCTGTTACCTATCAGCTGTGTCACTTTAAGCCAAATACATAACCTCTGAGCCTTGTTTTTTCTATCTGTAAAGTTGAAGAATAATATCTGCATTGCACTGTGGTGGGTTTTAGTTGAAACCATATTTATAGCAAGGAGATCTCAGCTTAAACCTAGACAGAGTAGGTCCACTGTGGGGCTCAGCAGCTGACAAATTTATGAATTTACCCTGAATAAGTATATTTTCAGGAGCTCTAAGGTAGTTTGCAGACAAAAATTAAACTTACAGTAAGGAGGAGCCAGGCTAATGAGCTTGATCGTTTGTATCAGTCAGGGACCAAGCAGAAGAAAATACCCACCCTAAATTCTATAGAATTAGACCTTAACTAGTCTAGGAAGCTGATTAAGAGCTCTAGGTGGAGCTGGGTGCCTTTGTGTCTGGTCCTGGGCAGACAGTTGAGAAGGGAAGACTGAATGTAGTGGTGGAGACCAAGGGCAAAATGAAACCTGCGAGGATGAGCTGGTATCCGTGTCTGTCCCTCGCTTCCTATAATTCCAGTGAAGATGGTGGCCTACTGAAGATGTTCATGTCGAGCCCCCTCCCCCCATGGAGATGAAAACACACGTGGTCCAAGACTAGAGAGAAGCTGAAGGAGGAGATCTGGTAGAACCCAGAGAAGCCAGACCAGTAAAATGCGTATGAGCTGCATCAGTACCCAGCCACACACCTACCTTCAGAGCTTAACAAAATTGCTGTGGATACAGTTCCACTTCCCAAATCTCAATGAAATTTCTCTGTGGCCAATCCTAACCTAGAACCACACAGGCAGGGTATTTGGGGAAATGTTCCAGCTTAGATAAGTTGACGGTATAAAGCCATTGCCTCTTTTAATAAAGCCTTAGGAGGTTTCTGAGCACAATAAGAAGGCTGTTAATTCACTCCAGTTTCAGCCTAATTGAGGCCTTGGGAAAAAAGAGAATTACAGTAAACACTGGAACAGTGGATACAGTCCATTTTGTTACACATTGACATGCAAGCATCACTGCTAATCAAGCCTCAGGGAGACGGCATTTCTTTTCTGCTCACTTTACCCAGAATGAATATAGGAGAATTGGAAAGGAAAACAACAGGACTTGGAAATGAATTCCAGAAGTGGAATGAAGTAGACACTTTCTCCAGGATCAAAAAGTCATCCCCAAAGAGAGCAGACATTTCCTCAATTTAGTGGACAGAAATTATCAGAAGGAGAGGGGCCATACTGCAGCCACCATAACTTGAAGATTGGCCCAACTAAAGAAACAAATCAAAAGAATTATGGTAATTTACATTGTGTAACTTTATGATAAACATTTTTAAAACCTGAGTGAAGTAATGGTTGTCTAAAGAAAATACAAATTACTAAAGCTGACTTTGGAAGAAACAGAAAATCTAAGTAGACCAGTTGTCAGGGACACAACTGGGAATGTGGTCAAAGGACTTTCCACTCAATAAATACTCATCTCATACTTTTTCCATTAATAAATTCTTCAGTCCCTTAAGTGACAGATTATTTTGAGTGTATCTCAAATATTCCAGAGCACAGAAAAGTAAAGACACTTAGTAGATGCTTTTGGTATTCCACTTTGATCTGATGTGTCCAGAGTACTCATTCATGAGCTGCTGTGACTGTTGACTGCTAATGCCTCACACTTGTACTCTGCACAGGAGAACTCCCCCTGCCTCTGGCAGCCAACTCACCCACAAATACCTGAGAGGTTCTGCTCATTTCCCTGGAGGACCCCGCAGCAAATGGCACACTATGGTGAAGGGAGAAACCCTAACCCCTTGCCTCAAGTGGCACAGCTCTGTGACACCATTTACATGCTGGAGCTCCCCATGGGATTAGATAGAGGCTGTGGCATGACTTCTTCTTCCTTTGCCCTATCTTCTTCCGTCCTTGCCTCACTGGTTTCTTCTGGAAGAAATCGCTCAATAAATAGGTTGCACAGAATCTTTGTTGCAGTCTTTGCTTCTATGACCTAAAACAAAGAGCCTTCCATTTTTTCCCATAAATTAATAGTCACTGATTAAACAGAAAACAGAAAAAAAAGTATCTTGAATAGGGTAGCAAGAAAAGAAGTGATTAATCTCACAAATATTGATTTGAAAATCCTAATAAAATAACTGCAAATGGAATTTAGTACTATATCATAACCATATGGATTTAATTTCATGAATGCCAGGATACCTCAATGTTTTAATGCTTTGAATGCCATATTCTCCTTATTAATAGTTTTAAAAACATGATCTCATGATAGCTTACGTACTTAAAAAAACAGACCTTTCCTTTTCTTTCACATCTGCTGCAAATCTATCATGAGTTGAATAACTCTTCCTCATGAGGGCTATTGCCAATCAAATCATGATATAGCATTTCCCGCAACATGGTACCATTCAGAAATGTAAACATGCGGAGTTTCTAGGGCAGGAGGTATTTTTTTTAAATATGAAATTTATTGTCAAATTGGTTTCCATACAATACCCAGTGCTCATCCCAAAAGGTGCCCTCCTCAATACCCGTCACCCACCCCCCCCTCCCTCCCACCCCCCATCAACCCTCAGTTTGTTCTCAGTTTTTAAGAGTCTCTTATGCTTTGGCTCTCTCCCTCTCTAACCTCTTTTTATTTTTTTCCTTCCCCTCCCCCATAGACTTCTGTTAAGTTTCTCAGGATCCACATAAGCGTGAAAACTTATGGTCTCTGTCTTTCTCTGTATGACTTACTTCACTTAACATAACACTCTCCAGTTCCATCCACGTTGCTACAAAAGGCCATATTTCATTTTTTCTCATTGCCACGTAGTATTCCATTGTGTATATAAACCACAATTTCTTTATCCACTCATCAGTTGATGGATGTTTAGGCTCTTTCCATAATTTGGCTATTGTTGAGAGTGCTGCTATAAACATTGGGGTACAAGCATAGGGCAGGAGGTATTGAAAGAGGCCCTGAGAAAGGGAAATTTATTGCCTACAACATGGGTCCTCCAGGCTTGGCTACTGCCACTTGAAAGAGTTCTGATGTGCTTTTGTGTCAAGTTACCTGAAAGTTGAGGACAGTGTAGCAAATTAACAAAATGGCCTGGGGCCTATTTGGAGAGAACAATCCTTGCGTATATAAATGAAGAGAAGAGTGGGGAAGTTACAGGCTTTACCAAGGCTCTAAGATCCATAAGCGGGGACTTGGAAGGGACCAAGTGCAGAGAAGCCTCAACACAGGCTGTGTAAGTAAGTCTGTGGTAACTACAGCTACTAGGGAGGGTCACTCGAAGGAGCAGCTTCGCTGAGTTGTGGCTATCGTGGGGCCAATCTTTTAGGACTACCTTCATAATTGATAGACATATCTTACTAGAAATGTGTATTTTTCACCGCTACATGTTTTTTATAAAAGTAAAATAAGTTCATTTTAGAAAATACAGATAAGCAAAAAGGTAAAGATTACCATGGCATGTAATTCATTCCAGCATCCCAGAAAATATCAGAATTCTGCTACACTTCCTTCCAGGCTCTCTAGCTTGCTGTCTAGCTATCGACCTACTACTACCTGCCTACCTACTACCTACTACCTAGTACTTACACTACCTACCTCTAGTTACTGAGCTATTGGTCCACCCAGGTGTCTAGTGAATAATCTAACATTACATATTATATACATGTGGTGTACGTGGTTTGCCAATATATTAGTTATTGTACATTATCAATTTCTTTTAGAAAACTGATATTATATCATGCTGTTCTTTTTTGTAGCTTACTTTGAAAAATTAACTTAAATATCATTCCTTAAAGTGAATTCATATTTCTCTACAACATTAAATGGCCATTTTTAGTGTTTCTTTCTGTGAGTGAACTACAATTTAGTTAATAAGTCCTCTCTGATTGGGCTTTAGACTTTTCCAAGTTTTTTTTTTTTCATTATAAACAATAGTAATGTACAAATCTTGTGGCTCAATCTTTGCTCATATTCTTAATTGCTTCTTGAAGGCAAACTCTGAGACGTGGAAATGCTGGATCAAACGTTGAGCACTTTTAAAAGAGTGTTGTCCTTTTTCTTATGTTTTAAAAGGAAACTCCATACTGTTTTCTGCAATGACTACCCCAATTTTCATACCTACCAATAGCGTACAAGGATTTCTTTTTCCACACACTCCCCTGTTTACTGCAGCATTATTCACAATAGCCAAGGTATAGAAACAACCTAAATATCTGTTGAAGATGAGTGGATAATAACATGTGAAATATATAGATCTATCTATCTATCTATACACACACACACACACACACACACACACACACACACCGATAGTATTCAGGATGTCCTGCCATTTTTAACAACACCGATAAACCTGAAGGACATTATGCTAAGTAAAATAAGCATGCACATAATACTACATAATCTCAGGGACGCCTGGGTGGCTCAGGCTCCGGTGAACGTCTGGCTCAGGTCATGATCTCACAGTTTGTGAGTTCGAGCTCCATGTCGGGCTCTGTGCTGACAGCTCAAGGCCTGGAGCCTGCTTCGGATTCTGTGTCTCCCTGTCTCTCTGTTCCCCCCCTGCTCACACTCTGTCTCTTTCTCAAAAATAAATAAAGATTAAAAAATACTACATAATCTCACTTATATGTAGAATCTAAAGAAGTTGAACTCACAGAAGCAGAGACTAGAATGGTAGTCTCCACAGGCTAAGGAATGGGGGAAATGGGGAGATGTTGATCCAAGGGTACAAAGTTTCAGTTATGTGGGATTAATAAATTCTGGAGATCTAATGTAGAGCATGGTGACTTTAGTTCATGATACTGCCTTCTGTACTTGAAATCTGCTGAGAGTTGATCCAAATTGTTCTCAACACACACACACACACACACACACACACACACACACACCACAGTGTGAGGTGATGGATATGTTAATTAGCTTGATTGTCAGCCAGGGACATTGCTGAGATGCCCTGTATGCTCTGGTCTAGAGCCCTCCCCTGCCTGGCGGTGGAACTGGTCCAGCAAAGTTTGACTTTACTGAATCCCATGCTTCAATCCATTCCCTTTCTTGTTCTGCTTCCCTCACTGTCTTAACATTTTTCCCTTAAGAATACTTCCCCCGTTAATTGTTTGCAGCCAAATACCCCTCTCGGACTCCACTTAGGGAAACTGACTGAAGACAGTACTCCTGAGAATGAGTGTTAGCCTTCAGGAGTGCTCTGTCTAAACCAGCGCTCCACCACCTAGAAATAATTTAATTAAATTTTATTTCATTCTTAATCATTAAGGGTTACTCATGTCCAATCCTGGTTGTTCCCCTACAGATGCAATCGCCCCAGGATTCTGAAAAGGATTACTATTAGTAGGGTGTTTATTATTTAGGTAGGTTATCAAGCAATTTATCAGTTATCAATGTGTTTACCGCTGTGACCCTGGGATATGAAGGAAACTGGTTCCTTACATAGTTGCTTTTTTGTATGCATAGTCTTGAAGGACCTGATCACTTGAAGGGTGTGGTTGTTTTGGTTTCTGTCCTGGGGCTATTAGGTGTGTCCAATTGTTCTTTTGTCCCACACAGGGGACCCGTGTGGTGTGTTCCTTCAGAAGGTTTTGTTTATGGAAACCAAATGGCTTCCTGTTATTCTCTGCAAAGACTGTGTCTTTGGAGTTTTGTTCTTACCTAGAGAATTGGACACTTAAGAAGATTCCTCCAAAGACTAATCTGCAGCCTGGTAGAATTTGGACACCAAATTCAAGTTAGGTTGCTCCAAGGCTAAAACGTATATTAATAAAGAGTCAAAATAGAATTTGGAGGTGAGGGAGAGGTTGAAGACAGAGATAATGTTAAGATTTCAAGCCTAGATTATGGTGATTCTTTTTCTTTTATGGAAGACTAGCTGGATATGTTATTTTATTTTATTTTTATTATGTTTTAAAATTTACTTGAAGTTTTGTTATCTTTTTAATGTTTATTGATTATATTGAGAGAGAGGGAAAGAAAGAGAGACAGTGCATGAGTGGGGGAGGGACAGAGAGAGAGGGAGACACAGAATACAAAGCAGGCTCCAGGCTCTGACCTATCAGCAGAGAGCCCAATGTGGGGCTCAAACTCACGAACCGTGAGATCACGAACTGGCCCCAAGTTGGATGCTTAACTGACTGAGCCATCCAGGTGGCCCTAGCTGGATATTTTAAAGTTTGGTTGCTTTTAACTCTTATTCCATCCCCCCCCCTCCCCCACCCCACCCCAACATTGCTTCTAACTCTTAAAGAACAGTATGGTTTCAGAAAAGAAAAGGCTGGAAATAGTTATTTAGTAGGTCAGTGAATTCATTGTTTTAAGGACCCACCACATAAGTAGAAAAATGTATTCTGTTTCATTTTATTGTTGGAGAATGTAGCCAAAAACAAGAAACAAAAAGCAAGGGAGTGATGATCACAGGTTCAGGATGGAGTTACTATTTTGAGAGTTGAAATATGATAGGGTGTTGAGATATAGAAGGAGCACAAACATAGAAGTAGATACTAGTTACAGATGCTGTTGTAGGTTTTACATTATTAGATGGTGGTTTTGTAGGTGTTATATTAGATAATATTTAGAAAGTAATAAATATAATACTGAAAGAGGGCTATGGATGAATAAATGGTGGTCACGTTTCATGAACCATAGATTATGTTTAAACTAATCCTTCTCAACTGAAAGAGAAGGAAGGAGGGAGAGGGAGAGAGAGAACAGGAGAGAAGGAGAGAGTGAGGGAGAGAGAGAAAGAGAGAGAGACAGAAAATACAAATATAGTTGTGTTTCAGAAGTATTGAAGCTTATTTATAGTCATTAATTTATTTGGTGTTATTTTTTTAGGACAAGTAAGATGGTTATTAAGGCTCTGCAAAGGAATAAAATAAAATGAAAAGTATGGATAAAAATGTGCACTTAAGTTATTTATTAATTTACAGGGCCCTTTTCATTTCCACACGTAATCACTTTAAGAACTAATGACTCACCAAAGGTTGAGACATGATTTTCTCAATTTCTCAGCTCTACTACTCCCTAGCTGTGGCCTTGAACGCATTTCCTAAATTCTCTGTGACTCAGTTTCTTCATTTGAGAATGGAGAGTATAATCCTTGTCTCGCAAGAGTGCTGGTAAGAAATGAAGGTAATATATGAACAATGCCTGGGACACAGTAGTGCTGAGTAAATAGTAGGAGTTGCTGTTTTAAGTGGATTATTGCAATAGAATAGTCATCCTGATTTTCCCCAGGATTAGAAACTAGAACCAAAGGCTGAGGAGAAAGATGTAAAATAATACGGGGGGATGGTGGTTCTATCCCCATAATCCAAATGAAGCTGCAAAGGAATTGGTGGCCTGACATTCCTTCTACGGCCTACTAAGTGTGGGCAACGGAGCCAGTCCCACCTCTTTCCTGGTCTAGGATACTCAGTCAATTACAGATTCACTAAATATCTATTGAGCACCTATCCTGTAACAGGTACTGTAATGTAATAAGTGCCTGGGATCCAGCAGTGAATAAATTAGACACGAATAAAAAAAATCAAAAGACTAGGGTAGGGAAAAAGAAACCTTCACATTTGAGAAAGTTCTTTAGCCTAATGAGATGTGTTGTGGTTTTTCTCTGTAGAATAGGAGAGAGAATCCTAAGCAAAGAGAGTGGAGCATGAAGGGAATATTCCATAAAGAGGAACACAGATTAGATGTCTGATTAAGCTGGAGACACTGAACTGTCCTACATCTAAGCTTATAATAACTGAAAGTGATCACAAAATTACAGAATCTTCCTAGTGTCACAGGATGGAAAAGTGATTGAAAAAAAATGCGATGCAAAATACAATACCTTCTGGGTCAATAAGCCATCGTCATCGTCATTATCAACACCACTGAAATTAAGGGCAAAACATCTCTTGCCGAAGAGATGGTAATATGAGGTTTAGAAAGGCTAAAGCAAAACTGTTGCTTGGATCCGGTTTGCTGCTCTCAGCGGGGAGCCTGTTTCAGATCCTCTGTCTCCCTCTCTCTCTGTCTCTCCCTCCACTTGTACTCTCTCTCTCTCTCTCAAAAATAAATTAGCATTAAAAAAAAGCGTAAAATAATTTTTGCACTATCACTATCCAAATCCAACCTCCCAGATGGCTGGCGCTATCAATTTTGTGCAAAGACTATATATTGAGTGAAGACCAGTTGCCTGAATAATTAAAGATAAATAAAGCCTCTAATTTTAAAGACTCGCTTCCAGAATTTCTCAAGCATTTTGCTCGCAGGACTTCTTACACTTCTTAAAATTATTGAGGATCCTTAAGAGCCTCTGTTATGTGAGCTATAGTTCGGTATGTCTATCATATTAAAAGTTAAAACTGAAAAATTTTTAAAGATTTATTATCAGTGAGGAAGCATAAGATGTGATCTCTGCCCATGAGATGCTTAAGAGAGTGTGTCAGTAGTCACTCAACCACGTTTTTAAAAATTAATGATAATAAGGCTAGTAAATATGAAGCAGTGATGATTACTTACTGTTATTTAACACTTCCTGTCATGGAACCAGGCTGGAACCCTGGCGGAAAAACCAGTGGCACTCGGAGATCTTGGTGGATCCGAGATTTATTTAACACCGGCGGGCTCAGAGACCGTTTCTCCAAAGATCTGAGCTCCGAATGAAGGGGGGAAGGATAATTGATAGTTGTCAGCTTCCATATCTGTGGCGGGTTTTTGGCCGCATGGCAAACAAGGCAAGAAGAAAGCAAGAAGAGAGTCTCTAAGCTGGAGACCGGAGCTTGTTTTAGTCCCCTTGGCCATCTTTGGCGCAGTACTTGATTCATTTCTCCAACATTCCAATATGACAAAGGTGTGGTCTAAGGACTTTATACCTACTATTACATTTAATCTTTACAGGAAACCTATAATGTTGTGGATTTGTTTCCTAAAGCTACTATTGACTAAAGTACAAACTAAGTGAATTAAAACAATAGAAGTGCATTATGTCATAATTCTGGAGACTAGGAGTCCAAAATTAAGGCATTGGGTAAGGCCAAGCTTTCCCTGAAGGCTGTGGGGACAACTTGTTCCATAGCTATCTCTCAGCTTCTAGAATTGGCAACAATCCTTGGCATTACTTGTTTTTTACATGCATCCTTTTAATCTCTGCCGCCATCATCAAATGGCCTTCTTCTTGTGTATCTTTACTTTTCTTAGAAGCACACCAGTCACATAAATTTAGGGCCCATGACCCTATTTCCAAATAGGGTCACATACTCAGGTTTTGTTTTTTGTCTTTTGTTTTGTTTTGTTTTGTTTTGGTTTGGTTTGGTTTGTTTTGTTTGACTCTGACTCTTCTATCATTTAAGGTATCTTTTGATTATACATTGGGTACACTTGGATAATCCAAAATTATCTCCCCATCTCAAAATCCTGAAGTTAATCACATCTACAAAGTCCCTTCAGCCAAGTAAAGTAACATATTCACCGATGTTAGGAATCAGGGTGTGGACTTATTTGGGGCCATTATTCTGCTTACCACAGCAATGAGCAAGCAAGCAGACAAGGGAGCAATCAGTGTTGGTAGGACCTCATTGGACAGAGGAGGGTTCGAGTTACGTCTTAAAAATAGGGAGCTTCTCATGATGTGGAGACAAGTCCAGGCAGGCTGGGCAGCATGAGCAAAGGTACGATGGTCACAGTGAGCCCGTCGTGAGCACACTGGGCAGTAAGGAGGTGGTCTACCTAAAGACAACAGGTGTGAATTGGATGGTGGGGAAGTTAACTGGAAAGGTTGGGATGGAGCCTCAAATATTCACCCAGGACTTAGAGGATAGTGCCTCTTTTTCCACAAGTACCATTTCAGTATAATTTATGGATGGTTTTGGTTGGAAATTAGGAATGGATTGAGTAGCCTTCTAAGACTCTCTGACACAGGTTCTTTTGTTTGTTTGTTTTTTTACCGATTAACATCTTTCTCACTTTGTTTTTCCTGATGCATTTGCTTTTCTTTTTCCCTTAATTGAGTTTTAGCTCTGTAGCAGACACTGTCAGTACCTCTCCGTCAACTCCTGTCCCTCATCCCCTTAACTTCCAACTGCCAGCAGTTATTTTGCTTCATGTCTTTCTCTGCCAGGTGGCCAGAATGCCGGTGGAATTTCCCATTTCCCCAATTTCTCTCAGCAGCTCTCCCCAGATGACTGAGGGAGTAGGTGTATAAATTCCATTTCCCTTGCGCCCCTCCAGTGGGATAACTCTGAAGCATGTTCTACACTGCTCCCAGAGTTCCTCAGCAATTTAAGCTCCATTTACCCATGGGGTACATTCGTTGATATTGAACACTTTCTGGCTCTTTCCCTTACCTGTCTCATTTCTCCACACCCCTCCAGGTGTTTGTTGGGATCACCCCCCCTCCCCCCCCCCCCAGATAAAGCACTTGCGCTTGAATCTATGTCTTGGGGGCCATGACCCATGCGCATAGGGGAATCCAAACTAAAACAGGCTTTCATCAATCCCAGATTTAACCTCTCTGAACATCCCTGAAAATATATCATGTGCCCAGAAAATAATGCCCATTGTAAGGGTCAGAGTATGACGTAGGGAATGTGGTCCGTAGAAGCTCTGGGAAGAGATCCAGTCAAGGACACTGGGCCTCTGCAGTGGACATGTTTGCAGTTCCCAACCAGCCTCAGTAACCTCATAGCATATTAGCAAGGGGATCAGTAGGGCTCTGTCTTGCTCATGATTCAGATAGTTCTTCACGATTATGGAAGGACACCGTGCCAAAAACACCAATTTTCTGTGAAACCAATCCCCCAAGGAACTCCTGGAAGAAGATCCACCATGAGTGCCTCACCTAAGGTACTGGGCAAACATGGTTTTTTTTCCTCCCAGGGATTCCGTGTGATGGTAACCCTGGAAAATGCACATCCGTTTCCTCAACCCCATAGAAGCATGTTCTAGACTGAAATTTACTTTTGTCACATCTTGCATTTTAC